>NC_083703.1:43295000-43920000 GCF_033118175.1 Dama dama
CAACAAAGGTCCATCAAGTCAAAGCTATGGTTTTTCCAGTAGTCATGAATGGATGTGAGAGTTGGACTATAAAGAAAGCTGAGCACCTCGGAATTGAGGTTTTTGAATTGTGGTGTTGGAGAAGACTCTTGGAAATCCCCTGGACTGCAAGGAGATCCAACCAGTCCATCCTAAAGGAAATCAGTCCTGAATATTCACTGGAAGGACTGAAGCTGAAGCTCCAATATTTTGGCCACCTGATGCGAAGAACTGATTTATTGGGAAAGACCCTGATGCTGGGAAAGATTGAAGGCGGGAGGAGAAGGGGACAACAGAGGATGAGATGGCTGGATGGCATCACTGACTCAATGGACCAGCTCCGGGTGTTGGTGATGGACAGGGAAGCCTGGCATGCTGCAGTCCATGGAGTTGCAAAGAGTTGGACATAACTAAGCGACTGAACTGATATAACCACAAAACAATTAGCAAAATCAAGACATCAATGATACAGTACAGTTCTTTAATCTACAGCACTCACTAAGGTCTGGTAACAAAAGGCGCTGCTTGCTTCTGGTCCAGAATCCAATCCAGGATGACACACGACACTTACTTATGTCTCTCTCATCTCCTTCAACCTGCAAAAGCCTTCATCTTCACTGACCTTGATATTTCTGAATAATGCAGGCCATTTACTTTGCAGACTGTCCCTCAATTTGGGCATGTCTAATGCCTCCTCCTGATTAGACTGGCAGGAACACCACAGACATGACATCATGTCATTCTCTGTGCATCGTGTCAGGAAGCTCCTGATGTTTCTTTCTTTCCTGGTGATGTGAACTTATCCACTGAGTTAAAATGGTATCTGCAGCTTCTTCTATTATAAAGTCTGCATTCCTTGCTTTATGAGATATGTAAATTCCATCAAACTTCCACCTACTTTATCAAGCCTCCATTGATCATTATGATGTTGCCAAAATGTGATATACTAATTTCATCACTCTTTCTACACTTAATGCTGCTGCTGCTAAGTCACTTTAGTAGTGTCCAACTCTGTGTGACGCCATAGACGGCAGCCGACCAGGCTCCCCCGTTCCTGGGATTCTCCAGCCAAGAACACTAGAGTGGGTTCTACACTTACTAGTTGTACTCTATACAATTACCGAGCCTGTGTACTGCAACTCCTGCAGCCTGCATGCCTAAAGCCTGTGCTTCTCAACGAGAGAAGCCACCACCATGAGAAGCCCGAGCACTGCAAATGGAGAGTAGCCCCCTACTCACCATAACCAGAGAAAGCTGCACAAAGCAATGAAGGCTCATGCAGTCTAAAGAAATAAACACAAAACTTAAAAAAAAAAGCCAATAAAAAAATTATTTCTAATAGAACGCTAACTTTCACTTTTTATTTCAGTTAAAGCATGTCTAACTTTCAAGAAGTTTGGGGGCAAACTAAGTAGATTAAATAAAAAAGTATCACAAGAGGCCCAGAAAAAAATACTGTAATTCATTATAATATAAATACATGTAACAGCTCCTCTATTTAATACTACTCTAGGAAAATCCTGTGAAAATTAGAAAATTAGATCCTGCATATCTTAATAAAAACTATAATAGAATTAAGTGGCTATAATCTGCATCTGTTATCTAGGGAAGTACAATTTGTTTCTCACAGAAAGTCAAACTTCCAGCATTAAGTAAGTTAATTTAGCCTGAGAGGTTATTTTTCCACGAATGGATTAAGATGCTAAAATTTTAAAGGTGATTTATCAAAGATTACAAAACTAAAAAGTAGGGACTTCACTTTGCCAACAAAGGTCCATATAGCTAAAGCTATGGTTTTTCTAGCAGTCATGTACAGATGTGAGAGCTGGACCATAATGAAGGCTGAGCACCAAAGAACTGATGTTTTTCAACTATGGTGTTGGAGAAGACTCTTGAGACTTCCTTGGACAGCAAGGAGATCAAACCAGTCAATCCTCAAGGAAATCAATCCTGAATATTCATTGTAAGGACTGATGCTGAAGCTCCAATACTGTGGCCACCTGATATAAAGAGCCGACTCACTGGAAAGATCCTGATGCTGGGAAAGATTGAGGGCAGGAGGAGAAGGGGACGATAGAGGACGAGACGGTTGGATGGCATCACTGACTCAATGGACATGAGTTTGAGCAAACTCCAGGAGATAGTGAAGGACAGGGAAGTCTGGCGTGCTACAGTCCATGGGGTCACAGAGTCAGACACAGCTTAGCAACTGAGCAACAATAAAACTAACTTATTCCAAAGCAAAGGTCAGATTTAGATTTGAATTTAGGTCTCTTGTGTCACGGCCCTGTACTCTATACATCTCCCGAAGAATACCCTAAAACCAAGTACAGCTGGTATATTTCACACCAGTGCCAACAAGAAGGACCTCAATATGAGAAATGAAAAGTTAGAGAAGCATTAGTATAGGGCATTAATTCAACACTTACAGTTGTTTTGGAACCACTGTACCATAGGAAGACCAAAGAGTTATATCACACAGCAGACAGCCTTGTATAATTAATTTCCCTTTCCATGGAGAGATGAGAACTGTAAGAAATGAGGTTAAGAAAGAAACTGATTATTTTATTTTTGAACAAAACATTTACTTAAAGAAAAAACTAAAAAAAAAAAATTAAATAATATCTTACCATTTTCTCTGAGTTCAAGTCTAGGGGGGAAAAAGAAGCATTTTTATAAGAGCGAAGAAAACAAATCCAGTAAAACAAAGTATGTACATAATTACTTACATGCTTTTATGATCATGGGCTGGTGCTGCCATCTTTTTAGGTTCCCTGTACTGAAAAGCTACAATCAGGTAAGGACAGATCTGTCTGGGTCGCTCAGTAACAGTGCTGCCTGAAAGTTCATAGAGGTAATACTGAAAGAAGAAAAGTATTATGAGGATAGCACTACTTCAACCCTACCCAACCTCCAAATTTAACTCATTAGATTCAGAAAAGTATCTTGCAAATGATTTATTCCCAGAAGACTATACCTGACTCAGTTCAAAGGTGCGAAAATGACTTGTCTTGTGAGAAATCTTGTTAATATTTACAGCCACATGGCAATCATAGCCAGAAGATGGGCTAGTATAGTTAGCTGTATAATTCTCAGGCACAAACTTGACTTTTCCCTAGAATGAAAATATTAAGACTAATCAAATATCTTTGAATAGGAATAATTTTACTCTAGGATTTATTTTTAGTCTAAATAAAGATGTGGATGTGTTTTGACTAACAGTAAACTGTGTTAAGAACTATGGCTCTTAAAAAATTATCTTAAGACCAACAATAGTTTTAATTATCCATGAACCCCATTACATTTGTATTTAGCCCTTAAAAGTTTTTTGTTTTTTTTTCACAAACTCTGATATAATTTGGCATCTTTCTTAGGCAAACATCCACAGCTTTTTTCATAGTATTAAAGAAGTACATGAATTAGCCCAAATTTAGGAGAACCATGCCTTTCAACTGGAGAAGAAAATGGCAACCCACTCCAGTATTCTTGCCTGGGAAATCCCATGGATGGAGGAGCCTGGTGGGCTATAGTCCATGCGGTCACAAAGAGTCAGACACAACTGACCAACACGTTAACTTAACTTTATTTCTTTAAAAGAGAAATTACATAGTCCACCAAACAGACTCGCTATTCAATGACTATACCATAAAAGAAGAAAAAAACTAAAATGTCAAAAGATGAGTTCCAAACTGAAGTATTAAATTATAAACTGTAAATTGCTGCTGCTGCTAAGTCGCTTCAGTCGTGTCCAACTTTGTGCGACCCCATAGACGGCAGCCCACCAGGCGTCTGGGATTCTCCAGGCAAGAACACTGGAGTGGGTTGCCGTTTCCTTCTCCAATGCATGAAAGTGAAAAGTGAAAGTGAAGTCGCTCAGTTGTGTCCGACTCTTAGCGACCCCATGGACTGCAGCCCACCAGGCTCCTCCATCCATGGGATTTTCCAGGCAAGAGTACTGGAGTGGGGTGCCATTGTCTTCTCCGTGAATTGTAAATTAGAGACCAAGATACTCCTGTTCCACCAGCACGCAGTAAACCAGCACTTCACAGGCCAATAGCCCTGATTACTCAACAGCTGACAGTATTTTTCACTATGGAATCTCTTCATCAAGGGGTACGTATCTCCCAGAAAAAGGAAAAAGAGAACTGTTGAGTTAGTTTATCATGCAACAGAAGGTCATACAATGATTTTAAAACCTATCTTGAATAACATAATGACATAACATGACAAAAATGAAAATACACAAAATAGGTACCAAAATGAGGTGCAAAATAATAGGCAACTTTTATTTTTATGTTTACAAGATGCACTATTTAAATATATACACACACACACACACATATATATATATATATGCTTGCTGTTAAGGTCCCTCCTCTTCAGCATGTGGACCACCAAGAACAATCCTCAGAAGACTAATCACATGAGCGGTGCTCCAGTGAGCAGTCAGAGCCTGCATCCTTCTCCCCATCAGACTGGGCAGGGCTGGCTTCTGAGCAGTGAAATAAGGAGGACTGAGAGCACATTGCCAGAAACTCAAAACTAAACAGCAGGGTCTGCCAGGCAGGGTAGGGGCATGAAACCAACGGTGAGGCACAATCTGACATGAAAACTTGGTATCTGAGCTGACAGGCATGTGGGCTACAGCAGAACCACAGTACCTATCACAGAGCAGGAGAGGGAGATGTTAAAGGGAGAAGCAGCGGCTGGGAGCCAATGAATGCTACTTTCCCTTCAGTTCTTGGGGATGAATTTTGGAATATGGAGAATTCACACTCTTAAAAAATCAGTAGTGTTAGGTTTATAACCGAATAACTTAGTAGGAATGCTAAAACAAAAGCAAAAACAAAACGAGACCACAGAATACATCCTCAAAAAACCCCCTGACCTCTAAAATTAGTTTTCTTACTATGAGTGAAAATTCTAATTGTGTGATTCACTTATACTGCAATATTTAAGGGAATTAAAAAATTTCTGAGATTATTATTTATAGGTATCACATGAAGCTATGAACAAGATCTCAATGTTTTAGGGGTAACAAAAATGCATAAAGATTTCTCATTTTGACAATTTAAACCAGACAATGAATGCTGCTTTCTAAATTCATCTCTTATAGCTGAAATCATATTTTATAAACAAGTTACTCATTCTACTATTTAATGTTTAAAAAGTGACATTGTGGAGCAGGGTGAGGAAAGTTTCTCACTAAATGCCTGCTGTACTATTTAGAAGCTTTCTTCAAGAAAAAAAATTCACAGATATCTATTAAATGAGTAAAAGAAAGCTTTGTCCTTAAACAAAAGCAAAAGGCGCAGTTATTTTTTCTGATTCTGAACAGCTGTCTTTGGCAAGGACTATGTTCAGCAAATGATCTGCAAAAAACATGATCACAGACTGATAAACTTTCATTAAAAAAAATTACACAGAAGCAAATTTAGGCTTTACCTTAATTATATTAAAAATTACAACATAACCAGACTTCCCATGATACCAAGGTCTTGCATGAAGATAGTCTGAATATTTGGAAATGTACACACCTATAAAAGTATAAAAATAGATTAATTTACACTTTAAGAAGACTGTTTATACATGGGTTACTTAAACTGAACAAGATGACAAAAGGGACAAATAAAAGGTAACCTTAAAAAAGCTATTGAAAATGCTTACCTTTTAAAATCTATTTGAGATATTCTACAGGTATGGAAACATCAGAGCTAAGATAAAATATATCTGTTTGACAACCAACTTTCTATTTGGGTACAGTAAGTGAAAAGGGATGAATGTATCACAATTTTGGAAAAGTCTCTGTTTGTCTGTTTTATTCTCCATGCAATCTTTTAGTGAAAAGGCCTGTGGTAATCTGATTCTCAAGTTATTTTTTCCAGAAAATCTCAGTAAGTGCTCCTATTTAAGAATGTGTGCTGAGGTTTACTACACAGCAGGTCTGTGCCAGGGAGCAGTGACACAAAGGGAATCAGAACAAGATCCCTGCCTTTAAGCAGCGTGTTCTGCTGGACTGTGAATTCCAGTCAGCAGAGGTTAGATTTTTTTTTTTGTTCACCACTGCAGCCTCATCACAGACCATTGCTGTTTAAAACAGAAGTTGAGTCTCAAGCAGGGAGAGACTCCTGTAGGTTGAGGCAGGAGAGGATGATCCCCACACAGAAGCAGCAGTGAGAAAACAGAGGAAAGAACCCATTTCAGGGATATTCCTGAACTGAGGCATCACTTGTGAAATAGAAAAGACAATGGTGAGAACACGGATAGAATGAACAAGAGTTATAGACATGTTGTCAGAAGACTGGATTCCAGTTCCAAGTTCTTTACTTACTACTACTACTACTACTACTACTACTACTACTAAGCACATGACTGAGTAGCACGTCACTTAAGCAGAGAGGATGGGTGTGGGTCACAGATACAGAAATCACAGGTTTTTAGGAAGATTTAAAAAGATCCATAAACCTTTAAAACTATAATCCACTATAATAATATAAAGGCTTATTTTCATATTTCATTCATTTTACTTGAGCCAAAAACTATACACATACATATATCCAGTAGTGCTATCTTATCATCACCCCCAGCATGTGAAGAAGAATGTGTATTTGTAGGAACAACGCAACCTCTACTCTACCTACTGAAACCAGGCTCTCAAAACATCAACAATAAACTCATGCAACTGTCATGTAGAAAAATGACCTTGATTTTCAGAGGTATAAGTTGAGGCATTTGCTTGTAACTCACTTCCACATTTTTCAGGAAAAAAAAATGTTTTTAGACGAAGAGAATTAATGCAAAACATTACCTGGTAAATGTAGGCGATGGGTATATCATACCATGCTACTGTTTTTCTACATTAGCATTTTGCATAATGAAAAGAAGGAGGTGTTAAGAAGAATAGGGGAAAAGGAACAACGGTTTCAGGTAAACTGTTATTTGAGTTGTGAACTTATCCTCTTTCATGTCCTTTAGGAGAGCTGAATAGAAGTTTAAAAACATTTGCTGCACACAGAGTTACCATACAAGCCAGCAATTCCACTCCTAGGTATAAACCCAGCAGAAATGAAAATACTTGTCCACATAAAGACCATATGTACAAGAATATACATAGCTTTTTAAAATGATAGCTAAAAAATAGAAACAACGAAGTGTCTACCAACTGCTGAATGGATAAAGAAAAAGTGCTACAATGGAATATTATTCAGTCAAAAAGTGAATCAAGTACATGCGACAACATAGATGAATCTCAAAAACACTAAGTAAAAAAACAGTTACTCACAAAAGGTCAGATATGATTCCATTTATATGGAATGTCTGGAATAGGTCAATCCACAGGGGCAAAAAGGAAAGCAGTGGTTGACCAGGCTGGTGGGAGGGGAGGTGACTGATGAAAACCGTCTAAAACTGACTGTGCTGACAGTTGCACAACTCTGAATGCACTAAACAAAAAACACCGAACTGTATACTTCAAATGGGTGAATTGAATGGTGAATTTTATCTCAATAAAGCTGTTATTACAAAGAAAGGGCCAACAAGAACTTAGCCATGAAGCCCCATAGTCTTTCTCACCCCTGATCTCCAACTTCCATAGCATCTGACACTGCTAACACCCCTCCGGACACCTGCTTCCTGTGAGACTCTACCTCCAGATTCTTCATCCACTGGACTGCTCTCAGCTCTTCCTCTTCCTGTCCTCGCTCCATGCCTCCATCCCTTGGTCCCATAACCATCTAAATAAAAGTTCTGTTCTTCACCATCTGTGCTGACCCATGTAACAATATCTTTAGGACTTCACTGGTGGCTCAGATGGTAAAACGTCTGCCTACAATGCAGGAGACCCGGGTTCAATCCCCCTGGGTCGGGAGAAGGAAACGGCAACCCACTCCAGTATTCTTGCCTGGAAAATCCCATGGATGGAGGAGCCTGGTAGGTTACAGTACATGGGGTTGCAAAGAGTTGGACATGACTGAGCACCTTCACTTCACAACATGCACCCTCTGCCACCTTGAGCCCCAACCTCTAGTCCTTATCCCTCTTCCAACTGTTTTCACCACCAGCAGGATAGCTTCCAGAACACTTATGATGACCTATTGTTTCTCAAATAGCTTACTGAAGGAGGTGTTCATTTACTGCAAGAGGTGTAAGCTCCATGCTAAGCACTTTACATAGTCTCATAATCCTCACAACAAATCTAGAAGATAGTTTTATCTATTTACAGATGAGGAAAGTGAAGCTTAAAGAAATTAGGGCTAAAGCACATTCTTAATGATAAGACTACCTTTCTCCTGTGACTCATCAGCCTATCTAAAATCTCTCCTCTATTGATAATATCAATGGAGTGTAAATTTAACACTTTATATTTGATTATTTCTTTTCTCTACTTCTCACATCCCACAGTTGGCATCTTTGGTCAGTACGATCTATTCTCTATTCCTATAGCCATAATGATAGTTAGGAGGAAAGCCTCCTTAGCCCCAGATGATAGCACTGACCTCTTGGCACTGAAAGATATCTTCTAGTCCAATCATCTTTTAAAAGATGGAACTCCTAATAGAAAACCTTAAGTTCTTAGATTCAAAGCTCATGTATATATTTAAAGTTCTGATTCCAAAGATTATTTACCATCAATGAAACTAGCTTTTAATACAGGGCTCTTATGTAATTAACTAAATCCCATTTCACCTTGTGAAAGAAATTCTCCTTCCTTATAGACCGTACCTTTAGCTGGGTCCCCCAGAGTGGTGATAGCACTGCTGCCCACACAGAGTCCATGCTGACATACCAACTTCGCCTTAAACAAAAGATCGGTCTTTGCTTATTATCATGTTTTGGAGAGCCAATGAAATAACTCTATAATTTACATACAAACTTTCAATACAGAATCTGTACACTATATGGATTCATGGTATAAAGCACGTTTCTATAAGGCAATTGTGTTTCAGTTAAAATGAACAGTTTAAACTTTTTATTTATTTTCGGTTTAAAATTTTTTCATGAAACGTTACCATTTCTGCTAAGGAAAATGTCACTGGCAAAACCAAATTAAACAAGCTCACAGATTAGTCCTTTCTTGAAGATTTCTTTTTCAATTACAGCTTGGGAATCATGAAATTTGAAAATGCCTTACCCCCAGATGACCCCCTAACGTATCTTATTTGGAAGTCAACAACTAAGGAAATAAACTCTCTGGTATTACTATGTAACCATAAGGTACATGCTAATGTTAACTCTCCTTTAGCAAATCTACCCCCATTCTTTAAAAATCATGATCCCAACCAAAATACTATCTGTGAATTACTTTAAGCTGGATCACAGATCTCTGGCACTGATGAAAGTGTATCTAGAAGTCACACACATCTTTGGAGACATACCTGCACACAGCAGTTTCTTTCTCCACAATTTAGGTTTAAGCAACAATATGGATGTTCAATTTTCAAAACAGCGTGAAACAATTCCGAGTAACTAGAATGCTGAAAGTGTTCATCTTATCCCCAAAGCCATGTAATTTAAACTTGAAAAAACTTCCATGAGAAATAGAAGATATCTATGTAAACAATGATCCAGAATGGAAAAATATCCATTCACTCCATTAAAAGGCATTATTAAGACTTAAGAAGTCTGTATTAATCGAAATCTCACTACAAGCTTACAAATATATTTAAGATAAAACTAAAGAAAACCTTAAAAAGTTGTAGAAATGAAATCTCTTTCATGAGAAGCTTTCATCGTCATTTACACTGCTATCCAAAAAAGACTGATGAGCTGGTACTGTTATAAATTTTATAGAATCAATATTTAACTTTAATGAGATAATTCATTTTGTACCTTAACATAAAAAAATTAATTTTCTAAGACCAAATTTCCTTACCTGACTTTCAGTTTCAAACAGAAGAAACCCATAAGTTTCTTGAAGTTCTTCGTCAGTGTAGTTATTTGCTTTTTTTTCTTGGTAAAAAGTTTTGTACTGTATAAAGAGAGAATAATCAAATGTTATAAACATTTTATTTTGCCTTGCAAATTAATTTTTAAAAATGCATTAACTGAATTCCTCCTGCTAAAAGATTAATGAAATTTAATTTTCTATTCCCTAGAACATATAATTACCTTTCAAGTGATTATTACCAAGGATCATTTATTTTGCTAAAATGTGATAGTTAAAAAGAACTAGGCTCAAATATAAAAAATAATGGGTCTATTTCTTTAGAACTAAAATAAAACTAACCACAGACACAGTGTGTACCAAGCACCTCACCTCATTTAAGAAAATGTCATTTTTCACCAAAGTCACTTGACTGTACTGAAAACCATGCTCAGATGCAGAGTCCAAGTAAGAAGTATGGAGAATTGAAACTGTCCTCTGGAAGAGAGAGTCTGAACTCAAGGATACTGTCTCAAAAACTGTAAAACACAAAAATAATGCAACTGTTTAAGATAATCAAAGGCTGGGGAAAGTGACACACTAAATATCACTGACGAAGTCATTCATTTCCTTCCTGTACAACTAAGACATTTTCATTATGTTCTGGCTACCATATCTGGATTATCTTCAAAGACCTCATACTGGATAAAAATAACCTAAATGGATTATAATAGTGGATGAATTACTTTTAATGCAAGAGTAAATCCTTTTAGGTTTAAAGCTGGGTGCTGCAACCAAGGTTGTAAAGGCAGATGCATCTATAGTGTCAAGCTGGAGGTCAGCGACTGCTTAGATCAATGTTTCTTGTTCCTAAGTTTTTGTAAATCTAGGCCACATTTTGATAAACTTAACCTTCCCAGTGGCTCACCAAATCCACAGGGAAGTCTGTGAGGTTCCTTGGAAAGGGGCTACTACTGCACACTCATTTGACCCTGGAGTACAGAATGAAGGGAGCAAAGGCAAATAAGAGTTTTGCCAAGAGAACACACAGGTCATAGCAAACACCCTGTTCCAACAACACAAGAGAAGACTCTACACATGGACATCACCAGATGGTCAATATCAAAATCAGATTGATTATATTCTTTGCAGCCAAAGACGGTGCAGCTCTACACAGTCAGCAAAAACAAGAGAGGGGGAAAAAAAAAAGACAAGGGGCTGACTGTGGCTCAGATCATGAACTCCTTATTGCCAAATTCAGACTTAAACTGAAAAAAGTAGGGAAAACCACTAGACCATTCAGGTCTGACCTAAAACAAATCGCTTACGATTATACAGTGGAAGTGACAAACAGATTCAAGGGATCAGATCTGATAGACAGAGTGCCTGATGAACTATGGACGGAGGTTTGTGACACTGTACAGGAGGCAGTGATCAAGACCATCCCCAAGAAAAAGAAATGCAAAAAGGCAAAATGGTTGTCTGAGGAGGCCTTACAAATAGCTATGAAAAGAAAAGAAGTGAAAGGTAAAGGAGAAAAGGAAAGATACACCCAATTGAATGCAGAGTTCTAAAGAATAGCAAGGAGAGATAAGAAAGGCTTCTTCAGTGACCAATGCAAAGAAATAGAGGAAAACAATAAAATGGTAAAGACTAGAGATCTCTTCAATAAAATTAGACACCAAGGGAACATTTCATGCAAAGATGGGCACAATAAAGTATAGAAATGGTATGAACATGACAGAAGCAGAAGGTATTAAGAGGTGGCAAGAATACACAGAAGAACTATACAAAAAAGATCTTCATGACCCAGATAATCACAATGGCAATATCACTCACCTAGAGCCAGACATCCTGGAATGTGAAGTCAAGTGGGACTTAGGAAGCATCACTACGAACAGAGCTAGTGGAGGTGAAGGAATTCCAGTTGAGCTACTTCAAATCTTAAAAGATGATGCTGTGAAAGTGCTGCACTCAATATGCAGCAAATTTGGAAAACTCAGCACTGGCCACAGGACTGGAAACGGTCAGTCTTCATTCCACTCCCAAAGAAAGGCAATGCCAAAGAATGCTCAAACTACAGAACAATTGTACTCATCTCACACGCTATCAAAATAATGCTCAAAATTCTCCAAGCCAGGCTTCAACAGAATATGAACCATGAACTTCCAGATGTTCAAGCTGGATTTAGAAAAGGCAGAGGAACCAGAGATCAAATTGCCAACATCCGCTGCATCATCAAAAAAGCAAAAGAGTTCCAGAAAAACATCTTATTTCTGCTCTATTGACTACTTCAAAGCCTTTGACTATGGGGACCACAACAAACTGTGGAAAATTCTTCAAGAGATGAGAATACCAGACCATCTGACCTGCCTTCTGAGAAATCTGTATGCAGGTCAAGAAGCAACAGTTAGAACTGGACAAGGAACAACAGACTGGTTCCAAATTGGGAAAAGAGTATGTCAAGGCTGTATACTGTCACCCTGCTTATTTAACTTCTATGCAGAGTACATCATGAGAAATGTTGGACTGGATGAAGCACAAGCTGGAATCAAGATTGCTGGAGAAATATCAATAACCTCAGATATGCAGATGATACCACACTTACGGCAGAAAGCAAAGAAGAACTAAAGAGTCTCTTGATGAAAGTGAAAGAGGAGTGTGAAAAAGTTGGCTTAAAACTCAACATTCAGAAAACTAAGATCATGGCATCTGGTCCCATCACTTCATGGCCAATAGATGGGCAAACAGTGGAAAGAGTTACAGACTTTATTTCTGGGGGCTCTAAAATCACTGCAGATGGTGACTGCAGCCATGAAATTAAAAGACACTTGCTCCTTTGAAGAAAAGTTATGACCAACCTAGACAGCATATTAAAAAGCAGAGACATTACTTCGCCAACAAAGGTCCATCTAATCAAAGCTATGGTTTTTCCACTAGTCATGTATGGATGTGAAAGTTGGACTATAAAGAAAGCTGAGCACAGAAAAATTGATGCTTTTGAACTGTGGTGTTGGAGAAGACTCTTGAGAGTCCCTTGAACAGCAAGGAGATCCAACAAATCTATCCTAAAGGAGATCAGTCCTGGGTGTTCATTGGAAGAACTGATGCTGAAGCTGAAACTCCAATACTTTGGCCACCTGATGTGAAGAGCTGACTCATTTGAAAAGACCCTGATGGTGTGAAAGATTGAAAGTGGGAGGAGAAGGGGACGACAGAGGATAAGATGGTTGGATGGCATCACCGACTCGATGGACATCAGTTTGAGTAAACTCCGGGAGTTGGTGTTGGACTGGGAGGCCTGGCGTGCTGCAGTCCCCGGGGTCACAAAAAATCGGATACGACTGAGCAACTGAACTGAACTGAACTGCACTCTCAGCAAACACATCAGAGATTGTCTTTCTCTGAGCCTTCCTCACCAGCCCAGAAATGTCTACTGAACTTTACTTCTTACGGATTGTATTACAAAATCATCATTTTATGAAAATAAAAAGTTATTATTTTTTTGAAAGTGCTTTTTTCAAACCATACCCATGTACTATCTGAGAGATGCTAGGCTACCTCTCCCGTGAAAGCCATGTTTCCCATAGTTGAGAACTGATGACCCAATCAAGCAATTCTCCTGGTTGGGCCTTTGTCCTTTTTACGAGTCCTCACTCAGCAAGAACTGAGACTAATGAAGTCTCATAACATTTAACTATTTGCTTTGTCTACTCCTTTCTATTTGGATCCTCTATTCTCTTTAACAAGGTGGGGAAAAGGATACACACAGATTACTTATAAAGAGAACAGAGTAATGTATATAACACTGGAAGTTTTGACCTTACAGTATAAATAAGCACATTAATATGGTTTCCTACTTTTATCAGAATTCAGCCAATTACATTAAAGTTCAAAAGCTGAAGAAAATATAAGCTTTTTAAATAATTTATGAACAACAGATTTAAAAAAAACACTAGACTATTACAGAAATTAAAACAAACATTTCAGTAAAATTAATCTGGACTAAACTGTCCTAGGACTTTAATTCACAAGGTAATTTGAAAACACTTTTAATAACGAAACTTCCTAGAATCAAAAATAAAAGATTATAAATAGCAAGGAAGGAAAAAAAGATAAAACATTTATTTTTATTTTTCCTCAGTTTCATCTTCTCTCTTTCAACATTAATATAATGAAGTGAAAGCGAAAGTCGCTCAGTCATTTCCCTTTGTGACCCCATGGACTCTAGCCTGCCAGGCTCCTCTGTCCATGGAATTCTCCAGGCAAGAATACTGGATCAATATACCAGTGCTATTAAAAAAAAAAGAAAGAAAGAAAGAAAGAAAAGGCTATTCTAAAGAGCTTCAAATAGCAAAACGCCAGTGATAGTAATTAAAAAGCTATGGCTTTGTTCAGCTAATAACTCAAAACAAACTGCGAAGCCTACGCACTTTACAAGTTCATTTTACAAATAATCTGTACAGCTAGCTCAAATGAAAATCAAGATTCCCTTAAAAAGCATACTTTCAGGAACCCAGTATTAATATTTAATATTTTTAAAAAGACTGTATTTTAAAAATCTAAGTATACTCTTAGGCTCCATATCTGTGAAAGATTTTGCTTACAAGATACAAAAGTTCTTGTAGTTCTGGAAATGAACAAACTATGATTACCAACTATCTTAAACTGTACACAATGTTAACAGATAGGCACAGATTTTAAATTTCATAAGTAGTAAATACTACATATTTTCCCAATTTTGAGAGTCAATGCACAATAATAAGCTGAAACCTGGGAGAAATAATGCAATTAAAAAAAAAAAAAAACCCAAAAACCTATCTAACACAGTGTGGGGAATACAGTTCCCAATAAAGCTGTGACTAATGGTAATGATTTAAAATAAACAAAGCAGAACAAGTAAGAAATGACTTATTTTGTACTTTCATACTGTACTTTCTAAGACTATTTATGGTTAAAAATGCTTCCCCTTTTAGGTTAGCACTCAATAGCCATACATTATAAAAGTAATAATTTTACAGTTGACAGAAGGAAATCATATCAAAAGAAAAGTTAATGGAAAACCACAGTAAATCCTGTGGTTTATTATGATTTCATAATAAATAACCTCGATTATACTCTCAAGAAAGCAAAAGTTTCCTGCTCTATATCTAAGGAGATAGATGAGAATGTTTATTGAGAAGTCTCTGCCCACACAACACACTCTCATTTAATCACCTAACAAGTGTACAAAACAAGGAGCACTAAATAAATGGATAGTTTTATCTTTTTTGCTGAGCAATACACATGCTTTATTTAAACCATTCAAGAGTATCAAATATTAAGAGAAAGAAGAGGGGGCTATTCTATAAAGAAATTTAAACAACATCTAAGAGGATAACTTGAAAAATATCTGATTGTAAAGTGTAAAGAGTGTCCCTTAAGGCTTAAGTGACAAACAGAGTGCACATGGAAAAAATTTAAGTTCAATCGAAATGGCTGTAAAAACTGAGTTAATGTTCTTTACTGTAGCACCTGGCTTTGGGTACATTTCTCCTGCCTGGAAAATCCCATGGACAGAGGAGCCAGGTAGGCTGCAGTCCAGGGGGGTCTCTAAGAGTCGGACACGACTGAGTGACTTCACTTTCCCTTTTCACTTTCATGCATTGGAGAAGGAAACGGGCAACCCACTCCAGTGTTCTTGCCTGGAGAATACCGGGGATGGGGGAGCCTGGTGGGCTGCCATCTATGGGGTTGCACAGAGTCAGACACGACTGAAGTGACTTAGCAGCAGCAGCAGCAGCTCTGCTATTTGTGGATTTTATCTTAAAAGTTAGGTCAAGCTTGACACGAGAAGTTGGACTCTGCTCACAGTGCCCTGAATCATCTACCCCATCTCAAACTCCATCAGGGATACTGAGTGACTGACACGAGGGACACTTCTTTCTCTTTCTAACTTCTAATAAGAGAGACAAGGAAATTATAAACCAATTTCTCATGCTATGTCACAAGCATCTGTTTTCCATTTTATAAGCATCTGGTCTGAAAGCAAATAATGAGATGAGCAAATGGCAACAACTTAGGTGTCAGAATAATTCTAATAGAAACTAACCACTTCTACAACTCCCCTGGACTTATCCTGTCTGTGATTAAGCAACAGCATTTCCACTCTAGATGCCTATATAGTTTATCTCCTCTAAGTAGGTCATTTGATAGTTGTTGAAGGAACAGCCTTATGTGATTAACAATCCTTAATCACCTAATCTGAAAATGTATTACCTTTAAGGTATCAAAGGACTGTCAGTTTAAGATAAATACAACTTCTTCAGAACACAATTTGTCAGGAAGTAATAAAAACTTAGGGGAATGGCAAACCACTTCAGTATTCTTGCCTTGAGAACCCCATGAACAGTGTGAAAAGGCAAAATGATAGGACACTGAAAGAGGAACTCCCCAGGTCGGTAGGTGCCCAATATGCTACTAGAGATCAGTGGAGAAATAACTCCAGAAAGAATGAAGGGATGGAGCCAAAGCAAAAACAATAACCAGTTGTGGATGGGACTGGTGATAGAAGCAAGGT
The DNA here is from genome assembly GCF_033118175.1 of Dama dama. NCBI lineage: Eukaryota > Metazoa > Chordata > Mammalia > Artiodactyla > Cervidae > Dama > Dama dama. The sequence goes on from NC_083703.1 coordinate 43,311,440, forward strand.
CCGATGCTGTAAAGAGCCATATTGCATAGGAACCAAGAATGTTAGGTCCATGAATTAAGGCAAATTGGAAGTGGTCAAACAGGAGATGGCAAGAGTGAATGTCGACATTCTAGGAATCAGCGAACTAAAATGGACTGGAATGGGTGAATTTAACTCAGATGACCATTATATCTACTAGTGTGCGCAGGAATCCCTTAGAAGAAATGGAGTAGCCATCATAGTCAACAAAAGAGTCCGAAAAGCAGTACTTGGATGCGATCTCAAAAATGACAGAATGATCTCTGTTCGTTTCCAAGGCAAACCATTCAATATCACGGTATTCCAAGCCTATGCCCCAACCAGTAATGCTGAAGAAGCTGAAGGTGAACGGTTCTATGAAGACCTACAAGATCTTTTAGAACTAACACCCAAAAAAGATGTCCCTTTCATTATAGGGGACTGGAATGCAAAAGTAGGAAGTCAAGAAACACCTGGAGTAACAGGCAAATTTGGCCTTGGAGTACGGAATGAAGCAGGGCAAAGGCTAACAGAGCTTTGCCAAGAGAACGCACTGTTCATAGCAAACACACTCTTCCAACAACACAAGAGAAGACTCTACACATGGACATCACCAGGTGGTAAACACCGAAATCAGACTGATTATATTCTTTGCAGCCAAAGATGGAGAAGCTCTATATAGTCAGCAAAAACAAGACTGGGAGCTGACTGTGGCTCAGATCATGAACTCCTTATTGCCAAATTCAGACTTAAACTGAAGAAAGTAGGGAAAACCACTAGACCATTCAGGTATGACCTAAATCAAATCCCTTATGACTATACAGTGGAAGTGACAAATAGATTTAAGGGACTAGATCTGATAGAGAACCTGATGAACTATGGACGGAGGTTCATGACACTGTACAGGAGACAGGGATCAAGACCATCCCCATGGAAAAGAAATGCAAAAAGGCAAAATGGTTGTCTGAGGCAGTCTTACAAATAGCTGTGAAACGAAGAGAAGCGAAAAGCAAAGGAGAAAAGGAAAGATATTCCCATTTGAATGCAGAGTTCCAAAGAATAGCCAGGAGAGAGAAGAAAGCCTTCCTCAGTGATCAATGCAAAGAAATAGAGGAAAACAATAGAATGGGAAAGACTAGAGATCTCTTCAGGAAAATTAGAGATACCAAGGGAACATTTCATGCAAAAATGGGCTCAATAAAGGACAGAAATGGTATGGACCTAAGAGAAGCAGAAGATATTAAGAAGAGGTGGCAAGAATACACAGAAGAACTGTACAAAAAAGACCTTCAGGACCCAGATAATCACAATGGTATTATCACGCACCTAGAGCCAGACATCCTGGAATGTGACGTCAAGTGGGCCTTAGAAAGCATCACTACGAACAAAGCTGGTGGATGTGATGGAATTCCAGTTAAGTTATTTCAAATCCTGAAAGATGATGCTGTGAAAGTGCTGCACTCAATATGGCAGCAAATTTGGAAAACTCAGCAGTGGCCACAGGACTGGAAAAGGTCAGTTTTCATTCCAGTCCCAAAGAAAGGCAATACCAAAGATTGCTCAAACTACTGCACAATTGCACTCATCTCACACGCTACTAAAGTAATGCTCAAAATTCTCCAACCCAGGCTTCAGCAATACGTGAACCGAGAACTTCCAGATGTTCAAGCTGGTTTTAGAAAAGGCAGAGGAACCAGAGATCAAATTGCCAATATCCGCTGGATCATCGAAAAAGCAAGAGAGTTCCAGAAAAAATCTATTTCTGCTTTATTGACTATGCCAAAGCCTTCGACTGTGTGGATCACAATAAACTGTGGAAAATCCTGAAAGAGATGGGAATACCAGACCACCTGACCTGCCTCTTGAGAAACCTGTATGCAGGTCAGGAAGCAACAATTAGAACTGGACATTCCAAATAGGAAAAGGAGTACGTCACCCTGCTTATTTAACTTCTATGCAGAGTACATCATGAGAAACGCTGGGATGGAAGAAGCACAAGCTGGAATCAAGATTGCCAGGAGAAATATCAATAACCTCAGATATGCAGATGACACCACCCTCATGGCAGAAAGTAAAGAGGAACTAAAAAGCCTCTTGATGAAAGTGAAAGAGGAGAGTGAAAAAGTTGGCTTAAAGCTTAACATTCAGAAAACTAAGATCATGGCATCTGGTCCCATCACCTCATGGGAAATAGATGGGGAGACAGTGGAAACAGTGTCAGACTTAATTTTTTGGGGCTCCAAAATCACTGCAGATGGTGATGGCAGCCATGAAATTACAAGACGCTTACTCCTTGGAAGGAAAGTTATGACCAACCTAGATAGCATATTAAAAAGCAGAGACATTACTTTTCCAACAAAGTTCCGTCTGGTCAAGGTTATGGTTTTTCCAGTGGTCATGTATGGATGTGAGAGTTGGACTGCGAAGAAAGCTGAGCGCCGAAAAATTGATGCTTTTGAACTGTGGTGTTGGAGAAGACTCTTGAGAGTCCGTTGGACTGCAAGGAGATCCAACCAGTCCATCCTAAAGGAGATCAGTCCTGGGTGCTCATTGGAAGGACTGATGCTGAAGCTGAAACTCCAATACTTTGGCCACCTCATGGGAAGAGTTGACTCATTTGCAAAGACCCTGATGCTGGGAGGGATTGGGGGCAGGGGGAGAAGGGGACGACAGAGGATGAGATGGCTGGATGGCATCATGGACTCGAAGGGCATGAGTTTGAGTAAACTCCGGGAGTTTGTAATGGATAGGGAGGCCTGGTGTGCTGCGATTCATGGGGTCGCAAAGAGTTGGACACGACTGAGTGACTGAACTGAACTGAACAAAAACTTATATGGGCATACCAAATAACCATTTCATTCCTGGGAATCTATTTCTCAAAAATACTAGCTAAATGCAGAGGTGATACGTACATGGATGTTCCACACACCAGCATCTGTAACATGAAGAACAATGGAGATAACCTAAGTGAAAGTTGCTCAGTCGTGCTGGACTCTTTGCGACTCCATGGACTATACAGTCTGTGGAATTCTCCAGGCCAGAATACTGGAGTGGGTAGCCATTCCATTCTCCAGGGGATCTTCCCAACCCAGGGATCAAACCAATGTCTCCCACAGTGCAGGCAGATTCTTTACCAACTGAGCCACCAGGGAAGCCTTGGAGATAACTTAAACTGCCATCAACAGCAACTTTTGCAACATCAACCTTGCAACTATTAAATAAAAACAAAGTAAATCTGTATATACTAATGTACGAAGATATCTACTGTATACTGTTGAGTGAATAAATGCATTATATAATATTATTTTCATAAAAAAAATTATGTGTTTGAAAGTATACAGAAAAAGATCTAGAAAGAGATGGGAAATCCAACAGTCAACAGTGTTTATGCTAATGGTGAGTGGGGAGTGGACAAAAAGGAGACCTTGTACTTTTACCTTACATATGTTATTACAATTTAGATTTTTCTTATAAAAGCATGTATTACTTCTACTATTTAACATATCTCAACTTAAAATCAAGTAAAATAAATCATAATTTCAAAGAAATACAGAGTGACAATTTCTCTTGAACACATACCTTTTCTGATGCAATTTGAAAACTTAATTACCTATCAATTTTGGACTAACAATTACAAAAATTTTGCAGCTGCTGGAAATTATAAATTTTTTTAAAAGTCTTTTCATTTACACGATCTAAATTAAAATTTTAAGAACTGCATTGTTCAACTCTGGATTCATTAGCAATAACTTAGACCATTTGTTTAATACCCACTCTTTTCTGATATGAACCCTGTCTCAGTCTTCTCTAAGAGGGGCTGCAGCTGGGAGGGTGGTCTTAATTCATTTTCACCAAGTATACCCCCAGAATTCTTGACATACTCCTGTTCTCTGTTAATGTCATATATGCTAAAACAAAAAAAGAAAAAATTAAATCATAAAGTGAGTAGTTCTATTTTGGGCATATCTACTATATAAATAAATGTTTACTGAGCATTAGGTATAATTTTGTAATATTTACTTTGTCAAGTCACCAGAGCTAAAGGCTAAAGTTCTACTGATTTGTTCTATAGGAAGTAATAACACACATAAACTGAAATGTTGTTTCTCCAGTCCTTTAATTTCTAAAGGAAATTTTCTTCACAGAAATAAATAGGAATCACTTTTGCCTTACTGAAAAAACCTTTCAGACAAGATCAGGGTGGTACAGTCCTAGATGGGGGAAAAAACCTCTCAAAGTGAAGAGATTATAGAACCACACCCATGTTCTACTGATTGGAAATAATAAAATCAAACAGAACACAAATAAAACCTCTCTCCACCCCTAAATTAGTAGTATATGATTCAATCTTCATTAATCGAAACTGTTAGTGCTGACTATTATGTATCTAGTACTATGCTGTACCTTGGATTTCATGAGACAAATGAAAGTGTCTCATTGAAAAAGTGTTTACAATTAAAGTGCCTGTGAAACCCAGGGATCTTAGAATGTGCTCACAAAATATTCCTAGAGTGACCTTTGGGAAGCAAGGGTTGTGTCTTCTGGTGATAGTGGTCTCAAAGAGGAAACCAGTTGAGTTGGAAACTTCTTCCAACTCAAAGAGGTGGAAGTCAAGACCCTCCCAAGCCAGATTACACTTGCAAGTTACAAGAGGAGTAGCAAATAAAGGCACCATATTTTAAAAAACAATCCTTGGTGAAACAGATTGCTAGTCCAGGTTGGATGCATGAGACAAGTGCTCGGGGCTTGTGCACTCAGATGACCCAGATGGATGGGATGGGGAGGGAGGTGGGAGGGGGGTTCAGGATGGGGAGCACATGTAAATCCATGGCTGATTCATGTCAACGTATGGCAAAAACCACTACAATACTGTAAAGTAATTAGCCTCCAACTAATAAAAATAACTGGGAAAGAAAAAAAGAAAAAAACAATCCTTGGATGAAGGAGCAAAGGAAGGAACTCTTAAGACTGAAAACTGCTCTGTTGCATCACTACACTGAACTCAAACACATCTTCAGAGCTAGAATAAGATGAAGGCAGGGAGAGAGCATCTTTTCCTTTGTCCGTTGTGAGAAAACTTTCCCAGAATTCTCTCTGCAGGTGGCCATTCTCACCTCACTGGCCAGAACTGAGTCACATGTTTTTACTAAACCAGCCACGAACCATGGAGAGAAGAATTAGCGTAATGAGCTTAGAGTAACTAATATTCACACAGCCCCACCACTCTCATCCTCCCATGCCACTCCTGAAGCATCAGATTCCCCCCAAATCTAGGCAAAACTGTGATCTGGGGGAAGGTAAGAAAAGGGGAGATAATTATTGGAAGGTGGTCACTGACATCATCACACTAAGGTCTTAGAACAAGTCAGTGGTAGGTGTGCACTAGAATCCTGGTCTCCTGACTCACAACTTAATTCTCCTCTTGACATAAATAATGAATGGATATCATCAATACTGCTACTTTTCTAAAGAATCTTAAATAAATCCACACAACTCAACCTCAAATCCTTTTTGAAAAAAAGTATATGTAATTATACATGTTATTTTCTTTGTAAAGCATATTGAATTTCTCAAATAATGAACTGCTTGCAGTTTCTCATTAGTATCATGCTTCTATCTCTGCATTTGCTCCTACTTCTATTGCCTTGAAAATGTACACACTAGTACTCCCCCTTTTTTGGTTTCCTTATTATTTGAATAGGTGCTCAGATTTCAAGTATCAGTGCCTCTCCGAAACATTTCATGACATGTCCCATCTCAATGACAGTGGCTGTTTATATCATTATGTACCCACTGTATGGTGTTCCAGATTCTAATTGATGTGGCTATTTTTAGGAGAGTTCTTCAGCTTTATTATCTAATCTCTTCCTGTTTTCTGAACAATTCCTCTTTAAAAAAATAGAATCTCTTTTTTCATGTAAGTTGTATCTTCTTTTTTCTCTTTAAAGATACTACTGTTTCACGTTGTTAAAGTTTCTCCTGTTACCTGCAGTAAATCTAATTTCTACCAAGCTTCTTAATTTTCTACTTGTTTATTCCTGCTTGGTCTCTTCTGTGTTAGAGACTTCCAGCAAATGACTGGTGATCCTTGGCTGTCTGTTTACCTTTAACTGTGAGGCACTTAAAGCTGACTGAAAGTCTAACGCATGAGCACCACTTCCTGACCAGCAGCTGTCATTCTTGCAGATCTGATGGTGATGCAGCTGCTGGTTTAATCAAGTGAACTCAAAAAGTCCTATCTGTTAAATATTTTGTTGTGGGTTGAAAAGTCTCCCCAGAAAAGAATCCTTTAATACTTGTTCAGGGGAAGAATAAATGGCTCATATGGTAAAGAATCTGCTGGAAATGCAGGAGACCAGGGTTTGAGCCCTGGGTAGGGAAGATTCCCTGGAGAAGGAAATGGCTACACACTCCAGTCTTCTGGCCTGGAGAATCCCATGGACAGAGAAGCCTGGTGGGCAACAGTCTATGGGGTCACAAAGAGTCTGACATGACTGAGCAATTAACACACTATAACACACAAAAGCTTGACTACTAGTTCTGAGAACCACACAGATAAAGACAGCTCTGGTTTCACCATTCCATATGTTGACTTTCACTTAATCCTTATCTTTATTTAGGATCTTCACCCCAACCTCAGTTGTCTAGAGCCTGCCTAGTTCATGTCTCCTGACTATAAACCTTCAGTCTTCTGTCAGGGTAGAAAGAGGGTGGCTATCTGGGTGTGTGGAGTAAAGAGGATCAATCACTTCTATTTCTATTCCACCTGTATTTCTACCTTGAGAAAAGCTTGGTACCTCTACATCCTGATCCTTTCCCAGATTCTGTGAAGGAAACCAGCTTGCGTCTCTTGTTAGCTTATTCTCTTCAGCATTGCCTAATCCACTAAATCATTTAGTACTTAACCACCTTCTTTCCATGAGCTTCGCCATAGAAAGTGGCTCAATGGTAAAGAATCTGCCTGCAATGCAGGAGATATAGGTTCCATCCCTGGGTCAGGAATATCCCCTGGAGGAGGAAATGGCAACTCACTCCAATATTCTTGTCTGGGAAATCCCATGGACAGGGGGTACATGGTAGGCTACAGTCACGGGGCCGCAAAACAGTTGGACACTACTGAGAGACTAAACAACAACATCTTCTTTCTAGTTTCCCAAATATTGATTTATCTTCTCCTTTCTCATTCTCTTGATCTTTGTGGATTTCTATCTTTATTCTTTTACTATAATCTTAGTGGGATTTCCAGAGGGGTGAACAATTGGACATGTCACATGACTGAAGTATCTACTTAATATGTCTCAATAAAAAATGTGCAATATACCATCTATCATAGTAGCTACTATTACCATTATTTTTATTTCCACTTTTATAATTATGAAGACTTCATTTTATTTACTTATTTACCACAGACCTAATTACATATCTTCAAATATTAAAAGAATTAATTTTTAGTGCATATGAACTCAATAACCATTTACTCAAATATATGAAAAGAACAAAGTAGATCATCAATACTATTCTTTTAAAGCACTCTGTTTTCCCCCCAGAGTACTTATCATAGTTTATAATTACATAATCATAATTATTTCACCAATGTCTACTACCCTAATAAGTCAAGCCCTATGAGGACAGGAATCATGTCTGTTTTATTTACTTCTGATTACCCAGCATCAGCCCAATGCCTGGTACATAGTGGATGTTTAGTAAATATGCATTTGATAACTGAAAGGAAAAATTATACTTATGCAATTTAATCTGTTCCAAAATTCAGAAAAAGGAGCACAGCTTCCCAATTTGTTTTTATAAAGCAAACACTAAAATCTGACAAAGAAAACACATAAGAAAGGAAACAACAGATCTCTCTCTTATGAATTGTTGTTGTTCAGTCACTAAGTTGTGTCCAACTCTGTGTGACCCCATGGCTTCCCTGACCTTCACTGTCTCCAGGGATTTGCTTAAACTCAGGTCCATTGACTCAGTGATACGATCTAACCATTTCAACCTCTGCCACCCTCTTCTTCTTTTGCCTTCAATCTGTCCCAGCATCATGGACTTCCCTGGTAGCTCAGATGGTAAAGCATCAGCCTACAATGCGGAAGACCCGGGGTTCATTCCCTGGGTCGGGAAGATCCTCTGAAGAAGGAAATGCCAACCCACTCCAGTATTCTTGCCTGGAAAATCCCATGGACGGAGGAACGTGGTAGGCTACAGTCCATGGGGTCGCAAAGAGTCGGACAAGACTGAGTGACGTCACTTTCACCACTTTCCCAGCATCAGGGTCTTTTTCAATGAGTAGCGATTTGTATCAGGTGGTCAAAGTACTGGCGCTTCAGCTTCAGCATCAGTCCTTCCAATGATGACTTAGGGTTAATTTACTTTAGGATTGACTCCTTGCAGTCCAAGGGACTCTCAAGAGTCTTCTCTGATACCACAATTCAAAAGTATCAATTCTTCAGCACTCAGCCTTCTTTATGATACAACTCTCACATCTGTACATGACTACTGGAAAAACCACAGCTTTGACTAGATAAACCTTTGTTGGGAAAGTAATGTATGTCTCTGCTTTTTACCCTGCTGTCTAGGTTTGTCACAGCTTTCCTTCCAAGGAGCAGGTATCTTTTAATTTCATGGGTGCAGTCACTGTCCACAGTGATTCTGAAGGCCAAGAAAATAAAATCGGTCACTGTTCCAAACTTTTTCCCCATCCATGTGCCATGAAGTGATGGGACTGGAGCCATGATCTTAGTTTTTTCAATGTTGAGTTTTAAGCCAGCTTCTTCACTCTCCTCTTTCACCCTCATCAAGAGGCTTTTTAGTTCCTCTTCACTTTCTGCCATGTGTGGTATCACCTGCATATCTGAGGCTGTTGATATTTCTCCTGGCAATCTTGATTCCAGCTTGGGATTCATCCAGCCTGGCATCTTGCATGATGTACCCTGCATATCATGAGCACTAGGTCTTTCCTCATGGCTCAGACAATAAAGAATCCGCCTGCAATGCAGGAGAGCCAGGTTCAATCCCTGGGTTGGGAAGATCCCTTGGGGTAGGAAATGGCAACCCACTCCAGTATTCCTGCCTCCAGAACTCCATGGACAGAAGAGCCTGGTGGGCTATAGTCCATGGGGTTAAAAAGAGTTGGACACGACGGAGCAACTAACACTTTCACCCTGCATATAAATTAAATAAGCAGGTTGACAATATACAGCCTTGACATCCTCTTTTCCCAATTTTGAACCAGTCTGTTGTTCCATGTAAGGTTCTAACTGTTGCTTTCTGATCCACACGCAGCTTTCTAAGGAGACAGATAAGGTGGTTTGGTATTCCCATCCCTTTAATAATTTTCCAGTTTGTTGTGATCCACACAGTCTTTTTCCATAGTCAATGAAGCAGAAGCAGATGTTTTTTTAGAATTCCTTTGCTTTTCTATGATCCAATGAATGCTGGCAATTTGATCTGATTCCTTTGCCTTTTCTAAACCCAGCTCATATATCTGGAAGTTCTCAGTTCATCGACTGCTGAAGCCTAGCTTCAGGATTTTGAGCATAACCTTATTAGCATGTGAAGTGAGCACAATTATCTGGTAGTATGTACATTCTTTGGCACTGCCCTTCTTTGGGAGTGGAATGAAAACGGACCTTTTCTGGTCCTGTGGCCACTGCTGAGTTTTTCAAATTTGCTGACATGCTGAGTATAGCGCTTTAACAGCATCATCTTTAAGGATTTGAAATAGCTCAGCTGGAATTCCGTCACCTCCACTAGCTTTGTTCGTAGTGATGCTTCCTAAGGCCCACTTGACTTCACACTCCAGGATGTCTGACTCTAGGTGAGTGACCACACCATCATGTTTATTTAGGTCATTAAGACATTTTTTGTACAGTTCTCCTGTGTATTCTTGTTACTTCTCTTAATCTCTTCTGCCTCTGTTGGGTCCTTACCATCTCTGTACTTTACTGTGCCCATCCTTGCATGAAATGTTTCCTTGGTGGTGGGGGTTTAGTTGCTAAGTCGTGTCCGACTCTTGTGACCCCATGGAGCACAGCCTGCCAGGTTCCTCTGTCCATGAGATCTTCCAGGCAAGAATACTGGAGTGGGTTGCCATTTCCTTCTCCAATGTTCCCTAGGTATCTCCAATTTTCTTGAAGAGATCTCTGTCTTTCCCATTCTATTCTTTTCCTCTACTTCCTTGCATTCCTCTCATGAATACTAAAATCCTAAAATATATGTACTGGCAAAGAGAATCCATGAGGAACTAGAATGACAACAGAGGTTAATTAGGGTATATTCTTGAAGTGTATGACAAACCACACTAATAAGTCAAAATTATCCTGAGGGGCTGCTGGAGCATGGGTTGAAGGAGGAGAACCATAAGTCAGTGTGTCCAAAGGAAGTTACTGCATACTTCTTTCCAAACAGATGACTTACACAAATTTTTGTTGATACCCAGTATTTTTTCATTTATGTAGTATTAATTTGGCCATACTTAGCCTAAAAAAAGAAAAAAACCAAATTGATGCTCCCAAATAAATCTATTCATTTAATGTAACAGAGAAAAATGTCCTACCATAAACTGTTTAGAGGAAATAAAAGCTGATTACAAAGAAGTATTAATATATGTGTGTGTCACACACACACACACACACATATAAGGCCTTAAGAACATATACCATGATTTAAATGGTGGTCATCATCTGTATTACACTTACCAATATCCAATCTTTTTCTTGTTTGATTATGGTTCCACCACTAGATTATTATAATAGCTTTGTGAATACAGGGTATCTTTTTCCATGCTGTTCCCAGTGCCCAGAACAGTGCCTGGTACAGTTAGGTTTCAATAAACATCCACATAACCAGTGAATCAACCCATATTCCAGATCACTTCATTTCCCTACTTAAGCCCTGAGACCCCACTGCACACTCTGCTCGGTGGCCCTGTGAAATCCAGCCCCTGCTTACTCCCTCCACCTTACGTGATCCACCTTCCCCTGGCTTTCTACTAAGGTCCAGCTACTCTGGTCTTTCCATTTAAGCTCTTTGCTCTTCTCAGGCCTTTGCACTTGCTGTTATTTCTGACTGGAATGTTGGGTCTTCTGTTATGCCCGTGGCTTAGCTCCCTCTCTTCTTTTACTCAAACCTAGAAGTTATTTCCTCAGATAAACCTCTGATTACCCCCACCTAAAGTAGGCATTTTCTTTGAAGCATTCACTACTTCAGCTATCTTGTCAACTTACTTTTGAGGTGTGTGTCCCTCTTCCCCATCAGAATGTAAGCTGCACACAGGTAGATACTATTTTGCTCACAAAGCCCCCCAGTACCCAGCAGAGCTCCTGGACCATGGTACCCAATACTCTACCAAGTCACCTTTGAGTGGGTCAAATACAGCTAATTTTTGTTTCTTTTTTTTTTTTTTTTTTACAGCTTTATGTATTACCTGAAATTTTATGTAAGCATAAATATAATCTGGGGAAATAAAGGTATTTTCATTTTCGAAAAAAAAGATCTCCCATTGCTCTAAGTGGTAGTAAATTAGTTTTAAAAAATGAAGACAAAGCAAACAAATGGAAATAGCATTTCCCATAAGCCCAAACAGTAAGAGACCCATTAGACAAAGCTCCTGTATTTAAAACAGAAACTACTATAGAATGAGAGACATATGATTTTCATAACAATCTTAAAATATATAAAAAAGTCTGCCATGCACAAAAGTTTAAATGTTTTCTAACGTCAAGATAATCACGCAGATAAAGAATAAAAACCAAGGTATTCTTGCTACTATTTGGAATCACTGCTTTAAAGGACGCAGTTCAAAGGATGCCCTAAAATACTACATGTCAACACACACACACACACATACACACACACACACACACACACACACACACACACACAAGATGTGAGGAGTGCTGCCATCTCTCTAGCAGCTCGGCAAGGGACACACACACACACACACACACACACACACACACAAGATGTGAGGAGTGCTGCCATCTCTCTAGCAGCTCGGCAAGGGTCTCCCCTTTACCATGCTGGCAGAATTCCACCAGTTACAGCAAAGATGCTCCGTAAACCTGACTTCCCAGGTGGCTCAGTTATAAAGAATCCACGTGCCTGCCAACGCAGGACACACGGGTTCGATCCCTGAGTCGGGAAGATCCCCTGGAGAAGGAAGATGGCAATCCACTCCAGTATTCTTGCCTGGAAAATCCCATGGACACACGAGCCTGGCGGGCTACAGTCCACGGGGGTGGCAATGAGTTCAACAGACTGAGCTCCTGGGCCCTAGCACCTCGGCGGCACCACCAAAGCTTCACTCCCTACAGCCCGCCGAGGGTGCGACACCCAGAGCGACCCTTCTCCCAGTCCACTAGGCACTCCGCGATCCTGGCGGCACCCGCAGGCAGGCAGTTCACCCCCGGGTAGGCGTCGACCCCTCCTCCTCACCTCATGATGCGTGGGGGAGGGGGCTTCCCTCCGCCCCGCCGGCCCCGCCCGCCCCCTCCGAGCGAAAGCCAGTGTGGTGGGCGGCGCGCACCGCGCCTTTAAAAGTCAACTGGGCGGGGCGGAACCGCCAACCCACACCCGCACCGGCTGCCGGAAGCGGGTGGGAGTTGCGGGTCGGGCCGAGTGCGGACAAGCAAGCAGGGCTCCTTCGGTCCTCTGTCTGACGTCTCCCAGAACTCCTAGGTGGACAGTTTTACTGTCATTTTACAATGATCGCTCCAAGCTTCAACTACCTCGAAGGTGTCTCGCCCACAGGTTATTCAGTAACTATTCAGGACTGCAGATCGCAGACCTAACCTGAAATCCACATCTTTTCACTACAGTGACCCCAAGTTATTTTAACTCATCGCTGCTATAAAGCTTTCCCGTTACTGTCTACGTAAACTCACTGATTATGGTTTCACCGGGCTTTGTTGCGTAGTTGATAAAAATAAACGGTCTACTGGATATGGTTTATGGATACTCCATATATGCCCAGGAGATGCTGATTCCAGCACCCCAGGGGTCAGGGTTGGGGGTGCTTGTCCCTCCCACTAAGCCACCGCAGCCCTAACAACATGGACTAAAAGTAAAATTGGTCTATGTGTGTGTCAAGTGTCTGGCCTGGTCTAAGGACATCTTTTACTTTTGGCTCATGTTTTAATCAAGTAATTTAATACAACCATATGCATTTCCCGGACCATATCTGCATTTGCTAGAGAAAAACTAACCAGGAGCTCCTATAGAATCATTACTGCTATGGTACTGTACAAATAGAAAGCATACAGGGAAACCTTAGCTCACAAAGCAAGCTACTTAAATTCATAAAGAATTATGTAGATTAATTACTATGTAAAATAGCAAAATAACTTTGGGTATTTAGTATATGCAATGAGAGCACAAGTGCCTTCTTTGTAAAAAAATTACTCCCACTGCAAAAAAAAGTTATGGCTTGGCAGTATGATTTTTTCATTTAACTGTGACTTACTTTTAGACTTAATATTGTTTTTGAAGATTAACATTTTCAAAATTGAATCCTACAATAAAAAAGGATTTCTGTTTATCAAACAGATGCTTATAATCTTCTATTTTTCAAATTTTGTTCCCTTCCTTGCTATGCTGTGTAAAGTCAACAGATTTTTTGGAGAACACTTTTCCATAGTCAAGATTATGCACTTTTTATTGGAATCACTTCAAAATTTATATGGTGCCATTTTCAGACATCTGTATAAAGGAAACATGTTTGTTCTGGTTCATCAAATTAAGCTAAATTTGTGCTTCAATATTAAGCTATCAATCTGCAATGAAATGACTGCATTAAAACTCATTACTGTATTTACTACACGGATACTGTTAAGTAGTTTTGTCCTGACAAGAAAATCCTAAGAATAAATTTCTTTCAGGGTCAATGACATTTTAAGACCCGCTTTGGATTATTTTGATTATTACATATAACAAAAGAGAAAGTGATACTTAATTTATGCCATAACAATGTTTTTTTTTTTTCATCCTTAATTGCGACCGCCCCTAGATAAATCACATAAAAATGCCCTGGGCAAAGAACAGGACTATTCACTAATGATGGCTCACAGAGAAGTAGGGGATAACCACAGGGTTAGGCAGGTGCTTTAACTGGTCAAAACAGGTCTCAGGAGTTGGGGTTGTGACTATTCTTTCTCTTAATAAGGGAACAGGTATACCCAAAGGTTCTAAACAGGGTCTATCTCACCATACCAGGGAAGGCAGAGTCTTCAACACAGAATATTGCCAAGGGATTTAGTTACCCAATTAAGTGTCAAAAATCTCATTAAAGAATCTCATCAAGAGAAAACAAAGTATGCACCAGACACTTCTTATAAAATTTGTAAATAAAAAAAGAGAAACCAAATTCAAAAAACAAAAGGCCAACTGAGTTAATCAATAAAACCCCAAAGCTGATTCTTTTGGAATAGACAACCTTTAGCAAATATAATCAATAAAAAGAAAAAAAATTTCAACAAAAGGAGGCTAACCACAAACATAGGGGAAATGTCTAAAATTATAAATTATCACATGCTATTTACATCACTAAATTTGAAAATCATGAAAATATAATTTACTAACATTGGTCTAAATGGAAGAAACATCAGAATAAACCAATGATGATGAAAAAATGGAAAGAGTAGTTGCAGTCCTACTCCTCTCCAAAGACCAGTTTCCGAGTTTTATTGTCAAGTTCACTTTTCACTATTCAGATTAACAAAAATCCACGAGTTTGGCAATGCAGTCTGTTGGGGAAACTGTGGAAAACAAAGGGAAAAAGAAGTAAAAGGCAAGGAGAAAATATTTACTATGAAAGTTATAAAACATTTATTTATACAGTAGATAAATGTATCAATATAAAAATGGAAACCCACAGTCTAGGAATTATAAACACCCAATAAACATATTTCAAAACACCTCCAATACAGACTTAAGAAAGGCAAATAAGTCCAAACAAGATAAAAATAACAGTGAAAGGGCAGAAAGCCAAAAAACAAAGAGAAAAATGTCAAAGCAGTCTGAGAAAAGCAACTAAGAGACTGACAGCTGACTTTTCAATAGCAAAAATGAAACCAAAAGACAGAGAAATGCGATCTTTAAAGTGCTAAAAGAAAACAACTGCCAACCTAAACTGCTATATTCAGCAAAGACATCTTAAGTGATGGTAAAACAAAGATATTTTCAGGTGAACACAAACTGAGAAAATTTGTCATCAACAGACTTTCAGTAAGTTATTCTAAAGCATATACTTTAAGCAGAAGGAAAAGGCCCTAGATGAATGGTCTAAAAGATAAAATAATCAATGAACAACAGAGAAAGCAGCAAAAATACACTGCCTGCAAAACACGACATTAATTCTAAATGGGTCCTCTTCTTCCTATTCTGGTAAGAATATTTTTTATTTTATTTATTTATTTTTTGGCTATACTGCATGGCATATGGGATCTTAGTTCCCTAAGCAGGGATTGAACCCCATGCATCCTACATTGGGAGCATGAAGTCTTAACCAATGGACTTCCAGGGAAGTCCTTGGTAATATTTTTTTAAAAATTAAAATACATGATAAAAAATGTAAGTCATGAGGGGTTGAACTAAGTTAAACTTCTATGATTTTTTTATTATCTAAGAGGAAGGTAAAGATATTGGTTACTTTTAGATTTTGAAAAATCAAGGATGCATGATATTTCTAGGATAACAATAAAAAAAGTATAAAACTTCCAAATTAGTATTTTGGAAAAAATGAAGTGGTAAAAGATATTAAATAATTATTTTTTAAAATAACAAAAACAGAGAAAAAAGAAATATAAAATAGTCAGGACAACTAGCACAAAGGGCAACTAAGCAAATATAGACTGTGTATCCCAGCTAAAAATGTTTTAAAATTGCATTAAAATTCCAACATATGCTCTTTAAAAGAAACATGTCTGAAATACACGTGTTTACAAATCTACAGTTACCTCAAAATAGTTTAATAAATGAAAAATGGAAAATAAAAAATATATGATAGAGATAATCACAAAGCCATAAAAGGATTCCAGAAAAGGCTAATATAACTGAAAAACTACAGGCAAGATGAATTAACAGAGAGGGAGGCGGGGAATTAGGAACAGATATACGCAATGTCAGAAGTAATCAGAGAAATGCAGTTTAAAACTATAGTAATAAATCATTTCCCTTCCACCAGACCAGCAAAATTTTAAAATGTTGGACAATGCCAGGTGTAGAGAGCCTGGAGAGCAAAGGGAGGTTTCATTCACGATCGGTGGAGTATAAATCAGAGTCATCATTTGGGAAAAGTCAGATACTTGCACATATCCTCCCAACGGATCTAGCAGTTCCACTACTAATATGCCTAAATGACACTACTGTATATATGCACTTGAAAAAATGACCAAGAATGTTTATAGCACCACTAATTATTGTAGCCCAGTGGTGGAACTAACCAGTATGTTTATAAAAAATATTATACTTCAACAAAAGTGAATGAATCACAGGAGTGGTTACCAAAGTGGTGATGATAATGTAGGTGATTTTTTGATATTCTATATTGAAATGTGTCATTATTTGGGAAATCTACATAATTCAGTGAATTAATATCTTTCACATGACCATCGCATGGGTAAAACATCTCTTTAAAATCCAAGCTAGACTAACAGGTTTTAATGTCACAGAGTTTGAGAAGTTATTTGATTTCAAATTCTACACTGTGGCTAACCTTTCAGAAACTGTTGGGATTTGATGTGTATTAATAATATGAGATGGTTGGATGGCATCACTGACTCAATGGACGTGAGTCTGGGTAAACTCCAGGAGTTGGTGATGGACAGGGAGGCCTGGCACACTGCACTTCATGGGGTCACAAAGAGTCGGACACGACTGAGCGACTGAACTGAAAGAATAATGTAACTATTTAAAAGATTATCAACATACTCCTCCTTCTTTTAAATGTATAGTTCGATGAGGCCAGATTTTCTGCATCTACTTCAACCAAAACAATATATTGCAATAGATTGAATGTAGAGGCAAACATGAGATTCTGGTCATGAAAGATATTTGGGAAAACTGTAAAACAATGCCATTCTTGCCACTAACTTACTTTGGAAAAATTATTTTTCATTAAAAATGTTGTCTAAGATTTCCTATTATTATTACTATTTTTTAGAGCTATCAATATACCATATGCTTACTGGCATAAGCAAATGTACCAATACCTATATTTAAAATTGGTTAGTTTCAATATCTAACATGATTTAATCCACATAAGCAAAAGATCTTTGAGGTCTTCAATAATTTCAGTACTTGTAAAGGAGTCCTAAAGTTTCTGAACTCAACTACAGGTATACACTTCAACAGGGATGAATCTCAGAAACATAATGCTTAACAAAAGTAATTCACAGAATATGCAATATGATTCTACTTAAAGTTCAAAAACAGGTGAAAGTAAACAGTATGTTGGGAAAAGATACATACACAGTTGCTAAAACTGTAAAGAAAAGCAAGGGAATAATTAACACCATTCAGGATGACCATGGGGATGGGGGCAGAGAATCCTTTGTTTCTGGGGAAAGGCACACATCAAAAGCTTCCCAGTACTTGTAATGTTCTATCAAGCAGAGTATACAGATACACTTTTCAACAGTACATAAAAATGGCATATTTCATTACAAAAAAATTTAATATAAGAAATGAGGAGACATACCTATTATCCTAGAAGGAAAAACTCAAAAGAATGTCTCTTCTCAAATTAATCTACAAATTCAATGCAATCACAAACAATATCGCAACCAGATTTCCTTTAGAACTTGAAAAGATGGTTCTAAATTTCATCTGGAAGAAAAATGCAAAAGAAGAGCCCAAAGCTTTTCTTCAAAATGAAGTACCAAAATATATCTTAAAGCTACAGTAATTAAAACACTGCAGTAACAGATAAATGGGTCAAATAAGAAAGTCAGAACTTAAGACAAAACAGCAAAGGATATGTTTGTTACCCAAAAATGTTTAATATTCTTATTACCCAAGGAAGATAAACACTTAAATGAGATGTTATTTTCAAATATTAGAAAGTTAGTAAAATATTACCATCTGGCTAGTGGGGAGATAAAACACACCTTTTCAGAGAGTGAATATAAAAGGGTACAATCATTTGAGGGTAATTTAATAGCATTATTATCTATCATCCTCAGAAGGAATCAATTCTATGATTCATAAAAATATTTTGATGAGCAGATGAAGCAGCGCTTGTAACTGCAGCATTTAAGTTATAGGGAAAACTTGAAAATAAATGTGCATCAATAGAGGAATGAAAGACTTATTGGATAAATAGATACCATATCTATTGCATGATACTAAATAGATATACTACATTGCATTTATTTAACAAACACTACCTCTCAGGCAAGCTTTTAGACACTTTGTAGATTTTAAATCATTTAAGCAACTATGTCTGGGTTACAAGAGATGCCCCTGATATAGCTTTTTTTAAAACACAAAATTTCAAATACTGCTCTTTATCTTCCTCAAAACAGTTGTGAACAAACACAAATTTCTCCAAACTGGGTTAGTTATTTACTGATGTATAGAACATATTTATAGAGCTATCTGGTTCTATTATAGAAAGCATCTTTTTCAACAAAAAAGTATTCTTATACTGTTAAGGAATAGCAGCTTTGTTATAAATCTCCTGAGTAGGCTTACTACCAATCTCAGAGCCCATAATATTAAATATCATATCTACACCCCTATCCCTTTCTAAAGCTTCTGAAGGGGACCACCACTGGCCCTTGGATCACCAACGTTACTGCAACTAACACCATATGCTAAGCAACCCTTAAGTCTAGAATATATTCTGAAAAACCTTAACCGTTCTCCCTTTGAGGAACAATAAAGGGTAAGAGAGGTGCGTTTAGGTTTTTAGATTTCAAATAGGCAAGTGGTGATTAAGTGAAACAAGGCTTTTCGAAGGATCTTCCCCACAATCCACCCCAGGATTCTTGCCTGGAAAATCCCATGGACAGGGGAGCCTGGCGGGCTACAGTCCACGGGGTCGCAAAGAGTCGGACACGACTGAAGTGACCTGGCACGGCATGCCACGTCCCCCACAAATACTGCTTGGTGCCACCTTCAAACTGCTGGGTTGCATGGACCAACCTACGGTGACGCGATACTTCAGTTTTCAGCTAAAGGAGCCTCCCTGAAGAAAGACCTCTTCCTTCTTTTACGTCTACCTTAAAAAGAAGAGGTCACACAGGGCCACCAAGGGTTCACAGAAAGGAAGCGGAGGAGCGGACTTTACCAGGGTTCCTGAGGAAAGTGCTTCCCAGCCAGTCCCGGCCGGAAGATCAACGCCTCCACTCAGGGTTCTCACGGCGTCCGCAAGGATGCCGCGGTCCTGACCGGCAACCCCGAGGAGGCGCCGAAGCCGCCAGAGACAACGCCTCCCAGAGGGGCGGGAGGAAATCTGAAGCGCCACACACCCGGAGGACGCCGAGCGCCTGGAGACAGATGGAGACCCGAGTGTCGGCGGCCGGGAGTCCGCGC
Source organism: Dama dama (assembly GCF_033118175.1). NCBI lineage: Eukaryota > Metazoa > Chordata > Mammalia > Artiodactyla > Cervidae > Dama > Dama dama. The sequence continues at coordinate 43,330,976 of NC_083703.1, forward strand.
AGAGGCAGCCCAACAAAAGCGGCTCTGAAACCACCGCCCCGCGCCCCGCTCACCCCGAGGAACGCCAACAAGCCAAGAAGGCGTGTGTCAACACAGCAGCCGCGAGAAGCATGCAAAGTGGACAGCAGTTTAATTTTCCAAAAGAACAAAACGGAACGTGACAACGGCGAGCTCTCTTACTGCATATACCCCCGCGACCCGAGCGGTCACGCCGGGCACTCAGCCGCGAAGGACCCGCACCTGCTGCGTCCCCCGGGGCGGGCGTCCACGAGGGGCGGCCTCACCTGTTTTCTGCGCCGCCGCCGCCCCGGCGGACCTGACCTCAGGGTTCAGTTTCCTCCTCATGCTGAGATACTGTCCGCGCCTCCACGCGCGCTTCCTCCCCTCCCGGCCTCGCGTGACAGATCCCGTCGGACCCCGAGACCGAGCGGGGCTCGGGCCGCCTCCCGGGCTGGGGAGACGTCCGCCGCCCCTGGCCGGGACTCCCCTCCTCCCGGTTTCCACGCGGCCCGCGTCAGAAAAGGCTCGTCAGCGGCGCACGGGACCCTACACGTCGCAGCCCGTCCTGCTTCTCCGCTCCTGTCAGGAGCGCCGCCCGGGCGTCGCTGGGCGGCCGCAACGCGGCGGCGGGAGGGACGCGGGCCCGGCGTTCCAGGTTCGGAGCCCGCAGGCTCCCCGGCGCTGGTCAGCCAAGCGTCGTCCCTGCCCGCAGAGGGTCATAAGGCACGGACCCCAAGGCGCCCCACTCCCTGAGGGAACATGTCGACTTTCCCAGAGACTGACGCTGGAACCCGGAAGTAAAACCCCACGCCCACAGGAAGAGGAGCTGTCGGGGGAGAGAAAGTGAAAACTGAACTGTGGTGGCCTCCTGGGGGCAGGAGCCAATCGCTGAGGAGAAGCCGACGCGCAGGCGCGGGCTGCGGCCGGCGTCCACGCGGCGCTCGCCTCTCTCCTCTGAGCAGGCGCGAGGCCTCAGCACGGCCCGGGATTGGATGACGGATTCTGGCGGGTGCGGCGGCGTGGCGGGGCGTCTCGCGAGGAGGACGCGTCACCGGAAGCGGAAGGCGCGCAAGGGGAACCGTAGCATCCCGGCGTCGATGGCCCCGCACGCGCTGTGGGATGTTTTTTGCCTCACGGTTGGGAGTCTACCTCCTTTAATCTCCTCCTCCAGCTGTCGCACCAATGCTTGTTTTGTCTTACCCTGAATTGACGTTTACGGAATCACACCTTTGTTGCGGTTTAAGAAACGTTGCTCCATGGAATATTTCTTTTATGTGCTGGTTCTCAGGGAAAGCACCTCTGAAAGTTTATAAATCAGTGCAGGGTTCAGTTCAGTTAAGAAGCTCAGTCGTGTCCAACTCTTTGCAACCCCATGAATCGCAGCACGCCAGGCCTCCCTGTCCATCACAAACTCCCGGAGTTTACACAAACACATGTCCATCGAGTCGGTGATGCCATCCAGCCATCTCATCCTCTGTCATCCCCTTCTTCTCCTGCCCCCAATCCCTCCCAGCATCAGGGTCTTTTCCAATGAGTCAACTCTTTGCATGAGGTGGCCAAAGTATTGGAGTTTCAGCTTCAGTATCAGTCCTTCCAATGAGCACCCAGGACTGATCTCCTTTAGGATGGACTGGATGGATCTCCTTGCAGTCCAAGGGACTCTCAAGAGTCTTCTCCAACACCACAGTTCAAAAGCATCAATTCTTCAGCGCTCAGCTTTAGCGTTCTTCTACCAATGAGAGATACTAAGTGCTGCACACACTTAACTGTGAACCAGGCATTGGACCTCATCGTGTTGGAAATGGAATGGCTCACTCATTCAGTAGCACCTTTTCAATTGTTTGCTGTGCCCGGCTACTAAATTAGGCGCTAAGATTACAGTTGTGAGTAAGCTAAACAAGGACCTTGCACATTGTGGTGCTTATTCTAGAGGTGAATGACAAACAATAACAAACTACGTCCATCCCAAGAACAGATTTCATTTACAAATACTGCTGTGAAAACAAGCCAGAAATGCTGAGGATAGGGTTGGAGCCTGGAGGCTGGGGAAGAAGAGGAGAGCTTCAACATTTCACTGTATAAAGGACATTTGGGGTCAAACCTCAATAATGAAAACAGGCCAAATCAGTTTCTGGAAGATGCGGAGGAAGAACTTTCTAAGCAGAAGACAAAGCAAGTAAAAAAAACCCTAAAAGTGAAATTATGTTCAAGAACTGAGGAAAGTTGGCTGTCAGTTCGGTTCAGTTCAGTCGCTCAGTCCTGTCCAACTCTTTGCGACCCTGTGAACTCCAGCACACCAGGCCTCTCTGTCCATCACCAACTCCTGGAGTCCACCCAAACCCATGTCCATCGAGTTGGTGATGCCATCCAACCATCTCATCCTCTGTCATCCCCTTCTCCTCCTGCCCTCAATCTTTCCCAGCATCAGGGTCTTTTCAAATGAGTCAGCTCTTCTCATCAGGTGACCAAAGTAATGGAGTTTCAGCTTCAACATCAGTCCCTCCAATGAACACCCAGGACTGATCTCCTTTAGGATGGACTGGTTCAATTTCCTTGCAGTCTAAGGGTCTCTCAAGAGTCTTCTCCAACACCACAGTTCAAAAGCATCAATTCTTTGGCACTCAGCCTTCTTTATAGTCCAACTCTCACATCTATACATGACCACTGGAAAAACCATAGCCTTGACTAGACGGACCTTTGTTGGCAGTGTAATGTCTCTGCTTTTTAATATGCTGTCTAGGTTGGTCACAACTTTCCTTCCAAGGAGTAAGCGTCTTTTAATTTCATGGCTGCCATCACCATCTGCAGTGATTTTGGAGCCCAGAAAAATAAAGTAAGTCACTGTGTCCACTGTTTCTGCATCTATTTGCCATGAAGTGATGGGACCAGATGCCATGATCTTAGTTTTCTGAATGTTGAGCTTTAAGCAAGCTCTTTCACTCTCCTCTTTCACTTTCATCAAGTTTTTAGATCTTCCTCACTTTCTGCCATAAGGGTGGTGTCATCTGCATATCTGAGGTTATTGATATTTCCCCCAGCAATCTTGATTCCAGCTTGTGTTTCCTCCAGTCCAGCATTTCTCATGATACACTCTGCATATAAGTTAAATAAGCATGGTGACAATATACAGCCTTGACATACTCACTTTCCTATTTGGATCCAGTCTGTTGTTCCATGTCCGGTTCTAACTGTTACTTTCTGACCTGCATACAGATTTCTCAAGAGGCAGGTCAGATGGTCTGGTATTCCCATCTCTTTAAGAAGCAGTCAAATATAACTGATATTTTCAAGGTACACAAAATCAGCATGTACAAGTCCCTGGTTTATCAAGAAGCAAATGTTCATGAAACCACCACTCTGGTCAAGAAATAGAACACTGCCAACACCCCAGGAGCTCCCTCTTGTGATATCTCTGGATCAATACCCACTCCCCTTACCTACCAGCAAACCTAACAAGCAATTTAATTTCCATGGTAATCTCTTCTTTCCTTTCTTAGTAGATTCACTGTGTAAATATGCAACCCCTAAACTTTATCATATAGTTTTGATTGTAGTTTGAATTTTATATAAATTGAATGGTTTAGTGCCTGGTTTCTTTGGAGTAACATGGTGAAACTTACGTTTTTGTGTACACAATTATTTCATTTTCATTGCTATATATGTAGGTCTGGATGTAATACATTTTCTTTGATATGTAGATAGACATTTTCATTGTTTCCAGTTCTTGGCTCTTATGAATAGCACTGCTTGAACTTTCTTATTCATGTCTCTTTGTACACATGGGCCTCGTTTATGCTGGGTATATAACATGATGGAGATGCTGGACATGATAATTTGGATTTTTGCTTCAGCAATACTTATTCCTTCCCTCTTCTACTGTTAGTAAGGTTTACTTTTCTACCCATTTATACTGTTCTTGGTCATATGGATTCATTTGATTAATAGGATATCAGCAGACATGACATATGCAGGAGTCTTAAGTGTGCTTGCATAGTTTATTTGGCTCCTGAGTGTAGCTGATGCACATGAGGAGATTGAAGTCTCTTGCTGCTGTTGCCCCTTCATTCTGGGCACTCAGAACAAGCGCTTATGGAGCAGATGTGAATTCAACCTGTAGGCCAAACCCATCTTTATTATCATAACCTTAGACATCCCACATGCTTTTGAACTGTGATGTTGGAGAAGACTCTTTAGAGTCCCTTGGACTGCAAGGAGATCAAACCAGTCCATCCTAAAGGAAATCAGTCCTGAATATTCTTTGGAAAGACTGATGCTGAAGCTGAAACTCCAATCCTTTGACCCCCTGATGTGAAGAACTGATTCATCAGAAAAGACCCTGATGCTGGGAAAGATTGAAGGCAGGAAAGAGGGGGGTGACAGAGGATGAGATGGTTGGATGGCATCACTGACTTGATGGATGTGAGTTTGAACAAGCTCTGGGAGTTGGTGATGGACAGGGAGGTGCTGCAGTCCATGGGGTCACAAAGAGTTGGACACAACTGAGTGGCTGAACTGAACTAGACAGCGCAAGCTTTCCAGGTGGCACAGTAGTAAAGAATATGCCTGCCAGTTCAGGAGATGCAGGAGATGTGAGTTCGATCCCTGGGTTGGTGGGGAAGATACCCTGGAGGAGAAAATGGCAACCCACTCCGGTATTCTTGCCTGGAAGATCCCATGGACAGAGGAGCCTTGTGGACTACAGTCCATGGGGTCACAAAGAGTTGGACACAGCTGAACACACACACACAAAAGACATCCCAAATATTGGTGAGAATGAGAATTAATGCTGTTGTCCTAAGTCACTGAGTTTGGGGTAGTATATTATATAGCGTTACTGTGGCAATAAAGAAGGCTTATGGTCAACTTTGATCAAGTCAAACTTTTGGCAAATTGGTTTTACAAAGTTACGTTTCCACAAGAAATGTATGAGAATTCTAGTTTCTCTACATCTTGGCCAATATTTTTAACTTTAGCTACTCTGAAGGGTATGATGTGGTTTGAATTTGCATTGCCTCCAACTTTGTTGTTTTTTCGATATTTGAATAGTTTTGGATATTTTAAGTTATTTGAATTTTTCTGCATAAATTTTAGAATCAGCTTATTTTCTACCTCAAAATAAAACAAACAGCCCTCCAAAAAACCCCACAGCTGCTAAGATCTCGTCTGGGATTGTGTTTAGTATATAGATAAGTTTGGAGAGAATTAACATCTTAATATTGCATCTTTGAATCCATGAACATGGTATCTCCGTTTATTTAGGTATTTCAGTTTTCTCTAAGCAATGTCTATATTTTTCAGCATACTAGTCTTGTGCACATTTTCTTATATTTATCTCTTTATAATTTTATGGTATTTTAAAATTTTAATTCACAATGGCTATGTGTTAGTATATAGAAATACAGTTGATTTTCCCATAGTAACTTTATATCTTGCAACTGCTAAACTCACTTTTTAGAGCTAATAGCTATTTGTGTGTGTATGTATGATAAAATAAAAATACTTTGTTCCCAATCTGTATTTTTTCCCTATTGCATTGTTTAAGGCCTCAAATGCAATAAAGATATGAGGTGAGAGCAAACATCATTGATCTAGGGGGAGAAGCATTCAATATTTCACAAAGGTAAGTATAATGTTTCCTTTGGTGTTTTCTGTCCTTTTTTAGGTTGAGGACTTTCCCGTTTGTTCCTAGTTTCTGAGAACTTTTATCATAAGTGAATATTGAATTTTATCTGCATCTATTGAGAGGATTGTGCAGTAAAAATATCTACTAATATGATAAATTACATTAATTTATTTTCAAACATTAAGCCAACCTTGAACTCCTGGGAGGAACAAAGTTTATTTAGAATGCCTTATCTTTTCTCTATATCATTGGGCATGAATTGCTGTATTTTGTTAAGAATTTTAGTATGTATGTTCCTGAGAGATACTGGTCCACAGTTTACTTTTCTCATAATGTCTTAGTTATGGTATCGGTAACTCTAGGCTCACAGAATGAGTTGGTTAAGTATTCCCTCATCTTTTAATTTCCAAAATACTCTGATTAAAATTGGTAGTAGCAGGAGAGGAGAGAAAAAATGGAGAAGAAAAATATTTCAAAAAATAATAAAAAAAAAAAACCCTCATCAAATTGGTTGAAAAATAATATCCACATCTAGGAAGCTCAAATAAACTCCATGTGATACAAATTCAGAGTCACAAATATACATATCATAGGGAAAAAATGCTCAAAGACAAAATCTTGAAAGCAGCAACAGCAAAATAACATCACTTACAAGAGAACCCTGGTGAGATTAACAGATGACTTCTCAGCAGAAACAATGGAATCTAGAAGACAGTGAGATGGCATATTCAAAGTACTCAGAGGAGAAAAAAACTGCCAACCAAGGGTTCTATATCTAGCAAATCTATCTTTCAAAAATGAAAGTGAATACAAGATTGTCCCAAATAAACAAAAACTGAAAGAATTTTTGCTAGCAGATTTGCTTTACAAGAAATTCTTCAGATTGAAACTAAGTGACCACAAATGATAATCTGAATCGACATGAAAAAGCAAAGAACACTGATAAAATTAATTACATAAAGATTAAAAAAACATATAAATGCTTATTTTTCTCCTTTATTCTAATAACTAATTTTAAAAAACATGGAATAATATTTAGATAATGTAATATTGGGCTTATTGGGGGTTTAACATGTAGACATGAAATATATGTATATTACATTTGCTAATAAAAGAAAAAAGGAGGTAAGTGGGGGTGAAGCTCCATTGGGTTAAGGAAATGACAACAGATGGTAAAGTAATAATTATAAGAAAGTATTGTTGAATTTGTAACATAAGTAGAAGTAATATGTATGACAATAACACTGCAAAAAGAAAGGAAAGAATTAGAGCTTAATAGGTATAACATTTTTATATGTCACTGAATTGAGCTAGTATAAATCTGAAGCTTATTCTGATAAAATATATATATGGTAAACCCTAGAGCAACACTAAATATAAACAAAATTAAAGAAATGAAAATGCTACAATAGAAAATATTCATTTAATGCAAATTAAATTGCTAACATCTGCTGGATCATCAAAAAAGCAAGGGAATTCCAGAAAAACATCTATTTCTGCTTTATTGACTATGCCAAAGCCTTTGATTGTGTGGATCATAATAAACTGTGGAAAATTCTGAAAGAGATGGGAATACCAGACCACCTAACCCACCTCTTGAGAAACCTATATGCAGGTCAGGAAGCAATAGTTAGAACTGAACATGGACCAACAGACTCGTTCCAAATAGGAAAAGGAGTACATCAAAGCTGTATATTGTCATCCTGCTTATTTAACTTCTATGCAGAGTAGATCATGAGAAACGCTGGGGTGCAAGAAGTACAAGCTGGAATCAAGATTGCCGGGAGAAATATCAATAACCTCAGATATGCAGATGACACCACCCTTATGGCAGAAAGTGAAGAGGAACTAAAAAGCCTCTTGATGAAAGTGAAAGAGGAGAGTGAAAGAGCTTGCTTAAAGCTCAACATTCAGAAAACTAAGATCATGGCATCTGGTCCCATCACTTCATGGCAAATAGATGCAGAAACAGTGGACACAGTGACTTACTTTATTTTTCTGGGCTCCAAAATCACTGCAGATGGTGATGGCAGCCATGAAATTAAAAGACGCTTACTCCTTGGAAGGAAAGTTGTGACCAACCTAGACAGCATATTAAAAAGCAGAGACATTACACTGCCAACAAAGGTCCGTCTAGTCAAGGCTATGGTTTTTCCAGTGGTCATGTATAGATGTGAGAGTTGGACTATAAAGAAGGCTGAGTGCCAAAGAATTGATGCTTTTGAACTGTGGTGTTGGAGAAGACTCTTGAGAGACCCTTAGACTGCAAGGAAATTGAACCAGTCCATCCTAAAGGAGATCAGTCCTGGGTGTTCATTGGAGGGACTGATGTTGAAGCTGAAACTCCATTACTTTGGTCACCTGATGAGAAGAGCTGACTCATTTGAAAAGACCCTGATGCTGGGAAAGATTGAGGGCAGGAGGAGAAGGGGATGACAGAGGATGAGATGGTTGGATGGCATCACCGACGCAATGGACATGGGTTTGGGTGTGCTTCGGGAGTTGGTGATGGACAGGGAGGCCTGGTGTGCTGTGGTTGATGGGGTCACAAAGAGTCGGACGCGACTGAGTGACTGAACTGAACTGATGGGACCAGATGCCATGACCTTAGTTTTCTGAATGTTGAGCTTTAAACCAACTTTTTCACTCTCCTCTTTCACTTTCATCAAGAGGCTCTTTAGTTCTTCTTTGCTTTCTGCCATAAGGGTGGTGTCATCTGCATACCTCAGGTTATTGATATTTCTTCCGGCAATCTTGATTCCAGCTTGTGCTTCATCCAGCCCAGCGTTTCTCATGATGTACTCTGCATATACGTTAAATAAGCAGGGTGACAGTGTACAGCCTTGACGTACTCCTTTCCTGATTTGGAATCAGTCTGTTGTTCTATATCCAGTTCTAACTGTTGCTTCCTGACCGGCATTCAGATTTCTCAAGAGGCAGGTCAGGTTGTCTGGTATTCCCATCTCTTAAGAATTTTCCAGTTTGTTGTGATCCAGTCAAAGGCTTTGGAGTAGTCCATAAAGCAGGAGTAGATGTTTTTCTGGAACTCTCTGGCTTTTTGATGATCCAGTGCATGTTGCCAAACTGATCCCTGGCTCCTCTGCCTTTTCTAAATCCAGCTTGAACATCTTAAAGTTCACGGTTCATGTATTGTTGAAGCCTGGCTTGGAGAATTTTGAGCATTCCTTTGCTAGTGTGTGAGATGAGTGCAATTGTGCAGTAGTTGGGCATTCTTTGGCATTGCCTTTCTTTGGGATTGGAATGAAAACTGACCTTTTCCAGTCCTGTGGTCACTGCTGAGTTTTCAAGACCATTGTCAAGAAAAAGAAGTACAAAAAGGCAAAATGGTTGTCTGAGGAGGCCTTACAAAATCCAACTATATAAATATAGTTAAATGTGAATGTATTAAACAAACCAAAATGGAGATGAGCAGAGAAATCAATAGAATTGATTAAAAGATGATATAATGGGATTTCCCTGATGGTCTAGTGGCTAAGACTCCCAGCTCCCAATGCGGCTCAGGTTCCATCCTTGGTCAGGGAACTACATCCCACATGCCTCAACTAAGAGTTCAAATGCCTCAACTGAAAAAAGAAAATCCCACATACCACAACTGAGGATCCCAAATGCCTCAAGGAAGATAGAAGATCCCAAATGTTGCAGCTAAAACCTGGCACAGCCAAATAAATATTTTTTTTAAAGATGATATAACTGTAATCTGCAGGAGACACACTTTAGATTCAAAGATATAAATATATTTTAAAAGTATAGGCATATATTCATCCATAAGAAAACTGAAATGGCTATACTATTGCTTTGGCCAAAAAGATCATTTGGCTTTCTCCTTAACATCTTATGGAAATAGGCTTGAAATGTCACTCCCAGACCTGGGGCAAGGAATTTCCCCGAGTTTGGAATTTGGATGATGGGGTTCAAACCCTTGCAGATACAGGTCCAGTGGTCCAGACTGGAGGTAAAGACTCAGTCTCAGGGGATACTCCTCCCAGGTCTCTCAGCTGTGTGCTAGTCCTTATGCATTTCCAGGTAGGATCATTCCTGATATGTTTACTTTTCAGCTCAAACTAACTTCTGCATTTAGGCTCAGTGTAGGTCTTAGTGATGTGACTGCAACAAACGTTGGCAAGGTTAAACCTCAACTTTGTAAGCTTGTTTGCAAAAAAAAAAAAAAAGTTCAATTACTCAGTTGCCTACTTGGAATCTGTAAACAGGTCCTTCATTTCTGTTAGGAGATTTCAAAAAGCATGGTGTGTGTGTGATGTGAACAATTTGGAATATATGATTTCTCTGGAAAGATGAAAGAACCAGGAGCAAGCCAGCTCTGGTAGGAAGTACGTCTTTAAAAGGAAAGCATGTGGGGTTGGGGGTGGGGGTGGGGGTGGGCGGAATGAGCTTTGCCTAGCTGCTGCTGCTTCAGTTGTGTCTGACTCTGTGCGACCCCGTAGACGGCAGCCCACCAGGCTTCCCTGTCCCTGGAGTTGCCTAGCTAGATCAGTGCATAGGAAGGTAGTGAGTTGTGGCAGCTGGACACTTTTTACACAGGGACACATGTACATGTTCTGCACGTGGACATGTGGGCACAATTTGCAAGCACACACATCTTTTGCTTTCAGAGGCAGGTTTTGCCCGTGGATTCTTGGACATGTGGAAACGCTTTGCACACAGACACATGTTCTGCACTTAGATACGTTTTGCACACCGACACGGACTGCTGTGCACATGGACAAACGGGCATATTTTGCATGTGGACATACATTGCACCCGGACACGTGTTTTTCAGGACGCCCGTACAGGTTTGCACACTGATCCCTTCTGCACATGGACACATGGCACGGTTTGCACACGAACAAATATTTTGCACTCGAACGCACGTTCGTCCGGAAAAGCCCGAGGCGGCGACCGCGGAGTCGGACGCAGGTAGCCGAGGCGTGGCGCTGGCCCGGGGCCCGTCCTGGAGCCGCGCCGGCTGGGCGGGGAACTACAACTCCCGGCGCTAAGCCACCTCGGCCAGACGCGCGGCGACGCCGAACGGCCCCGCCCAGCGGGCGGCGCGTTCCCGGCCCAGGTTCCCCCGGCGGTGCGAGTGGCGGAGCCGCGGACTAGGGCGCGGGAGCCGGTGTCATGGAGCCCCGCGCCTCGGACGGTAGCTTCCTGGGCGACGTGGGTACGTGCGAGGCGCTGGGGGCGCGGGGCCGGCTCCGGGGACCGAGAGCTGCATCTGGTGATATTCGCCCCCAGCGGGGACGCATCCTGCTCTGAGGGGTGGCCAGGGGCGTCTGGCCGGGACTGGGTCGGTTGGGAGGGCCTTGCCCTTAAAGGAGCAGCTCCGGGGGTCCCGTGCAGCTCAGACGCGGTTTCTGCGTCCCGCTCCAGGTTCCCCCGTCGGCCCGCGCGTCGCAGCGCTGGTCATCCTTGTGACTTCAGAACCGCAGACGTAAACCACCCCCCCTCCCCCCGCCCCGCCCCGCTTCCCGAGCGCCCAGCAACCTGGGGAGGATGCGGGGCTGTGCGTGGTCACTGCCAGATTCCGAGGAGAACCTAGGAAGTGCCCGCGGGGGACCACTGGTAGGGCAGCCGTGGTACCAGGGTTGGAGCAGACTGCCTTACAGGCACCCAGTGGGAGGGTCGTGCGCGGGGTCGTTAGCATCCTACGGAGACACCCAGGAATCCGATCAAGAAGGAGCGTGTGCCCGTGTCGCACTGTGTGAGACATGCGACCTTGATTCTTGGTTGAGCCTTCCCTAGAATAAAATGGATGCGAGGGCAAAGGGCCATTCTCAGGGGAAGCAAGCCTCCCTGCCTACCGAGTAATCCTAGGGCAAATGACATGAGCAGTGAAAACACTTTGAAAGCCTGGAAAGTAAAAATCTATACAGTCCTTTTATGCTCATAAAAAATGTAGTGCGAATAAAAGTGAGAAATCTTAAGGGTAAATTTAGCTTAAGAGGAATTGCAGTCCTAGCAAAGCAAAGATATTTTAATGATGTTGCAAAACAGCCACCTTCAGCAAGACCAGTCATTTAATAAGCATCTCTGTTTTTACTTGGCATTCTCATCCTAGGCAAGCACAGGACTTTGACCCTGCCAGTGTGAGCTGTGTTTGGTTGGTTCAATGAAACAGGCAATGAACAGCTGACCACGGACACCTATTTAAACACAATTTAGTGTTTTTGTTCATGTACAAGGTTCAGTGGCTTCCCTGGTGGCTCAGTGGTAAAGAATTCTCCTGCAATGTAGAAAATGCAGGTTCCATCCCTGGGTGGGGAAGATACCCTGGAGGAGGAAATGGCAATCAGTTCCAGTATTTCCTGGAAAATTCTGTGGACAGAGGAACCTGGTGGGCTACAGTCCATTGGGTCACAAGAGTCAGGAATGACTTAGTGACCAAACAACAATAACAACAAGGTTCAATAGCACTGCATCATGCCTGGGTATGTTTTTTGTACAGTTTAAGGAATGTATCTTTAGAGGATAATCAACTCTGAATATTCATTGGAAGGACTGGTGCTGAAGCTCCAATATTTTGGCCACCTAATAGGAAAACCCAACTCATTGGAAAAGACCCTGTTGCTGGGAAAGATGGAGGGCAGGAGCAGAACGGGGGCAACAGAGGATGAGATGGGTAGACAGAATCACTGACTCTGTGGACATGAATTTGAGGAAACTCTGGGAGATAGTGAAGGACAGGGAAGACTGGCATGCTGCAGTCTATGTGGCCGTGAAGAGTCAGACAGGACTGAGTGACTGAACAGCAACATTCTAAACTAATGGAGGATGCACAGTTTCTGGGGTTCATGGCTATTTTTGACTTCCCCATGGTTTTATGTCATGTATTTCTTCCAAAATACATTTCATCCTGCTGACATTTTTATTCTCAACACAAATGAATAAACTCAATGTGTTGAATCCAAAAGAGCGCTACCATCCCATTAGAAGCAGAGGACCATCGTAGGAACTTAAACTCATGTTAATATTCTGATCTCAAATTCTCTGTGTGTGGTATACTCTAACCAAACCATGTAGCTTTAATATAACACTATAACACTTCACAGAGGTAAAGGCAGCCGTCCTATAATATGGGCTTACCAATACAATAAGAACCAAGAATTTAGGGCCAGTCCCATCATAAAGTGAATCCAGTCTTTGTTCCTTAGCAAATGTAATTCACATCATTGTCTGTTTGCAAAGTTGAAAAAGTGACTCCTGATTTCAGCATCTGTACTCATGGGCTTCTGACTTGGAAGCTAGAGGCTGGCAGAAGATGAAAGGATTCTTCGCTTATCCTCAGCCTCTGGGGTGTTGGGAAGGTGGCATGGAGAGAGAAAGGGAGAGGCAGCCCTGGGACCAAGACACCCTGGGACCACAGTGAGAGCCACTGAGCTGCTCGGCTGTGTGCCGGGCACTGACTATGAGCCCTGCAGTGGCTGCAGGACACTCATCATTATCCATAAGTTAGAGGTGAAACTGAGTTTGCACAGCCAGGAAGTCACAAAGTTGAGGTTTTTTTTTTTTTTTTTTAATATTTATTTATTTGGCTGAGCTGGGTCTTAGTGGTGGCAAACAGATTCTTCAACTGCAGCATGTGTGGTCTAGTTCCCTGACCAGGGACTGAACCCGGGACCCCCTGCATTAGGAACACACAGAGTCTTAGCCACTGGACCACCAAGAGAGTCCACAAAGCTGAGGTTTTAATGCAAGCAGTTCTTTTTGGTTTTGCCTGTTTTATGTTACAAGGCTCATGTCTCTTCTGTCAGATAAGATCATCTGTAATCGATGTGTAGTGCTGGGTGGGTTTGTGACTGGGATTGATGCATGTTGTCCACTGCAGGTTCTCAGGGGGCTGGGGAGCACCTTTACCATCCATCATCTCTGCATGATGTCCCTTTCAGGCTCTGAGAAACGTCTTTGCCTCCGGGTGTCCACAATCAGGATGGTAGGTCAATCTGCTTCCCATTCAAGTCTCCAAGTTCACCCTTCTGTTGAGTCTGCAGAATCCGATGGGTTTTGTTTGTTTGTTTTCTCTCTCTTTTTTTGGCCTTGCTGGATGGCTGTGGGATCCTAGTTTCCCAACCAGGGGTTGAACCCGGGGCCCTGGTAGTGAGAACACTGAGACCTAGCTACTGGACTGCCAGGGAATTCTGGAATTTCATTTTCTAAAATTAGAATTGTGGTGAAAGTACTTTAAGAGATCTAGATAATCGGTGCCCTGGCTGGGAGATCAGCTTCCTTGAAAATCTTCTTAAATTGTGCGTCTTATTTCTGCCTTAGAGAAGGCTGCATTCTAGAAGTGTCTAGTTAGTGGAGAATCCTATGGGCCATGCATTACACTACTAATAAAAATGTTTGAAGGAAATTAGGTTGATTTTAATACCAATTGGTGTTCTGGGCACTCACTGTGGCCAGGAGTGGCTGCCAACTACAGCAGTACAAAGGAGTTTTGATTTTTTGGTATAACCGTCCTCCCCAGCTCACACCCCTGAGTCCTAAGCACTGTAGGGGAAGGGTTGGGGCGGCAGATTATTGGATGAGCGGTCAGGAAGGTTGTGGAGGGAGGGCAAGGGTCCGATTCCAGCGTTTCTCATAAAATGTGTTTAAGAAGCTCTTTCCGTGAGCACTTGTCTCATGCATCCAACCTGGGCTGGTGGTCTGTTTCACCCTTGATAGTATACTTGTTTCAATGCTATTCTCTCAGAGACAAGTGTTTGGGGCTGGTGCACTGGGAAGACCCAGAGGGATGGGATGGGGAGGGCGGTGGGAGGGGGGTTCAGGATGGGGAACACATGTAAATCCATAGCTGATTCATGTCAATGTATGGCAAAAACCACTACAATATGGTAAAGTAATTAGCCTCCAACTAATAAAAATAAATGGAAAATAAATAAATAAATAAAAAGAAAAGAAGCTCTTTCCCTCCCTTTCCCTGGCTGTCTTCCACTGCTTCTGTAACCTCTTCCCACTTGTCTCTTTTGCTTTCACTTTTTTGCTTTCACTTTCGTTTTCCCTCTTAACTAAGCTTTGTCTTGTTCCTGTAGGAAGGTAAACCTTTTCTCTTTAAAATTTTTACCCAATTTAACACATTATAAAAACCATGAGGTATGCCACTTGACCTCAAGTTTACCAACAAACAATATTGGGGTACTGATAATGAAAACACTGAAAAAAGACCTTGCTCAAAAAATCTCTTCAAAAGTAACAAAACTCTCAGCCCCAAGTGCTAAGTAAAGGTTTCTATTAATACAAATGAAAATGAAGATTTCTGTCTTCCCTTAGAGTCAAGGTGACTGGTAGTTTCAAGCACTGCTGCTGCTGCTACTGCTAAGTCACTTCAGTCATGTCCGACTCTGTGCGACCCCATCCCTGCGATTCTCCAGGCAAGAACACTGGAGTGGGTTGCCATTTCCTTCTCCAATGCATAAAAGTGAAAGTGAAGTTGCTCAGTCATGTCCGACTCTTCGCGACCCCACGGACTGCAGCCTACCAGGCTTCTCGGTCCATGGGATTTTCCAGGCAGGGGTACTGGAGTGGGGTGCCGTTGCCTTCTCCGAGTTTCAAGCACACTGACCTTGAATTCGGACAGCTCTGTAAGATGCGTGGTCGTAATCAAGCATTTAATAAGCACCACCTGTGCCTAGCTATCTGCAAGCGTGTGTCTTTGGTCCCCAAGGCATCTCATGGAGAGGTTTACCATTCTCAGGTGGTGGTCTCTCTGTCCTTCTGGGTCTTCGGCCCTATTTTGTTTTTTCACTCCTTTACTGTTAGATGGGTGGGTACACTTTTCCATGATTTCTAGGTCCTTTCAGCTCTTCAATTCATCTTTTCTTTGTACCCACAAATCCTTGGCCTTCTGGGACTTTGGGGGACAAGTCACTGGGGACCCCTGACTTTCCGGAGAGCCCGCTGAGAGCAGGCCTCGGAACACCAGCTCCGCTGTGGCTTCAGTGACTGCTCACCCTGGCTATATCCCCATAAAGGTGCCCCGCAGCTGTGCATGGGGTAAGGGAAAGCTTACCTGTCATCATTTCAAGAATATTTACTGGGATATTTGGGGAGAAGGCTTATTTCAATCTCTGCAGTGAGGGTCCCAGGCTGCCCTTCATGACAGACCTGGAGCCAGATTATGGCCCAAATGACACTGAAGGGTGCCTGGTGGATGCTGAGCTGTTGGATCCGCTTGTGATGGAGGTGTTCTCTGTGGTCTTTGGAAAACACTCTTTGTTAGAATGAAGCTGCTGCGTGGAGGGGCTGCCTGGCTGGGGAGGAGTGGTCAGGGTCAGAGTCAGGGCCAGCACACGGGCCAGGCTCTGGACTCCGGACAGTCGGGTAGGGCCGATGGGAGCTCTGCTCTGCATGTGGGCCAGAGGCCTGGCAGACCGTGCCTGCCGGAGGGACAGGCTCTCGGCGGGGGGGCCGGCAGGCCCGTGGCTGAGAGCTGCTGTTTGGGCTCAAAGAGCTGGATTCCGGGCTCTGGATGACTAAGCGGGATACTGGTAAATTGGCTCTCTGGAGAAAAAGAAAAAAAAAACAAACAAAAGGAAAAGCCTATTCTAATTTGCTGCTTCCCCTGGTGTAAATATTCACCCATGCTGACTCCAGCTCCCAGAGGCTTCCGCCCGGCCAGATTGCTGGCTATTTGGGCGGAGGGTCTCGAACACCCACCCCTGGGCAGTGTGTAGAGGAGGGAGGCGGTGTCTTCCGGGGACTGTGGTCTTGGCTCTCTTGCAACAGACTCCCGTCTGACTGATGCCCTGGCACGTGGCATGGCTGGAGTGGGCAAGGCCACAGGTGTGGCCCAGATCAGTGTCCGGGCTGGGCAGGCCTGTGATGGACCGGTTGAGGGGTCTACTCTGGCAGTGGGAGACCGACCCAGCTACAGTGGGGGAAGTTCAGTCTGGCAAGTAGAACAGGCTCTTGGAGAGAATGTGTTTGTTCGATACCTGTTTGTCAGGTGTGGTGACGGAATGGGAGGTGAGCGGCTGAGGTCCTGCCATGAAGATGCTTGTGGATGGGGAGGAGGGGAGTCAGGGGCAGGTGTGTGTACAGGGAGGGTGCCTACAGGAGGGCACGGGTGGGGGGCTGCACGCTGGAAGGCTCCCTCAAGGAGCTGAGACCCAGCCTCAGTGGGGAGCAGTGGGGCTGAGTGGGGGACAGCACACCTGGACCCTCCATCACTGGACCCTCCGTCAGCTACCTGAGGCTCTGTGCGATTGGCAACAAGGGTGTATGTGTGCGGGTGCTGAGATGGGAGGATGTGAGGGGGTGGGAGGAGCCTGGAAAAAGGCGCTGGGACTCCATCCTGGAGGGTCTGTATTCCTGGCCTGCGAAGGCATGTGGATTATGTGGATTATTCCAGAGACAAGAGCAAGGGTCTGAAGCAGGCCCCGCCATGACCTGCTGATAACTTAGCTGCTAATGCTAAGTGGGGAGTGCTAAGTGCTAAGTGGGAAGTGGGGAGGGGGAAGACCAGAGAGGGTGTGATAGGAGGGAGGGGTTGATGGGAATGGGGAACCAGGAGACTGATTATGTGGTAGGGCTGGGATTCAGGGGAAGTCTCATCCCAGAGGGAGGGTCTCAGGTTTCCAGGGCGGCCCCTCTCCAGTACTTTGGCCACCTGATGCGAAGAAACGACTCATTGGAAAAGACCCTGATGCTGGGAAAGATTGAAGGCGGGAGGCGAAGGGGACGACAGAGGATGAGATGGTTGGATGGCATCACTGATGTGATAGACATGAGTTTGACCAAGCTCCGGGAGTTGGTGATGGACAGGGAGGCCTGGCGAGCTGCAGTCCATGGGGTCGCAAAGAGTCGGACACGACTGAGCAACTGAACTGACTGATTGACACTCTCCCAGGGGAGTGTTGCAGGGGTGGGGGCACCCCGTCATATGTGGGGTCCAGGCACAGGGCTGGAAACAGCCTGAGCTCAGTGGGTCCACTAGCATGGCATCTTCCTGCCTCTCTTCCCTGCAGGCTCTTTGCTTTAAGGTTGATAAGTATATTCTGACCCTGCCAACCTTCTCACTGTGGTGAGGGAGGGCATGCAGTGGTGGAGGGGAAGGGGTGGGGGCCGCCGAGCTTCCCACTGCCAGCCAGTGTGCCTTCTTGCAGCTGCACCTCCTTTCAGCCACGAAGCACCCCGTGTTCTTCTTCTCTGGGGTGGCTCTCCCCTCCCGTTTGCTTCCAGGGGTCTTCAGAGACCACTGAAACTGCCACTCCCCCCCGGCTCCCCCTTGCTGTAAAGCTGTCCCCTCTTGATGACACCCTGTGGTTGGTACCAGCTGTGGTTAACACCTCCCCCACCGCTGGGCCCTCCTCCATCTTTGTTACTCCCTTAAAAAAGAATTTTTAAATTTTCACTCTGGCTAAAAAAACCCATAGAAATGGTGAAGATGGTCAGTTTTCACTGTGCAGTTCAGTAGTATGAACTACATGCACATTTTGGTATAACAGAGTTCTAGAATTTTTCATCTTTTAGCATGGAAACTCTGCACCTATTCACCTCCCCATTGCTCCCCTTCCCCTTTCCCCCCGGCAGCCACTGTTCTATTTTCTGTCTCTATGACTTTGACTCTGGGAACCTCACGTAAGTGGACTCATACAGTATTTGTCTTTTTGTGACTTGCTTATTTCACTGAGCGTCATGTCCTCGAGGTTCATTGATGTTGCAGCCTGTGTCAGCATCTCTTTCCTTTTTAAGGCTGAGTAATATTCCATGGTATGTATATATCATAGCTGCTTTATCCATTCATCCGTCCATGGGCATTCAGGTACTTTCCATATCATGCTATTGTAAATGATGCTGCAGTGAACGTGGGTACTTATATCTTATCGAGTTAGTGTTTGCAGTTTCTTTGGATAAAAATGACTGGATTGTCTGGTAGTTCTGTTTTAATTTTTGAGGAACCGCAGTACTCCTGTCCAAAGTGCCTACACCACTTTGCTTTCCCACCAACAGCACACAAAGGTTCCAATTTCTCCACGTCTTTGCCAATATCTATTTTCTGTTCTTTTGATAGTAGCCATCCTAATGGGCGTGAGGTGGTATCTCATTGTGGTTTTGATTTGCATCTCTGACGATTGGTGGTAAGCATCTTTTCATGTGCCTGTTGACCATCTGTATATCTTCTTTAGAGAAATATCTCAGTCCTTCGTTACTTTTTTTAACAGGTTATTTATGTTGTTGAGTTGTAGGCATTCTTTATTCTGATATATACAGTCCCCCTTCCCATCGGTGCCTTTCACTGTTGACTGTGGCCCCCAAGACACATAAATTCTCTCCTTTGTAATCATATCTGCTGCTTCTGATCTCTGCCCTCAGCTGCTGCTAAGACAAATGTAGCCGTTGTTTATTCATTAGAAAATATGGTTCCCAGTAAGCTTCACTTCCCCTGTAGACTGGTCAGAAAGAGATACAGTTAGATTTTCTTTAAAAAATTTTATATCCAGGCTTTATAATTCATAATAGTAATTCCTCCCATTCGTTCGTCCCTTATTCACTCAACAAGCAAGTCATGTGAGGAGGGCCTTTGTGGGGCCTCACACTGTGCCAAGCCCTGGGAATAGAGCCAGCAGGTGACGCCCGGCAGGCTGGCCACAGCCCCACCTCCTCTGTGATGCCTTCCCGACAGGCCCTGGACACCCTGGACACGGGTCATCTTGCTTCTAAGTTCCTGTAACTTGACCTGTTTCTCCAGTACTGCAGTCATCCTGTGGTTTTGAATTGGTTGTCCACCCCCTGTCCATGACGGTGAACTGCTTGCTCACTGTCGCGTCCTTCCATCTTTGTGCTCCATGGTGGGGGAGGCTATGTCTACCTGCACTGGCTGCACTGTGGATGCTTGGGTCTCCCCTGCACCCATCTTCCTGAGCTGCACTTTCCTCCTTCCTGCAAAACCCAGGGCCCTGCAAAACCCTGCTCTTCTCTTCTGAGGGTTGCAGCTGCTCAATCTGCTCCCCCGAGATTGACCTGAAAGTGATCCACAGCCGCTTTCCACTACCTGCCCCCTCCAAAGACAGGCACTCGGGTGGCCACTCATTCCAACTGGGAGACATACTGGGGTCTATTTCCGGGGACAGTAAGTACAAAGTGCCCCAAGCTTGGATTCTGCATTTGTGGGGCTCACATCTCCTGAGGCCTCTCTCCTGTGCTTGCAGACGCCTGCCTTCTTGCTATGTCCTCATGTGGTCTTTGCTTCTTTCACCCAGATCCCTGGTATCTGTGTGTCCTAACGTCCTTTTTTTTCTAAGGGCACCAGTCATACTGGATTAGGGCCCACACTAATAAGCCTGCTTTAACTTAATGACTTCTATAATTATGTCTCCAAATACCATCACATTCTGAGGTGTTGGAAGTTAGGGCTTCAACATATGGATTTGGGGGACACAGTTCAGTCCATAACAAACTGTATGCCAACAAATTAGATAACATAGATGAAGTACACAAGTTCCTAAAAAGAGGCAAACTTCAAACTACCAAAACTGACTCGAAAAAAAAAAAAATTCTAAATAAAAAACTTAAAGAAAGCCTAGACCCAGATGTCTTCACAGATGAATTTTCCTAATATTTAAAGATTTAATACCAGTTCTTCATAAACTCTTCCAAAATTTAAAGGGGAGAATACTTCCCAATTCATTCTCTGAGGCCAGTATTACTTTGACCCCAAAACCAGACAAATACATCAATCACAAGAAAAGTGACTCTTATGAACATAGACCCTCAAAATCCTCAAAATTACGTATAAACCAACTCTATCATATAAAAAGATTATACACCATGACCAAGTGGAATTTATCCCAAGAACACATGGTTGGTTGAACATCTAAAAATCAATTAACGTATTATACCATTTTGATATAATTAAGAAGAAATAGCCAGCATGATCATTGCCATAGATCCAGATAAAGTACTTTACAAATCCCAACACCCTCTCATGATAAAAACGCTCAAAAAACTAGAAATAGAAGAGAATATCCTTGACCTGATAAAGGACATCCATGAAAACCCACAGCTCATGTGATGCTTTGTAGTGAAGGACAAAGCTATTTTTGGCCGCAATGCACAGCATGCTGGATCTTAGTTTCCCAAACAGGGATCAAACCTACATCCTCTACAGTTGAAGCATGGAGTCTTAACAACTGGAGGACAAAGATTTTGCCCCAGGACCAGGAACAAGGCAGGAGGTGTCTTTTGGTACTTCTGTTCAATGTGCAGCTGCACATTCAAGCCAAAGCAATTAGGCGAGAAAAAGAAAAGGCATCCAGATTAGAGAGGGAGAAGCAGAGCTACCTCTGAATGCAGATGACGTGATTTACTGTAGGAAATCCTGAGGAATCTGATAAAACTGAATAAAAAGAAGTCCTTGCTTTGGAGACTCTCCCAGGCAAGGACAGGGGAAGTATAAATGCCATGTTATGAGTATATAGGTGCAAAGGTTGTGGAAGATGTGTTTCCTGGTGAAGGAGATATTTCAAATGGGTCCATGTGGACGGCATAACATCTAAACTAAGGAGACTGCAGAATGGATGGCTGGGGTGGGGGCAAAGGTGGGCTTCTCAAGCAGAGAGAATGTATGCAGAGACACAGGTGTGCCAGGGCAGGGAACCTGATGAGCCAGCAGTGTGGCTGGAGAACAGGCTTGTGGGGGGCAGTGGTAGGAGAGGGGTCAAGGAGGTGCCTCCCCAAAGACTTGGACTCTGCCCCCAGGCAGTGGGGATCACTCAAGGATTTTGAATAGGGGTGTCTGGACCAATTACACTTTCGTGTATACAGTGGCTTAGGTTTCATAAAGGGTCCTGGGGTCATACATGTGTTCATTTGACCTGGACAGAAGTGGCATGGTCTTAGCATTACCTGTTTTCCTTTCCAGGTTTCTGGGTGGAGCGCACCCCTGTGCATGAGGCGGCCCAGCGCGGGGAGACCCGACAGCTGCAGCAGCTGATTGAGAGTGGGGCCTGCGTCAATCAGGTCACAGTGGACTCCATCACGCCCCTGCACGCAGCCAGTCTGCAGGGCCAGGTGCAGTGCGTGCAGCTGCTGCTGGCCGCTGGGGCCCAGGTAAGCCACCCTGTAGCACAGACCCCCACCCCCACCCCTGGAATGGCAGGACAAGCTCTAGAGGAAAAGAGGCTTGGGAATAGTGTTCTGTGTGCTATGAGCACACAGAAAGAAAGGAAACCACTGCAGGAGGCTGAGAAGAAAAGGAAGGAGGAAACCAGAGTGGGCTGTAGAGGGAGCCGATCTCTATGGCAGCCACACCCTGAGGACCGGTGAGGAAGCCTGTGGACTGGCTGTTGGGAGGTCACTGGTAACTGGGAGGTCACTGCAGATCTGGCTCTGCAGATGGGCCAGGCTGTGCACCTCTCAGAGGCCAGCTGCCTATGGGGCTGGTGGGGCCTTGGCTGCAGGAGCCGTTTGGGTGCAGAGAGCAGGATGATTACATGGGATGTTGGCAAACCAGCTCTGGAAAGGCCAGGTAGAAAGGAACAAAAGCAAGACTGATTCACTTCTTTCTCTAGTTAAGGACTCACAGCCGTACTGGGCATCGGGCTGGCGGAATTGCTGGGTCTTTACCAGCAGGCTGGGCAGGCTGGTAGGAGCTGGCTTGGCTCCCACGGGACAGCGATGGGGGGAGGTGAGGAAGAAGGGAAGGCTGTGCACTGCTCACTCTTCCCAGAATTTGGCTATGACATTAGTTCCAGAGGAAATGGAACAAGCTTCAGCGTGAATCCAAATAACAGCTGAATTTGGACAAATTCTAAGCGGAATCTGCCAGTTTGGGGAGTTGCCTTTTCCTGCTCTGTGATTTTCCAGCTAGAAGAGGCATGGTTAGACAGTTTTGGGCACTCCTCCTAGATGGGGCTCAAATTAAAGCCGGTTTTCCTACCCTGCCTGTGCTAATGAGGTGTTGGGGTGGTGGAGGGAATGAGGCTGAGTTGAAAGAAAAGCCCTAAATCGCTTGCTGGCTGTACTTAGGCGCCTATAGGCACGCCCTGAGGTCTGTCTGTGAACGTACTCACCTGGTACGGTGCCTCAGCACGTAATGGTGTTCTTCACTCAGTTGTGTCCAACTTTTTTTGACCCCATGGACTGTAGCCTGCCAGGCTCCTCTATACATGGGATTCTCCAGGAATACTAGAGTGGGTTGCCATTCCCTTCTCCAGGGGACTTTCTCAACCCAGGGATTAAACCCGGGTCTCTTGCATTGCAGGCAGACTCTTGACCTTCTGAGCAACTAGGGAAGATACGTAATAGAAAACCTAAGGACTTAGGAGAACCACACAGTGTCTTTGCAGAGATGAACATGCATCAGAGCATGAGTGGCCGGCACCCTCTCCTCCACCCTCTGACACCTGTTACCCTCCTTCCAGGTGGATGCCCGCAACATTGACGGCAGCACCCCACTCTGTGATGCCTGTGCCTCGGGCAGTGTCGAGTGCGTGAAGCTTCTGCTCTCCTACGGGGCCAAGGTCAACCCGCCCCTGTACACAGCATCCCCGCTGCACGAGGCCTGCATGAGCGGTGAGTTGGCAGAGGCCTAGATGCCAGGGAAGCTGTCCGATGGCTGGTGAAGCCATGGAGTCTGGTGATGCAGTGCTTTTCCTCCTGCAGATGCAGTGCTCGCCCGGACTGAAGGCAGGGTTCTAGCCAGTCAGCACCTTTCAGATGCTCACCCGGGAGTGGGGTTCCCCCTGCAGCCGCTCACCTCGTGGGCTGCCCTGAGAGTCCCTGATCTGGCAGGAAGAGGAGGCCCAGACGCATCCTCGAGGCAGATACTCTCTGAGGAGCTGGGCGCTGGTGGTTTTTAGCTGCCCCCGGAGAAAGGGTGAATTTCAGAGGATGGGAGGACACGGCTGCTCCAGTCTTACTGGGTCAGACACGCCCAGGAGAGGAGCTATGATAGGCAGAACTGGAAATTTAGGGTGAGACCAGAAGGCCAGAAATATTTGAGAGACTAGACTAGGCAGTTTGGATTCCACTGTTTACAGCAAAGTTTGCACACCTGTCCTGGGCTTTGGCGGGCACAATGCTCTGGCTCGCCGTGCTTGTTGGGACCTGGGCTCTTCTATGGCTCCCCTGTCTCTGCTGCTTGCACCCCGAATCCCACCGCCAGGTCACCTTTGTCAATTGGGACCGCTTCAGGCAGCTCTGAAGGTTTTTGAGCAGATGCTGAATGCTAGGAACACATCTTTGAAAGATTCGTTTAGCAGCCATCCATCCATGCACAGCATGGGGAAGAGAAGTTTTTTTTATTCCTTCACTCATCTTAGGTTCACTGGCAGGCTCCTGCCAATGAGAAGGACAAGGGAGAAGGGACGGATTAAGAAGAGAAAACCAAGCAGAAGTTAGTGTGTGCACTGCACATACACACAGGAGAGCTCAGACAGAGGGTGGTTAGATTTGATGTGGGGGAGAGGACAGCCCAAGGTCCAGGTCAACTCAGGGTGAGGAGGAGGCTGGCTGGGGAGTGGAGAGGACCTGGTCGTGGGGGACAAGTCCACATGAAAATGGCCACAGCCTGGTGGTGGAGATGGAGCAGGCGTGATCAAGAAATGAGAGAGGATGGAGTCTGGGATGGATGGAGCCCGACCTAAGCTCAACCCCAAACTTGAGTTAAAGATGCTGGAGAAAAGCCAGGAAAGAGGCCAGAAAGGCATCAGCTGGGAGGGGGCAGGGAACCCTGCGGTAGGAAAGTTTAGGGAAGTTCATCCAGGCAGCTTGGCTTTTCAGATACAGCTTGGGGAGCAACCAAAGGTGGGGAGACCCTTCTCTCCACGGGGGTGGGGAGCTTTGCGTCCACAGCTGGTGACCCAAACTTTGTGTTCTCCCAGCGCTGGGTACAGGTCCCTGCGGCTCTCCCCTTGTCCCCTTGCCTGGCGGGCTTTGGGGGATGGCGTCGAGCTCCCCAGGGAAGGACGCCCACCCCGTGCTCCCGTGGGTTGCAGCCCGCCTTCCCTGTCTTCTGCTGCAGCCAAGCTCGCTCCAGCCACGCTTGTTACTTCAAATACACACGGCTTTTTCCTCTGAGTGATCACGAGGCTTTCTCCTCTGCCTCCGTTTCTTTTAAGGAAGTTCCGAGTGTGTGAGGCTTCTGATCGACGTTGGGGCCAACCTGGAAGCGCACGACTGCCACTTTGGGACCCCTCTGCACGTTGCCTGCGCCCGCGAGCATCTGGACTGTGTCAAAGTGCTGCTCAATGCGGGTTCGTAGTCTTTGTGCCCTCCTGCCCAACCCCGCCTCCCGCCACCGACCCCTCCACCGCAGCCCTGGGCTCAGCGCAGCCGCGTTTCCACCTGCGCCGCCCGCTGCCGCAGAGCGTTGAATGCGATTCTGGGGAGGGGCTGCTGCTTTCGTGTCCGTGTTCCTTGGCGATCTTTGACACCACTCCCAACCCCTCGCAGGGGCCAACGTGAATGCGGCGAAGCTCCATGAGACGGCACTGCACCACGCGGCCAAGGTGAAGAACGTGGAC
This sequence comes from Dama dama, assembly GCF_033118175.1. Lineage (NCBI taxonomy): Eukaryota > Metazoa > Chordata > Mammalia > Artiodactyla > Cervidae > Dama > Dama dama. The sequence goes on from NC_083703.1 coordinate 43,356,083, forward strand.
CTCATCGAGATGCTCATCCAGTTTGGGGGCAACATCTACGCGCGCGACAACCGAGGGCGGAAGCCGTCGGACTACACGTGGGCCAGCAGCGCCCCCGCCAGGTGCCTGGAGCACTATGAGAGTGAGTGTGTGTGCAGTGGCTCCTGGCGCCGCGTCTGCGTGCGCTGGGTTTGCGGGGACCGCTTGCGGGAGCCTCTGAGATGATAACAATCGGTCGTCCCTTTACTCAGACGGGTCCCTGCGATTATGCAGATACAGGCCCGGATCTTCAGCCAACAGAGGACAAACCACCAGCTGAGACAAGGCCTCGTCTCTGGGGCACATTTTTAAGAGTTTACGTGGAATTGCAGTCACAAGAGGCTTTCAAGTACCAATTGGGAAAAAAAAAGCCCATTGATTAAACATTTTGCCAACCTGACCCAACCAAAATCCATCATGGATTGAGAGGCAAATACCATCCACATCTGTCCAGAAAACATTTTCTAGAAGGTGTTTTCTCTTCCTGAATCCAAATAATTTAGGAGGAAGTAACTGGGAAAAGGAATGTCACCAGTAATTCATTTTCCTTTCAAAGAGGTTTTTCTTTCATAACATTTCGTTAAGTTGAGAATACTCTCTTTGGTTAATATATATTGATATTTTGATCAAACACTCATGGTCCTAAAGGCAGCCGTTGGGGCCAGGCTCTGCTCTGTACACATTCCTATGGCCCAAAGGTCAGGGGCCTCCAGGCATGTTCCTTCTTTGGCCCTGGTGTGTGTCCCTTGTGAGCTGTAGCTCCAGGCTTCATCTGCAGGCCTGTGGTCCTGACGCTTTGCCCTGTGGGTCAGTTCTCCATGGGTCCCTGTGGCTGCAGAGGGACAGAGCAGAGCCCCTGGAGCTTGGAACTGCCGGGGTGGGCAGCCAGCCTTGGCTGCCTGAACCCTTGCCCAACCCTCATCTGTCTGGAAGTTTGACAAATAAGCCTACTGGCTGCAGATTACTGCTTTGCTGACGAATCCATGTGCTCAGTTATAACATTATGGCGCCCCCTCTAAAAAAAAATCACAAAAGCCAAAAAAAAAAATCCCCCAAAAGCCCAAAGCCCACAAAATGAAATCCCAGGGGCCATCAGCTGAATTCTGTTTCCTGATCTTCTGTCCTGGGTCCCAGTCCCTGGCTGTCCTTCCTGGCCACCTTCCAGAGAGGGTATACAGGGTTCATCATTTTTGCAGGAAAGGGGAGGTGTCTGCAGTTCTGTCCTGGCTCTTGTTACGCTGAAGGATGCTGCTCTCCTTCCTCAAGCTGACCTCACGTACATTCTGTCCCTTTCTGCAGAGACCCCTCTTAGCCTGTCTCAGCTTTGCAGGGTGAGCCTGAGGCGGGCGGCCGGCGTCAGGGGGCTGGAGAAGATCGCCAGGTTGGACATCCCTCCCCGGCTCATTGACTTCCTCTCTTACAACTGAGCTTCAGGTGTGAGGTCCAGGTGGTTGGTGACTTAGGGCTGAGCGGGGCTCTCTGCCCACGACGTTGGAAACTGTGCCGCTGCTGTGGAGAACAGCACCCCGAATCTCTCCAGGCCGTCCTGGCTCGTCTTCTCTGCAGACCCTTGGAGGATGTTTCCAAGGCCCTGGGAAAGGCCCGGGGCTGGCCCTCCCTGGACTTCAGTCCAACTTCCTCTGACTTCCTCCCGGCCGTGCCAGTGTCTCTCTTCATGACCTTCCTCGGAGGGACTCTCAGGACAGACTCTCCAGAAGAACGGGGGGGCCAGGTGGGGCTGGGGGGTGAGGGCTCTGATTCCAATTCCACACACCTGGGAGGTACCACCCCTGATTCCTTCAACACCGGGTGGCCCTGATGTGCAAAGGAAGGCGCCTGCACTGCAGGGGTTGGGCCCCTGGGAGTGGGTCCCGGCCGGGCCCGGGACAGCGCTTTGGGGACAGCCTGCCCCCTTGGGTGCTGTTTTCTGGAGCCACGGTTGGCACCTTGTGAGACCCACCTGTGCCCAGGTATGCCCATCACTCAGGGGGCTTTATACGGGTCTCAGTGGGGAAGCATCAGGCTTCCGATTCTCACAGTGTTTCTTAGGAAGTTTTTCTCCAGTCTGAGGTCTCAGCTCTTTTAAAAAGTATATGCAGGGACTTCCCTGCTGGTCCAGTGGTTAACACTTTGCCTTCCAATGCAGAGGATGCAGGTTCGATCCCTGATCGGGGAGCAAAGATCCCATATGCCCCATGGCCAAGAAACCAGGACGTAAACAACATAAGCAATATTGTAACAAACTCAATAAAGACTTAAAAAAAAAAAAAGTATATGCAGATGATGAAAACTTTTAGACACATGTGCTGTAGCACTTAGATTTCCTTAACAAGTCTGTAAAGCAACAGGTAACAGGAAGGCGTCTTAGCACATCCTCCCTGGGGTAGTGATTTCCAATGTGAAGCACCACTGGGAAACTCTTTAGAGACTGTTTTTCATCTTTCTACAGCTGCTAAATGAATTCTTTGCCCACCCCAAGTTTTGCTAATTTCCTGAAGCTCTGCAGTTGGCAGAAGAGGTCGCGTCACCCTCTGCCAGGTCAAGCATTGATTCATACATTTTTTGTGGGCACTTAAGGAACATCTGAGCTTCAGGCACTGCCTGGTGCTGTGAGCTGGACAGGAATCAGACTCGTCATCCAGTCAGGGCGAGAAAGTGTTGCACAATCTGTTTTTAGTAATAGAAAGAAGCAAGTAATTCTACATTATAAACCATGAGGTGACATGACATAGTATGTTCAAACTGTATCTGTCTGCTTAAGATTCTGTATCATAATTTAAAATCTCAGGGGTTAAACTAGAGGACGTTTGTATAAGTAGTTGAGGTCTATTTGGTTTGAGGGGCAATGGAGAAAGTACCCCTTGTAAACTCTCTTGTGGGTCAGGCCTCAAACCAGTGTCCCCAGAAATGTTGACCTCACCAGGTTCCCCCAGAGAGTGTGGGGGGAAGAATGAGCCTGGTGGGTCAAGGTCATGCCAGCTGTGCTCACGATCAGGAGCTCCTCTTGGCAGGGCTACATGGGTGGGGCCCACACATGGTGGAAAGTTCTGTGCTGGCAGCCGTGGGTATTTTCAGCTCCACTGCTCAGGCTGTTAGGATGGTGCTTCCTCGTACGAGGAGATAAGAGCCGCTCCCATTTGCTGCAGGTGTAGATATGTGTTCTGGGTCAATCAGTGTATCCGTGTGCACTAATCACACACACACAAAAATCGCTGGGTTCTGCCCTTTCATCTTTGTAACAGGAACTTGCCTTGGTCCGTGAAAGCTGCTAACGTTTCCACATGTGGGACACCGGGGGCAGAGCCTGGTTCCCGCACTCACTGCTCAATAAAAGTGGTCGGGATGAATCCATCCTTGTGTGCACCTGGCCCTTTTCTTATTGGGGGCGGGCAGAATCACTGGGTGGGCTTCATCCAGGGAGAGCCAGAGAGGCTGCTGTCATCTCCCCTGGGTCTCGGCCAGTCCTGGACGTGGGTCTCCCTCACCCCTCTTCCAGCCTCTCCTCTCCTGTTGCTGGTCTCCATGCCGCCGCGTGTGGGGAGACCCTGCCCAAGGGATCAGATGACTAACATTCCAGGGCTTCCTGTAGCTGCCCCTCACTTTGTTGAGATGTAACTGATGAGTATAGACCTCTCCGTAGGACTGGCTGAAGACACATCTCAGCCCTCTGAGCCTGGGTCTTCCTTGCTGAAGGAGAGGGATCAAAGATCAGACTTTGATCATTGAAAGGATATGATGATCAACCACCAAATCTCATGGATGAGAATTACGAGGCCAGTTAGGCTCAGATGTTTTTATGAAGCCAAAATTCGGTGATGAGAAATTGCCTTTAAAACAATGACGTGCTTCTCAAATGTTAAAGTCTTATGTATGACTGTACTTTATTGTATGTATGACTGTGGCTTTGTTGATGTGTAAACCTCTTCCCTGGTGATGCCAGTGGTAAAGAACCTGCCTGCTAATACAGGAAACATAAGAGACATGGGTTCGATCCCTGGGTCAAGAAGATTCCCTGGAGGAGGGCATGGCAACCCACTCCAGTATTCTTGCCTGGAGAATCCCATGGACAGAGGAGTCTGGTGGGCTACAGTCCATATGGTTTCAAAGAGTTGGATATGACTGAAGTGACTTAGCACATGCACACATCTTACAATCAGGTAAACAATTCTCTTCTGACTTTGAGGTAGGACCACCTCAGGAGTAATTCACTCAGGAGTAATCTACTCAGAACACCTCTCAATTTACATTTTAAAAATGTGCACATAAGAAACTATATTCAATATCCTGTGATAAACCATAATGGAAAAGAGTGTGAAAAAGAATATATATACAGACTGAGTCACTTTTCTGTACAGCAGAAATTAACACAACACTGTAAATTAACTCTACTTTAAAAAATTAAAAAAAAAAACCCAATGTGCAGCTGACAGATTTGGAGAAAATATATGCGATATAGATAACAAATGACTACTGATCAAAATATGTAAGGATATTCTATAAATCATTCAGAGGAAGATTAACAACCTCCCCCCCACCCCAAAAAAAAAAAAGCAGGCAAAGACTATGAACAAGAGATTTACGGAAGAGGAAACCTCAAATGTCCCATGACAGGAAAGGATGGTCAGTAGTGATGACGGAAATGCACATTAGTGAGTACACACTTCAATGAAATGATACTGTTAAGTACCATCATCTTAACAAAAATGAAAATGGATATTGGGCAAATGGCAATTCAGACAGCCAACTGGGGTATAAATTGGTATGTGTGGTTTAGAAAGCTGTTAGATGGTATTGCTAAAAGTGCTTATACCACGATTGTACAGTAGCTCTACTTTCTGTTTTTTTTTTTCTTCTAGTTGCATTGTAATTGACATACAGCACTATATGAGTTTAAGGTGTACAACACACACAGTGAAATGATGAGCACCTTAGATTTACTGAACATGGATCATCTCATATAGATATGACATTAAAGAAATAGAAAATTGTTTTCCTTGTGATCAGAAACTCAATTTACTTTTTAAACAACTTTATATAATACATAGCAGGGTTATCTTTATCATGTGTGTTACATCTCTAGCACTTATTTATCTTGTAACTGGAAGTTTGTCCTTTTTTAAAAAAAATTATTTTTGGCTTTGCAAAGGCTTTCGCTAGTTGCAGCGAGTTGGGGCTACTCTGGTTTTGGTTCACGGGATTCTCACTGCGGTGGCTTTTCTCATTGTGGAGCACAAGCTCTTGGCGTGCAGGCTTCAGTAGTTGCAGGGCATGGACTCAGTAGCTGTAGCTCATGGGCTCTAGAGCACAGGCTCAGTAGTTGTGGTGCCTAGTTGCACGGTGGCATGTGGAATCTTCCTGGACCAGGGATTGAACTTGTGTCTCCTGCATTGGCAGGAGGATTCTATCCACTGTGCCACCAGGGAAGTCCTAGAAGTTGTCCTTTTTTTGACTACCTTCATCTGATTATGCCTTCCTCCTAGTATTTCTGTTTTTGGCAAATATACCTGAAAGAACCCTCACATGTTTCATAAGCAGATGAGTGGCAATGTTTAGGGTCACAATGCGTGTCAGAGTGAAAGACCTCAGCATCAGAGAAGCTGTAGAATAAATTTGCACATTCACTTAATGCTTATGCGCTGTGACTGTTAAGATGAATTAGAGTTACATCAGTTCAGTTCAGTTCAGTCGCTCAGTTGTGTCAGACTATTTGTGACCCCATGGACTGCAGCATGCCAGGCTTCCCTGTCTATCACCAACTCCCGGAGCTTACTCAAACTCATGTCCATTGAGTCGGACATGGTTTACATGGTCTACCACTAATAGATCTAAAAATTATAACGGCCAATGAAAAAAAACTGCCAACCTTATTTAAGTATAGTATGAACCCATTTGTATAAAGTGAAATACAAGATATACTGAGCATCTAAGGATATATGTGTGTTCAGTGACATTGCAGAACCCACATGATAACCTTCGAGTCTAAGCATTTGAGTTCCTTTATTCAGGAAAACGAGCCTAAGCCTGGCTCCCATCGCAGAGCTCACCGGCCCATGTTGTGAGCAGCTGTGCTGACCACGGGAGTGCCAGCAGGCTGCCTGCTTCTCCACTCTGAAGCATTGACTGTCCTTTCCATGATGGCCTGGAAAAGGCTTCCAGACCCTGCAGACTTTTTTTTCCCTCCTTTCTCAGTGTGAGTACCATGTGGCATTGACACCTAAGCCCATGTTATGCTGGCGTCAAAAGTCTTGTGATCTCTGGCAGCTTGAATGCAAATATGTCTTAAGTTGGTCCAATCTAAACAGGGAGCCTCCTAGAAGCCTAATGTCTCAAAACCACAAATAAAGGAGGAGAGGCCCGTGACAATCTCTCTCGCATACACACATCTCCTTCTTCATACAGACTCTGATTTTCCAGCAGCTGGTCTCCAGGTGTGCGGTTCTCATGAACCACAGGCTTCAGAGAAGAGAACTGGCAACAGCTCTGAGCTGGGTGTGCAAGTAGCATAGCCCTCTGCTTTCTGCACAATCCACAGAGAAATTTCCCCTTGCTTCTCGGTGTTCACCGAATCTGGAGGCTCATTCTGCTGTGGTGGAGACAGGGCGCTGGATGAATGAGACAAAGAATGTCCTCTCGGCCCTTGGTCCACTTTCCCTTTCCTTCCTTCCTTCCACACATCCTTCCTTCCATCCATCTACCCTTCTTTTTAAGTTATTTATTTTTGGCTGTGCTGGGTCTTCGTTGCAGCGGGGGCTTCCTCTAGTTGCAGTGAGCGGGAGCTGCTCTCTAGCTGTGTGTGGGCTTCTCCTTGTGGTGGCTTCTCTTGTCATGGAGCAGAGGCTCTAGGGTGCATGGGATCAGCGGTTGTCACTTCAGGGCTCCGTAGTTGAGGTGCCTGGGCTCAGCTGCTTCATGGCACGTGGGATCTTCCCAGACCAGGGATCAAACGCATGTCTCCTGCGTTGGCAGGCAGATTCCTTACCACTGAGCCACCAAGGAAGCCCTGTTTTGTTTATTTTTTCAAACTGATTATTCTATCTTAGGTTCTCCGCTGGGCACCGAAGATACCAGTAATGCCACCAAAAGCAAAAGCCGACACCCCAAACAGATGCACAAGTCCTGGCCCCGAAGGACCTGAGTCTGTTGCTCAGGGAACAGACATAGGAAGTATATCTGGGAACGGGGGCAGGAAGGGGTCGTGAGCTCCAAACAGGAAGGAGGCCCAACTTTGCTCTTAGAAGAGAAGGAGAGAGATGACCTCGACCCCGTTTCTCATGTCTTGGGCAAATAAATGTTGACAATTGCATTCATTTTTCTATCCATGGTGCTGTGGAGTTTACCAAGCTTTATAAGGACCTGTAGTATTGGCAGCACTCTTCTGGAGCAAGTGTGAATATGCCAAAGACTGACTGATACAGCTTCTCTTTTGTTTCATTTCCTACACTTCTCCCAAACACAGAAACCAGAGTGAAGTTTAACCCCGTGGGATTTTACACGTGTAAAGCACTCACTATAAACATTTCTTGTGCTTACTGCTTCCAAAGGCCTGGAGGAGACTTTTACAAAGGGCCAAACTGGGAGAAGGGAGCCAGAACTTCTGCCTATGAGTCACCATACAGAACACATGTGAGTGATTTTAAAAATTGAAATTAACTGAGCCATGGGGGGAAAATCATCACAGGCTACCTTCAAAGAGTCTAATCATTAGTCTTTTATTTCACTCTTTCTTTTGGAGAGTCGGAGGGGTCCTTTGCTTCTTTTTTTTTTAAAAAAAGCACAGAGTGGGGATTCCCTGCTGGTCCAGTGGTAAGGACTCTACTTTCTCACTGTGGAAGGCCCAGGTTCAATCTCTGGTTGGAGAACTAAGATTTCACAAGCCACATGCCTCCCCCAAAAGCTGAGTGTATACAGCGGAAAATAGGATTCAGTTCTGTTTAAGAGCCGACTGAGCAGGGGCTAAGGGCAGCACAGTGAGCGGCTGGAGGAGGGGTGTGGAGGGGAGCCAGTGGGAAACACGGGGTACCGGGTCCTGCCCATCGGGGTCACCAGTTCTACCAGCTGCCTCTGTGGCCTCTTCCCAGGGAGACTGGTCAGACCTCTCGGGACAGGCCGAGAGCAGGATGTTGTTTCTGACACGTACAGAACGGATCAGAGCAATGTTACCTGCAAGGCTGGAGGACACACCCCCACACCTGTAACCGGGGGCCTCACCTGGAAGGCGGCCCCAGGAGCAGCTCACATGCCTCTAAAGTAAGGGCTGCCCAATCTGGGAGACTTGATAAAGCTGAAGGACGTTTCTAATCACAAGGGAACTGTGACCTGAGACAGGGGACTTGGCTTCTTACTTGAACACACTTCTTCACGGAAACAAAGGTAACGAGTTCCCAAATCAGCCTACAAAAACACATTCCTTTGTGTTCTAGAAACATGTAATCTGTTTAATCAATTGCTTTGTGATGATGGTTGCAGCATCCTGTGAGGGCCAGCCTGGGTCACAAAGGACTAAAACCCAAAGCCAGGCAGCCAGCTGACCGCACACACATAGGCTTGGCTCAGGGATGTGGGGACCCTGCTTGGGGAGGGGTCACCACCCCTGAATGGAGGCATGATGGACCTGAAGGCTGGATTGTGAAGGATGTGAATCCACTCGATTCTAAACATGATCTCAAAGACAGTCTGGGGCTTCCCTACTGGCTCAGCAGTAAAGAATCCGCCTGCTAATGCAGGAGACACGGGTTCAATCCCCGGTCCGGGAAGATCCCACATGGCGCACAGCACCTAAGCCTGTGCACCACAACTGCTGAGCCTGTGCTCTAGAGCCCGGGCGCTGCAGGCGCGGAGCCCCGGTGTCCTAGAGCCCACGCTCTGAAACGAGAGAAGCCACAGCTACGAGAAGCCCCACAACTAGAGAGGAGCCCCTGCTCGCCGCAACTAGAGAAAAGCCGGAACACAACAACAAAGACCCAGTGCAGCCAAAAATAAACACATAAATAAAATTATTTTTTTAGAAAAGACAGGTTTTTCGTTTATATTGAACTTGAGGGAAAGCAGGAGGAGGAAACTTTGACTGAGATGCCCAAGGCACCTTTGGTTTTAGAAGTTTGTAATGTGGGTTGTTCTACTGACATGACTTTAAACCTTCACGTTGTCACAGGTGTGCTTCTAGGATTTCCATGCATCACAGAAATGACACCAGTATGACACCAAAAATGGGAGGAGAGAGAGAGAGAGATAAAATGAATAATGAGAGAGAGGAAAATGAATGTTAACTTATCAGGCACACGTTGGATGAAAAAAACAATTCAGGGGTGAAAGGGATGTTGGAAATTTGGCTCAGCAGAATTTGGTTTATTTTCCTGGGCTCCAAAACCACTGTAGATGGTGACTGCAGCCATGAAATTAAAAGATGCTTACTCCTTGGAAGAAAAGCTATGACAAACCTAGACAGCATATTAAAAAGCAGAGACACTACTTTGCCAACGAAGGTCCATCTAGTCAAAGCTATGGTTTTTCCAGTAGTCACGTATGGATGTGAGAGTTGGAACATAAAGAGGGCTGAGCCCTGAACAACTGATGCTTTTGAACTGTGGTGCTGGAGAAGACTCTTGAGAGTCCCTTGGACTGCAAGAAGATCAAACCAGTCAGTCTTAAAGGAAGTCAGTCCTGAATACATTGGAAGGACTGATACTGAAGCTGAAGCTCCAATACTTTGGCCACCTGATGTGAAGAACTGACTCATTAGAAAAGACCCTGATGCTGGGAAAGATTGAAGGTGGGAGGAGAAGGGGATGACAGAGGATAAAATGGTTGGATGGCATCATTGACTCAATGCACATGCATTTGAGCAAGCTCCAGGAGATGGTGAAGGACAGGGAAGCTTGGTGTGCTGCAGTCCATGGGGTCGCAAAGAGACGGACATGACTTAGCGACTGAAAAACAACAAGAGCTTGATTACTACCTGGAGTAACATTCAGGGACAGGATGCCTCTAGGTGGGATGGGAGGAAGGGATGCTATGAAGTGAGTGATGGTTAATTTTATGGGTCAACTTGGCTGGGCCAGGGGATGCCCAGGTAGCAAGTAAAACATTATTCTGGGGTGTCTCTAAGGGTCCCCTTGCAAGAGATGAGCATCTGAGTCAGCAGACTGAATAAAGAAGGCCGCCCTCATCAATGTGGGGGCACCATCCAGTCCCTCAAGGCTTGAAGAGAACAAAGATGGGGAGGAGGGGGGTCTGCTCTCTGCCTGACCACCGAGCTGGATGTGGGCGTTCTCCTGCCTCAGACTGGGACCAGCACTATGGCTTCCTCCCGTCCCCAGGCCTGCAGGTGCCCAGGTCTCGAGGCTACAGGTGGACAGAGGGACTTTCCGCCTCCATGACGGAATGAGTCCCATGTGATAAATCCTCCCCTCTCTATATTCATGGGAAAGCATATCCCACTGGGCCTGTTTCCCAGGAGAACCTTCACTAACACAAGAAAGGAGTATTTTGCAAATGTGACCGTCGTGATTCAACATGGTGGATGGTGGTGTCTACTGAACATGAACCCAGGACCCACCATTTGCCAAGCAAGAATGCGGCTTAAAATCTGGCACTCATTAAAACCCGTAGCAAACTCTGCTACCTACTAAGCACTGTCTTCCGACAGGGGTAGGGTAGGAAGGCAGCCAGGCTGGGATTTCCAGGGTTGGGGTAGATGGATCTGAAGCATCCAGGCCCACACCCTGATTTCCCTAGGAGGAGATGCAGGTGGACATGGGACTTTCCTTGGCTTCTCTTCCAGTAGTTCCCAAACTTTTGCCTGAAACAGAGTCACCTGTGGCGCTTGTTAAAACAGACTGCTGGGCCTCCTCCGTGAAGAAAACCTGATTCAGTGGTTCTGGGCTGGGGCCCATGAACCTGCATTTCCATGTGTTCCGAGGGACACAGCGGCTGCTGGAGGGGGTGTCGGGAAGACCCACACTGGGGACCACTGCTCTGCCAGCTGCGGTTTCCTCTCCACCAGGCTCTCAAACTTTAGTTTCGAGGCCCAGTTCAGTGAAATCACCCTCAACGTGTAGTCTTTTAGGGAGACGCATGGAGCCTTGAGACGCTCAGCATGGCCGAGGTCATTTCCCATCGTGCTTCCTGGGGGTGTCGTAGGGAGCCAGGCTTCTGGGGCTGGGGTCCTGGGAATCTTGCTTTGAAGGTTCCTGGCCACAAAGAAAGTGCTGTGTTTCTCCCTGCTGCTGTCAGCATCGACTTCCAGCTGCAGCCCAGTGCCTGAACTGCAGCAGTGAACACGGTAACGACCTGAACTCTGTTCTGACAGATGGTTCTAATCACAGCCCAGAGTGAATCACTACTTTCCTCGGGATGTTCCGACGGCTGAAGGAGGTGATGGATGACCGGAAGAGAGCTAGAGACATAGATAAATCTCTGTCTTACCAGTGAACCAGGGCAGGCCACTATGGATTGGGTTTCCTTTGGTGTTTTTTTTTTTTTTTTTTTTAATATTTCCAAGCGAATCCAGGCCCCTGGTAGAGTTCTGCCCTTGAGCAGCTTCAGGAGGTAAAGGAGAGGGTGTGTTGCCATTTTCTCCTCTGAAAAGAGCAGAATAAAGGAGTAAAGATGGGGGAGGTTTACTCTGGAGGCAGAGGGGACCCTTTGAGGGACTTTAGTTGGGGGATAATCGGGTGGGAGCTAGGAGACAGACAGACGGACAGCAGAGGCTGCAGGTGTGAGGTCCAGGGCCCTTTAGAGTTTCTCAGAGCAGGGGAAAGGGAAGGGGAGGTGGCCGCAAGGGAGAAAGTGGTGAAGGTCATGCCCACAGCTCAGAGGTAAAATCAACTGGACTGAGAGACTGACTAGATATTAAGGGATTGACTGGATTAAGTCTGGGTGGTGGTCTTGTGAATTTAGGCCTGAGTTCCTGGGAAAAGAGTGGTCATTCTCTCTCTCTCTCTCACACACATACACTGAAGGGATCATTAGATGGAGCTGGCTGACTGCCCCCTTCACTCAACTTAGGACTTGGTTCCCCCTGCAATGTCCCCACAAGACCAGCTGACACGTGAATGAGACCCTCCACAGGTTTGGGGATAAAGTGTGCCAAACCCAACCTCCTTCCAGAGGCTGCCCCAGTCCTGCTGGCCGAGAAGATGCCCCCTGGTCTACAGCTTGGACCGGTGCCCTGGGCCACTGCCGTGCAGGTGCCACAGGAGCAGGTAAGGACCTCTCTGCAACGAGGGCTGAGGCTTGTCTGTGTCTCTCTTGGAGCCACATGTTAAGTCCTTGCTCTCTTGTCCTCCTTTGGGACAACCTAACCCAATACTCAGTCCTGGACCCAGAGGACACTGGATGTGTAGGAGGACCGGCCACTGGACAGAGCAGAGGCCACGCTTGCTCGGACGTGGCCTCACGCCAATACTTAAGGGGCAGGGAGATGGGAGAGGAGGCAGAAAGAGTCCCCGTCTGAGCCAAGGCAAAGAAAACACTCTTTTCTGAAATAACATATTCTCTGGAAATCAAACACTCAAAGGAAGATGGAAGCTTAAAGACCAACATGCTTTGCCTGGAACAGTTCAGGCCCGTGGCCTAAGTGAGCCTGGAGAAGCAGGAACAGATCCAGGAGATGTGAATTCCGTTACTCGGATTTCTTCTCTTTGGTCTACCCTGGAGAAGCAGGAACAGACCCAGGAGATGTGAATTCCGTTACTCGGATTTCTTCTCTTTGGTCTACATCATGGATCAAAGAGGGCTTTCTGATGCAGACCAAAGAGAAGAAATCCGAGTAACGGAATTCACATCTCCTGGGTCTGTTCCTGCTTCTCAAACAGCACATCAGTCAAGGAGAGTCTCAGGGCTGGATGCACCCACCTGAACATAGGGAAGGAGCTTGCCAGGTGGCCTGGCACATCTTTGTCCCCTAGGCTGGGAGCTAAGCTACTTGCTGAACTGTGTTTGCCTCTCTAGGACACTTACCCTAAAGCCTACTTATCTCCCAATACAGTAACATGGGAGTTATACATTCAACATGAACTGGGGGCGGGGGGGAGGGGGATATAATTCTGTCCTAAACATGTCAATACTCAGTTTATTTCCTCTATTATGTGAGACTCTAAAGATCAGGGGCCATACCTTCCTCAGTATCTGGCACAGAGATAATCCACACATAGTGACTGAATGAATAGATGAAGGCAGGGCTACAGGGCTGCCATGGACAGCTGCCCAGGCTGTGTACTGCACAACTCTTCTATGGTGTGAACAGAGCCTCCTGGAGTTATGTAGGACTATGTCCAATTTGATCACTGTGCTCCTTCTTCTAAAGAGAATTTGGGATGTGCTTTTTTTCTTAATCTCCCCAAAGTTGCTATTCTATGTTCCCATAGCTGTGAAAACTCTATGTACAAGTGTAAGTATTATTGCATCAATTAGACTATGAGTAGCAAAAAGCTGACCCCATGTCTTCAACACAAGAGGATTCATTATTTTTACATGGTAAGTCTGGGGGTAGAGAGGTACTGCCTGTGGTTTAGAGCAGAGGTTGGTAAACTTTTTCTGCAAAGACTGTAAACATTTTCAGCTTTTTGGAATGTACGGTCTCTGTCACAACTACTTTACTTTATCATTACAGGGCAAGGTTGGCCACAGATGAACTGCATGGCTGTGTTCCAATAAAACTTACTTTACAAAAACGGATGAGGCCAGATTTGGCTCATGGACCATAATCTGCCAACCCCAGTATCACAGAAAGTTGAAAAGAAAGGATGCCAGGGAGGAAAGATTTGAGAAACAAAGGGGCCGTGGTCAAGGTGGTCCTGTACTGCATACAGTTCCTAAACTCGCAGACCATGCCAGCTGTCTCCCACATTTTGCCACTCTTCAGGGTTTCCGATCTTCAAACCAACACTGGTCAGGGTGTCCTGGCAAAGCAGCCTGGCCTCACGACCTGCCCACAGTGCCTGGAGAGTGAAAAAGGCTGCAGTGCCCTGTCCTCAAGTCAGAGAGTCAGTAAAAACCAGTGATAAGGCCAGTGGCTTCCACATCAGTGGCCAGTCCCACCACGCTGGTGGTCAGTGATGGGCTGGCTCCCAGAAGAGCACAGAGTAGACCCTTCGGACCTTCTGTGACTCCCTCTAAGGCCGGTCCTCTCTCCCCTGCAAACGAGTCTGTTTCTCCTCCCACGGGGTACACAGGCCTGCAAAGAATTACAATGGAGGTAATTCGTCTCCACCAGCTTGGGCTATCACAGCACGACACGACACTATAGTGCAGGCCGGGGTCATTTCTCACTGTCCTGGGGGCTGGAAGGCCTAGATCGGGGCAGCAGACCTGGCCCTGGTGAGAGCCCGCTTCCCGGCCTGCAGACGGTGGCCTTCTTCGTGGGTCCTCGTGGGGTGGACAGAGGCAGCTCTGGTCTCTTCCTTCTTGCTGACTGTTATTGTTTAGTCGCTCAGTTGTATCTGACTCTTTTGCAACCCTTCCAGGCTCCTCTCCCATGGGATTTCCCAGGCAAGAATACTGGAGTGGGTTACCATTTCCTTTTCCAGGGATCTTCCTGGATTAGGGATCGAACCTGTGTCTCCTGCATTGGCAGGTGGATTTTTTTTTACCACTAAGCCACCAGGGAAGCCCCCTCTTCCTTTTTGTAAGGACACTAACCCCACGCCTCTCATGGCCTCATCTCACCTTATTCTTCTCCCCAAAGCCCCACCTCCACAACCATCACAGTGAGGATTAGGGCATCAACACAGGACTTTTTGGAGGGGGCCACAAACATCCAGTCTGTGGCATTATTATTAAGCTCCCATTTCTATGTGTCATAGGAGCTGTATTGGGAATGTATTCCTTTCTTCTCTGCTTTTCAGATGAGTGATGTTTCTGAGAGGTTAAACCACTTGTTCAAGGTTGTCTATCCATCTCAGAGCACAGACGAGCCAATCCACTCCATGTAAACAAACAAGGATAGCCTCATCGTGTTTCTTCTCTGGAAATAATTTTTTTTATTTTTTTGCCTTAATAAGAACTCTCTGGAGGCAAGGGCCTCCAGGTGAAATGGTGATTGTCCTGGGCCCGAGGGACTTTAGCATTCATGATCTCCTCCTCCATTTAAAAAAAAACACACAAAAAAATTACATTTCATGGCTGTATTGGCACAGAGGACTATAATACAGCTGGATTCATTTTCATACATTTGTCATTATTATGTTCATTTTTTCCTTCGAATTTTAGAACTTTTGAGCTGAAATGTTTTCACAGACCCTTAGGAGCACCAGGGGCCGAGCACCACAGTGTCTCTGCCTGGAAAGGTTGGCTGGGGATTTAGCCCCTGGGTGGGCTACCGGGGGGCTGCTCTGGGGGAAGTGCTGAGGCCAGAACTAGGGGAGACCCCTGAGCCAGCTTTTTAACCTCAGCAGGAATCTCCCTTAAGCTTGGGGTCCTCTGCATGTCTGCCGCTTTCAGGATGAGCTAAGCATTCACCCCAAAATTCTGGCCAGCCACTGGTGGAGCCTTCATACACAGAGACCCCTAAGCCTCACCTGTGGGGTGAAAGGTGCCATCAGGGCCAATCCCAGGTGGAGGGTCCCCAGCCTGGCATTCTGACATTTGGCCACAAGGGGGAGCTGATGGTCCAGCCTGCTGATGGGCTGCCCAGGCCCGGTCCAGGTTTGTTGAGCTGTGCCAGGCCTGGGCGGCAGATGGGTATTCATCGAGAAAGCTGCTCTCTCCCTGCCACCCTCAGCGACCCCTGTAATTCTGGGGGGGCACTGAAGGCAACTCAGTTCCAGCTGGGCTGTGTGGCCCCGGGGGCAGGAATGTCACCTTCCCCATGGCCTTGGGCTCCTTACTGAAACACTCAGGGTGGACTGTGAGGATGCCTGAGATCAGTTCTGCCCTTGGGTTTTACTTCTGTGGGAAGTATAGCCGGGCCAAAGCTTAGCTGCACAAACAGCCGTGGGCCCCAAAGCTAGTTTCCTATTTCTGCTCTGCTGTTTCCTTGGCTGGGCGACCTGGGCCAAGTCATTTTCCCTCTCTGGTTCTCATTCACTGGCTATAAGAAAGAGGCCGCTGGCCTGTCTGGAGTGTCCCAGTGACCTCTGACTTCTGCTGAGAAAGGTTTGGATGCTGGGTCGGCTCAGATCATGGCCCCGGGGCAGCCCACACCTGGAGACCAGAACCTCTGCCTTCTTCCTCCGAGGCCTGGAGGAAGTGTTGCTTCTAGGGGTGCAGAAGCAACCCCAGACCCTCCCAAGAAGAGCTCTCACTGGCTCTGCCTAGACCCCACTGCGATGAGGGGTGCTGAGTCGTTGCTTTTTGTGGGAAGCGTCTCCACAGCACTGGAAATTTTCCTGTATCTGAACACCCAGCGTCCTCAGCCCCTAGCCTGGTGGCTGGCACAGTCCCCACAATGAGCAAAAGTGGTATGCAGAAGTCAGCTGGGTGCAGATTGAAAATGCAGGGTTCCAGGCCTGCGGTGGGTTCTGTAGGTCTGGGTGGGGCCCCAAAATCAGCATTAGAAATGTTGAAAGAAAGAATAATTTTCATAGTGGGTATTTTTTTCCTCTATCTCTTTTTGGGTTTCTTTTTGTTTTAAATTGTATCTCAGCACCTTGGAATTTTGGGAAGGGGATGTAAAAATAGCCATTTTTCAGGGCCAGGCTTTTCCATCTCATGTTTAGTCTGGGGCCGCAGTCACTCTGGAATGTGATGGTTGCCTCGCACGCTGGGCGCCCCTTAACTTCCTCACGCTCTCCACCCCCTGCGCCTGCCTGGGCCAGCTGGGCTGCCACCAGCGGCCTCTCCAGGCTGGCTGAGGGCACTCCTCTGGCTTTTCTCTTCCTGGTGGGCCTTGGAGGCCAGAGCCCAAATTCTTGATTGCCCCTTGATTGCCCCAGCGGGTGAGAGTCCACACCAGAGAGCGATCTACACAATCACAGAGCACTGTGCACCCGAGGGCTGCCTCCATTACCCCCTCCATCTCCCAAACCCAGCCCCGGCCAGGTGGGGTGAGCCTGCTGACCCTCCTCCTGCCTTGGGGTGCAGGCCTGCCCCCTGAGGGGTGCCCAACCTCCAACCTCTGCAGGGCAGGGACCCCTTATCAGGACCCTGCCACCCCCACAGCCTGCACCCTCCTCTCCCTGCTCAGTAAGC
The DNA here is from genome assembly GCF_033118175.1 of Dama dama. Lineage (NCBI taxonomy): Eukaryota > Metazoa > Chordata > Mammalia > Artiodactyla > Cervidae > Dama > Dama dama. Next base: position 43,373,231 of record NC_083703.1, read on the forward strand.
CAGGCTCTGAAATCAGTCATAACAAGCCCACCAAAGAGAAAAGGGGGGAACTTAAAAAAAAAAGTTATCTTGGCCTCAAAACCCAGAAGCAGATTCCCTTCCAAACCACATAAAACAGCCAAGTGACAAGGCTCCCACGTGTGGGCTGAGGGCTCTGCTTGGCTGGGCGGGGCGGGGCGAGGCTCTAGAAAGCCCTCTGTCGTGGGGAAGTGGGGGGTGGTGAGAGGTGTTGGATGGGGCGCAGGGAAGGGCAACCTCCTTCCACAGGGGTCTGGAGGAAGCGGGCTGTGGTCAGACCTGCTCTCATCTACCCGCTGGGCGACCCCCGCCAACCCGGGCCTCTCAGAGCGACTGGCTCCTAAGTTTCCTGCGAGCTCTTTCCACGTGTTTCCGCCGCAGGCCCGGTGCAGCTCAGCAGTCCCCCTTCCCTGGGAGGGGGCCCGGCCCCTCCTCTCCTCTCCCCTCCCCTTTCCTCCCCTCCCTGCTCACCTCCTCCAGGAGGCCCTCGGGTCTCCGAGTCTGGTCACCGAAGCGCCTCTGCCGCTGGCGCAGGGGGTGCGCCGGGGAAGCCCCGAGCATTCACTCGGGACTGACCCGGGCGGTCAGCCTGCTGCTGCTGCTGCTACGATTGGTGAGGCTCGAGGCCCTCTTTTCCGCACAGCGCGGGGTGGGGACGTCCGCGTGGACAGCTGGTGCCCGCGCCCGCCCGCCCGCGCGTCTCCGCGTTAGGCGCGCACCTGCCCGGCTCTCTGCAGGAGCTGAAGAGGCCTCGCTGCCAAACCGCAGGAGCGGGGCAGGAGCCTGGGCGGGGACCCACTACCTAGCTCGGAGAGCTCGCCGCCTCCGGTCAGATATCTTTCTTGCCGGGAAGAGGAGATGCCGGTGCCCCCACGCCCTGGGAAGCACTGCGGGCCGGTGGGATCTGATGGGGCCGGCCAGGGTCCGGCCTCCACGGCCGCCTCCTCTGATCCTGTGCCCTTGAAACCCCTTCCGGGAGGGCCCACCCTGGCCCACCTTCCAGCATGGAAGGACGGTCAGCCCATGCCTCCTCTGCTTTTATTTTTAATACTTATTTTTAAAAAATATTTTAATATTTTTCGTAGCTGCAGCATGTGAACCCTTAGTTGCAGCATGTAGGATCTAGCTGCCTGTCCAGGGATTGAACCTGGGCCCCCTGCATTGTGGGCAGAGAGTCTTAACAACTGGACCACTAGGGAAGTTCCCCTACCTTGTTTTTAGCGAACTCAGAGCTCACACGCCCATCTGGCTTGTAAACTCCTTCAGCCTCTGCCTCCACTTAAGCATCCATCCCGTGTCCCCACGGAAAACTGTGGATGCCAGACAGCAAAGGCCATCCCAGAGACGAGAGGATCAGAACATGGGATGAGGGAGAGTTTCTGTCTGTCCCTCCCCAAGAAAGTCAATAAGAGAAGCAGAACCAGAACCTAGATTCATGGTGTCCCAGGTGGAGCTGTTTACGGAGGGACAGGGCCTCCCCACCTGCCTCCCCCCAGGCACTGAAAAGAAACTCATGGCAGGGGCAGGGGGAGTCATCACACAAAAGCCAGGGAGCTGGCTGAGCACCCTCCAAGCATAAATGACTGTGTTTCCAACAGGTGAGCATCTCCTACTGAGAAAACCCACTCCCCAGATTCCTCCCTCCCCAGACTTCAGTACCCAGAGTGAGGGAATGCATCAAAATGAAACGACAAAGTGAAATATATTCCCTCCCCCAAACACCTTGCATTAGAGAGATCTGAAGGGTTAAATAGCTGGTGGAGACCACACGAGTTTAAATTCAGGCTGCTGTGGTCAGACGGGCACCTGGTCTTGAGAGGAGAGGAGAGGGTGGGAGGGCATGCAAATGGAAACTTGGCAAGAGCAGAGAGCTCCTGTGAGTGGCGGCCAGAGGAGGTAACCTGAGCTGGTGTGAGCAGAAACTGCGGGAAGGAGCAGGCTTTTCCAAGAAATTACAGCGGGATCACCTTCCAAGGGGCTGGGGGCCTCTGCAGACATGATGTCATTGCCCCTCCCCCCGGGCCTCTGGGGGGACCTGGGGCCTGGGTCTCTGCCCCATACTGAGTTCAGAGAAGACTACTTGCCAACTCTCCCAGAGATGTTAGGGAAAAAGAAAGAATGGGAGTAAAAGAAAAACAAGAGCTAAGATACCTAAAGAAGAATGAAAACCGACTGCTAATCAGGCTCCTATTTGAGTCTCAGTTGTGATGAATTAGTTGTGGGCTTCATGAAGATCCCATATCTCAAGTGGGGTTGTTATAGGAAGGTCCTGATTGCATCTGAGTGGTGACTATGAAGTCTGAGAGCTGTGACATCTCAGCCCTTCATCCTCTGTGGATGCAGGGAAAGAAGAACCTGTATCCAAGGCAACCAAAGGCCACACCCATGAGTGTGGGCTGTGCCTTCTCCTTTCTTCCCAGGCCATGGGGGCAAGAGGTACCCATACTGGGGACGGGTGGGGGAAAGAAGAAATCAGTGTCTCCATGTGTGTGGTCCCGGGGCTGTGGTCTGAGGCAGACATAAGAACATGATGTCCTCCCTGGTAGCAGCAGCGTCTGGTTCCCTTTGCTCCTGCCTACTTAAAAAATATTCACAACCTAGAAGTTGTGAGTTATTTATTCATTCAGTGGGAAGCTTTAGGACTTAAGTCCGGGTGGTATCATCTCAAGGGACCCTGAGAGAACTGCTCTGAGGAGGCAAGGGGGAAGCTAGGTTATGCTGAAGTTTTGCAACAAAGGGCAGGTAGTCTGAACATCAAAATATTATTGTTCATTAAAGAAAACCAGATATCCCAGGTGGTGCTAGTGGTAAAGAACCCACCTGCCAATGCAGATAGACTTAAGTGATGTGGGTTTGATCCCTGGGTCAGGAAGATTACCCTGGAGAAGGAAATGGCAACCCACTGCAGTATTCTTGCCTGCAGAATCCCATGGACAGAGGAGCCTGGTGGGCAACAGTCCATAGGGTCGCAAAGAGTCGGACAAGACTGAAGAGACTTAGCATGCACAGATATCCCAAGTTAAGGAATTTAGTGCTTTTCTGTGTATGGAGAGATGCTAGAGTCTGGGCTTGCTGAAACCATTCCTTTCGTATGCATCTCAGCAATCTGGGGCCAGTATCTTGTGTTTTCACATCCTGAGCTTCCTTGGGGCTCACCGGGGGGTGTGGCTGTAATCTGATGGCTGGCAGATGGCAGGTATTCTTCTCTTTCCTGATTATCCTTGGGGCTGACGCACTCACATGGGAGGTCTGACTGTGACCTCCTTGTTTACTACCATGGCAGGAAATACTCCATTTCTCACCTGAAGATACTCGTGGAGTTCCAGCAGCTAGGGCAGGATGGGCTGCAGGCAGCCGTGGCGTGTATCTGAAATGCAGGTGTGTGTGTGGGGGTGTAGACCCTACAGGGACTCCTGGGAGCTGGTGCCTTTCAACCCTCCTCTTTTCTAACTCCCACTGTCTATTCTGGCTCTGAGAAGCACGCCTCTGTGGGGACCAAGGGACCTCTGGCAGGGAGGAGGGCTTTGAAAGCCACAGGGTTAGTGATGAGACAGGGCAAAGCAAATCCAACCAAAACATGGAGTTTAGGGCGGGCCGGGCATGGCAGATTTCAGGATGATTCCATGACTGTCAAGGGCAGGGGGTGGACCTCAACACGCCCAGGTTCCTGGCAGACCTTGATTTCCTGAAAAAGCACCACAAAGCAATCCCTAAGCCACAATACACTGCCCTCTGCTCTATAATCACAAGCAGAAGTTTTGGGGTTGATGGATTCACCTGCGATCCTCCTAAAGACCATGGAGGTTTCTGGTCCCCTTCCCCGCCCCACGTGGCTCCCTGGGCTGGGTGAGCCCAGTGGCTCCTGGCCCTGGCACAGACTGGATGGGCATCCTCAGGGACGCCATCGCAGCTCCGATTGTCTGGGGCCTCATGTCCATCCCCTCCAGCTACAAAGCATCCCAAAGTTCAGGGTGGGCTGTCCACCTGGAGCTCTAGGATGGAGCAGACCGTGTGGTCCTAACCACCCCCCGTATAGCTTCCAACCTCGTTTGTCCTCGTTCATCCCGCTTGCAGGGGTGAGGGAGGCGGAGTCCAGAACCTAACAGATCTCAGGTGCTGTCTCGGGGTTGCTGAAGGGGCCACTGAAGAGGCACCTTCTGGGTGGGGGACCTGGAAATGATGAAAGGCACTCCCAGCCTCCCACCGCCTCTCTGCTGGGACTGGAGACCTCAGCCTGCCACATGCATTTCAAGGATGTCACGGATTGCTTGTTTGTCTGCATTTGTTCCCTGGTCAGTGGGGCTGGGGTTAGGGTCTGCCTATCCCTGGCTCACTGGACCCTCCACCGCCTGTTCACACGTTGGGTGTTGGGCGCTTAGGATCTTAACTGTGAAAGGTCAACAGTCCTTTTGATTGTTTCCAGGCTACCTCCCCTCCCCCTACCATCGAACAAACAAAAAGCACCAGCAGACAGATCATATTGATGGCCCAGACCTGACCTGCATGGGAGGAACATTGCATCCTGGCCAGTGGGTCCAAGGGGATTGTGAACACAGGCCTTGTTTCTGCTTCTTGACTGTACAGGTCACCCCATGAGATGGCTGGGCTCGCAGACTTTAATAAGGATGAAGGGAGACTGGGTTCAGGATGCCTCCAGACCTGCGCTTTTTTTCCCCCTGCTTCTGCCCAGAGGCATTAGATCTTTCCAGGCCCATCCTGACCTGCTTTCACCATCTTTACCCCGTCTGGTTGTGCATGACCAACTACAGAGGCCATGTCTTTGATTCTACGCTGAAGAGAGTATTTCCTGGGGACCAGGGGTGCGGGGTCAGGAAAAGGAGTCACTACCCATGGTCCACAGGGCACAACTCTTTGGGAATGCAGATACCCACAGCAGCCCTGCCTTCTGGTTTCTGAGGATGACCCGAAGCGGTGAAGACTTTCCTCTCTGAACTGCTCACCCGCAAGGGGAAGTGGTCCAGGACTCAGTTTCTCTTCTTCCTCCTCCCAACACACACATACAACACATGGAGCAAGCTTTTTCTCCTGGCTGATCTCGGTTTTTACCTTCGGGGCAAGGGTGCTGCCTGATCCCTCCTTGTATCCTCGGGGCCAGACATAAAATCTAGCACGCAGTGTGTTCCTGAAGTGTTGAGTGAATGATGAGTAACAGTCAGGAAATGCCAGGAGGAGAGGAAGGAGGACAGGGAGGTTAACTGCAGAGCCGGAGGTGGGGGAACTGCGGAGGAGACGGGGGATTGGTGAGCTGGATGAGAAGGTTTACAGGACTGTTTTCTCTTTTTGTTGTTATCTGGAGACCTGACTGATTCCCCTTCTGGAATGTTTACTTGAGAAGCTGAAGAGAGAGGGAATTACCCAGAGAGACAGCAGGTTTCTCTTCTCAGTGGCCCAAAGCCAAACAGATGGTTGAGGGCAGGGCCCAGGGAATGGCCCTTCAGTGAGCCAAACAGCCTTCACCATGAGAGCCAGGCTCTGGGCGGCTCCAGACAGGCCTGTGAGCTGGTGAGGGCTGATGCGGGGCGATGAGTCACCCATTCCTCATGGCAGAGCTGTGGCCTTCCAGGAAAGGTGCTGGACACGTATGCACAGATACACACATGCAACTTGTACACCCGAGGGCATGGATCAGCCACACCAAGCTGATACTACAACGCTTTCCCCCCAACCCCACAGTTCCTCCAGCTTGCTGGTTTAGCAGAGTCTGGGGAGTCCAGAAGGGTGGGACCAGGTGGACAGGAGATTTGCTGAGATGCTGCTTCTCTTTGGTGATGCTAAGGTGACTGGGATAAAGACCCTGGTCACCTGGGGCTCCTGCATGGTGAGCAGAACTGAAGAATGTGGAGGCCCACAAATGTGTCAATTAATGGCAAGAGTGCTAACAAAACTCTGAGGATGTGAGACTCCAGTGGGTCTGCTTGGCAGTCACAGAAGTTATATGTGTTAAAAATCACCAGTCACTTACTGAGGAATGATCAGTCTGGTACAGTGGACGTCAGCTTCCTTCTATACCCACATCAGTCCCCCAGCGTTTCCCCAAAACTTGTCCATTTTGAGTTTACCACAAATGTTTTTATGTACCCAAATCAAAGGGATTCCCTGGTGGCTCAGCGGTAAAGATTCTACCTGTCAATGCAGGAGATGTGAGTTTGATCCCTGGGTTGGGAAAATGCCCTGGGGAAGGGACTGACAACCCTCTCCAGTATTCTTGCCTAGAGAATCCCATGGACAGAGAGGCCTGGTGGGGTCACAAAGAAAGGCCCCAGAAAGGAAAGGAAGGGTACTTCAGACTGAATGCTTGTCCCCCACCAAATTCATATATTGAAGCACTAACCTCCAAGGTGACAGTGTTAGGAGGTGGGGCCTTTGGGTGTTGATGAGGTCATGGCGGGGGTGGAGCCCTGAGGATGGGATTAGCCTCCTTATAAAGAGACCCTAAAGAGTGCTCTCCAGGTGAGGACGTACCGAGAAGACACTCTCTATGAACCAGGAGGCAGGTCCTCACCAGACGCAAATCCTGGCCACACCTTGATCTTGGCCTTCAGCCCCCAGAACTGTAAGAAATAGACTTTGTTGTTTATCAGCCACTCGGTCTGGGTGTGGTGTTTGAGCAGCTGAGCTCGCTAAGACAAAGCAGTGACAGTAAACTTCCCCCGGTCCTGCTCCCCACACTGGGGCCACTGGACAGAGGTGTGGGTTCTGGAGGTCATGTGGAGATGCCTCTTTGGGTCTGAGACAGTGTAGTGACTGTGCTGGGGCATCAGTGGGGAATCACTGCCTTTCCAAGCACCTGGGGTCAAATCTCAGCTCTGCCTAACCCTGTGACCTGAGCCAGAATAGTTCACCTCTCTGGGCCTCAGTTTTCTCCACTGTTTATTGGGGATAATAACAGAACTGGCCGGGGGTGCCCAAAACCCAGCTTTCATGGTGACTCTGACAATTCACACGCATTTTAGTAGGGGGCTCATAACATTGTTGAAGGTCCATTCGCTCTCAGACCTCTCTCTCCATATTGCTGGGGTTACAGCACAGGGGTGCACGTGGAGAACTCAGATCTGCCCCATCCTGCTGCTGGGAGGCTGCCCACAATGGCGCACGGCCTGGACGCCAAGATGAGTGTCTTCAGACGTGAGCAGAGGGACCAAGTGTGGCAAGCCTTGTGGCCTTGACAGGCAGTAGGGGAGGTCCTGGCACAGAATGTTGGGCCTGACCCTCAGCTCTGGGCCCAGTCGACTGTTTGGGGAGGAATCACTGGTTTTCTCCTGTCTGGAAAGGATGCACCAGTCTTGCTACACCCCTCCTCTCATCAGGGATGTGAGGACAGGGAGCTGACTGCCCAGCTGCCAGGAAGAAAAATGAGGCCTCGACGGGACCCTGTCCCCGGTCTATGGCCCTGTCCCTGTGACCGTAAACCACACCAGCCTCCTTGTGCCTTCTCCCTCCTCCTCAGCTGTGTATCCCGACTGGCAAACAGCAGTGACCACAGGCAGGCACCGCCGGCCCAGGCCAGCTCCCCAAAACTCTGAGGCCTTGGGAGCCTGTGGACACTGAGTGTGTGCTCAGTGTGTGAATGAGTGTGCGTGGATGGTGGGGAGGGCACAGATGCCCTTGGCTGCCTGTGGTCCCCACAGCGACAGCGGTGGCCAGGTGTTCAGAAGTGAGCCAGGAGGTTGTTGGGAGGAGACCGCTGGGTGAGCCGGCATTCAGGTGACTCACCGACTACAGATGCAAAGAGAGAAGTTCAAACTGCATCCCTGAAGAGGGGGGACTCCCTTCTCAGCCCTGACACAGAGCCCCCTGGGTCCTCAAACCCAGAGTTGCCTCCACTCAGACCCAGTCTCCCTCTAGGCTCTCACGGCGACTAAGGACAGGACTTGCTGACTCTGCATCCAGACTCTTCCTTCCCGGAGGTAGTGGACCAAATAATCAATGGTCCACATCTGGCCCTTTTCAGAGTGAAAGAGTTAACACAGTACTGACGCAGAACAGGAATGGACCCCAGACTCTAGTGCAGGGACCAGGAGACCCTATTGCAGTCCAGCCCTGCCGTTCATCTGTCTGGGCTGTTTCCTCATGGTAAAACATTATTTTACTGGGATATTTTCTGTATCTAGTTACCCAACAAACGTCAGCCGCTTTATAGGAGTTCATCTCATTGTGTTTGTGTGTGGCAGGCGACCTACTCCACTTATTCTAAAATTTCTCCCAGGAGGAAAGACCTTCTTAGCTGAACTTACCTTTTAAGGGGCCAAGCAGGTTGTCCAGCATGCCAGCCTCGGCGATGCTTGCCCCACAGCCAATGGGGTTTTAACAGTGAAACCCAAGCATTGTTTCCCCTCGTCCCCATCTCTGCTTCTCTCTAGAAGGAACAGTGGTTTCTCATGCTCTCATTCCCATAAATCTCCTACCCACCCCGCCAAGCCAAACAAAAACAAAACTGTACATGATCTGAGACCAAAATAGGTGCTTCCTGATTCCACTCCTGCAGGCATTGCGGGTCGTTTAACTGAATCGCTAAACACCAGCAGCCCCCACCCCTGCCATGTCCTCCTCTCTGTCAGACTCTGCGCACCTCGGGGCCCCTGCTGGCCCCTGGCCCCTCTAACCCCATTGGCCCTTCCTCCTCAGTCGTGTCTCTCACTCTCCTCCCTTCCACGTCCCCATCACTGCTTCTGCCTTCCAGCGGACTTTTCTGCTTTTCCATGTCTCCAGACACTTCTCTTGGAATCTCTTGGTTCATCATGGTGCTCATTCTGCTCAAGGATCTACAACCTCAGCATGTTATGGGGACAAGTTGGGATGTCACAATGGGAGATTTGAGAGGTTCCTGCCCAGTGGCACCTGAATACCCGCACAGGGGGACTTGGTAGGGCAGTTGGCTAGAGGGGAGGGATTAGAACTTGCCTTGGAGTGACCTGAAGTAAGCATGATATGTTTATAACTGATGTAATAATTGATGCAGGCAAATAGCAAAGATTTCTAAAGATGGTTTCACCAGAGTGCTTCATTGATCAAGAAAAGCCACATCATGGGAAAAACAAAAGCTGCCCGGGTGGTCTTATCACTTCTGATTCCTGGCGGTCCAATCGCGTTGTGATGTACTCTCACCTGTCCTTGTGGCCTGAAGTCAGAAGGTGGGGGGATGTGGGGGTGTGTCCAGATTTCCAGATTCTGAGACCTGATTCTTCACACTCTCTGGTAAAGAGTTTGGAGCTCACGGGCTGCTGGATGGGAAGTAATTGTCACGGGAGGGGACATCGTGGTCCCTTTCCACTGTGTTTTGGTGGTCTGCCTGGTATTGGGATCCCTGGGCCTGAGCCCACAGCCTGCCCACTGTGGGAGAATCTGCTTTAAGGTGCTTTAAGAAGGTGGGGACTTCCTTGGCCATCCGGTGGTTAAGACTTCACCTTCCAATGCAGGAGTTTGGGTTTGCTCCCACAAGAAAGAAAGAAAGAAAGAAAGAAAGAAAGAAGAAAGTGAGGTCGCTCATTTGTGCTGACTCTTTGGGACCCAGTGGACTGTAGCCCACCAGGCTTCTCTGTCCATGGGATTCTCCAGGCAAGAATACTGAAGTGGGTTGCCATTTCCTTCTCCAGGGGATCTTCTCAACCCAGGGATCGAACCCAGGTTTCCCGCATTGCAGGCAGATACTTTATCCTCTGAGCCACCAGGGAAGCCCCATGTTCCCACAAGCCTTGTGGCCAAAAAACCAAAACATAAAACAGAAATGATACGGTAGCCAATTCAATACAGATTTTTTAAAAAGTGCCTTAAGAAGGTGAGAGCAGCAGAGATGTGACAGTTTTAACTCGAGGGGGTGAGGCGTGTTCTGATATAACCATCAGGGCTCATACTGGGGACATTGGTGTGCCCGATAGGACCTCTGCAGGGCCTGCCTGCAAGGGCTGTGCCCACTCGTCAGCGTGATTTTGGTTTTGAGGGCAGAGCTGATTCCCTGCTGCTGCACTTTGCATAGGCCCGTGGGCTGGTTTTGAAGCCAGATTGTATTTTCAGGTGGAGACAGACATGACTTATTAGGTCTTAGAGGCAGTGGCACTCAGTTCGGCTGATGCCTCTCCTGGGACTTACTGGGTTGTTTCTGACTGGGTTCTGGGGGTGAGGCTACCTCAGGAACAGCATGTGGATCCCACGCCCGCTCCAGGCATCCCGCTCCCCAGGCCTTGGTTTCCCACTCACCTTCAGGTGTTCCCCAGAGGAGTCCTGAGTGAAGCGGGCTCTGAGGGAGGATCTGTCCAGGCTTCTCTCCCCACTCTGGAGGCGAGGTGGTGCTTGGCTGGACTCGGCCCTCGGGTCTGTGGCGTGGGTACTGGGCAGAGGGCTGGGGCAGCTTCAAGCCTGACTGACGCCGGGGCTCCTCCTTGAGGGCTCCACTGCCATCCAGAGGGGATGGATGGGAAAGGCAGATGGCTACACTGTGGCGGACAGGCTGTGGCCTCAGGCCCAGGGATCCTGACACCCACCAGTCCACCAAGAGCTGAGAGATGAGGCCACTCAGTCTGTGCAGGGAGCAAAGGCTTACTGGTGATTAAACGAGACGATGCATGGAGAAAATGCTAGGCAGATCACAGGTGCTTAATCCTAGTTATTTTATGGGATTTTGTTGTTGTTGTTCAGTTGCTCAGTTGTGTCCAACTGACCCCACGGAATGTAGCATGCCAGGCTTCCCTGTCCTTCACTATTTCCTGGAGCTTGCTCAAACTCATGTCCATTGAATTGATGATGCCATCCAACCATCTCATCTTCTGTCACCCCCTTCCCTTTGTGCCCTCAATCTTTCCCAGCATCAGGGTCTTTTCCAATGAGTCGGCTCTTCGAATCAGGTGGCCAAAGTATTGGAGTTTCAGCTTCAGCCTCAGTCCTTCCAGTGAATATACAGGGTTGATTCCCTTTAGGATTGACTGGTTTGATCTCCTTGCAGTCCAAGGGTTTCTCAAGAGTCCTCTCCAGCACTGTAGTTTGAAAGCATTGATTCTTTGGGGCTCAGCCTTTTTTATGGTCCAACTCTCACATCCGTATGTGACTACTGGTGACTTACATTTAAACTCCTTTTCTCGAGTCACACCGGTTGTTATAGTGGCCTTTCTCTTTCTCCCAGATTTCTGTCTTTTTTCTGTTTCTTTTGGGATCTGGAAGTTGATACCATCGTTCTATGACTCACTTGTCATCTTGTGTCTTTATCATTCATGTCTGCAGGGTCAACGAAGCATGGAATCCTAGACTATGCCTTTTCAAAAATTATTTTTGGCTACACTGGATCTTCACTGCTGTGAGGGCTTTCTCTAGTTGCGAAGAGCAAGGGCTACTCTTTGTTGTGGTGCGTGGGCTTCTCACTGTGTGGCTTCTCCTGTTGAGGAGCACAGGCTCTAGAGTGTGGGCTCATCTGTTGTGGCATGTGGGCGCCGTAGCTGTAGTGCACAGGCTTAGTTGCCCCATGGCATGTGGGTTCTTCCCAGACCAGGGATTGAACCCGGATCGCCTGCATTGGGAGGCAGATTTTTATTCACTGGATGGCCAGGGAAGTCCTAGACTATTTTGTTTTTCTGAATGTTTTGGAAAGAGCTGAAAGAGATGAGTAGAATCTTCCTTGCCTATTCGGTTTTTTTTTCTTCCTTACTGTTTTCCCTTCTCTTTCCCCCTCCTCTCTCTCGCCCCAAGCTATAAGATGATAAGATAAAAAAGCAATGGAAACAGAAACCTAAAATTAGACATGTATGCTCAATGCTTCTGCTTTGGGTCATGGAAAAAGAAACCATGCCCATATTTCTATTTTTCCCAGGATCTGAAGAACAACCTTGGCTATTTGGGCAGTTGGCTATTCCTGGGCACACTTCAGAAATAACCCGTGTTTATTTATTAGTGGGTATTTATAACAGTGTTTTGGAGCATTTCTCCAATAATCCTGCAAAGAACCATGAGTTCCAGCCCTGGCAAGGGACGTGGTAGAAAGGAAGGGGTGTCATGGCTGTTGGGGTGACCCCCACCGACCCTCAGTAATTCTGCTTGCTGGGGCCCCAACACGGGGAGGGGCATGGGCGACTGAGCAACAAGGCTGTAAGCTTGTTCCTCCACAGAGGCTTCCCTGAAAGGGTGTCAGAGCTGGAATTGGATTACTCCTAGCATTTGATGGTGTACACGGGCACACACACACAGCATACTCGAGCACACACATGGCATTCATGTGGACACACACACACAGACACACACATGGCATACACGTGCACACACACAATATGGCATACAGGTGCATACACATGGCATACATGTGCACACACACGGTATACATGTGTACACACATGGCATACACATGCACACATATACACACAGACACAGACATAACATGGCATACATGTGTACACACAGATACACACATGGCATACATGTGCACACACACACAAACACACACACACACACTCTGGGCTCAGAGATTCTGGAATCACAGAAGAATGGCGGATTCCTGAGCCATCACCCACAGACCTGAGTGACCAGGAATGTTGCTGGCCCCTGGGCACTGACATCATCCCCACTTCTGGCTCTGGGAGGAGCCCTCTGACCCCCAGGTCTTGGGGCAAGTATTTTTGGCCTCTAACCCATCCCGTGGCATTCCCATGGCTCACTGGAGGGAGTCAGAATTTTGGGGCGGGCCCCATTGACTTTTTCCAGTGTCCATCTCTGCCTCTGCCTGTAAAATTAGAGACTGTTAAGATGAAGCCCATCAGTCCAGCATCTTCGTTTGGTTGGTGAGCTTGGAGAGGCTGAAGGTCAGTTGCAGATCCGCCCTCCTGTTGGCCCCCCTCACCTGCCAACCTCATCCCTCCTGTTCTAAGTCTGTTATAGCAGTTCCCAAAGACCTTGGTCTCGGGACCACCCTCACTCTCAAAAATTACTGAGGATACCCAAGAGCTTTTGTTTATTTATGTTGTAGACAAATTCTCGATGGGTGCCTATGTTAACAGTTAAAGCTGAGAAAGTTTAAAAGTGTATGATTCAACCTCAGTTTGATGTTCTGTGATGACCTAGAGAGGTGGAATGGGGGTGGGACAGGAGGGCATATATGTTTATGTAGGGCTGTTGTGCAGCAGAAACTAGCACAACATTGTAAAGCAATTATCCTCCAATTAAAAAATTAAGAAAAAAGTATATGATTCATTAATTCATTAAAATGCATGAATAAACTCATTGCTTGTTAAGACAGCATATTTTATAACCAATAACTATGTTTTCCCAAAAAGAAATTTAGTGAGGGACTTCCCTAGTGGTCCAGTGGTGTCCAGTGGTTAAGCCTCTGTGCACCCAATGCAGGGGGCCTGGATTCAATCTCTAGCAGGGAACTAGGTCCCACATGCTACAACTAAGACCCAATACAGTCAAATAAAAATAAATATAAATAAAATATTTTTAAAAATAAGTGAAAAGAGTGGTGTGATTCTACATTTTGCAAATGGTTTTCATGCCTGGCTTTGTAGACGACCATGGGACTGTTATATTTTGTGTATGCTTAGTCGTTCAGTCATGTCTGACTCTTTGTGACTCCATGGACTGTAGCCCGCCAGGTTTCTCTGTCCATGGGGATTTTCCAGGCAAGAATACTGGAGTGGGATTTCATGCCCTCCTCCAGGGGTTCGTCCCAACCCAGGGATCGAACCTGGGTCTCCCACCTTTCAGGTAGATTTTTTATATCTGAGCCACCAGGGAAGCCCTTCTCCATCCAAAGACTGGGGCATATTTCTAGGGTCTTGCATAATGCAAAAGCTCTAGGGGGCAGTCCTGTGGCCTGACACCCAGTCTACACCAGAGCCATGGAGATGTTCACTGTCCAGTCCAATGACCCATTGGCCCTGTGCCTCCACTTCAGGCTGGAGGTGGGAGGAGGGTCTGCCCCTATTCCCACTGCCCCCTCCCCTCCAGAGGAGCCAAGTCTGTGGACACAAGGCCACACTGGCTTCTGCCCAGGAACCATGATCCTCTCTCTCATTCCTTTTTTCTCTCCTTGATTCCTTCCTTATAGGCCAGATCCTTCTCCCTGTAAGTTTCTTTAAGACCTTGTCTCCTTCCCATCCTCTACTCAAAGCCAGAGAAAGGTGGAGGCTCTTTCTGCTTCCCACTGACCTTGTGCCTCCCTTGTTTAGTTGTTAAGTCATGACTGGCTCTTTGTGACACCTCTGGACCCTAGCCTGCCAGGCTCCTCTGTCCCTGGGATTCTCCAGGCAAGAATACTGGAGCCGGTTGCCATTTCCTTCTCCAGGGGATCTTCCCAACCCAGGAACCGAACCCGTGTCTCCTGCATTGGCAGGCGGATTCTATACCACTGAGCCACCATGGAAGCCACCACCTTGGGATTAAGCAAGTTACTAAGTGTGCCCGACATCCATGGAGTACTTGATGCATGTTGTTATTCCCACTCTCGCTGCTTTTACTCAGGAGGTGTTGAGACGAAGAGTCTGAAATGGAGAGAGGAAAATTCAGGAAGAGAAACCCTCTAGGGTTTCCACATGTCCATTTCCACATGTCCCGTGAGGATGACACCATGCACCCCCCTGTCACCAGCTGCTTCTGTGGCTCCTCGATGCCCAAGTGCAGGGCTGAGGAGTGACCCCCCAGCCTGTTTCTCTTCTGCCACCACTCCTCTCTCTCATATCACACTCTGTGTTTTATCTATGGAGCAGCCTGCTCCGGGGTCATCCGCAGATTGTGAGAATCAGTGAGGTCTCTGGAAGCTTCTGCACAGCCCCTAGGTCCGCCATCCTGCCTGTGCTCAGCCCCCCAGAGACAGGCAAACCTGCAGAGACACCCGCTCCTCCCCAGCCTCTGTCCTCCTTCAGGTGACCACCTGCCCCACCTGCTTCAGTGGCGTCAGCTATGAGCTCAGTGCCTCTGGGAAGCACCCACTGCGGTCTGATGGAGCTGACTGCCAGGCCCAAGCCATTGCTATATGGCTAGTCCATCTTGTAGAGTTGGTGATGATTCATGGAAGGATAGGTGTGAATGGGCAGAGACTGCTCACCTCTGTGCAGGCTGAGAGTGTCCTCTATGGGATGCAGGTGAAATTGCCCCTTCCTTTCCCATCAGCTGAAGCCCACGGGGCGGCTCTGCCTTAGCCAAGCCCCATTCATTTGCTCATCCTGATGGGGCTACTAACGCATGGTCCCGACTAGCTATAAACGTATGAGTGTGCACATCATGTGTCCCTGGGCACACGACAGACAGAAGAGGGGCGCAGTATGAAGTCTCATTTTTTTCTCCTAGGCTGTCAGCTGAAGGTCCCTCCACCAGGCCTTAGGGGTAAGTCTGGAAGAAATGTGGCTGGTGGACAATTAGTCGAAGAATTGATGCTTTTGAACTGTGGTGTCAGAGAAGACTCTTGAGAGTCCCTTGAACTGCAAGGAGATCAAACCAGTCCATCCTAAAGGAAATACCCTGAATACTCATTGGAAGGACTGATGCTGAAGTTGAAGCTCTGAACTGCTGAAGTTGGCAGCCTGATGCGAAGAACTGACTCATTTGAAAAGACCCTGATGCTGGGAAAGATTGAAGGCGGGAGGAGAAGGGGACGACAGAGGATGAGATGGTTGGATGGCATCATTGACTCAATGGACATGAGTTTGAGCAAGCTCCAAGAGTTGGTGAAGGACAGGGAAGCCTGGTGTGCTAGAGTCCACGGGGTTGTAGAGTCAGACATAACTAAATGACTGAACAGCAACAAAGTGGAAAATAGTCTCTGCATTTTTCTTAGAGTATGACCTCCATGGATGTCAAGCCTGGTGAAAGCTGCTGCTGGATTCCTTTGTAAGGCCACGCCGGTAACTGCCGATGGCCCCTGGTCTCCTGTGTTCTCAGGACAAGGGGAGTCTGATCCCAACTGCAGCTGGACCTAGATCCCCTGTGTCTGACAGCCTCATCCTCCTGTTCCCCTGGCCCAGCAGCTGGAGATGGGAGGGATGCCTTCCAAGCTGCACCGGTTCAGGGCAGAGAAGCAGGGTTAGCACTCAGCCCCACCGGCCACAGACCCTGGCTTCCTACACAAGCTACATGGAGTGGAAGGATGGGGGCTCAAGTCAAGAACCACAACAGATCAGAGCTCAGGAAAAATCCATGGTGTGGTGTGTCTGATTCTGAGCAGATTCACTCGAGGTGAATCAGAGGTGAATGAAACGCCTTTGAGAGGAAATGACTTCCCTTGTGGCCCCTCCTTGCCAGGGCACCATCAGTCACTCTCAGGAAACGGAAGAGAGTGAAAGAGGAGACAGTCTGCAAGCTCCTGGTTGCAAATGTCCCTTTTCTTCCAGGATTTAGTGGAACTGTTATGGCCATTGAGGCTCCTGGGAAGCTGGGGTGTCTTTTGACCGAGTCAGGCCCATCCTGTGAGGGGTGGGAGTTCCCTGAAGACTAACCTCCCTACACTTTCCAGGGTCCCTTGTCCCTCAGCATAATTTTGCCTCTTCTGGGGGAGAGGGTTTCTGGGAAGTCAGGACATGGTTGCCAAGAGGCTGGAGAGCCTGCCTTTAGTGGCCCCAGGGCGCAGGGCTTTGTAGTGTAGACCCAGGCTCCTGTGACTGTGCTTTTGTTGTCTTGGACTGTGGACTCTGGGAAGGAACCAGCCCTCTGTCTAATATGCTTTGTCCAGTCCAGCAGCCCTCATGGCTACTATACGATGACTTCTCATATTGTGCGTGAGTTTTTCTGCCAATGATTAATTTCCATACCTCCTAAAGGCACTGAGAATCCGAGTTCTAGTTAGAGATGGAAGGAAATTTGGATTATTTAAACTCTTCATCTGACAAGAGGAAACTGAGGCTGCACGCCTGTGTTGTGCCTAAGGCCATGGAGAAGTTCATGGAGGAACCGGGACAAAGCCCAGGTGTCTTCTCTGGCTGGTCCACTATGTGTTTCATAGTTTCCAAGAGGCTAGTTAATAGCAACTCTATTTTTCATATGCTTTAAATAATAATAATGATGGCATATTGTTTCCGTAACTCTGAAAATTACTCCTTAAATTTGGGTCCTAGGTCTCTGTTGCCTGACCCTCGTAAAGTTAGGTTTGAATGCAGCGTAAATGCCCCGATGCAAAGCTTTGAGGGTTAGGCATCATATTTGGGGGGTTGATTTGCCTAAAATCTAGATATTTTTTTCCCTCCTGTGTTCTGTGAACACAGGATTCCGTCTCCACACATCTGTGAATTGTTCCCGGCAAGACTGTCCTCATTTCATCTCACACCCCTCCTCTGTAACCCCGTTGGCAACACCAAGGTCTATAATTGATGTGGTTTGAAGACCCAAGTCCAAGTAATAAAGACGATTCCCTGGTGATGGTCTGGACGACGCAAGCGGATCCAGCGTCTGGCTTTAATGGGAGCGGGAAATCGCTAACAGATGACGGTCGGGCTCGCAGGCTTGTCTCAGGCCTCCAGCGAGAGCCCTTCGTGACGGCGGGCTCGTCCCCCACATGTTCCCCAGACGCGGGTTATTTACAGGACGCCCGGACCGCGATGCTAAATGCATAGCAGCAGGGGCTGCGTGTGTGATGGCTGAGGTCATGGTTATTCATTTCAGCTGTGAAGACATTTGGTTTATAAAACCCCAGCGACTCCACTGGGAGGGACTTTCGGAGAAGAGAAACAGCCCTTGAGTTCTCTTCCTGTCTCAGCACCGGTGGGACCAGCACTTACATCACTGGCCCCTGTGCAGCGAGTGGTCTGGGGGCCAGGGAAGGCCATGGACTCCCTCTGGGTGAGTCTGCCTTTTTGGAGGAAGATGGCGTGAGTTACGGTGATTTACAGCAGGCCCACCAAAAATGTGTCTGATGGGTATGTGCCCCAACCAGAAGCACAAGAACTGCTAAGAAACTATGTGACTTGACGGCTCAGAAACAGACATTCTGGGGGCTTTGCAAGAGGCTTTTGGACAAGCTGGTTTCTGGTTTCCTCCTCTGTGGTATCAAAGTGGGCGGGGGGAGGACCAGGCTATTTCTCAATCCCTCTCCAACCCTTACATCCATTGTGCAAGCCCGTGGGTGTGTTCAGTTGTGTACCATGTGGCTGTTCTAACTTACTTATTTATTGGCACACCGTGAGGCATGTGGGATCTTAGTTCTGTGACTAGGGATTGAACCTGAGCCCACTGTTGTGGAAGCATGAATTCTTAACCACTGGACTGCTAGGGAAGTCCTTCTATGTGGAGGTTTTTTAATCTACCTGCCACCTCTCCCATGGTAGACCCTTCCTGGAGGTCAGGGGCTACATCTGGGGGTACACGGCTATTTTCCTACATTTTCTTACCCCTGTGGGTTCAGTACTCTAGAACCAAAGGGGTTAAGTGAGAGGCAGGAGCATTATTTAGAAGAGTTTGAAATCAGCCTCGCTCCCCTCACCATGTCACAGACGCCATGGAAAATGAAGAAGAAAAGGGTGGTAACAGGCTGTCCTACTTGGCAGGTAGAGGGCTTGTGTTTCTTTATCCAAAGCCATCCAGGTCGATGGGTGACAAATATTGGCCATCACTTCCAAAGAGGAGCTCTTTGTAGCCCTCTGCACACAAAAAGAGGAATCACCATCCATGAGCCCCTTGTAAACACATCCAACAACTCACAGACTAAGACAGATGTGTCCTGAATCAGTGCTTTCTTTAGCAAAGTGCAATTTAGCAAAACTGTGTTCGTGCAGGGAAAAAAGACTTGTGGGATGAAGTTGTGAGAATACCCAGGACTTACCTTTCCTTTTGCCTGTTCATTTGTATTTTCTATATTTTAACCACAAACACAGGTGAATTATTTCAAGAAAAAAAAAATCTCAACCCATTTAATCAGTAACTTAGGAATGATAGGGGGCGTCCTGCCCCCTTCCCCCAGGACTGTGGGTTTCCTGCCACCCCCAGGGGCAGAAGCACCTCTCTCCCTCCCTCTTGGTTGGGGTCGGGCAATTCTACACAATCCTCTTAAATCAGCACTCACATAGGATCATATGACTCCATTCTTCGAAACAGTGGGTCTTGTGGGATCTGCTTGCCCTGGGAGCATTTTCTCCCCTTCCACAGCAATTTCGGTTCAATTCTGCATCATGTCTGGGCACCCTGTACTCTATTCTTTCTTGTGCTGTCCTTGTAATATTTCAGGTCTGTTTGTAAGCTCGTCTCTCCATACCTTTTTTTTTTTAAGTTTTTTTTTTTTTTAATGATGTGGACCATTTTTAAAGTCTTTGTTGGATTTGTTACAATATTGTTTGTATTTTATATTTTTGGGTTTTTTGGCATGTGGGATCTTAGCTCCTCCACCAGGGATTGAACCCACACCCCTGCGTTGGAAGGCGAGTTTTTAACCACTGGATCACCAGGGAAGTCCCTCAGCTCTCCAAATCTCCAAGCAGGTCTCTTGAAAGTGGTACCTGTGTCATCTTCCTCTCAAGTTTTCCTTCTTCCTCCCTCCTGCATTCTCTCCCTGTCTTCTTTCCTCTCTTTCTTCCTCTCCTCCTTCTCTCTCTCTTTTGTTTTCTGATTTTATTGAGCTATAATTAACACACAACACTGGGTAAATTTAAGGCGCACCAAGTAGTGACTTTGTATGTGTAGCAAAATCATGACGACAATAAGTTCAGTTACAACCAAGCATGGAATGCCTCATGAATTTGTGTGTCATCTTTGCTTGCTCAGGGTCATACTAATTGTCTATGGATGGCTCCCATTTTAGCACTCATGTTATTTCTAGTGATCTAGTTTGGGGCTTCCTTTCTATGAAGCCTCGAGAAATAAATGCACAATGCCACTGAGTTTGAACTGCACTGCTAGCATCCTGTCTGATTTCTGAGAATCTGTTAGTTGAGGACTTTAAGGAAGAAGTTTGCTGAATATGGCAGAGAAGGGGATGAGTTCCGAATGTCAGGCCCTGGCACTGTGAACAGGCAAGGCGTGCAGAGAAAGTCTGTGAAGCCTCGGTGGTCACGGGTCACTGCATTGGCTCCTGGGTGGTCGAGGGGCAGGTGTGGCCTGGAGGGGCTCCCAGAGCAGACCCTGATGGAAAGCACAGCCCTGGAACCACCACATTCTCACCCAGTGGGGACGTGGCCGCACATCCTGCGACAAGCACAGCTGTGGGCCATGGAGGTGTCGGGCTTGGAGGCTGTGGGTCCTGCCCCTGCCGAGAGGCCGCAGCCTGAGTCTCGGGCACATTCCAGGGGCCACACTGGCAGCGCTCTGTGTGGGCAGCTCTCTGTGCAGGCACCGGGCACACAGGCCAGGCCGGCCTCCCCTTCACCCTCCACTGGCCCAGCCCTGGCTCATTTGTCTCCCACAGCTGTCGGCCAAGAACAACAGGTGAAAGCAGGCCAGCTCATTGTCCCAGGAAGCCTTTAGCTACGCCTGTCACCCGTTCGCCTGGTGCAGACCTCCAGCTTAGGGCAGCTCGCGTTGGGAGGCCAGTTCTCTGCACAACCATGACCCGGAAAGACCTCCCTCCAGACCCAGCCTTGAAAGTTCCCCATGTCCAGGCCTGGGAAGCTGTCCTGGGGCCTCCTGAGGGGCCGAGTGAAAGGCAGGGACAGGTGCGGGCCCTGATGACCACAGGTCAGGGCGTGCATTCTGCCTCCAGACCCGGGATCCTATCACCAACAGGGCACCTGCGGCGTCAGGTCCCTCTGTCTGTCCACCCCCCCACCACCAAATCTTCAAATGGGCCACTTGGGAGTGGTCATTGTGAGTCTTCCTCTTGAGTTCTTCCCAGCAGTTTTTTGGTACTTTATGTATGTATGAAGCCTCGAGAAATAAAAGAAAAATGCAATTGTGTTTGGGTCTCACTGCTCACATCCTGTCTGAATTCTAAGAAACTGTGAGATGAAGACTTCAGGGCATCAGGATAAATTTGTTGAACGTGACAAAGCCAACCGAGGAGACTGAAGGTCAGGACCCTAATGAGGGAAGCCGTGTGGGGGAGGTGCGGGGGTGTGATGGATTGGAGGGACCCTTAAGCCTGGAGTGGGGTGGGCGGGTGGGGTCTAACCTTGACCTCAGTCACTGTTTGGTCCTCTTGCACCCCCAGCATCCTCCTTCCCCCTTGAGAAGGATGGCCAGTCATGCCACCCGCCTCCTCAGCCTGCTTTGATGGCTCAGACACACGTCACCTCTTTTTCACCTTATTACTTTTTTTCCTTCATCTTTTGGGAAGGGGTCACGGGGAGCAGTGAGTATGAGGAGAAACAGAGTCACAGTGAGTAGGAGACTGGGAATAAGTTTTGGAGACAGGAAGCCCTGCCCCCCAGATCATGAACAGAAGGATGGAAAGAAAGCACAGACGGTTGGTGGGGCTACGCACGGCACCAGGTCAAACTTTAAGTGAAAGGTGTGCTTCTGAGCAGCCTGGGGTCGGCCCTTCAGAGGGTCTGTGGGCCTGTCCTGGATGCACACAGTGTGGGCGAAGGGAAATTGGGCACTGGAGGGTGAGTGCAGGGCTGGGGTCTGCCTGCTGGGTGGGGGCCCTTCTTCTTCCACCCCTTGGGCTCCTTCTGCCATCATCCTTGGTTTCTGTAGGCAGCACCCCTGCCAGTCACATGCACAGAAGGAGGGTGTCAAGCTGGGGCAGTCTCCCCCAAACCTGTTCCTCCTGTCCAGGCACCAGCCTCGCTCTTCGTGGACCTGCTTACAAAGGTGTTGTTTAATAGGCTGCCAAGTCTTGGTGGCCCACTCCTGTATCCTTGCCTGAGAAATCCCAGGGACAGAGGAGACTGGCAGGCTACAGTCCATAGTGTTGCAAGAGAGTCAGACAAGACTGAGTGACTAAACAGCAACAAAAAGTCATGGAGAGGCCATCAGCAAAATCCCATGCAGTCCTGGCCAAACTTGGGCACTGTGGAATCCCCTCTGTTCTCATAGCCGCTTTTATCGTGCATGCATGCATGTGTGCTAAGTCGCTTCAGCCATGTCTGACTCTTTGTGACCCCACAGAGTGCAGCCCACAAGGCTCCTCTGTCCATGGGATTCTCCAGGCAAGAATACTGGAGTGGTTTGTCATTCCCTTCTCCAGGGGATCTTCCCAGCCCAGAGATCGAGCCCGCATCTTCTGCATTGCAGGCAGATTCTTCACCATCTGAGCCACCCGGGGAAGCCCTGCCTTTATGGTATAGATGCTTTTTTGATTCTTGCCATTGGTTGTGCTATAATACCATTCACACTTTTGTTCCTGTATTCTATCCAGCTAGATGATAATTCTGTTTGCTCAGAGACTGTGTCTTATGCAATTGAAGCTCTGGGATGTCCTGTAACAGTTTCTGATGGAGTCAGTAGACTCTGAGTTGTCATCACAAAGCATCTCAGGGTGGGCGCTGGGCCAGCAGGGATCAGGCTGAGCACAAGAACCTTCAGACCTGCATTGTTCTCATGGAAAACTCTGCCAAGGGACTTCCATGCCCCCAGAGCACAGGGGTGGGGTGGATTGGGTGCGGAGGTGTCTGGTCAGTCAGAGGCTTCAGCCACTGGGTGGGAAATGCCTGCAGCTGGGGTGTTGGCTCCCCAGGACAGACTTGCAGTGGCTACTTGCTAGGGACATCTCAGACTTGCCTGTGTGGAGGAACCCACCCTCTCCCCCAGCCCAGCCCTTGCAGCAGCCAGAGGTGGCCAGCTGGCCTGCAGCCTGGTGAAAGGCCCCTGAGGTCCCATGGACACCCGTTTCCCGGCCCTCAGTGTCACCCCTCCGGGTGCCCCTCCTTCTTCCTTCTGCCCCCACGCTGGCTGACCCAGCTTCCCTGAGCCGTCCTCCCCTTCATCTCCTGGGACCCAGTGCCCCAGGTCACCACACAGCCACGGGGGAGTCGTCCTGGCAGCCCCATTAACTGGCTGCAGAATAGCTTCACTAAGCCCACTGGGGACACCCAGCCTCCTGGCCCCCGCTCCCCACTCCTCCATTACCCGGTTTCTGCTGTGCCGCGAGGGGCCGTCACTCAGTGCCCTGGAGTGCAGGCAGCCCCTCTCTAGGGCCCCTCTCGAGGTCCCTCAGGTCCCCCTCAGTCCGACTGTGGTTGCGAGTCCCGAGGTCAGGGCCGCCCCTGAGCTGAGGCCCCAGCGGGGACTCTAGGGCATCTGGGGACTCTTGCGGGTGAGGCTCCAGGAGGTGGGGCCTGGAAGGCAGGCTGTCTGTGCTGCTGCCAGACTTCCTCAGAGAACAATGGTAGAGAAGATGCCATTTTCCCCTTGGGGAAGCTGGAGGGGGTGCTGTAGCTACAGGTCTCTGAGGGGTCAGCCGGGGGCCTCCGGAGTCTCCTCCCTGCTCCCATCCTCACCCCCCAGGGCACTCGGGCAGCTCCTGTGGGAGGGGTTGCTTCCCTGGCTTCCCGGGCTGATGTTGCTCATGGGTAGGTGGGTGGGTAGGAAACCCTCCAGTAAAAGTCACTGCTGAGTCATCACAGGTCATCTTTGGGTGCCTTCACTGTAAGATCCTTTGATGAAGACCCTGTCTCTGCTTCTAGAAGATCCCAGGCTACTTGCGGACAGTGTAGACCCATGTGGCATGTTGTGCCATGAGACAGTGCGAGGCCAGGGACCCCAGAGTTCATGACCCTGGTCTGAATCCTGACCCAACTGCTCACTGTCTGTGCACCTGTGACGTATAGGGGACTGCTCCGGGCTGAGGTCCCCCTCACCCGTACCAGCACATGGGGATGAAGACTGAGCATCTACATTCCAGAGCTGTTGTGAGGGTTCACGGAGTGACTGTTGGCAAAGCCCTTAAAAGGGCGCCCGCATCCCACACTCAGTGTTGGCAAAATAAATAACCTGTTACTGAATAAACAGCATAGGCGGCCACAATGAACAAAGGGGAGATGGAGTTCTGGTTTTAAGACAGAGCCTAGTTTCAGTTGCTTTGAATCTGATTTGGGTTTGTGGAGAGGTCCATGAGGAGGTGGTTCCCAGACAGGGAACTTGAGTGTATGCCTAGTTGCTCAGTCGTGTCCAACTCTTGCAGTCCCATGGACTGCAGCCTGCCAGGCTCCTCTGTCCATGGGATTCTCCAGGCAAGAATACTGGAGTGGGTTGCCATTTCTTCCTCCAGGCAATCTTATCCACCTGGGGATTGAACCTTGTGATAAGCGTTTAGAGACATGGCCTCCCGGCCTAGAAGCCGGCCTTGGGGACAGAGGCCTACACCCTCGAAAGGCGCTGTGTAAACCACTTACTTCTCTCACAAGTGATGGCTCCCGAAATCAACACCAATGAGACAGGAGGGAAGAAGGCCGGGCACAAACTTCAAAAGAATGACACAGCCATTGAGTTCATGACAGAGACTGGTTAGGACTGGTTAGGCCCAAGAGGGCAGAAGGTTCGCCTTCTGGACATGGCGCCTTGTTACATGCTCACTGTCACGCATTAGCACATTAACAACACACCTGTGGACACCAGGACCTATCCCAGGCCACCCACAAAAGGCCAAAAAGTGGGCTATGGCCCAGTGCCTGGAAATCCACACCTCTTCCCCCAGTTAGTTGGAGTCATCCTCCCCCTCATTAGCTTATGAAATTACCCAGCCCGTAAAAGTTGTCCACCCCATATCTCAGGGCCTCTCACCCTCTGAGATGGCCCATGCTCTGTCTGTGGAGTGTGTTTCTCGTCAGTAAATCTGCTTCTTACCTATCAGCCTCTTGATCAGTTCTTTCTGCACCGAGACATAAAGAACCTGAGTGTCATTAAGTCTTGAGACGGGTGTGTGAGCTCAATGAAAAGATGGTGGGTTGGAGTCCCAGCCCAGGGGTTCAGGTCCCACTCTGAGTTTCAGCTGGGTTCGAGTCCCATGTGAGATGCAACTGCGTTCAGGCCTCGGATAGTGATGGAAGCGGGGTGTGGGTGTATTACAGGCAAGTCTTCCAGGGACTGGGCGAGACCTAGGGGTGGATGGACAGATGTAATGTTCCATCTGCACCGGCTCCATCCCCCTCGCATCTTCCCAAAATGCTGTGGGAAGGGGACAGCCCCACTGGCTAGAGAAGGAATAGAAAGAGAAAGCCAGCTTCCCTCTTCTCCAGCATAGGTTGACTGTGGCTATGTGTGGAAAATGGGATTTCCCAGCACTCACTGTCCCTGTGGGCCAGCCACAGGAGGGACAGCCCTCTTGTCAGTGAGTCTCGCCGAGGGCAACATCGTGGGCTGGGGGCTCACAACTTCAGGCTGTCTTGGGGAAAGGAGTCACTGATTTCTCTCACTGACTTGTTCCCAGGGGCTACCTGGGTGTCCACTTCACTGCTATCAGGAGGGACCAGGCACAGCCTGACGGCATCAGGGGCGACCAGGGTTTGGAGGTTGAGTTGCCTGAGCATTGAGGCTGGCCAAGCACTCGGAGTCTAGGGCCCTTCAGGCAGAAGCAATTCATCAACCCTTTGACAGCATGAGGCAGCTGAGTCACCGACACCGGCAGCAACCTCTTAGAAACGACGACCAGGTGGTTCCCCCGGAACGACCGGCTCAAACTGCGCTGAAATCCTAGGATTGTTATTGCCATCAGGGTTTAGAGACCACTGCCACCCAGAAAGGTGAATAACTTCCTCAAGGACACACAGCTTATAAATGTTAGACTGAATGTCCCAACCCAGCTAGTTTAACCACACCATTCAACAGCTCCTGGGTTGCACAGTTATTTGCATTCTAAACACAACACTGGGGTCTGCGTTCACATTGCATCAGTCACCTTAACTTCCAAGATCCTCATATGATGCCAGCTTCTAGGTAGCATGGTGAGTGGGTGATAGGCAAGCACACAGGCATGCTCTGGTCACCTCTGCTTTCCAAGGTGTCCTGTTCCTACCTGCTCACATGGGGTTTGCAAGCAATCAAAACCCTCCAGACAGTTTCTGGACATAAGTTATCACTTAGAATGACTGGTTTCAGGCCATAACTCTAATGTAAGAAAGCCTCCTTTACCAGTTCAGTCCTCTGAAGCCTGTTAGCCCTGCCTTGCTGCTTGCCATCCTCTGTGGATCTGAGCAGCATGATTTTATTCCAGTCTCTGATTAAGACAGCAAAGGAAGACAGGCTGGGCCCAAGACAGTCTTTGACCACAGATAGGCCCCTGTGGACCCTTCTGTTCACGAATCTGAAGGCGGAACTCGGGAAGGTCCTCACCTCCTGCCCTGCCCAGGGGGACTCCTCTCCCAGCTGTCCCCCTCTTCGCTTTCCCTCCCAGGTCCTGTTCCCTCACTTGGGTGTCCTCTGGGCAGGTTCTGAAACCAGAGCTGCAGCATTCTCTCTTCAAAGCCAGTAGAGTGGAACAAGCCTGCCTGAGATTCGGATTACAGCCCTGGGGCTTTGGAAGGCCAGGGGCCAGCAGCAGTCGTTGCCTAGGCAACCTTGCGTGCAGAAAAGAGTGGGCCCTGGCCTCCAGAGGTCAAGCAGTGGAGGGGGAGGGCCAAGGGTCAGGCCAGGTCCGCTGTTTAGAGGTGACCATCTCAAACATCAGCATCGGGTCCCTCAGCCTGCTCCTGACGGCCAGCACCCTGCACAGCGCCCGGCTGCATCCCACTGACAGGTGGCCCTGAGTGTCTGCGCATCAGGGGTCCACCTGGCCCTGCGGAGTCCTTTCTTTTGTCCACATCCTCCCTCCCACCTGGCTGTCTTCAGTCCCATCAGCCCCTTCTTTCTTCCTCTGCCGGGACTCTTTTTTTAATATTAATTAATTAATTAATTAATTTTTGACTGCACTGGGTCTTGGTTGCTACGTGTGGGCTTTCTCCAGTTGCAGTGAGTGGGGGTTACTCCCTAGTTGTGCTTGGGCTTTTCATTGCTGTGGCTTCTCTTGTGGAACACAGACTTTAGAGCATGTGGGCTTCAGAAGTTGCAGCTCGCAGGCTCAGTAGTTGTGGCACACAGGCTTAGTTGCTCCGTGCCTTGTGGGATCTTCCTGGATCAGAGATCGAACCCATGTTCACTGGACTGGCAGGCAGATTCTTAACCACTGGACCACCAGGGAAGTCCCTCTGGTGGGACTTTTCCCCCCTCCTTTCCTAAGTATGAGAACGTTAGCATCAAAAGACTGAAACAGTAAGACATAAATTAAACATCAAATGAGAATGAGGCCTTGGGAGGGGCTGATGGTGACCACCTGCTCAGGTTTACTCTGTAACCTCAGCACTTTGTCCTCCAAAGGGCCTGTCCCAACAACATCTGACCCAGGTCAGAGATTGGTGGGATACCCCTGAGGACCCCTGGAGAGTGTCCTCCCTGGGGAAACAGAGGGGCTTTGCTCTTTGAAGACCTTGAGAGACATGACCCTTCTCTGCTCTGCAGGCCCCTCCACCCATCCCCAGCAGCTGTATCTCAGGAGGCAAACTTCATGCCTGTACGGCTCCAGCTCTTTTTCCTTACGGGAGAGGAAAACCCTGTACATCTAGGTACTCACAGAGACCCCTTGACTGAGCACAGGCTTAAACTAGGGCTCACTTTTTCATCTTTTTTTTGTATGTGTGTGTGGTCGGACCTCATGGAGTGTAGAATCTTTGTTCCCTGACCAGGGATTGAACTTGGGCCCACTGCAGCAGAAGCATGGAGTCCTAACCACTGGACGGCCAGGGAAATCCCCATGGCTCACTTCTTCAGGTGCCCTCTGCTTTGTTCCCATCACCCTGCAGGCTCATTTCTAATCCCTTGATTTTGCAATACTGTTTTTTTTGACTTTGTCATTCTTAGGATAACCTGATCAGAGGAGTCACTTGGAAGTGGAAGTGGAGAGTCAGAGAAAGCTTTTCAGGAGCAGGGGCAGCCCGGGGTGGCCTGCAGTGGTGGGTGCCATGCAGGAGGCAGGTGTCGGTGGTGGGGATGGTGAGCCACCCACCTGCAGCCAGGGGCACGTGGGGTGACACCTGGCATGAGCAGGAAGTGTCCAAGCATCCACTTGGTTGGTTGTGTGACTGGAGAGTGCTTGAGAGTCTACAAACCACCGTCCTTATGGTCATGGGATGTTTACAACAGTCTAGGGAATGGCGGGAGCTGGTAAGCTGGTCGCTGGCCTTGCTCTCCGCATACTTTGGACCCGAGATGGTGTCGGTCATTAAGCAGGTGGTCCTCCTGGTGGGAGGCATAAAGGGTGTGATGGGCAAGAACTTAACCAGAGGTGTGGCCTTGGGCCAGCCTCCCGTCTGTCGGCTCCCCCTCTGCAGAGGCGTGGGCAGCCAGGAGTTGTCCTTGTTAGATAACGTGAGAGCATGAAGATCTGGTGGATTTGTCAGGCCTGGGGATGCCGTGTGCTGCCCACTCCCAAGGGAGCAGTTGGGTTTTGTCCCTGGCCTCCTCCGGGCAGTCCTCAGAGCTAGGAGGAGCAGGAGGAGGATGACCTGGGATGAGTGGTGCAGGTCAGGTGCTGCAGTAAGGCTAGAGGCAGGATGTTCTGGAAAAGATGCAGAGGCCAGGCCTCCAACACCCAGTGGAGGCCAGATGTGCCTCTGGGGGTCGTTAACGGCTGCTGTACCACCCAGAACCAGTCTCCAGGAGCCCTGGGGTCCTCAACCACACCATCTCCCGGGGATCCTGTGAGCACTTGGCACAGGTCCTGACAGGTCGAATGATCACTCAACAGCGCCCCATCTTTCCAACCAGAAGACCCAATCGCACTGACTTAAATATACACGGATGTATTCCACCAGCATCCAAGCCTTCTCCCTCCCCTGTTGGCCTCTGGAAAGTCCCTGCCGCATGTGGAAGTGTCTCAGATGCAGTGAGTTCCAGGGGCGGTGCTGTGAGTCCCAGTTTGTTGTTGCTATTCAGTCACTCAGTCATGTCTGACTCTTTGCAACCCCATGGACTGCAGCACACCAGGCTTCCCTGTCCATCACCAACTCCTGGAGCTTGCTCAAACTCATGTCCATCAAGTCGATGAAGCCATCCAACCATCTTGTCCTCTGTCATCCTCTTCTCCTCCTGCCCTCAATCTTTCCCAGAATCAGGGTCTTATCCAATGAGTCAGATCTTCACACCAGGTGGCCATAGTATGGGAGCCTCAGCTTCAGCATCAGTCCTTCCAATGAATATTCAGGATTGATTCCCTTTAGGATGGACTGGTTTGATCTCCTTGCTGTCCTAGGGACTCTCACTTTATTCTTTGGCTTTTAAACCAGTCTCTTGCCTGTCGTAGGGTTTCTCTCTTCCTCCATCTCATTTCCATCGGGGGCCTGGCTTTGGGCTCTGCCCTTGTTGAAACCATGTTTGTAAGGCCTCCGAGTGACTCAGAAGCCTGTCATCCGCTTGTGTTTAATCTCTGTGAACTTTGGGTTCCTCATGCTGTAATGCCAGCGGGTGCGGCCAAGGTCACCAGGGGGAGGCTGGGGAACCCTGGGGTGCGAGCTAGGTTCCTTCTCCTTAGGGAGACCCAAAGCCACCCTCTCTGGGGTCAGGGCTGCCAAGAGCTTGTGGCTCCAAATCCTGGTCCCTCTGGGCCTGGCTCAGCTAGGGAGGGTGGTCACCCATTCAGAGGCCTGCAAAGCACAAGGGTGGCTGGGACAGAACGGGGAGAAGGTGAACACAGCTCCTCAGGCCTGGGAGCGCTGGGGGCCCTGCACATACTTCGAACCTCCTGCCAGGACAAGGCCAAGGCTGCCGGGCAGCAATTCAGTGGAAGTGAGTCCTTCCCCTGGGGAGGCCATAGGGAAGCCCTGTCATTACCAAGTCCACGGCCAGAGGCAGGAGGAAGGGGACACACAGACGGGACACCTTTCGGCTCTGTGGTCACTCTCCTGCCCATGCAGAATCTACTGTCTCCTGCTGCAAGGTCTCCTCCCCCTACCCCTGGACCCCAGGTGTGAGCAGGTGTGCCCACCTCCACAGGTGTGTGGGCAGGAGCTGGTGGGAACTCAGCCCCAGTCATACCCACGGCTGGATTTCCTCTCCCTCTGCTTTCAAAATCCCAGACAGAGCAAGCTTTCAATATGTTGTGTGAATAGATATCACGTTTATAAAAAGGAAATCTTGCTTCAGTTACTTTGGCTTCCTGACTTTGTCCCCATCTGTCTAAAGAAGATCCTAAATCACATGCATGGCACTCACTAAGTGCTCAATAAATACTTGTTGAATGATTCCTGCTGCGAGAATTCTTTCTTCCAGACTGGCCACCTGAGGAGTGACAGCGGCACAATCCATGTCCCCAGAAGTCCCGAGAACAGAGCTGTGACTCAGGAGCACGGGTTCCCCAAGGACACAGGTCTGGGCAGCGTCCACATGGGAGGGCGCATGTCCCCACACGCCACCCGCAGGCACGATCGCATATTTGTGTAAATGGGTGATGAATGAGCCATGTCCTTATTGGTAAGTAGAACTTTATCACAGCGTGATGAGCTCCGTGCAAGCCCTTCACCTGCTGAGCCTCTGCCCCGCTATCCAGAGAGCTTGAGTAGCTTGTCCAGATGACACAGCTGGTAGAATTGAGATGCCCCACGCCCCTACCCCAGGTCAGACAGAGACTAGAGCATGAAAGTCTTCTCCCATGTTCACACGGAGAGTAGGAATTGCAGAATGGGGTTGTCCCCTGGTGACAAAGGCAAGTAAGTCCATAGACATGCAGAACTGATCTGACCCCAGACTAAAGGGGCTTAAGGATACTGGTTTCCACTCCAGGAGTCCAGCTCACACCGAGGACATGTGATCATGGTTACACATTATGGATCAGATGTTCCATTTCATCAGATAACCATCATTTCAAAAATGAATAAACACACTCATTCGAGGGGCAGTCAGCCTCACAACAGGTGTGCTGGAGCTCTTTTGGAAGCTCTACTCCAGACCTTCCCTGACTTCTTCCCTCTTTCCCATCAGAGTACACCCACCATGTGCCTGTCCTCAGATGGAATTGAAGAAGGACTAGAGAAAGAGTGCTGAGTAGTCAGAGCATACCCACCATGTGCCTGGCCTTGGATGGAAGTGATGAAGGACTAGAGAAAGGAGTTCTGGGTAAACATGAGCTGTTAACAGGCTCTGCCTTCCCTGCTAAAATAATCTGTAATCCTGTTAAAATACTTATATTTCCATCAAGCTTTGAACTGGCAATCTTGACATTGGAAATGTCAGGCTATGAGGCTGCTGGAGAAAGGACTTGGGGAAGGTGAATTTCTGAGATGACATTCGTTACGTCATCTCAGCCAACCGATCAACCCCAGGGATGACTGAATGTATCCTGTGTGCACAGATATCTGCAAGGCAAAGCTCAAGGCCCCCACAGCAAAGAACAACCAGTCAATGAGAAATGGGGCCTCCTGGTCCACCCACTCATGAAGAGCTGCCCCCTGCCTAACATTGCTGAGTTGAACTTAGAGTCTGATCCCCCTCCAGCTGAGTCTTCACAAAGAACCATAGTTCTATCTGACACCCATTTCCAGCTTTGTGAGAGGCCCTGAGCCTGGAGGACCCAGCTTAGCCACATCGGTATTCCTGACCCACAGAAACTGTGAGATAGTAACTGTCCTTTCAGGCTGCTAAGCCTTAGGGCAATCTGTTATAGAGCAATAGATCATGTATACAGGGTGATCTAATGGCCATTTGGGACTTCTAATTGCAGCTACCATTAGCATCATCCTAACCGTCCGTGGGCCATGCCCCGTTAATTTTGGTCAAGCAAAGATCACGGGCTTTCAACCATGGCTGATCATTGTCATCACCTGGGGAAATTGAAACAATAACACAGCAAAGACTGATGCCTGGCTTTCACCCTAGAGATTCTTAATTATTTGGCTGGGAGTGTGGTCTGTCCAATAAGGGTTTTAAAAGATCCCCAGGAG
The DNA here is from genome assembly GCF_033118175.1 of Dama dama. Lineage (NCBI taxonomy): Eukaryota > Metazoa > Chordata > Mammalia > Artiodactyla > Cervidae > Dama > Dama dama. Next base: position 43,405,003 of record NC_083703.1, read on the forward strand.
ATTCTAACTGGAGTAAACTTGGGTAACCACTGTTATAGACAATAGTTTTTCCCCTTAGTTCCTCTTGTGTGCTGTACTCCGCTGCTCAGTTGTGTCCAACTCTTTGTGACCCCATTGACTGTAGCCTGCCAGGCTTCTCTGTCCATGGCATTCTCCAAGCAAAACTACTGGAGTGGATTGCTATTCCTTACCCCAGGAAATTTTCCTAACCTAGGGCTCAAACCTTTGTCTCTTGTGTCTCCCTGCATTGGCAGGTGGGTTCTTTACCACTAGTTCCCCCTAATCAGTACAGTGGGTCCTCATGACACATGATTCTGTATTTGTGAATTCACCTACTTGCTAAAATCTATTGGTAACCTTATCAATACTTGCAGCACTTTGCAGTACTTTGTCTGATACCAAGTGAACAATAAAGGACATACACGGAGAGAGTCCAAAACACATAAAACAAATCAGCTGACAAAGTCCGAGAGAAGCTAGCCTATATCTGCTTTTCCCTAGCCTATACCCACTTACTTACACACGAATCTCCCTGTGCATCTCCTCACAGGTTTTGACACTTCCTTCGCAGGTGTGCGGTCTGGGCCCTTTCTCCTCCCTTCTAGCCTCTTCCACAGGTCAGGGGTGGGGGTGCTATTTTGACACCTCTGTGGTTGAAGCCAACAGAACTGAGATGCTCTCAGTTTGCCCTCTGAGCACTTATTCTGTTTTTCTACAGGGAAGTGATATGGTGTGACATGTCCACAGTTACACAGGTTGATGAACTTCTACATGTGGACACCCCTGTGAAGTCATCACTGGATCAAGCTTTCAAGATCACTTTAGATCTCAGATCCCTTGATCATTTTAGGTCTGAGCCACCTACCTCCTTTTTCCTGGTGAGGGACATTAGGTATGACCTCACCTGTCGGAGAGACCGCACCTACTACGCCACAGCCAGGTGTGGCTTTTCTGTTTAGGTTCAATAAATGGCTATAAATTAATAAAATTCATGTGATAGTCTTCCTATCACCAAACAAAACGCACACAGGGATCGGGAAAGGAGGGTTACTCCCTTTAATCGCCGTGAAAAATGTCGGTATTACTTAATTAGCTGAGTCTTTGAAGATGAGTCTTGCAGGAATATAAGTCTTGAGCAAGGGAATGTTCCCCCTTAGCACTAAGCAAACGTTCATGGATGGTTACTTTTACAAAATTTATTTACATCTACACCTTCTGAATGTTTTGGCCTCACAAACATGCTGATAATATCTTGAGACATCAAATGTGCGCAGTATGCTTGCTTCCCACAGGTTACAGCAAGGTTTGTGAGAGGGTTTTCGTTCTTGCCCATCTTCTGTGGATTTATGGCTGGCTTGACTTTTGAGCAAAGTCACCCAGCAAAGCAGTTTCTGATCATATGTGTGAGAAAAACTTCCAAATAGTTACTGTCAAATGTAGTGTGTGTGTTGTTGTTCAGTCATGTCCAACTCGGCAACCGCATGGACTGTAACCCACCAGGCTCCTTTGCCATGGGATTTCCGAGGCAAGAATACTGTAGCGGGTTGCCATTCCATTCTCCAGGGGATCTTCCTGACCCAGGGATTGAGCCCATTTCTCCTGCTTTGGCAGACAGATTTGTTACCGCTGAGCCACCAGGGTGTGTGTGTGTATATATATATAAATATATATTTAAAATATATGAATTTATGGGGACTTCCTTGGTGATTCAGTGGATAAGACTGCACTCCCAGTGAAGGGGACCCAAGATTTGATCCCTGATAAGGGAACTAAGATCCCACATGCTGGAACCTGGCACAAATAAATAAAAATAAATATTAAAAAAATTTTAAAATATTTACTTAAAATATATATATTTAAGATGGCTTATGATCTTGTCTTGTAGATTCTGTGGTGTTCAGGGACCCAGAACAGCCCCCACTTGGTCCCTGGAGGAGCCGACTCCAAAGGCAAATAACCCATTTCCTGCCCTCCAGGGAAGGGTTCCCTGCCCTAAGCTAAGCTCTCCAGTGCTGGAGTCCTCCTGGCATCAAGGAAATAAACAGAAGGAGCGTTTCCCAATGATCCTGGGCGGGAGCTGAGTTTTGACTCACTTTGACTAACGCAGGACAAGGACAAGCCCCTGCCTGTGGGCCCATTCCTGAGAGGAGGTGGGTGAGTGGAAAGGTTGCCATGGTAATGGCTGGTCAACAAAATGAAAGAGAAAAGAGAAATCTGGTTTAGGATGAAACATGAGTCTTAAAAGGAGGCAGCATGTGGATGTGGGAGGAGGAGGGGAGGAAAGGCAGGGGGTGTATCTGACGGCTGGAGGAGGGCCTGTCACACGATTATGGAATCCAGCCTCTGAAATAACTGGCCGCTGGCCGGAGCCAGAGTCAGGTACAGTGACCACAACAGTGAGTCGGGAGGTGGTGCCCTGAGCTAGGTGAGGAGTCGAGTCTGCTGGCAGATCCCCAGCTTCTCTGTTAGCATCCTGGACGGTCTGGTCCAGATTAACTTTGAACCTGTGTGTGTTTGCTTTCTGCGGCTTTTCTGGAGATGCGAAAGGAAGATGGCCCGCAGGAAATGAGTTTTCCCCACCCCTGGCGCTCAGGTTCTACCTCTTAGGTAGAAGATCGTGGGCACACCTCACCCTCTGAACCCCCACGAGACAAAGGGAAAGCTGTCATCCCAAAGGAGGACAGATTCTCAGGGCACTGTTTTCCCCACCATTCTCCTGGAGGGCACTGGGAGTGAACAGCAGGTGTGGGAGGAAGGAGCCTGAGGGGTTCGGAGATCCCATGGGTGCAGCCACTGAGAGGCCCAGGGACCTAGGGATGAGTGGGTGGTGTGTCCCCAGGGAATGGGGGCTGCAGGAAGGAGGTCGGCTGCCTGAGGGGGTCAGCCATCACTTGCTGGAGTCTGACGTTGCCATAACCAATAGCAATGGGATGACCCAAACCAAGACGTGGGAGCACTGGAGCATCTCCAGTGAACCTCACAGAAAGGTCCCTCAGCCAGGTGGGAAGATTCTCAGAGATGATGAACTACGGGCCACGGTGGGGGTGCTACGCCTGTCTGCCTCACCCCAACCGTGTCATGAGGCTTCTCTTTTTGTGCAGATCAGCAGCTGATGGTCTGCCCATGCTAAGCTCCGTTTGCTTCCTGGAGGCAGGTTGGAGTCCTTGTAGCCCAGCCAGCCTCACCGGCAGCTTGTCTCTGCCCCCAAGACACAGGGTCATCATCCAGCAGCCCCCTCTGTCCCCTCCCCCAGTCCATTAGCAAGCCACAGGTGAGGGCAGGAAGTGGTGAAGGGGAGGTCAGAAAAGAGTCTCAGTCTCATCCCACCTGCCTCACCCACATGGGGGGACAGCTGACTCCACCCTGAGTCACGCCTTCGCAGCCAGAGACACCTCATTCCTCGGCTTTATCCGCACAGACAGACTCCTTAAGCCTCTTTCATCTGTGCTGAGGAAATTCAGAATCCAGTCACCCAAATCTCCATTTCCTTCTGGAGCAGGACAGACGTGTGTCTGTGGCTGATGGATGTGGGTGGAGGCGTTGGGGGGCACATATCAGCGTGGTCTTCAGTGCACAGCTTTCCAAATGTTCTGGAAAACCTGGGTGAGCCCCTGCTTCCCGCCCGGACACCCCTGGGCCTCTGCTGACTGGCTAGTGCCCCTGAAAGTCTCATTAGTGGTGGCTTGGAAAAAGACCTAGGGCTCTTTATATACAGAGATCATTCTAGAAAACTTGCAGCCCCAACCAGTCACCAAAGGCATAGGAAGAAGGAAATTTATTATGTTGGCATCAACCACACATGGGCCAGCAAGCTGTTCAGTGCCTTTTTGTGTGGTTCTGATAAATACAACTCTGCCAGGTAGATGACACAGAAGCAGTGTGGGTGTCCTCCAGACCATTTCGTGGTCCACATTTCCTGCCTCTCCTCCCCCTGGTCCCAGATGGGGGATGTGGCTGAAGAGATGGACGCTTCTTCCAGGCTAGCCCCCAGGCCTTGGGCAACTCTCTGCCCTCCTCTCTCCCCTAGTCGGCTGGTTAGGGTGGCAGGTGGGGTGGAGGATCACATGGCTTTGCTTCAGTGAGAAGGGCTAGCTTCACTGCATTTAGTCCCTCCTGGGGCTGCTTGTTACAGCAGCTGGTGATTCCTTGGCCTAATACAGCAGGAATCACACCCATTTTATACACTGCACAAATGGCCCAAAAGAAGATGCAGTAAGAGCTCAGATCTCCCCAAAGCCCCGTCTCTTTGGTGAGCTCCGGGGCTGCCTCTGGTGATCATTGCACTGAGGTTCCAGTAATACCTGTGTCCTCTCCTGAAATGCCTGTGACTTCTCCTCCCAGGGGCCAGTCTTGGTCTGTGGGGTCGCAAACCTCAGGGCCGAGGGCACCAGGATGGTGATGCCCAGCCTTCCTGATGTCGGGGACTGCCCCTTCAGGGCCTCCTTATTCCTTTACAGAAACATCCCAGGTGGGGAGGAGGTTTGGGGGCCCAACTCTGGGGACAGAGGTACAGAGAAATCACAGGACTGTGACTGCCATCACTCAAGGGTTTCAGAGAGGAAAGAGCCAGGATCCCTGAGGAACTGTTTAGGGGCTGGGACTCCCCAAGGGCACTGGCTCCTTGCCAGGACTCTTTGGGGTCTGTGCTGAGTGCCCCCACCCCCACGACCCGCTCTGTGTCCAGGCAACACAGTGTGAAGTAAACACAGACCGGGCTTCGAGTTTAGTCTGGGGGACCATTCATTCCGGCTACTGTAACAACACACCACAGGCTAGTGTCTTATAAACAAGAGACGTTCATATCTCCCAGCTCTGGAGGCTGGACTTCCTAGATCAGGGGACCAGCAGGTTCAGTGTCCGGTGAGAATTCTCTTCCTGGTTCATAGACAGCATATTCTTGCTGTGTCTTCACTTGGAGGAGGGTCGGGGGACTTTCTAGGGTCCCTTTATAAGGATGCTAATCCCGTCCTGGGGCTTTCACCTTCAAGATCTCATCGCCTCCCAGGGACCCCACCTCCTGACATGATCCCCTTGCGGGCTAGGAGCTGACACCTGGATTTTTGGTGGACACACGTCAGTCTGTAGCAGCAGGAAGGTAAACCGGCAATAGCTATGCCGTGTGAAAAACGCTGTGTGGACCACCTCGGAAGCATCGGAGGAGAGATGGCCCTTAATCAGCCCCGGGGTCAGGACACGAGAACTGATGGGGGAGCTGGTGCTGGGGACAGGGAGGGAGAGGGAGCCCCGGGCAGAGGCCAGAGCAGGGCCACCATCTGGCCAGAGCAGAGGCTCTCTGGGGTCCTTGTGTGCCGGGCCTGGTGGAGGAGGGCTTTTGGGAGGAAGGGGAGGGGGCCCCCACTGGGAACTGAGACTGTAGGACACCCCGAGGGCCTGGGAGCAGGGGCCCGTGTCACCGACTTGCACTCTCATTGGCTCCCTTTGCTGCCTGCGGGTTGGGAGCCAGGTCAGGATGCAGCCTGGGGACCAGGCGGAGGCTGCTGCCAAGGTCCCGGCGAGAGACACGACGAAGACCAGGAAAGGCCATGGAGCTCCGCCCCCTACTGCTTTCCAAACAAGAGCAGCTTCGGTGAAGGTGGACCTGGTGTGGAGGTGAACTCCCGTGGAGGGTCAGGGAGCATAGGGCGGTGGTCACGGTCCGGAGCAAAGAGGGAGCCATGAAGGCACCGCGGACTTGGGAGGGGACCATCAAGAGAGGTAGGATGCCTGGATTGGGACCCTCGCTCTGCCACATGGAGATTTTGCCCCTCTGAAGCATCCTTCACCTTCCTGCACCCCTATTTCCCCATCTGTGAAGTGGAAGTCTCTCCCCAAGGAGTGTGGTGAGGACTGAAGTAGTGCTTCAAGTAGTAACACTTCTCGCTTTGCGCCCAGGCAATGAGAGGTATTGCTACTATTTTTATTACCGTTATCACTGATGGGATGCTGATGTGATAAGCAGCCAGAGGGGACATTGTCCACCGAGTAAAGTCCAGCACCCTGGGCCCACACATGCTCTGACTCACCTTTCCCATCATCCCCTAAGGACTGGATGACCTTTCAGCAGATGCTCAACCAGCGGGTTGAATAAAGGAGAGAATAAACCTCCCCCTGACCCTCCACCTGACCTCTGTGTGCCATGGCCCTTGGCCAGCCCTTCCTCCAGCCATCCCATTTGGCCAAGACGGGAATAAACCAGGCCCAAGAGCACTGAGGATCAATGTGGGGAAGTTCAGTGACCAGACCTTTGAAGCTGTAGTCACGGCTAAACATTTTCTCTGTGGATCTCCTCTTGCCTCTTGCCCTCTCCACCTCTGAGCTTCTGTGAATCAAATCATGGTGTCACTTACTTGCTACGTCACCTGGTGCCTTGGGGGGTTATTTATGGGTGACAGTAATAACCCACCTTTAGAAAGAAGTGGTACCTGCCAGGGCCCTGGGCACCTCCTCACCTAACCTTCCCAACAAACCTTATCCCCATTTTACAGACGAGGAAACCGGATCTTAGTAACTTGGCAGTGAGGCGCAGACTCCGATACATGGCAGAGTTGGACTCTGACCCCTCTTGGGGTAGGGCCAGTAAACTCAGCTCCTCAGCTCTGGAAACCATATCCTGGGTTCTTGGAGAGCCAGTGTCAGCGAGTCATTTTCTTGCTATTCTCAACAAACAGCCATGGATGGATTGCTTGACCTGAAAGACTGTTTTAAATAAAACAGAATATGTTTCTCTTAAGGCGTCCAATCGTTTAAAGATCATTTCCAACTCATTTCCAAAAAGCCTTTGGCCAAGATTAGTCCATTACCCCCAGCCTTGCGGTCACGAACCCGCACCCCCCTTCCCCATCCATGCACGCTGTCTGGATACCAAGCCAAGAGCAAGAGGCAGAGACTCAAATCTATTCCAGGCAAGGACTTAAGGGACTTGAGGTGAAGTTCTGCAAACAACACTGCATTTAATTTTAGATGAGAATTCGACTGGCTCTTGCCCGTTTGCTTTGATGATGCGTCATTGTTTAAAGCTGAAATATTCTTTGCATTCCCCTCCCGAAGCTGCAGTTATATTAGAGCCTGGCTTGACAGACCAGATGTTTATGATCGTGCATGTCTACTGATCAGGACCCTCTGCCTGGCGTTTTCCAAGCCACCCAGGAAGGTGCGTTTTGTCCAGAGTGAGAGAGTATCTGTAAAATGTCCTTTGAATAAAGACTGTGAGGTGCTCTGAGAAGTCTTGACTTTATTTAGACATTCTGTTTCTTCACAGTTTCCTCCCCAGAGGGCCCTTGGCTCTCTCTCCAGACTGTGTGTGTGTTAAGAAAAAGGCACCATGTGGGGGTCTGCGGGGCTTTGTGTGAGGCTTCATGACTGCAAATCAGGGAAACACAGATTTTTCTTATGAGGCAGATTGTATCATTCATACTTGAAAATCCCACGTGGAGCCACTTGATTAAATATTTACATGGTCCAGGTTACCCAGAGGTATTGTGGATCTTAGAGAAGAGTACAGGAAAAAAAAAAAAAAAGAAAGAAAGCTCACTTAATCAAAGATCAAAAGTTCACCGATAGCTGTGGTCAATGCAAAACTGCACTGAGGGTAGACACCCCAAAATGTTTTCTGACATGCTGTTCTCAGTTTATTAAGCACTTCACTGAGCCATTCTCAGTGGAGGGGAAGATCCATAAAAGAGTTCATGCACTTACCGCGCCACCCCCCGCCAAAGTGCATCTATGCAAAACTGAGTTAGGGCTGTAGGACAAACCTCCCATACAAGGACCTTTGGGAGAGGATTTCGGGTTGTATCACCTGTGATTTATTGGGGCCCCATTCACTGAAGCTTGCCATGATCTGGAGTTGGAGCCACACCTCCATCCTCTAAAATCTCTCCCGCTTCCAAGACGGTGATTTCAGGCAGGATGCCCATGTCCTTTGTAAAGGACCAGATAGCTGGCCAATTCTGTGATGCTGAAAATACCAGACTGTCCGCAGATGCTGGGCTTGATCCAGTAAAGCATCTTGGAAAGCATTTTCCTTGTGCCAGACATTCTTTTCTACAGGAACTTTGGGAATTAAAAGTGAAGTCGACCCCCCACATACCGAGTTTCGACTTCCCCTGGGGAGGAGCCCAGGGTGTGGAGATGGACCATCAGGATGGTGTCTCCTTCCCGTGTCCAGGTGGAGACTGTCGCCTCGTCCCTGTTTCTGCCCAGTAGCCTGCTCCTGGGGGCACTGTGCCCGTCCCCACGCAGGAAGGGGACCTGGGGATCCAGTCATGGAGGGGGCTTGTGTGCCCAGAGTATAGGAGCGAGGTCTAGCCCTGTTCATTCTTGGCCGCTGCCCTCCCAGCCTCTGACTGGAGCTTCCTGCCTCGGCCCTGGGCTCCTCAAGGTTGGGATGAAGATGAGAGATGCAGGGGGCAGCGGTGCTGTGGTCCCGAAGGGCCTTTTTGCCCAGGTACCATCGCTGGCCTTCTCTGGGGGGTGCATTTGTTTTCTGGTAAGTGGCCAGCACTGCAGCCTTGTCTGACACGGGGACAGCTTCTCTAGCCAGGCTCCTCTCTCCTCTCCCAGGTCTGTTCCCGCCATGTACCTCCCCCCGCACCCCTGCTCCCCACGGGAGCTGCCTCCCTTTCAGGTGGGCCTGTCCTTCTGCCTCTTCTGCTCAGCTCCTGGGAAACCTCGGGCCACCCTCCCAGGCCACGATGCAGAAATACCACCCGAATGTGCTAGCCGGCTTCTGATCCTGCGGGGAGGCCCCCCAGGCAGGCGCTGAGTTCCATCTTCTCCCAGGCTTGGGTGGCCCCAAGACCACACTGTAGTGGTGGCCCCATGAGGGTATCCAGGGTGAGACCCCTCAGCCAAACAACTTGGTGAGGTGTTCTCTGCGACCCCTCACTTTGCTTGTGAACATGATGTGGGGCTGGGGAAGGAGAAACATTCTGTGTGCTCAGACTCTAAGAGGAAAGACGCCCGCAAAGAACACATGACGAAGCGCTGGCTGGACGGGGCAGGCAGGGAGGTGAGCACCGGAAGATCTCGGGGAGGGAGAGGTCAGCGGGGCTTTCCTCCTAGAACACCAGGTTGAATTTGTCAGGGAATGTAGCAGGACAGTTGCTACTTTCTTCAGGAGCCGCCTTTGATGTATTGTTTGCTCCATGAGCAAGATCAGACATGCCCAGGGCTTCCTCTGCTGCTCTGACAGGACATGAGCTGAGATGAAACACTTGGCCTGGCTGAACTCAGGGAAGGTCTAGTTATCAGGGGAGTAAAATCCAGCCTAAAGGATGCTGGGTGACTCATAACACCAAAGTTTCTCTGATGGGCATTTTTTATTTGGTGAGGTGTCAGCGTACAGCATGGGGACTCCCACACGTGGGGAGTCCAGCAGATGCCTCAGGGGGTGTGCACAGCCCGGGGGTAGGATCTGGGCTCCCTGTGAGGGGGGACATCCTGATTACCAGGACCTTCTCCCAACTCACGGTGGAGAGCTCCCCGTCCCCAGAAGTGTTCAAGCAGAGTCTGCACAACTCAATGCTTCTTGTAAGTCCTGCTAAATTCAAAGCTCCAGGAAGCACAGGTCTATAGAGACCTCAGAGCCGCCTGATGGTTTGGCAGCTCTGATGGTTATTTAACATGACGCTGTGGTTTTCATGAGCTGGACCATCATTTCTTCACCAGGGGATGACTGATGCTCTTAAGGCTCTGTTCTCTCCCTGTGAGGTCAGATAAAGGTTGAGCCTTTATTGTAGGAAGGCAACAGGAGCAAGCGACAGGCTGCTGCTTGTGCAGGGAGCAAGGGTTGGAATTCACATACCCCTGTGTTTTTTGAGCCCCCAGAAAAGACTCCCACAGCAGCAGCTGCACCAGCCAGAGCCCCCGTGGGTGGGGGTACCCAGCCCTCCCAGCACAAATCACGAGGCCTGCCAAGGCTGCAGGACGCTCGTCACAAGGACTGCTTTATTCCAAGGCCTTGGCTTTGGAGGGGAAGGACAGGAAGTTTTCACCTTTCTTGCAGTGGATTTTTTTTTAAACTTGCTTTTTTAGAAAAATTTTAAAAGTTTTATTTCTTTATTTGACTGTGCTGGGTCTTTGTTGCTGCTTGCGCTTTCTCTAGTTGTGGTGAGTGGGGGTTACTTTGCATTGTGGTGCTTAGGCTTCTCATTGTGGGGGCTTCTTGTGTTGTGGAGCACAGGCTCTAGGGCACAGACTCAATAGGTGAGGCGCCCAGGCTTAGTTGCTCCGTGGCATGCTGGAATCTTCCTGGATTAGGGATCAAAGCTGTGTCTCCTGCATTGGCAGATAGATTCTTTACCACCGAACCACCAGGGATGCCCTGCAATGGATTTCTACAGGATAGCAGGTGCTTATAACATTTTAGAAAATGAAAAAAGTGTATTTCAACATATAAAATAAAGTTTAACATTTCTCACTTGGAGCAAAATAATCTCCATTACTGTGCGGCTCCCTCAAAGGCTGGACTGGGTCATTAACCTAATAACAGCCCTTTGAGTCCTGAAGCCTTCTGTCATCCTGAGAAGGGGACAACAGAGGATGAGATGGTTGGATGGCATTGCTGATGTGATGGACATGAGTTTGAGCAAGCTCCGGGAGTTGGTGACGGACAGCGAGGCCTGGCGTGCTGCAGTCCACCGGGTCGCAAAGAGTCGGACATGACTGAGTGACTGAACTGAATTGAGTCCTGAAGCATGCCTAGTTCATCGGATCAGTGCAATGGAATGATCTGGAAAGGACTGCGTAACTAGTCAAGCGGGTGTTGGTTTTATGAGTGACCGGTGGTGGGATGGTGGGGAGGGGTGTTTTAGATCCAGGGTCTCTGAGGAAACATAGGATCATATCTTTCCTGGGCTGCAGGGCATTAGGAATCTGCTAGTCCAGCATTTTCTTTTTTAAAAAATAGTAATTAAAAAAATTTAGTTTTTATTCTTTTTTAAAAAAATATTTTTATTTATTTTTTGGCCTTGCTGTGTGGCATGTGGGATCTTAGTTCCCTGACCAGGGATTGAACCCGCATCCCCTGCATTGGAAGCACAGAGTTTTAACCCCTTGACTGCCAGGGAAGTCCCCTAGTCCAATATTTTCTGACTGTTTCCTGGAGACCTTGGGGTGGGGGGTTGTCAATGGGGGCTTTCTCCCACCTCCTCTTCAACCGGAATGCTTCTGCTTTGCTATGCTGTATAGACCTGGCCTGCAAGGGCTGCTTGTGCATCATGTTCTAGACTCTGGAGCTCAAGAGAGGAAAATGTCCATGGACCTCTCTCCTTCGGAGCAGCCAGGGCTGCTGGTCTCTGTGGGGATGGGGCAGTGAGGTGCCCAGGCTTTTCTGACAGTAGCCAGGGGTCCTAAGTATAAAGGCAGTTGGGGTGTGTGAGGACACGGCAGTGGGGGACCCCGGGGAGCTGAACGTTTCCAGTCAGTGTCTCAGATACAGAAAGAGGACCAACCGCTTCCCAATCAGGGACCGACCGCTTCAGCCCTGGGATTCTAGACCTGCCATCAGCAGTCCTCTCTTGGCCAGTCTCAGAGTCCTGCACTTCCTGACCTTGTGCGGAAATGTGGTATGTGTGGACAGTTCACTGGGTTGTGGGGGCTGTCGGGTGACGGGAAGTGGGGGGTGACTGTGATAATTACGCTCTCAAAGGCGTAGAACCCCTGCTGATGTTGGCTACACGGAGACCTTGAACCCCACTTCCTTGTTCCTTTCTCTGCATAACTTCTCCAGCTGTCCACGTGTTTCCTTCAGGATGGGATCAAGGTGCCCTCGAACCTTGGAACTTGGAATCCTTATTCTACACTAGATGGTTTATTTGTGTGCCACGGGAGGTTAGAGGGGGGTGGCGGCGGTTCAGGGAGGGAGGGAAATCGGGCATTCTGTGTGTGTGTGTGTGTGTGTGTGTGTGGTGTGTGTGTGAGACCGTATGTGGTGTGTGTGTGTGGAGTATGTGTGTGTTTGGTATGTGTGTGGTGTGTGTGTGTGTGAGACTGTGTATGTGGTGTGTGTGTGTGGAGTATGTGTGTGTTTGGTATGTGTGTGGTGTGTGTGTGTGAGACTGTGTATGTGGTGTGTGTGTGTGGAGTATGTGTGTGTGTTTGGTATGTGTATGTGTATGTGGTGTATGTGTGTGTTTGGTGTCTGTGTGTGTGGTGTGTGTATGTGGTATGTGTATGTGTATGTGGTGTGTGTGTGTGTTTGGTGTCTGTGTGTGTGGTGTGTGCACATTTGGTATGTGTATGGGGTGTGTGTCTGTGTATGTGGTGTGTATGTGGGGTGTGTGGTGTGTGTGTCTGTGGTGTGTGTGTGTGTGTGTGTCTGTGTATATGGTATGTGTGTCTCTGCGTGTGGTATGTATGTGTGTGGTGTGTGTGCACATTTGGTATGTGTGTGTGGTGTGTGTATGTGTGTGGTGTTCGTGTTTGGTATGTGTGTGTGATGTGTGTGTGTCTATGTGTGCAGTGTGTGTGGTGTGCCTGTGTATATGGTGTGTGTTTCTGTGTATGTGGTGTGTGTGTGGTGTGTGTGTGTGTCTGTGTATGTGGTGTGTATGTGTGGTGTGTCTGTGTATGTGGTATGTGTGTGTGTGTGTATATGGTACGTGTGGTGTGTGTATGTGTCTGTGTGTGTGTGTGGTGTGTGTGTTATGGTGTGTGTGGGGTGTGTGTGTCTGTGTATGTGATGTGTGTATGTGAGGTGTGTATGTGGTGTGTGTGTGTGTGTGGGGGGTGTGTGTGGTGTGTGTGTCATATATGTGGTGTGTGTGTGTGGTGTTTGTGCGTGTGTGTGGTGTGTGTCTTTGTAAGTCTGTGTGTGTGTGTACGAGCTGGCGGTTGTGAGCTGGCTGTGGCTTGGGGTTGGGCACCGGTGCTTCCTCCGTCTCCCTCCCTTCTGTCTGGACTCCAACTCTGCTCTAAAGACATCTTGTCTGTCCTGTGATCCGTGCTGCCCCCCAGGGCACGGCTCCAGTGGCGTGCCAGCAGCCGGGGCTGCCGGCAGCAGCGGAAACCAAGACGGGGCTGGAAAAACATTTGTTTAATTAGCAGAAATGATCTGTGTGAGCCTCCAAGGGCTCAGTGTCCGCGGGCCGGCCCAGAGCCGAGCTTAATGACTTTTCCTGCAGGACTGTTTCGGGTTCTGAACTGAGTCATGGGTGTTGGGCTCCAGTCTGAACGCCGACCGGGTCGGGGGTTGAGACGCGGCCCTGCTGGGGCCCTGTGCTTGCCCTGGACAGGCGGTGCTGAGCGCACCTGGGGAGCCCTGAGGGACACGCGGGGGCACTGGCTAACATAGCCTGGGGGGTGGGCAGGGCCACACAGACCTCCCCTCTCTGGAGAGGGGTGCTGCTCTGTGGGTGTGGACTGCCAGCTGAGAGGAAAGTGTCTCCAGGAGGATGACCTGCGGGGAGCTGACTCCCATCAATCACGGGACCCATGTTCCCTCAGCAGCTGTGGGTGTGAGGGGGGGCAGGAGCCTCAGGTGCTCAGAAGGGAGTCCATGGGAGTCACTGAGGAACACGGAGCAAGGAGAGTGGTGGGCCCACCGGGTCATCTCAGAGCTGGCTTTAAATCAATGCAGCCTGGTGGCTCATTTGGTAAAGAATCTGCCTGCAATACAGGAGATCCAGGTTCGACCCCTGGGTCAGGAAGATCCCCTGGAAAAGGAAATGGCAACCCACTCCAGTTATTCTTGCCTAGAGAACTCCATGGACAGAGTCTGGTGGGCTACAGTCTTATAGGATGGCAAAGAATCGGACACAACTGAGTGACTAACACAACATGGAAATCCCAAGGTTCCACAGAGAATATACTGGAAAGAGAGGGGTGATAAGGCCTGGAAAACCTACCAGATCTCAACACTGAGGTCTGGCTCTCTGGGGACCCTTAGATCCCTACAGAATGGGTCACGTCATTCTCAGACCCTAAGACCACACTTGTCACCCTAGGATCCCTCTCGGGACTCTGGGCTGTCCTATGTCCAGCAGGGCCTTTGGGGTGAGAGCCCTTGAGGTCACCTTGAAGCGGCATTGCCATCTTCCAAGGGGAATTTTTACAGAAGGGTAGATTTTTCTCCTGGGCACTTGGGTGTCATCTGGTCACCCCTCTGTGTGCATCCTGCGTCCTCCCCAATCCTGGCCTCAGTGAACCCCTTGCTCTTGGGCTCTGGTTGGAGAGGATAGTTAGTGACCCGTGTTTATGCAGACATGTACACCATGTATAAAACTAAACTCAAATGGATGAAAGACCAAAGCTAAGACCTGAAACTATAAACTCCTAGAAGAAAACAGCAGAGTACTCTTTGACATACATCATAGCAACATTTTAAAAATCTATCATTCAAGATGAAAGAAACAAAAGCAAAAATAAGCAAATGATACCTAATTAAAAGCTTTTGTACAGCAAAGGAAGCCATCAGCAAAGCAAAAAAGACAGTCTCCTGAATGAGAGAAAATATTTGCAAATGATACGATCCAGAAGAGGTTAATATCAAAAATACATAAACAGATCATACACTCAACACACACACAAAATAATCTGATTAAAAATGGGCAGAAGATCTTTTATCTTTCTAAGAAGATACACCGATAGCCAACAGGCACAAGAAAAAAAGCTCTACATCATTAGTAATCAGAGAAATGCAAATCAAAACCACAATAATATATCACCTCACACCTATCAAAATGGCTACCATCAGAAAGTCTACAAACAGCAAACATCGGAGAGGATGTAGAGAAAAGGGAACCCTCTTACACTGTTGGTGGGACTATAAATTGGTGCAGCCATTGTGGAAAATAGTATGGAGGCTTCTCAAAAACCTAAAAATAGAACTACCATATGACCTGGCAATTCTACTCCTAGGTATATATCCAAAAAACAAAACCAAAAAGCACTAATTTGAAAAGATACATGCACCCCAATGTTCATAGCATCATTATTTACAATAGTCAAGGTATGGAAGCAAACAAATTTCCATCAATAGAAGAATGGATCAAGAAGATATGATACATATATACAGGATAGAATATTACTCAGCTGTAAAAAGGAATGAAGTGCTGCCACTGGCAACAACGTGGATGGACCTAGAAGGTATTAGGTATTAGTCAGAGAAAGACAAATACTCTGTTACCACTTACATACGGAATCTAGAAAAATACAACAAATGAGTGTATATAACAAAACAGACTCAGTGTTATAGGCAACACGCTAGGGGTCACCAGTGGGCAGAAGGAAGATGGGAGAGGCACAATAAGGGTAGGGAATTATGAGATACAACTATTATTTATAAAATTAATAAGCTATGAATACATGTTACACAGCACAGGGAATACAGCCATTATTTTATTACTATAAATGTAATTTATAGTAATAAACATAATGACTCAAATAAACATAGTGACTCAAACATATTGAGTCACTATGCTGTATACCTGAAACTAATATTATAAACCAACTATACTTCAATTTAAAAATAAAATAAATGTCATCAAGACAAAGAGAGACCCTGCTGGCATATTAGCCAGGGTTCTCTAACAGGATACAGAAGGGATTCATGCTAGGAATTTGCTCACGTGATTATGCGACTGAGAAGTCCCATGTGGGAGGCCCAGGAGATCACTGCAAGTCCCAGGGCAGGAGGGCCAGGAGTGCCCATGCCCGAGGGGAGGAGTGGACGGACGTCCCTGCTCAATACCGGGAGCAAGTTCCCGTCCTCCACCTTTCCGTTCCATGGAGGTCCGCAAAGGATTGGAAGGGGCCCACCACACTGCTGGGCCGGGGGTCTGCTCCCCTCACCGTCGACTCAATGCAAGTCTCTTCTAGAAAACAACCAGTGGGCAGAAATCAAGCTTGCCAGCCATCGGGGCATCCCACGGCCTGTTCGGGGACACCTGAAACCAACCACGAGCCCAAATGGAGAGAGAGAAAAAGGGCCAGGGCTGGGCCCCGTGGTCACCCTAGCAGACTCCCTCACTCCACCCCTGGCAGAGCCTCAGGCCGAGCTGATGAGGGAGGAAGGAGTGGGGAAGGATGTGGTTCTTTCCGTGTGAATGCGAGTCGTGTTTTTATGAAGAAGTGGTAGAAATATTCCAAGTCTCAGAGGCAGAGGGGAGGGGAGTTGAATTCATTCGTGGCTTTTCCGACACATGTAAAGATGATTTCATGGCCCCTCAGACCTCCGAGGTTGGGGTCCTGAGTCCACGTTTTCCCATTCCCAGCTGTTCCCTTTGCTGCCTCAGCTTTGGAGCTGTTTCTGTAAAATTCTTTTTTGACCTTTTCAGTCACCGGCTTTGCAATTTTACACCTTAGGCAAGTATCTGTATTGAATCTTCTTTATTCAAGTACCTGGCCTGGGCTGTCTTCTGTCTGAGCCCTGCCCTGCACCTTGGTAGTTTGGGGAGTGAGTGAGTCCACCCTGGCCCCGAGGAGGGGGCTGGGGAGGGGAGGTGACCGGAGAGATGCTGCAGGGGGCCAAGAAGAGGCAGGAGGACTCAGGTCAGCAAGTAGGCAGCGAGGAGGGAATCACGTCTGCTGCCGGAGGACTTGCGGCAAGGTGTGGTCAGGTGCCTGGGTCCTGCTGGGAAGGGAGGAATCAGGAAACCTCTCCCATCTCCGTCCCAGGCTGCAGGTGGGGGCGGCTGATGTTAAGTGTGGGTACCACAGGCTTCGGGCCCTCCTGGTCTTTCTTTGTCCACATCCCTGCAGAGAGCCGGGTCCAGAGAGCCTAACTCCCAATCCCATTGCCAGCTGCCCACTGTCACTGCCTGGCCCCCGGTGCCTTCAGGGGTCCCGTTAGGACTGAGAGAGGAGCTGCAGGGTCTGGCCTTGCAGAGACAAAGTTATTCCACGCCCAGCTTAGGACCCTGGGCACCGGATCCTGTCCCCCTGGTCTGTCCTGATCAACCGGTTCTCCCAGCAGCTCCAACTGGTTCTACGGCTGTGTGGGCTCATGCTGGGCCCTAAAATGAGGGCCTGGCAGGCCTGAGGCAGGCATGGAGGCTTCCTGTTATGCACCCTCAGCACCTCAGAACCTGACTGTATTTGGGAACAGGGTCTTCACAGAGGTGACATGTTAAGACACGCCCGTAAATCTGGCCGGTGTCCCTACAAGAAGAGGAGGTGAGGACTCAGAGAGATGCCAGCAGTGCGTGCGCCCAGAGAGGTGGCCAGGTGAAGAGGGCAGCCGTCTACACAGCAAGCAGAGGGGCCCCCAAGGGGACTGGCCCCCACACTGGAGAGGGCGGCTGTGTGCTGTCTCAGCCCCGTGTGCTGTTCTGTTGCGGCGGGAGCAGACTAACCCAGCCTGAGCCTCTTCTCTGAAAGCTTGTTCTGGCTTCCCTCTGTGTTAGTTCCCCAGGAATTAGGAAATTCCTATGATGATCTACTACAAACCCAGGGGCTTGAGGCTTTCCTGGTGGCTCCATCGGTAAAGAAACTGCTGCAGTGCAGGAGACCCGGGTTTGATCCCTGGGTCGGGAAGATCCCCTGGAGAAGGGAATGGCAACCTGCTGCAGTATTCTTGCCTGGAGAATCCCCATGGACAGAGAAGCCTGGGGGACTATAGTCCTTGGGGTCGAAGAGAGTCGGGCACGACTGAAGTGACTTAGATGCATGCATGCATTAGAGAAGGAAATGGCAGCCCACTCCAGTGTCCTTGCCTGGAGAATCCCTGGGATGGAGGAGCCTGGTGGGCTGCAATCTATGGGGTCGCACAGAGTTGGGCACAACTAAAGCAACTTGGCCGCAACAGCAGCAGCCAGGGAGAGTCGTTTCCTTGTCTTTTTCTAGAGGCTGCACTGTCCATGGCTTGGGGTCCCTTCCTCATCTCCTTCACCCTCCGAGAGCTCTTACTGCTGATCTGACCCTCCTGCCCCCCTCTTGGAGAGAGAAGCATAGTTTCAGTCCAAACCAGAGTCAAGGGAGCTGCTGATTGAGGGTGGGGAGGACAGTGGCTGGCGTACGATGACCCTGTGGTTATTACTGTCGTGTCCAACTCTTTGCAATCCCATGGACTGTAGCCTGCCAGGCTCCTCTGTCCATGGAATTGTCCAGGCAAGTATACTGGAGTAGGTTGCCATTTCCTTCTCCAGGGATCTTTCCAATCGAACCCACATCTCCTGCATTGGCAGGCTGATTCTTTACCATTGAGTCACCAGGGAAGCCTGACCCTGTGGTTACACTGAATGTAATCCAATTGCGTAACCTGGGTGTCTCTACCTCAAGATTTCTAGTTTAGTCACAGCTGCAAAATCCCTTTTGCCTTGTAAGTAGGTCCCAGGGCCTGGGATCAAGATGACACCTTGGGGTTATCCCCTACGGGGATGCTGAGGGGTTCATCTCCAACCCCTCATCACTTGGACTCCCTAACTCCCTCCTCCTTGCAAATCTCCAGGAGCTGCTGGGGAAGCAAAAGCTATGACGTCTCTTGGCCTCCCCCACCCTTGGCTTCTGTTCCCACGTTGTCCCCACCTGGACTGCCCAGTGCAAGGCCAGTGAGAAGAAAGGCCCAGTTCTGCTCTGCAAGTCCCCCTGAGTGCAGGCGCTCAGCCAGGAGGAGCTTCGATGGTGCCTGAGAGACCCCACCAGGGAGAGTCGAATGAGCTGGTTACTAAGTGACTCATCTGCTTCTGATCAGCAGCAGGGCCTTGGAGGAGTTTTGCCAGCTCTAAATCATTAAGTGTCCTCACCTGGAAAATGGGAACAGTGGTGCCTACCTCGTTGGGTTATGGTGCGAATTAATTGGAAATTTCTTTTTTGCACGGGAAGAGCTCAGCAGAAAGTTCGGCACTTCCTCGGGGTTCAGAGAATGCTGGTTGTAGTGATGACAGTCAGAATTTCTACTCGCTTTGTCTGTTCAGCCCCACAGTGTTGGGGGGTTGGTCCAGGCCGTCCTGTTGCACGTGCGTGCGTCTGTGTGCCTGTGTGTGCGTGTATGCATGTGTACGTGCGTGTGTTTACAGGGCTGGGAGCTGTGAGGCTGGTGGCCCGGGGCAGTGGTTCCATAAATCTCCCTGTGCGGCCCTGATTCCTCCAAGGGCCCCTCCCAGACCCCTGCCCCAAACGTGGGCTCTGGAAGGGCCTTTACTACCCGCCCTTAGTTCAGGTTCTCCACTCAGATGAGGGGAATTGCATGAGACTGACTTCATACCTCCTCCCGACGCCCTGTCCTCCCTCAGGGTTGACGCCCATCGTTAGTTACCCACTGTGAACTGTTGAGCTGGGCTCAGCCGCATGGTGTCCCAGGGGCGCCTTGCGTGCTCAGGGAAGGGGCCTGTGTGCCACCTTCCCGAGGTGCGCTGGGAGGGGGGTGTGTGTGTGACTGTGGGTAAGTGTGGGGGGGCTGGTGTGAATATGTGTGAGTGGGTGTGTGAGAGCGCAGGGTGCAGGCCGGGCTGGCCCCACCCTCACACCCCTGGGGATACACCCTTGAGGCTGGAAGCGAGTGTGCAGAGCTCACAGGGGCAGGGGTCTGAGAGTGAGCCTCCTCTCCTCTCGGAGGCTGGGGAACTGACCTTCCCCCACCCAGGTATGGAGTCATCGTTTCAGGCTTGGCTAGTCTGCTGCCTCCGTGGAGGCCCTGGTCCTGGGTCTGGGAAGGACGAAGGGAGCTGGGCTGTCTGGGGACCGGGCGGTGCAAGAGGGAGCAAAGACCAAGGGTTGGGCTCACCTGGTCCCCGTGGCCTCCGGCCAAGGCGTGCCACCCTGTGGGTTTCCGTTCTTGATGTGGGATGTGGACCGCAGGCTGTGGGCCCAAACTCCCTGGGCGTGGGGTTCAGTGAGCTAACGTGTGTGGTTTCCAACCAGACAAGAAGGGACTCAGTGCTCTGCCTGCTGAGTACCTGGTGTTCAGAAACCCTAGAACTACTGGGTACCTTGCCTGGCAGGGTGCCCACTGCCCAGCTCTACCCACAGCCCAGCCCGGGCTCCCCTCCTCCAACCCGTCTGCAGTCTCTGCCCCAGGAGGCCTCCAGAAAGTCCTGCCAAAAAGCTCCCTTACCAGGGCGAGGCGGCCCCAGCCAGGTTCCTGTTTGCCTAAAGCAAAGCCACAGGCCCTTCAAAGGAACCTAGCAAACCCGGATGGAACGGCTTGTTTTTTTCTCACACAGAAGGAGAAGGAGACAGAAAAGTGTGCTAAGTCAGGCTCCACTGAACTCACAAAAGCCTCTTTGTTCCAGCTGAGATGGGTGAAAAAAATCACAGAACTGGGAGAGGGTGTGTGCTGGTTTCTCTGCTCCTGGTGTTTAGGTAAGACCAGCCTCACCTGGCTTCCCTTCCCACCCCGACCTGAATCCTCTACCGATCAACCCTCTCGTCTGCCTTACGGATGGCCCCCCCAGCCAGCAAGGACTTCCGGGGTCTTTAGTGTTGGATTTTCATTTTGCAAATAATGATATGTGATACTTATGAATTGATAAAGGTCTGCAAGTACCTGTGCCCATTTTGTGTTGTTGGCAGAGATGCAACTAAAACTCCCACCGAAGGTTAACCAGCTAGTCCCTGGCAGAACTGGGGCTGGAAGCTGGTCACCTGGGACTCGGCCTGAACTTAGCCTGTGGTCCTCCACCGTCATTCCTGGCTCTGATGTGAACAAGTCTGCTTGTTCCCAACTACCACCCTTTTTTTTTTTTTTGGTTGATAGTAAAGAGAGATCTACATTGAGATTTGTTCATTCCCATAACGCCATAAATGCCTCCAGGCAGGTCACCGTGTGCCTGGTACCCGCTACAGTTGTTCAGTGCGCAACCTGGGAGACACAACAGGACAGGCCTGCTTCCAGGGTTGATCCAGTAGTGTTAACTCATCCCTCTGGCATGTGGAACAATGCCCTTGGAGGGAAATTATGCATCTGCTCCTGAGATTGGGACTCCTAAGGCCCACAGTCCAGTACCACTGGGCCCAGTAAGGGCTTCTATGTTCTGGACACCCCGGCTGAGGCTGCGGGAGGGCTTGGGCTGAGCTGGGTGAACAGGAGAACCCTCCTCGGGGAGCAGACAGGAGGGAGTTTCCGGGGTGCTCTGATGAGGCAGAGAGCTCAGAAGTTGGACACGGAAGAATATGTATAGTTCCTGTCTTGACTCAGAGGGGACCCTGTGAGTTTATTGGCCACCTTCCCATTAGAAACTCCATTTTCTCACCTGTTCAAAGCCAGGCAGAGCTCCTTGTGGGCTCATGTGTAGGCCCACTGATCGCTGGGCCGTGGAAGAAGGCCCTGGGCTTGTGGGAAGACCCTCAGAAAGGCTGCCTTGCCCTGGCCATGCTGCAGGACTGAAGGCAGAGTAAGGACTAATGGTGAGGATTTCTGGAGGGCGCATTTTATCCCAAAGGAGGGAAGGATTTTCCATCGGTAAGAAGAAAACTCCACAATCGGGGTACAGACTCCTTGGCACCTCAGTCCTCTCTGCCCCTCTGTAACTGAGGCACTGCTGGGAGTGTGTGTGTGTGTGTGTGTGAGCGCGCATGTGTGTTTAGCTTAATGACACATTAGAAGTGTGCTGTGCTATTACATTCATTTTTTTTAAAAAAAGGAATCTTTATTTATCCTCAGCTTCTATTAAAGTATAAAGATATGTCTTGAGCCAACCAACTACTGACCCCCAACCAACAAGTTATCCTCAAAACTCATGACTCAGAGGACAACCCAGTTAAGGAATTCTTCTCAAAAGGTGATCCCTTGGCCAGACTCATTTGTGTCTGGGTGTGTCCACATTACAGAAGCATTCCTACACTGATTTCCTACACCGATCCGCCAATGTTGAGTGGGGTAGGCAGGTGAGTATTAACTTCCTTTTGCAAGAGAGGAAATAAACACCTGCTGGATGTTGCACGGCCAGCAAGCAGCTGGCCTGGGAGAGGCAGCCAGGCCCTCTGGTTCCTTCTATCAAGCCTTGCCCAAGAGAGGGGTGCGCTGCCTTGAGAGTCCCTGCAGCTCCAGACAGATCAGAGGATGGTGGGACCAATCCATCAAGGGCCCCTGGAACCCAGATTTGTACCATCTAAGCCTCCTCCTGCCCTGCTGGTGAGGGCAGAGGTTAGCACAGTTTTTAGGAGTTTAATTTGGCAATATGCATCAGAAACTTTAAAGATGTGCTATGATCTGATCAATTATTTTCATAGCTAGGAATGCACCTTCAAGAAATAATCAGAAATGGGCACCAGATTAAAAAATTAGACACAGGATTACCATATGATACAGCAGTGCTCCTCCTAGGAAACAAAAAC
The DNA here is from genome assembly GCF_033118175.1 of Dama dama. Lineage (NCBI taxonomy): Eukaryota > Metazoa > Chordata > Mammalia > Artiodactyla > Cervidae > Dama > Dama dama. Next base: position 43,427,218 of record NC_083703.1, read on the forward strand.
ATACATCCATTAAAAAAAAAAAAGTTGTATGGGACTGTTTATCACAGCACTATGTATATCAGCCTGAAAAATGAAAACAAGCCAATGTTTATCAACTGTTGAATGAAAAAATAAAACATGACATATTCACACAATGGAATATTATTCAGCAACAAAAAGGAATGAAGGGCTTCCCTGGGCTGAGTGGTAAAGAATCTGCCTGTCAATGCAGGAGACACAGGTTTGATCCCTGTTCTGGTAGGATCCCATACCCCACAGAGCAATTAAGCCCACATGCCACAAATACAGAGCCTGTACTCTGGAGCCTGGGAGCCACAACTACTGAGCCCAGGTGCTGTGAATACAGAAGCCCGAGGACCTAGAACCCGTGTTTCACTTCAAGAGAAGCTATCAAAATGAGAAGTCCTCATACCGCAACTAGAGAGAAAGCCTGTGCAGTATGAAAGACCCAGCACAGCCAAATATAAGTAAATAACTAAGAGCTGAAAAATAAATAAATAAATAAAAAGGAACGAAGCCCTGACACTTGCCACAACACAGATGACTCCTGAAAACATTTTAAGTGAAAGAAGCCTCTCACGAAATACCACATGTTGTATGATTCCATTTATATGATATGTCCAGAACTTGTCTCTATAGGGAAATTGATAGAGACGAAAGTGGATTAGTGGTTGCTGAGGGCTGAGGCAGGCAATCGAAGAGGAATAGAGATTTGCTACTACTGATATAGGGCTTATTTTAGGGGGAACACAAATTTTCTAAAATGAGATTGTGGTGATGATTGTGCAACATGGAAAACACTAAAAAACATTAAATTGTACACTCTAAATGGGTCACTTGTATGGTATGTTATTTATGTCTCGTTAGAGCTGTTTTTTAAAAATGGACACCCGGATGCTGTTCTCAGCATTTTAAAATAATAATAGCAAAATATTTAAAAATAATCCCTAGGAAAAACAAATAATTAAAAAATTATAATCTATCCATGAAACAGTGAAAATGTTAGTCGCTCAGTCATGTCCAACTCTTTGCGACCCCATGGACTATAGCCCACCAGGCTCCTCTGTCCATGGAATTCTCCAGGCAAGAATACTGGAGTGGGTTGCCATGCCCTTCTCCAGGGGATCTTCCCAACCCAGGGATCAAACCCAGGTCTCCTTTATTACAGGCAGATTCTTTATTGTGTGAGCCACCAGGGAAGCCCCAATCTATCCACAAATGAAATATAAGCAGTCAACAAATATGTAAGACTTTTTAGAGAAACTACTCATGATAGATGATTAAAAATAAAATATAAAACATATGTAAAGTATGATTCACATTTTTTTCTAATTTAAAAAATTAAATGTTTTATTTTAATTAAAAAATTAAATGTTTTAATTGTAGGTTTGCACTGAGTTTTAAGAAATAATGTAGAGAGGTCCTGTGTACCCTTTTCCACTTTTCCCTATGGTAATATTTTGCAAAACTATAGACAGTACAATACCACGACTAGGATCCTGAGATTAACACATGAGGCATGGAATGGCTCCATCACTACCAGGATCCCTTCGTATACCCTCTTGGGGCTAAACCCACTTTCTGTACCCATTCCCATCTTAACTCCTGGTAACCCCTAATCTGTTCTCTTCATCTATTGATCTGTCATTTCAAATTATACATGGAAGTGTACAGTATACAACCTTTGGGATTCAATTTTTTTCTCTCAAAACATATTTCTCTGGAGATTCATCTAGGTTGTGGCATGTACCAATCATTCATTCCTTTTCAGTACCGAGTAATAGTCCACGTGTGAAGAGCGATGTATTCACACATTGAAGGACATCGGGCTGTTTATAGTTTTAGGGCGTAATGAAGCTACGCCCTACGTAATAAACATGCTGTTTAGTTGCTCAGTCACGTCCAACTCTTGCAACCCCATGGACTGTAGCCTGCTAGGCTCCTCTGTCCACAGGATTTTCCAGACAAGAATACTGGAGTGGGTTGCCATGTTCTTCTCCAGACTATAAACATATGTGTACTGAAATCTTAAATATATGTTTTTATGTCCCTGGGATAATGCCTAGGTGTGCAATTACAGTGTTGTGTGGTAGTTGCAGGTTTAGGTTTTTAGTTTTTTCCTTTAGAAACTGCCAACCTGTTCTTCAGAGTGGCTGCACACTTTACACCCTGCCTGCAATGCGTGTGTGATCTAGTTTCTCTGCATCACTGCCAATGGCTCCTGCGGTTTCTGGCCTGGCTCCCGTCCTGCAGCCTGAAGGGAAGGGCTGCTGAGGGCTGTCAGGCCGCAGGAAGGAAGGACAGGCTGCAGGAAGGCTGATTCCTGAGAACAAGTTCTTACCTAGCGGACAGAGAGGAGAAGACAGGCCAGGATGGTGGAGGTTGGTTATATTTGCAAAGTAGTGGAAGCTCCAGGGAAAGCTGGAGATGGGGTGGGGAGTCCGGAGTGGAATGTGAAGACCAGAGACAGTAGCAACCGAGGTAAAATACAGAGTAAAAGTGAGGAGGGATGGAGGGGGTAGAGATCTTCATGTAGAGAGACGCCTGTGACAATACGTGAGAGGAGGAGAGAGAAAGAGACCAGGAGAGAAGACAGCACAGTACAGGTCTAAAAAAGGGAAGAATGGAAGGAAAGTGATGGGCGATGGGAAGATTTACAAAGCGAGTTCAACCCAGTGAGGACCAGAAGCAGAGAACAACATGAAAAATCTGGCAGAGAGAAGTCCACACATGGTGTGGGAGCTGGTGGTGTGGGGGAGAGAGGAGGTCAGAGCTAAAAATAGGGCACAGAGTTGGCGTCACCATGTCTTTTCTTGGCATTTCTGAAGAGCCTGACTGAAGTGTTTGGGCACAGACCTGAGGTGACCTGAGGGGCTGGGAATCTTGGCCACTAGATGACTTATCCTTACATATGTACCTGCCCCAAGACCTGCACTGACCCTGGGGAAAAGGAGACTCAAGCTTCTGCTTCTGGGCCCTCTGGGTGGGACCCCCTCCACAGCCCGGGAGGGGCCCTGGGAGGTGTTCCTGTGACTGCGTGTATGGACAATTTGTCAGCGGGCCCATTCACAGCCACCCTCACTTTCCCCCCTGACTTAGGCAGGTTGCGGTCACTCCGTGTACAGTTACACCATCCACACATGTCCTGGTATAGACACGGCCTCAGGGACGCACCTCCCACCAGAGGCCTGTGGTCCTATAGCCACGCTAAGGACGCTAGTAATGCCAGGGCCCTGGGAGGATGGAGCAGTGAACAGAAATGAAGCTCCACATTTATGGAGCCTGAGGCTTGGCTGCAAAAAATTCTTGCAACTATCAGATGTAACACAGTGAGGATTTGGTTCCTCTCAAGGCCTAATCAATACTGAGGTTCTTGTCTGTCAGGGACACACATGGTGACGTAGCTTGTGTGGGTGTGGTGCAGCCACATCCCCTGGGGGACACAGGGTCTCTGGTCCTAGAGAGGGTTTAGTTCTGCAGCCCACCTGTGGGTGCTTTAGCTAAACAGTAGCTACATGAAGGCAGGTGTTTCTCATCTCTAGTAAACAAAATAGTGCCGGGCACGGAGCAGGCATTCAACAAATAGTTGTAAGATTTATAAGTGAATGAATGAAACATACACTGAAATCAGTGTTTGATAGTTCCTTCTCCAGACTTTTGAGAGTCCCTTGGACAGCAAGGAGATCAAACCAGCCAACCCTGAAGGAAATCAACCCTGAATATTCATTGGGAGGAACTATTGCTGAAACTCCAATACTTCGGCCACCTGATGTGAAGAGCTGACTCATTCGAAAAGACCCTGATGCTGGGGAAGATTGAAGGCAGGAGGAGAAGGGGGCGACATAGGATGAGATGGTTGGATGTCATCACCGACTCAACAGACATGAGTTTGAGCAAGCTCTGGGAGATGGCAAAGGACAGGGAAGCCTGGTGTGCTGCAGTCTATGGGGTCTCCAAGAGTTGGACATGACTTGGTGACTGAACAAAAAGTTCCTTCTCCAGGCACTGTGAGTGAAGCTTTATCTACAGGACAACGTGGTTCTGGATGAGGGACCTGTCCGGTCCCCCTCCTACCACCCCCCTTCCAGCAGGTTGATGGAGATTAGACATGAGAACGTTGACGGGACCAGATTCCAACACCCAGTTTCATTCTCCTTGAAGTCCCTAGGTTCTAGGTTAAAGAAATCTTGCTTTTATCTGATTCTTTGGAGTCTCTTGATTCCCTGCAGTTTTTTAAACACAGGACTTGCTTGTTGCAAAACCTCCTTGCCTGTTTTTGTTCCCTTTCAGTGGAGACCTTGCCTTGGCACCAGAACTGAAGTTTCCTCACAGGTTTTGGGTTACAAAGAGTCCTTCTCCAGCCCCGGAGCATTCCCGCTGGGAACACGGTATTATTTTTTGAAGCTGTGACTGTGCAGAATCTCAGGCTTGGGTAAGGCCGCAAAGACTACAGATCCAAGGACCAAAAATCCACTTTTAAAATTACGTAGAGGACTTTGGACCCAGATTTTTATTTGGAGAGCCTGGTTCTTGGAAATGCAGCTGGTCTCTCTTGGGATGTCTTAGAAATGCTCTCATGAATAGCTTCAGGCGTCTGCTCTCCACCCCCTGTTGCAGAGCCTGCTAGAGGGGCTTCTTGGGGTACAGGGATGGCCCCCCTTCCCATGTAGGTGGTGATCCTGAACTGGTGTATTTTCTCTTTTGGGGTCCTCTGTAGGCCTCTCAGAATCTGTGCTATTGTGAAACTCCGATTCACCCAGATCAAAATGTTCCCTGAGGATGTTTAAAACCATTTATTGTGGCTCAATTCTTCCTGGAAAGGAAGATCATCTTTGTTTTGTTTTTGTTTTTTTTTTTTTTTTTGTCCACACTGCGAGGTTTGTGGGGTCTTTGTTCCCTGACCAGGGATCAAACTCAGGTTCCCTACAGTGGAAACGTGGACTTTTAGCCACTGGAATACCAGGGAGGTCCTAGAAGACCATCTCTTTACCAGCTTCTACCTAACCTCCCCCCTTTCTTTCTTTCTTTTTTTAAAAAATAATCTTATTTTTTATTTGTAGCTATACTGGGCCTTCATTGCTGTGAAGGCTTTTCTCTAGCTGCAGAGACCAGGGGCTACTCTCAAGTTGCAGGTTCCGGGCTCCAGGGCACAGGCTCAGTAGTTGTGGCCCATGGGCTTGGTTGCTCTGCGACATGTGGGATACTCCAGGGCCCCATGGATCGAGCCCATGTCTCCTGCACTGGCAGGCAGAGTCTTTACCCCTCAGCCACCAAGGAAGCCCCCTAACTGCCCCTCCCACCCCTTTCTGAATTGAAAGACCTTAATCCAATTCTTTTGGGGTATTTTCTTTCTCTCTTTTGGTGGTGCTGATGCTGAAGGGAGACCCCAGGCTGATCACACTTTCTGGGCTGTTAGCACTTCTTTTCCAATCAGGTCTATTGCCCTAGCTGAGATGGCCCAAGGAGAAATTCTGGGGCTTCCAACCTACTGTGGAAGGGGGGACTGAGGATGGGGCCTGAGGGCAGTCCCCTGGCCTGTCCAGTGACCCCCACTGAGGGAGCAAGGAAGTGGGGTCATTCATGTCTGGATTCTCTCCTATCCCCGGGGACCGATACCTTTAGGGTAGTCATCTCCCCCGTTCAGTACCGTGAGTTTCAGTGGTGCTTCCTGGGGAAAGAAGCTCCCAGATCAGAAGAGATCTGACCCAGCCTGGAAGTCAGGGATTGGAAAGACAGGCTTCCTGGAGGACTGAGCATCTGATAAGAAGGATGGACAGGAGGTGGTCGCTCCTTTGTGCCTCTGTGTCTGTTCGCATGCTGTTCCTGACACCTAGGAATGGCCAAGCCAGTCCTGCCCACCCGCCTCATCCCGCTGCCTGTCTGCCTTCCCCTCTGCACCCCGCCCCCTACTTGCTGGACAGCAAGGCATCTCCTCCTCCACTCACCCGCTTCCCCTCCACCACCTCCCAGGCACTGTCTTGTAACCACTTGCTTGCTTATCTTTCCTCCATCCATCATGAGGTCCTGAGTCTTAATCATCTCTGTGTCCCCTGAAGCCTAGCACGTACACACAGGCACAGGCATGCACACAGTCAACAACGCTAGTTGAATGAGCAGCATATCATTTGCACACAAGTCTGGTTTGGTCCCCGAGCTTCATTTTTAGAGATGCCGTTTTCAGCACAGGAGACCCGGGTTCGACCTCTGGGTCGGGAAGATCCCCTGGAGTGGGGCATGGCAACCCACTCCAGTATTCTTGCCTGGAAAATCCCCATGGACAGAAGAGCCTGGCGGGCTAAAATCTATGGGGTCGCAAAGAGTTGGACATGACTGAGTGACTAAACCACCATCACGATTCAGCACGGGGGGATATGGCCCCACTCTCATTGGCATTGGTCATTGCTGGTCATCCCTGGGGTCCAGTGATGCATCACCAAGAAGGACTTTGAAAAGCTGAAGTGTGTCTAGGGGTGTGGCAGCCTGAACATGCATCACACAGATCCTGCAGGGAGTGAGAGGCGCTTTGCAGATGAGAGGGTGAAGGGCAGAAGTGATGGACTCCACAGCTACCCAGAGAACTGACAGAGAGAAAGCAGGGTTCTGGGGTCCATGCAGGGTATGTGTGCGCACGCGATAAATTGATTCGGTCATGTCTGACTCTTTGGGGCCCTGTGGACTGCAGCCCATCGGGCTGCTCTATCCATGGGTTTCTCCAGGCAAGAATACTGGAGTGGGCTGCTGTGCCCTCTTTGCCCAGGATGTAGGCAGAAGGAAGAAATGCACATTTCAGACCCATGTAAGGAAACACTTTCTAAGGATAAGAATTATCCGACTGTTGGCCAACTGGCCTGGAACTCTCTCATGGACACGTTCAAGGAGATGCAAACCAGCCCTCTCTCCAGACACTGTCAGGTCTGGGCCTTTCATTCTGGATGGGAAACTAGCCCAGATGACTCCCGAGGTGGTGTGCAGACCTAGGATTCTTCAAGTCTAACACGTAGCTTCTGGATGCCTCTTTCCTTCTGAACCGAGTGCCTGGCTCCTTCCCCTCCCTGGAAACTCCAAAGCTGCTAGAAAGATTGGAAGCCTTGAGAAGGTGTTGAGGGAACCATGTGAAACTCCTTAACTGATTGGTTGTCCCCATGGGCGCTGTCTCCTTTGGGCATGGACACCCTCCCAGCCTTTCCGGATTAACTCAAGTGCATCTCCCAGGACCAGCCCCTGACATTTCTGTCCCCTGTACTTAGAAGGAGGTCCCCAGCTCCTGGTATCTGGTCGGAAGGCCAAGGGAGGCCCCTGACCACTTGCTTCCCCTCTCTGGGCGGGTCCAGGCACCTGTCCAAGACCCCAGTTGCTATAGAAGCAAAGAAGATGGTGGGGAGGTTAGCAGGTGAATTGGGCCCAGATCTTTCTCAGAGATAGGTGTTTTCTTTTTTCTTTTTTTGCTTTGTTTTCTGGTGGAGAAACACACCTCGTATTCCCCATTCATATTCATCGTGGGCAATCTCCACCCTACACGTGAGTTTTAATTTTAAATTTCTCTAGTGGAACAATGGAGTCATTTTTAGCCAGCCAGTTTGGGGCGCCTTTGAAGGGCCCCTGGAATCTACAAGGATCCCCAGGAGCCGGCGGGGCTGGGTTGCGTTTGATTTAAAATTGGAAACAGGAGGCAGAGGAGAAGTTTTATATAGCCTGGGAGGTCCAGGAGCCCAGTGCTGATTTATGACCGGCCTGCTGAAAGCCCATGAAAGCCGAGGTAATATTTATAAATTCCTTCCCTAAGGATGGATGGAATGTTCTGAGCTGCAGCAGAAAGCACCTTTTTGGGGATGAAGGGAGGTGGTGTAAGTGCAGTTATTCAGTGATCCAAAGGAAAAGGGAACGAGGGTGTGGAGGGGCTGCTCCACGTCTTTTCTGGAAGCACGGGCTGGTCCACAGGCCTGGGCTCCTCGCTCACGTCTCTGGGGCCTCCCTCCCATCCAGGAAGGCTTGGGGCCTCCCTTCTAATGCTCTGGACCCCTCACCACCCCACCCTACTCAACGAGGCCAGGGACCCACGCCTGACAAATGCGGTGACTGCATTTTACTAGTGGAATGAATACCTGGGTGTCTGGGGACAGAACAGGTCCTGGAGCTGTGGGGAGGGAGGAGGGAAAAGAAGATGGGGGCGGGGAGACTGAAGACAGATGCGGGTGTAGTCCAGGAGCCCGAGTCCTTGGCGAGACTCAGAATGGGAGTGGTCAGTGCCCTGCGTGCAGGTGGGTGCCGTAAGGGGTCCCGACCCGTGAGCCGTCATGAGGGACTTTTGGCCACTGCAGCATGGACCCACCAGCCAGGGCAGGGGACCCCCAGCCTCAGACAGCACCACCCTCTGTGTGCCCCTCTGGCCAGCATCCCTGTTCTGACCCTGGTAGTTGGGGAGAGTGGCCAGCAGGCGGCCAAGTTGGCCAATGATCCTCCTGGAATGAGACAGGACCATGGAAAACATTTTTAAACATTGTGTCAAAAGGCAAAACCCAGGGAGGCACAATCCCCCTCGACCTTGATGCCTGATTTGCACCTGCTGGCAGAAGGGAGGCCCATGCATCACCAACCCATGTGTGCTGGTTCCCCGAGGCTCAAGGTTATGAGAGGTGAGATGAAAACAGAAGGGCTCTGCTGTCTCTGGGGAGGGGGCAGTGGTTCCAGCCTGTCTGGACCCCTCAACTGCCGCTCAGCCTCTGGGCATCACCAGCACACCCATGGGAGGACCAGGAGGTCTTTCCAACACCAGCCACGTTCCTGCCCTGGCCCCACGGGTCTCCACGAAGGGCTCTAAAACCTGGTAAATGCAGGCACAGAAATACCCCAGCCCTTCCAGCTGAGGTGCGGGCAGGCACACAACCCCTGTACTTCAGGGCACCCCATAGGATGGGGGGCACTGAATGCCAGCTCCCCAGCCAGCTCCACGCTGGCGCCTGCAGACCCGTGGACTGGGCAGGGAGACTTGGGACCCTCACTCACCCTGCTTCTCTTCCTCCCACAGTGCTGAGGGCATGTGCCATGGAAGGCACAAGGCCCCTGGGGGGGATGTCACTGCTTCTTTTGGCAGGGGGGGCCCTGGTGCCCAAATGAGCCTCTGAGGTGATGGGCACTGCATCAGTGGCATCTGAATGTGCCATCCTCTCTTACGGACTTGTTCCCAAGTCTGTGCCTGCAGGCACTCAGCCACCCCTGGCTGTTGAGGCGGGAGGGGGCTGAGCCCAAGAGACCCCATGGTCAGAGCCCTGGCTCCCCTTCCTGCATGAAGGGGGCTCTGTGGTTGTCCTGCCTGGACCACTTCCCGTTCCAGACTCCAACTCTTCCCCTTGGACAGTTTCGAGGGGTGGACATGCAGAGTTGGGGCTGGAAGGATGATAACAATGGTAGCTGCCATTTATTAAGCACCTACTGCATGCCAGGCGTGTTAAGAAGATGATATCCTCACAAGTGCTGGAGGAGGCACGGTTCTCATCAGGTCACGTGGAGGCCCCGGGGGCGATGGGTGGGGAGGGTGGGAGTGAGGTCGGGGGCACAGACATGCCTCTACCCCCAGCTCTGCCCTTTCAGCTGCTTTCTTAAGCTCTCAGTGTCTCGGCTTCCTCCTCTGTAGATGGGGAAGCGATGAAGGGTGGCTCCTTGTAGGGCGGCTGTGAGTTACTGTGCAGGCCGTGTGCTCACAGGGGGACCCGGTGCCGAGTTCAGCTGTCCCCACAGGGAGGACGAGTGACTTGGCCCAGTCGGTGGGGGCAGCAACAACCACCGGAAGGCCAGAAATGCCAGTCTGACCAGGCCCAGAGCCCGTGTGCTCCCCTCTACGTATGAGGACCTGTGCGTGTGGGGAGGGTGTCGGGAAAGGACTCATGGAGATGGCCCAGCGGCTCCGTGACTTCCCAGGGCTGGCAGCCCTTCCTGATGGGCCCTGGGGTAGCGTCCACCCCTTGAAACACTGATGTTGTCTCTGACAAGCCCCTTGGCCTCAGGGTCATCTGATGCCTCTGGGAGCCAGGGTTTAATGCAGGAGGCACGTCTCTTACTGCTCTGGCATCATAGGGGCCTCTCCAGTGCTGGAGTCTTCAGTCTACACTTCCCAGCAACTCCATTGTGAATGCAGGGAAACCACGGACACAGACCAGTGTTCCACCCTGCAATCCGCTCAGATCTTAGAGCTCTATGTGGATTTCTAACCACTTTTGCTGCCAACTCAGCCATTTTATTTGAAATAAAAATTCAAGATTCACCTTGCTGAGACCCCTCTCTTTGCTCTGCCCACCAGTACAAGATTTCATTACATTTCCAAAAGGCACAAAAAGAGAGATTGCTGCCTCTTGGAGCTAACAAGGATCATTTCTGTCTGAACCAGGGAAAAAGAAACAGGGCAGGAACGCAAGTGTCTTCTTTATTCCCCTGCAGTCTTTCTCCCTTTCATTAAAATTTCCTTCCAATAAGGTAAATATAAACCCATTGGAACTGACTCCTGGCTTCAAGAGATGAATCACCATGGTTTGGCGGAGACAGAAAGGAACCAGGGGGGGGCGTGGGGAAGGGAGGCCGGAACCTGGTCGTCAGCCCCGGTCAGCATGCTCGCCCAGGGCCTGGGCCACCCCCTCCTCCTGAATCAGAGTGGATGGATGGGGGTGCTGGTTAGGGGTCCTGGGCGGAGGGCCCTCCCCGGGGACGTGTGGTTGTGACTGTCTTCCTCTGACCCCTACCCAGGGCCCCCCTCCACTGTCTGCTCCTGAGGCACTGAGCATTTGAGGTTTGCTCGTCTTGGGAGTGGCCTGGGTCATCCTGAACGAGGAGAGGGTGGGGAGGTGGGCAGGAGCCAGGAAAGGGAGTCGGGGCGGAAACCTGGATCGGTCAGCCAGCTGGAGAAGGAGCAGTGCCTGAAGAGACGGGGGTAACAGAGACAGGATATCCGGGCAGGGGTGGGCTTGGAGAGCAGCCTCACTCGAGACCAGCAGGTGCACAAACTCCTCACAGTTCACCTGCCCATCTGTGTCCACGTGCACCGCCTAGATCATCTCCTCCACCTCCTGGTTGTTCAGCTTCTTGCCCAGCTGGGTTATCACATGCCACCACTCAGCTGTGCTGACCAGAACCTTGTTGCCCTTGTTAAAGACATGGAAGGCCTCCCAGATGTGGTCCTCACCGTCCCCAGCCTTCACCTTCCAGGCCATCAGGCCCAGGAGCTCGGGAAAGCCCACAGGGCCCCTGCTGTCACAGTCCAGCTCACCCACCACTTTCCGGAGCTCGGCCTGGGTGGGGTTTGGGCCCAGTGACCACAGGTTGGTGCCGAGCTCCTGCATGGGGATGGCGCTGTTGCCGTCCCGGTGAAACAGGGAGAAGGCCTCCTAGAACTCAGCCACTTGCTCCTTGCTCGGTTGCTCGGCCACGACCATTGCCGGGAGGTGGCTGTGAGTGTGGAGGTGGCCAGGCGTGCAGGGAGGTGGCCATGTGTGCGTGGAGATGGCCTTGTGCACGTGGAGGTGGCCAGGCGTGTGGAGAGGTGGCTGAGAGCACATGGAGGTGGCTGTGGTGCATGAGCCCACGGCTGGCGTTCTGGCCCCAGCTTTCACCGGCACTTAAAAGCAGCTGGCTTGTCCCTCCCCTGCACGCTCCCCACCCTGTGGTTGCCTGGAGCCCAGGTCCTGTTGGAACAGGAGTCCAGAACCAGGCAGCAGGTTGGCCAGCTGGTTGCACTGATGCCAGCACCTCTGGGAATGGCCAGACCCTCATCCCCACTGGCTGGAGCCACGGACCAGCTCCAGAGAGGCGGGTGGACAGCCTCGAGAGGGATGAGTTCTGGGCTTGCCTATTGGACTCGCCTAGTTCCCACTCCTCCCCCTCCAGTCTTCATACCTTCCACACTCAGTAAAACCACCAGCCCTGAGCCCTCTCCTCCTTGGGAGTTTGGGTTGGGTTTAGATGATGACCTGTGAAAGAAAGACTTGATAAACTAAGTGCTATAGCCGGAATGTGTGTCCCCACAACATCATACATTGGGAGGATGTGTCCATGAAAGACCACGAGGGCAGGGGCAGGAGAAGCGCTGGCCGTGGGTGTGGAGCTGACACGGTGTTTCGGGGGGGACCACGGGCCAGCGTGCCCGGGCCACATGTGCCTGACACTGTCTGGTGGATGGGCTGCTATATTCTGTGTCCCGCCCTCCTCACCTGCAAGGGGTAAGTGGCCAGCAGGAGTCTGCAGGTTTCTGGATCAGAGCCTGCGTGGACTCTTCATAAAGCAAGTTGAAAGGGAGCTCAGTAAGGGTTTTAGAGTTGTGCCTGACTCCCAGAACACAGTACTGTGATGACTAAATTGTTGCAACCTGCTGATTAGGAAACTATGACAGAGGGAATGTTTTTAATTTCCTGAGCTGTGTGTTTTTCCCCTTGTGACCTCAGGGCAGAGATTCCCTTCCCTGCAGAATCTATTTGTGGTCTTCAGTCCCATTTATACATTTAAGAATTACTGGAGACTGTAAAGGGCCTTTAAAAATGTCTATCAATATTTCCTGCGTTTGAAATGAGAACTAATAAAATCTTAATATATGTAAATGTATTTTATGTATTCATAACTTTCTGTAAGGAATGTAGAATTTTATTTAACTATTTCTGCTAGAGTGTAATTGTTTTACAATATTGCTTTAGTGTCTGCGGTATAATCCTGTGAATCAGCTGTAAGTATATACGTGTCCCCTCCCCCTTGAGCCTCCCTCCCACCCCACCGCTCCTCATCCTACCCCTCTGGTTTGTCACAGAGTACCGAGCTGAGCTCCCTGTGTTTTACAGTAGCTTCCTATAGCTATCTGTTTTATGCGTGGTAGTGTGTGTATGTCAGAGCCTACTCTCCCAAATCATCCCACCCTTCCCTTCCCACCCTGTGTCCACAAGTCCATTCTTTATGTCTGCCTCTCTATTCCTGCCCTGCAAACAGGCAAAAAAGAAATGAAAAAACAAAAATAGCGTCATTTTATAAAAAATAATTAGGGGCTTTCCTGGTGGCTCAACAGTAAAGAATCTACCTGCCAACACAGGAGACGCGGGCTTGATCCCTGAGTCAGAAAGATCCCCTGGAGAAGGAAATGGCAACCCACTCCAGTATGCCTGGGAAATCCGATGGACGGAGGAGCCTGGTGGGCTGCATGCAGTCCATGGGGTCGGAAACAGTAAGACATAACTTAGCAAGTAAACGACAACATAAAAAAATGATTACATTTCCAAAACAAAAAATAAGAATCACAGTACCTAAAAAACATAATTTTGCAAATCTGGCTTTTTGCCAGATTTTTGCCATAATTTTGCCTGGCTTTATAAAAGCTTGTCTGCTTCTGGACTCGGTCTGTGGGCAGGTGTTTGGATTTGAAGTATATGATAATTCAGCTTCACATGATATGCACACCTGGCAAAGAGAGAACGTTCAATGACCCTTACAGAGAACTGTGGTTCTTCTTCTTGGATACCACATCAAAAATTGACAGGTGGTAGCTTCTTAAACCTTCACTGTGGTATGGACTCGGAAACCATGTCAATGAACTTTCATCCTGTTCCCTTGAAATCCGCTGGTTGCTCCTGTGCTCTGAGTGATCTTTCACCGGCTTGTGATTCGGTAATGCCATGCGTCAGCCAATTGGAAACTACTAGCTTACTGAGTTCTGCAGATCTTCTGAATGTTGAATCACTTTATGCATAGTTTAAAAAAATTATAAAGGCCTCCTGTGTCTCCTGCATTGGCGGGCGGATTCTTTACCCCTAGTGCCACCGGAGAAGCCCCCACGTTCATCAATATCACCACCAATTCCTTTAGAAGAGGATCTAAGTATTGGGAAGTCTCAAGGCTGTTTCTGATCTCCCCCACGACCAGCACTGGTGGCTCAGATAGTAAAGAATCTGCCTACAACGCAGGAGAGCCCGGTTGGGAAGATCCCCTGGAGTAGGGAATGGCAACCCACTCCAGTATTCTTGCCTGGAGAAGCCCAGGGACAGAGGAGCCTGGGGGGCTACAGTCCATGGGGTCACAAAGAGTCAGGCATGACAGAAGCGACTGACACAGAGCCAGACAGAAGCCCTCCACGACAGGATGGGCCTTGCACTCAGGAGATGTCATTTGCTGAATGAGTGGAGGGCCAGGTCATCACTCGGGCAGACTTCTTCCACCTGAGGGAGGCCTGGACCTGTGTCATCCCTTCCAGCCCTTCCCTCTGGGTCAGACCCCATGGGGTGCCCCCAGGTGCCCCCGCCCAGGTGCCCGCTTCACCCATGTGTGTGGTCTGTCATCTCCTCTCACTGTTCACAGGTTTGCCATGTGGCTCCGTGGGGGCGGGTGACCTCTGTGTTGATCCCTGGGAGCAGCTGCTGAGGTTTCCACTCTCTGGCCTTCACACACCTGGCTTCTCTGCGGCTTCACATCCCCGCACTACTAGAAAGGTCCACTCCCGCCCACACAGCATTCCTGCTGTTCTGGCCTCAGGAGGACAGACTCATCTCCCAGCTCCCTGCAAGCCATCTGGTCACCTGGGGCACTTTGATCCGATTCGGTCTTTATTGCGAAATGCTGGCCTGGCTTCATAGAGAGGCCCGAGCATAGTCAGGGTGATGCGGGCCGGCAGATTCGGGGAGGGAGGACTTCTCTCCTGCAGGCCAAATGTCTGGGCGTGAACCCAGTGAGACCAGGCAGGAGGAGCAGGGAGGCTCAGGACAGAGGTGGGGGAGAGTCCTGGGAAGGGGAGTGTGGTCCCAGGACCTGGGGTAGAGCCTCCACCTTCTCCCCTTGTGGCTTTAGGACCAACAGCCCCTCAGAGTCTCCTCAGTTCCAGTGCACGCGTCCAAGGGTCAGTGCAGGGCTGTCCCTGTCTTGGGCTGTCTCTGGGGTGTTTGGTCTCCACAGGTCAAGTTCCTACCTGTGACTTTCCATCACTCAGTCTCCTAGAAATGAGCAGACATGCCTGGGTTTGCAGAGAGCATGCAGCATGCACTGTTGTTATGGGATATTTGCAGTTCACAGTCTAAAAGTAACAACACTGACACAGACAAACACAGGATGTGGTGGTGGGATACCGAGAGTTGAGTTCAAGCCCATCTAGGGACAGCAAGTAGCCTCTACCAAGCACGTGGTCTGGACTAGTGCTTTCTGGGGCTTCTTGCTTTCCAAGTCTGGGAGGAACCAGGGACATAAGCACATCTTTGCTCAACTTTCTGAGACCGTGGGAAAAGCAACACTTTCTTAGTTGCTCTTGTTGCCAGGAAAGGGTCTTTGCAGCTAGTTGGGGGGCCTTCTGTGGGAACCTGTGGGGGTCTGGGATGTCCTTTCTCACCTCCCTCTGAAGACAGTTGCAGCCTGGAGCCTGACCAGCTTGGGAAGGATGTTTGCTCGGTCTTGGTCTTGTGTGAGTCATCAGGACTCCTCCAGGCCTGTCCTGGGCTGTGCCTTCAGTTCAGGGAGGCGACCATTGATCTGGATCAGAGCTGTGCAGTGTTTAATTAAAACCTGATAAGCAGCCAGGTGCGTCACCCTCCAGGACATGGGCGCTGCTTCCCGCCTCCTGCTCGGGGTCATAGGCTACCGGGGTGATTCATGTTTATGATCTGAGGCCTCACCTGCGGAATGAAGTCCACCGAGTATGGAGGAAGCCCAGCGCTCAGGTTGCTCTGGGGTTCCCTGTGTCTTTCTGGGCCGCCGTGTCCTCCAGGCAGGTCCTGCTGCTTTCTCCAGGTGGCTGGTCTATAAGTCTACCTCTATGGTGGACTGGAGGGCGCCCCCCCGGGCGCCCCTCTGCCTCTAATCCCTCCAGCTCCTCAGCAGCTTACCTGCACTCACAGTGTCTCTGGGGGCCTCAACCTGCTTTCACATCCGAGGTGACATATTGTTCAGTCAGTTGGTCGTGTCCGACTCTTTGACCCAATGGACTGCATCACTCCAGGCTTCCCTGTGCTTCACTGTTTCCTGGAGTTTGCTCAAACTTATGTCCATTGAATTGGTGATGCCATCCAACCATATCATCCTCTGTCACCCTCTTCTCCTCCCGCCCTCAATCTTTCCAAGCATCAGGGTCTTTTCCAATGAGTCAGCCCTTCACATCAGGTGGCCAAAGTATTGGAGTTTCAGCTTCAGCATCAGTTTTTCCAGAGTTGATTTCCTTTAGGATTAACTGGTTTGATCTCCTTGCAGTCTAAGGGACTCTCAAGAGTGTTCTCCAACACCACAATTCAAAAGCTTCAGTTCTTCAGTGGTCAGCCTTCTTTATGGTCCAACTCTCACATCTGTACATGACTACTGAAAAAAATCATAGCTTAGACTATTATGGCCCTTTGTTGGCAAAGTGATGTCTCTGCTCTTTGATATGCTGTCTAGGCCCTAACGTATAGAGGCCTGTGTTTAATTGCTGAGAGTCACTTTGGTTAACTCAGGATAAAACCATCACCCAAACCAAAACACATCAGTGCTACAGCTCACGAAAAAGTAGCCAAACAAGACAAAGTCTCTTCTTGGACTGCCTGCTTTCCTGGGGAAATGATGGTTTCTGTGATTCCTGTGGACTTGGTAACTTTTCCCAAGTAGCTCACCCCACAGTCACTTACTGCCTCCTCTCTGCTGTGGGCTGGCGAAGGGGTTCCGGGCTGGCCTTGGGGTGGAGGCCAGTGGAGAGCAGGTTGGGTGTGGGCAGGGCTAATGTGTGTGACTGTCCCCCTTTCAAACTTGCCTTTGATGGTTTGAGAAAAAATGGACAAAGTATTACAGGGACTAATGTTGCTGAGGGGCCAGAACTCCATGCTACGGATCTTTTGATACTGAGATGCACTTGATAAGTGGCTAAGGAGGCCCGTCTGTTCCGTTGAGCCCTCGTCACCAGTGGGGTGTGGTAATTATGTTTAAGAGAACAAGCTGTTTTCCCCCGAGGGTCTGGGACTCACTAAGAGGCAAGAAAGGTGTTGGTTCCAAGTTCCAAGCCTTTGAAGTTTATGGGGTGCGTTGTCAGTCACTCAGTCAATTCCGACTCTTTTTGACCCTACTGTAGCCCTCCCAGGCTCTTCTGTCCATGGGATTCTCCAGGCAGGAATACTGGAGTGGGTTGCCATTTTCTCCTGCAGGGGATCTTCCCAACCTCAGGTATTTAACCCACATCTCCTGTCTCTCCTACTTTGGCAGGTGGATTCTTTACCCCTGAACCACCTGGGAAGCCCAAAGTTTATGGTGGTGATGAAAACCTTTGCGTTTAACACAGGAAAACATGTGTCGTGCAAGTTCAAGCATCTATGGGTGGACACTTGTGCCCGCTGGTGAGCAAGTGAGGTGTGGTTAAAGCAGGAGGCTTGGCGCATGAGCCTGGTACCTGGACAGGGCATCAGAAGAGAAAAGTAGTTTAGCTCCCTTTAAGGTCGTTCATCCCCTGGATTTGAACTTGCTCTTGGAGACACTTGGACTCTGCAGAAGTCCTTCCAGAGATGCCGAGGGAGCAGGAGGAAGCCAATGGGAGCTACTCTGCTTCCTTCCTTTCCTCCCACCAACCAGGAAAGCCTGCTTTTAGCCACTTCACTCATGTTTGACAAGTCAGACTCTCCTGACTCCCGGGCCTCACCTGTCAACTGATCGCAGTGAGGCCCAGAGCACCTTGCATTCATGCTTGGAAGGGTCAGAGAGCAGCTGGAACATAAGAGCTCAATGAACATGAACTGCTCTCTCTCAGATCAATAAGGCTTCATTTGAAATGTGGCTCCACTGCTAATGAAATTCTGAAAGCCACCATCCAGTGCAATGTCCTCATTTTCCAGACCTGGTAACCCATCAAACGTAAGTGGTTACCCAGGACTGTGCAACTGGTGAGCGAGGGACAAAAATGTGCCTCATAGGAGGGTCCCCTGGCTCCGAGGCGAGTCCTTTCTGTGCCTCCCAGGACTGTTGTCCTTGGAGAATAGACCCAAGGGTGTTTCTGGCCTCTGAGGGGCCCTCTTGCAAGCCTCAGCCCCTCTGGAGCTGGGGAGAGTGTCTGGTCACTGGAGGCTCTCAAGGTCAAGCCCAGACCTGGTAACGGGCGTCTGTTGAATGGATGACGAAGGCTCTGCTCGAGGCCATGTGGCTGGATGGAGGCCCCATTGGGATAGAACTCAAGTCTCCTGGAGCGAAAGACGGAGTGAAATGGAGAGAAGATAGTGGGGGGCCTTGGTGCCAGACGTGGCCTGTGTGGTGGAGGGGATGAGGTGGGGGAAGGGCTTGTGACTTCAACCTCCTAGCACCCTAGGGAGAATCAGTGCAGTCCCGGCTCTGAGAGCACCAGCAGAAAGTCCTCCGTGCGCCCCCTCCACCCTGGACGAGGAGACAGGAGGGGTAAGAGCACCTCGGGGTCTGACATCCCACCTCCTCCATCCCCTCCACCCTCTACTTCCTCGCCCAGGCCAAAGGCTTCGTGCCTGGACTGAGTTCTTGGGAGAGATGGGGCTGAGAGCCGGAACATCTGTTTTCACTAATGAGATGCCGGCAGAATCAGCACTGTAAGCACAGATGGAGGAGAGATGCGGTCCTCCTGGCGCCTGGGCTAGCTGGCCACTCTGCGCTCTGCTCTGGACAGATGCCATCAGAGGTAGAAGGGCTCGGGCTTCGCAGTCTGGCAAGCCCAGATCCAAAACCCTGGCTTGTCCATGACTCCGTTTTGTGACTTCTCTTGAGCCTCAGTTGCTTCATCTGGGAGCAGGAGTGAACAGCGAGGATGAGATGAGCTCACCCTCAGAGCCCTTCTCAAGGCACCTGGCACACAGGAGCACAGGTGTGAGGAAGACTATCATCCTCTCCCCCAGGTAAACGGGGGAGGGGGCCACAGGTGTGGGCGTGGCTTTACTGGGTCAGGCAAGTAGGTGCTGGCAGGTGTGGAGGGACACCTGGAGACAGGGTGAAGCTGGGGCTGCCACCTCTGCTGACCATAGATGTAAAAGGTTCTCATCAGCTCATCGCTGAGGGCGGCCAGAGTCCCGGGGCCATATGGAATCAGGTGCAGAAGAGAACAGAAACATGCTTCCTCACCGTTGACCGGTGACAACGGGTCTGTCGGAGACTCCAGAGCAGGAAAGAACAATTTCCCCGAAGAAGGAAGCAGTCTGAGAGACAGATTCTGTTTCTAGGAATCTTGGTTGGCTGGACGGGATTGTGGGAAAGCGAGACCCCAGCTCTGGTGGCAGAGAAAGGGCTTCTGGGATCCCGTGATGAGGGAGGAGGCGGGCAGGGATGCTGACCCAGATCCTGGGCCCCGGGCTGAGCCTTCCTGGCCACGGGCAAGAGGTGACCTGCCAGGTTGTGCTGTGTGCTTGTGTGGCTGGAGCAGAGCTGCCCCCACTCCCCAGGCGTCAGCCCTGACCTGGTCTAAACCAGCACCCCTGCTCGGCTTGGCCAGCGTTCCCCAGACAAGCACAGGGAGACGAGTGCCCCCTGCTCGGGACTGGGTCCCCATCTTCTTTTTTTAAAAAGAAGGATTTATTTTTTACAGCACCAAGTCTTCATTGCTGTGTGGGTTTTTCTCTAGCTGCTGAGCGGGGAGGCTACTTTCCAGTTGTGTCTTCTCTAGTGTGGAGCAGGAGCTCTAGGGCACTTGGGCTCAGTAGTTGTGGCTCCCGGGCTCGAGAGCACACACTCAGTAGTTATGGCACACAGGCTTAGTTGCTGCGCAGCACATGGGATCCTCCTGGATCAGGGATTGAACCCATGTCTCCTGCATTGGCAGGTAGAGTCTTCACCACTGAGACACCAGGGAAGCCCCCCATCTTCTGCTTTGTCAGGCCCACCGTGCTGCAGGCAACTCCGGGCTTTTCCTCAAGTGATCTCCAACAGAGATGGAGAGGATGCCGTGGGACCCTAGGCGGAAAGTGGGGAGGGCCAACCAGAAAAACAGCAAGCCAGGACCGTGTATCAAGTGGCTAGCACCCCTGCCGGAGTCCCAGTGGGCAGTAGGGCGTTGCAACATAGCTGATGGCCACACTCATCTCCTCTGACCACCGGAGGGACGTTCCAGCCAGTTCTACAGTGATGGGAAATAAAACATGTGAGACCTTAGGAAGATTTCCTCCTGGGATGGTAAAGTGAAAGCGCCTTTCCCAGGATAAGTGCCTATCCCGGTGTCCTGGGATAAGTCTCAGCCCTCTGGAAGCACTCGATGGAAGCACTTCTTACAGAAAATGCTGGAAGACAAGTCCACTGTTATCAGGTCAGGCGTGTGCATGGACAGTGAGTGGAGCATGACATGCGTCCTGCCAAGTTCCCCTAAAGAGGGGAGAGGACAGTCCTGCCAGCCTGCCCTGTGCAGGGGAGTTGTGGGCCCTGAAAACCCAGCAGCTCCGGCTGGCAAAGAGTTGTGGGCGCAGACCAATCAATTGCAAACACGTGATGTGATGTCCACCCCCTGGCAGGCTCAGAACCACACATCTGCTGCAACAGAGACCTGGAAAGTTGGCCTCCAGCCTCTGATCATGTCCTGTAGAATATGCTCATCCAGCGAATCCGCTCCTCCACCAGGAGCACCGGCCCCGTGAGGGCTACTAGGAACAGCAAACAATAGAAGCACTAGGAGTGAAGTGGGACAGATACTGTCCCCCGCACCTGGGAGCCCAACTGTTTAGTTCAGATTAAGACTTTCTGAGACCTTAGAACAGCCACCCTGGTCCCCTTCAAGGATGCTTGTCCTTTGGCCTGGAAGCAAATGCTGGGAGGAAGCGTGGAGGTGCCAGGTGGAGAGCAGCACTTGGGTAATGGGGCAGCGAGGGACAGCACAGTTCCTATTATTGAGTGCCTTCTGTATGCCAGGCTCTAAGCGACTGCCTCCTGTCTGCTCGTGTCACCCTGACATCCCCGACACCCCATAAAGCCGGCACTGTGTCGTCTCCTTTAAAGGGAGGCCCCTGGAGCTGGGGAGGTGAAGTCACCCACCCCAGGCTGGTGGGGAGGCCAGCCCCACACCCCCTGCTGTCCGGACCCAAACCTGTGGACAATCCCCTGCCGTGTGGCCTAAGTGGAAGCATTGTGTTCAGGGTGGGGGCCCAGTGGGGCCCCAGTGGGGGCAGCAGGCTGGAGCCAGAGGGCGGGGATTGCCTTGTGGGCAGCAGTGACCCCTAAACAGTGTCTTTTCCCTCTTTTTGGAGTGGGTATCCTGGGTAAGATCGGGGCAGGGCTGTTCCCGGGGAGACTGGCTCAGGCGGGCGGACAGGCAGGTCCCTGCAGGTCTGGGAGGCAGAGGAGCCTCAAGACCCGTCCTGCAGGTTCCTGGTGTTTTGCTCACAGAACCCAGACAGCAGCGGGGCGCCGTGTCCGATCCCTGGGAAGTGGAGCCACCCCCGACCTGGCTCTGCACACCTCCCCCGCACACTCAGCCATATACATTTGCACGCGCATGCACGCACACACACACTTATGGCTACTGAGTATGCGAGTTCCCTGCCCCGAGGGCCTCAGGACTCACCTGGCCAGCCTGGAAGAGGTTTCCTTCCTGTCCCAGCCTTCTCCATCACCTTTCCTCCTATAGGACAGGGATTGGGAGAAGTCGAGTGTCCCTGGGAGACAGAGGTCGGGGGCAGGAGTGGACGAGGCTCTGGAGGGCAGGCTTGCTGGTCCACCTGCCGGAGTCTCCTCTGCCTCCCCCTTCCCTCTGCTCCAGGCTCTCCTTCCTCTGCAGACCGAGCACCCCTCCGAGCAGCAGGCACCCCATCCTGCGCCCCTGTGGGGACTATGGCGTCCCTGCTGGGTCTGTAGCCCCTCCTCCCTCCTCCTGTGCCTGAGGGCAGCCCAGGGTGTGGCAGCCCCCGTCTCCTCATCCTCAGCCCCCAGCCTCCCAGGCGGCCATCCTTGTCCCCTTACCCGCTGGCCTTGAGAGCAGGATCCTCTTCCAGTGAATACTTCTAGAAGTGTTGGTTCACACCAAATGCAAACATGAGGACTGCATAGTCAGGTTTTTCCAGTTTTTCATGTATGGTTGTGAGAGTTGGACCATAAAGAAGGCTAAGCACCAAAGAATTGATATTTTTGAATCAATTGGTGTTAGAGAAGACTCTTGAGAATCCCTTTGATTTCAAGGAGATCAAACCAGTTAATCCTAAAAGAAATCAACTCTGAATATTCATCGGAAGGACTGATGCTGAAACTGACGCTCCAATACTTTGACCACCTGATGCAAAGAGCTGGACTCATTGGAAAAGACCCTGATGATGAAAAAGATTGAAGGCAGGAGGAGAAGGGGACGACAGAGGATGAGATGGTTGGATGGCATCACCCACTCAATGAACATGAGTTTGAGCAAACTCCAGGAGATAGTGAAGGACAAGGAAGCCTGGTGTGCTGCAGTCCATGGGGTTGCAGAGTCAGATATGACTGCGTGACAGAAAAACAACAAAACACAAGGTGGTCATGGAATAACAGCACCTTCCGTTGATCAAAGAAGCTTCAAGCTTTGATCCTAAGAGGCCTGATCAGATACAAGGACTTATTATCCTATCTCATAGCTGAAGATACAGACACACAAACTACGTCCCCAAATCAAGGATGGAATTAGAACCCAGAGTTCAAGTCTCCTGACAGTATCTGCAAAGCTCTCCACTTACAGTGCAGAATCAGCAATAAGAGTAAATGAGATGAGAAGAAAAGGAAATTTAAAACATAGATTTATATCTTCAAATATTCTTTAAAAATAAGCAAGGGAGCTGGACTGGTCCCAGTAACCAGTGGCCCCACCCTCCCCACCTGGCGTATGAAGCTGGTCTCCCAGGAGAATCCACACCCTCCACCCAAGACAGTCGTCAGTTTCATTGAGAAATTGATTGCTCATTATGTATTGGCCTCTGCACTCTTCTGCTCTGAGATGAGATGGTGATCGTCTTCATGATGTCTATGTGCGCTCAGTCGTGTTTGACTCTTTGCAATCCCATGGACTATAGCCCGCCAGGCTCCTCTGACCATGGGATTCTCCAGGCAAGAATGTTGGGATGGGTTGCCCTTTCTCCTCCAGTGGATCTTCCTGACCCAGGGACTGAGTCCTGGTCTCTTGTGTCTCCTGCCTTGGCAGGCGAGTTCCTTACTACTGAGTCACCAGGGAAACCCTTCATGTGAGGAGTTGGGCAACCAGAAGGTTTCCCGTCTCTTTCTGCATCTGGGTCCCCTGGACTCAGGGTGGCTGGGGGTGGATGTGCAGGGCTAAGAGGTGGAGAGGTATTTGCCCAGCTGCCCTCTAG
This sequence comes from Dama dama, assembly GCF_033118175.1. Classification (NCBI taxonomy): domain Eukaryota; kingdom Metazoa; phylum Chordata; class Mammalia; order Artiodactyla; family Cervidae; genus Dama; species Dama dama. The sequence continues at coordinate 43,450,434 of NC_083703.1, forward strand.
GGAAGGACAGAATGCTGTCTGATGGGCTGAACCAGAAGGAGTGGAATTTACTAATTTCTCAGGAAGACAGAAGCAGCCTGCTCTTTCACTGGAGGCATAGCTGGGGCAAGTCAGGGGATTTATAGGGATCTTGAGGGAATTTGCTTGAGAAAGTTACCATGGGGGCCCCAGGGCAAATGTCCCTTTACAGCCTTGGATCTCAGGGATAAGGACTTGGGTATGGTCCCCAGAGCCTGAGGTCTTGGTCTAAACTCTGCTTCAGAGCAGTGGGCAGAGATGAAACAGATAAGACCATGCAGCCCGGGACTTTTTCTGCTTCAGTTCAGTTCAGTTCAGTCGCTCAATCGTGTCCGACTCTGTGCGACCCCATGCTTAGGGCTGACTTAATAAAACCATAAGGCAGACCAAGTACACAGCTTCAGCCAACCCCTTCTACATCCTCCCGCCCCTGGCATCGTTGGGGGCTGCCCGATCCAGCCCAACTCTCTCAGGCAGGACCCCTCTGGAGTTATAAGTGAAGGGTCCCCGCCTTCCTGGGGTCTCTGTAGAGAACCCGGGACTTGGGACAGAATCAGAGAAGCTAGAGGGGAGCTAGAGGAGAGGACCTTGAGGGATACTGGAGGCTTCCTCTCACCTCTGAAATCATACTTCAAACATTCACTTCATAAATGAATCTCAGCAGTACTTGCAGCAGGCTCTGCCTGCCCCAGCTCCGCCTTTCTCCAAGCCAAAGGCAGGCAGATGCGTCCCCACCTGAGGACCTGCTGGCCACTGTGGACTGAAGAGTGATGATGCCCACAGTGCATTCTGGGAGAATCCCACTCAGCTCTACCACCACAGCCCACCCTGCAGGATGGGGGCTGGACAGCCCCAGAGAGAACAGGAACACTGGCCACAGCCCTCCTGGTCCTCAGGGCTGTGGGAGGCTCCTCTCCCCTCCCCATGCCAGTCTCTAAATTTGGAGAAGTTGTCTTGAGCCCCCCATCTTGAGCTTGGCTGGACTGTGAGAGTGCCGTGGGCACTGTGCTCTGCTGCTGGGGTGGGCGAGGCCTGGCCACATTGGTTCTCTGCAGCCTCTCCTGGGGCGGGCCCGCCTCTCCAGTTCCTGCATTTCTCGTCTGTCTGCAGTCCGCTGTCCCTCCCTGGGAGGAGGATCTCGCCCCGGGACGTGGGGTGGGTGGGGAGAGTCCTCCTCCCTTTGCTGGGATGCACAGAAAAGGAGGGGGTTCCCAGCAGTGGCAAGGCTGCCGCCTGAGCTGTGTTCTCAGACACACACAGCCTTGGTCTCGAGCTGGTCCCAGCTCTGACGTGAGCCCCTCGAGCAGGTTGACAGCGAGCTGGCAAGCTCCGTAGCAGGTGCGAGCAACATGGCAGAAAAGCTGTCCGAAGAGCAGGTGGCGGAGTTCAAGCAGGCCTTCGACAGATTCGACAAGGACAAGGACGGCACCATCAATGTGCAGGATCTGGGCACCGTGATGGAGGAGCTGGGACTGAAGCCGTCAGAGGCTGAGCTGAAGGGGATCATCTCCCAGCTGGACACGGACAACAACGGTGTCATCAGCTTCCAGGAGTTCCTGGGAGCCATGGCCTCAGAGCTTCAGACCTCGGCCACGGAGGAGGGCCTGCAGGAAATCTTCCGTGCCTTAGACCAGGACAACGATGGCTACATCAGCGTGGATGAGCTCAGGCAGGCCACGTCCCAGCTGGAGGAGAAGATGTCTCAGGACGAGCTGGATGCCATGATCCGGGAGGCAGACGTGGACCAAGATGGCCGGGTGAACTACAAGGAGTTCGTGCGCATCCTCACCCAGAACTGAGGCCCCCCCGCCCCCTGCCTGCTCTGCTGCCCCCTGCCTCCACCTGACTCTGGTCCCACTGCTGGGTCAGGCCCTGCTTCCATGTGGGGACAGTCAGTGGTAGGCGGGAGGGGCTTCCCCGTGGCCTGGGGTCTGATCTGCCCAGCCAGACAGAGAATGCTTGAGAGATGGGGGTGCTCCCTACCTTGCAGAGCTGTTGTGAGGAGACCCAAAGCGATGCACCGGTTGGAATAAAGGGATGTGAGCTCCAAGGTGTACGGCTGTGCTTGAATGGGGGTAGAGGTGGGCTGGGGTGGGTGGGGGTTGGGTGGGGTTGTTGAAGGGCCCCAGCGGGGGCATGTGGGGTTCTCTTGAGCCTCTCCCCATTCCACTCAGCCCTAGTGGGGGACCCTAGGACTCAGGAGGCCCCTCTTTGATGCCCATGGTTGAGGAGGGTGGGGGGAGCACTATGGGTGGGATGGGGCAGATGGGACTCAAGTGCCTGCCTGAGCTCCCATCAGAACCTAGGGCCAGAGTCCAGACCAGGGCTGGGACACGCCTGCCCCACTGGTGATGTTTATTATGCTTTGCATGTAGCCAGCTGAAAGAAAACTCTGTGTGTGTGTGTGTGTGTGTGTGTGTGTGTATGTCCTGCATTTGAGATATGGGGAATTCTAGAGCCAAGTTGGGAGCCCTGGAGGACCAGCCCTACCTTACATGAAGGAGGGCGGGATGGTCAAGAAGTGGGAAGGACCAGAGATGCTGAGGTGGGGTAATGGGAGGGGGTCACACTTGAGGGGCGGGGGGTGTTTCCCATCAGATCCTAGAAAGACTTGGCTCAGGGAGGAAGATGCCCCTAAACCCTTCAGCTCCAGCCCTTCGGGGCCTTTTGGGGTTGGGGCTCTGAAGCAGCTCCCTGGGTGTGCGTGTGCCCACAGAGGAGCTGGGGAGAGACCAGAAGTCAGAGATGGGAGGAGCAGCCCCCCTTCCACCCTCTGAGGTCACGCTGAGGTGCCATCGGAACTTGGATCTTTGCAGTGTTGCCGTGAGGTTTCTAAAAACCATCCTGGCCAGAGCCAAGGCAGAGGTTCTCAGTGCAGGGTGGGGATAGACAGAGTCCGCCTACCTGGGGGGTTATTGCAAAATACCTGCCCAGCCCTTTTCCCTCCTCTCTTCCTATTCGAGGGCGAATGACAGAGCAATGTACCCGTGCAGAGGGGGTGGGGCCAGGCCATCGGGGTGTGCTGTAGCACCCATGAAGTATTCCCACTTGGGGATATTTTCAGTGGGTCACTGGGGCCCCATGACATCACACCTGCTGCATGGTCCATCCTAGCCCTGTCCTCGGGGTCTCCCTGCAGTCCCCTGCTCAGGCCTGGGCTAGAGTGGGGAGGAAGACAGAGAAGAGAGGCAGGAGCTCTGGTCCCTGAGAGTTCCCAGGGCGTGAGCGGGTGTGGCTTCTGGTGGAGATAAGAGGAAGATGAGGAAGGGGGCGGAGGCTGATCCCCCCTCCCGAGATCTCAGGAGTGGGGCGTCCAGGATGGGGGTGGACCCCCCCAGAGAGTCCCCATCCTCTTAGGGATGCAGGTCACAGAAGGTGAGTTTCTAAATGAGAGATTCCTAAATGCCAAGCTGGTCCAGGGCGAGGGGCTTCAGGCTCTGCGTGGAAACAAGGAAAATAAAGATGTTTTGGATGAACTTGATGTATTTAGTTTTTAAAGTTCTGAGAATATGCTCTTTCTATAGTTCAAATGTCCTTTCTTTAACGAAATGACTCCGATGGCAGATTTTTTTTTGATCCCTTTCACGTACTTCCTTTGAAACATGGGGAATCCCATGTTAATTTTGACATCTTACTGTCCTGCAAGGCCCCAACCTTTGAGAAGAACATCTCCAGCCTGTGGCACATAAAACTGATCTTCTTCCCTTAAAAAAAAAAAAGAAAAGAAAAAAACAATTCTTCTGACTTTGAAGAAGCATGAGGCTCATACCTGGGAAGAGCAGACTCCAGGACTGCGGGGGAGGAGGGGAGGAGGAGAAGGGTGGGGAGGAAAGAGGAGGAGAGGAAGGAGGGAACCCGGAAGCACTTAGTTCCCTAGGCTGGCTGGTGCTAGGATGCTAATGTACATGTGTGTTTAGTCACTTCAGTTGTGTCTGACTCTGTGACCCTGTGGACTGTAGCCCTCCCTCTGTCCAAGGGATTCTCCAGGCAAGAATACTGGAGTGGGTTGCCATGCTCTCCTCCAGGAGATCTTCCCCACCCAGGGATTGAACCCAGGTCTCCTGCATCTTCTGTGTTGGCAGACAGATTCTTAACCTCTGAGTCACCGGGCAAGCCCAGGATGCTAATACATGGAAGCTATTTTACTCTCCATATCCATGTGTGTAAAGATGTTATACTGAGAATAATGCAAGCAGTTCATGGATGGTTAGAGCTCGCAGAGGGAAAGAGAGAGATGAAGCCACCAGCAGCCTCTGGCTGGTGTGAGAACATTGAGGCTCATCCCTGCTGAGCTGTTGCTGAAAAGGGCTTGCTGGGGCCGCAAGACAAGAAGAAAGCCGCAGCAGTTTCTCTTAATCTGTTGCCCTGGGGAACAGAGAGGGAATCGTGAGTCTGGGAGAGGAAGTGACTTGTTTCAGGGCTCTGATGAGAGAAGGACCTGGAGGGACTTCAGGGTTCTACGCGCACAGCTGATTTCCATGGAGATTCCTGGCAGCCCCGCCCCTGGAGGAAGTAGGCCTGGGCGGGGTCTGCTGGGTGGGCTGGTGGGGACCAAGACTGGACCAGCCTCTCGAAGCTGCGGGCCTGCGTTTGAGTGCCTTTCTTCTTCCACCTGACACTGCAGGGGCTACAGAAACGGCTTCACATCGACTCCAGGGGGCCTGAATGACCTTGGAGTGGGGACCCCAGGTTACCCAACCCCCTCAGAAGCAGCCCCTCCCAGTCTAGACCCCAGGGGAACTGCAGAGCCAGGTGGAAGGTCCTGGCTCTAGGCCACATCAGGAAACCTGGGCCTCCAAAAGCCATTTTTATGAAAGTCTACTTGCTAAGAGTAGTTCTGCAAACTGTCAACTTGCTGTTCATCCCCAATTTACCAAACAATTATCTCTAAGGACACTAAGGATTAGAGATTCACATCGGATAAGATGCTCTGAACAGTTTCTAAATATTTCTCTGAAGTTTTCTTTGTTCAGTTGGATATTTTAGTTTTTAGTTTGTGGCTTGAAAATTGGTTTTGTTGCTGTCAGTTCACGTCAACATTGAACCATAACCTGACAGAGATGAGTGGTCTCTGGGTTTTTCTTTCTTTTTTAGTATATTGGGGAAGGGAACTGATTCCTATGAAGATGGAGTAGCTAAACCCTTGGCCTTAAGAACTGTAGATGGATGGGGTGGGTTTCCCTCCAATAGATTTTCAAAACAGACTGTTGCTTCAATACTCCTTTCAATTTACAGATTTGTTAACTGCCTCCATCAAAGTGATATTTTGCATACGTTTTAAGTATTTGATAATTGCTCATGTCTGAAATGTGAGTCACGTTTCATTCAAACCGACATTTGGCTGAGCAGAGCTAAACTGACACATCTATGGGAACTAGCTGGGGTGAAACCACTTTGGTGAAAACAAAACTAATTTCAACTAAACCAAAAATTCCCCCAAATTCTTCGAGGTAATAATTTTAATGAATTATGCTTTTTGTTGTTGTTCGGTCAGTAAGTCACGTCTGTGAAGGACAGGGGAGCCTGGTATGCTGCAGTCCATTGGGGTCACAAAGAGTGGGACACACAACTAAAGCAAAAATTCCCCCAAATCCTTCGAAGTATTAATTTTAATGAATTATGCTTTTTGTTTTTGTTCAGTCACTAAGTTGTGTCTGTGAAGGACCGGGGAGCCTGGTGTGCTGCATTCCATAGGGTCACAAAGAGTCGGACACAAGTGAGCAACTGAACACAACAACAGGGTCTGTAGAGACACAGGGAGGTTTGTTATGGGAACCGGCTCACGCATTATGGAGGCAAAGCCCTAGGACCTGCTCCCTGTGGGTGGAGGCCCAGGAGAGTTCAGTCCAAACCTGAAGGCTGGGCTTCAGGGGGCTGACGGGGTACACCCTGATGTCAGCCTGGAGGCTCAAACCAGGAGACCCCTGTCCAAGGGCAGGGGGAAGATGGAGGTCTTGGCTCAAAGCAGGGAGTGAACTCGCCCTTCCCCTGCCTTTCATTCTGCTTGGACCCTCAATGGATTGGGTGATGCCCCCCCCTCGCCCCCTGCCACTGGGGAGGGAAATCTGCTGAACCAGGTCAAATTCCCATCACTACTGTACACACCCCTCACAGCTGCACCCAGAAACATCTCCTCCAGCTCTTGGGGCATCTCTTAGCCCCACCAAGATGGCACACAGAATTAACCATCACTCGGTGGAGGAGGGAAGTAGGAGATTCCAGGGCAGGTAACGGGCAGGATAGATGACAATCTGGATGTCAGTCCTCTGGTTCCAACTGATAAGACTTCAGATCAATGCTCTTCTCTTCCTCCGCAAAGTCGGGAAGAGCAGGTTTTCAACAGATTCAGCTGTGCTCCAGGTCCTCAGGAACACTCTAGATTAATTATCCAGCCCCATTTGCTCTGTCACCCCATCCAGGTTCTGAGCTTTGGGGTCATGAACACGGCCCCATCACCCAGATTCTGCTAGGTGGTCACAGTCCAGAAGGCACAGCCCTACATCTGAGAAGCCAGGGCCTGCCTCCTCCTTCCTGGCATCGCCCAAGCACAGATGACATCATCTGCTCCTCCCATGCTCCGCTCCACATTACCACAACCTGGGAAAGGGCCCGTGCCTCTGCAAGCTCCTTCTTGCTCACCTGCAACTGTTTGTTATCTCTGGCACTTGGGTCTCTTTCCCGCCTAGACGTCCCCGCCCCAGGGCACGGCAGGAACTTTCCACGTCACCCCTGTCTGTCCAGCCCGAGCCCGCCTTTGCTATAAGCCATGATTCCTTTATATGCTAACACTAGCAAGCGAGTACTCTTTCTTCCCCCTTCTGATGTCTATGTCAGAAGCTTTCTCTATCTCCTTTATACTTTAATAAAACTTTATTGCACACAAAAAAATTATTTTTTAATTTAAACTTTTTATTTTGTATTGGAGAACAGCCAGTTAACAATGTTGTGATAGTTACAGGTGAACAGAGAGGGACTCAGCCATACATACACGTGTATCCATTCTCCCCCAAACTCCCCTCCCATCCAGGCTGCTACCTAACACTGAGGAGAGTTCCCTGTGCTGTAAGCAGGTCCTTGCTGGTTATCCATCTTAAAGATAGCAGAGTGTACTATAAGCCATGATTCTGAGTGCTGGCTGCCAATTAAAATGCCTGGAGAACTTCGGAAAAGGTCATGTGTGGCCCCTCCCAATGTTCTGAACCCACAGTTGGTCCCGGGGTCCTTGATGTTCTGGGGTCCCTGGCTTGGCCCTCTGCTTCATGCACGCAGGTGCTTGGTGGCTGAGGTGAGAAGGTGAGAAGAGAATGAAGCACGTATTTGCCCCCAAAGCCACGGTTCTGCCTAGTGTCCCCGGCCCAGGCCTCCTCTGCCCCGCTGGGCAGGGGGTGGTGCACTGGGAGAATTGGGGTGGTGAGCATGGCCCAGGCTGGAGGCCGCTGTTGCCCACGTCAGGTCTGAGTCACTCTGGGAGCTGATGGTGCTCTCCTGGGCAACTCGCAGCCCCCACGCCTGCTTTGCTCCCCAAAGCCAAGCCTGGAGCCCCGGTCTTTCTGCCTGGCTGACCTGGGACCCAGATGGAAGTCAGATCTGGGGAGGGGGTTGCAGGTGCTCTCGGCAAACTGAGTTTTCCTGCATCCAGAGCGGTGGGTACCCACGTGGGTGCCGATGATGCTCACTTGCTCACTCATTCCTTCCACAGCGTTTCCTTGAGCCGCACACTGCCATGGGTCTGAGGACAGGAGGGAGCGGTCACAGGAGCCCCAGGAGGAGACGGAGCCGCCCCGAGTGTGCAAACAGGAGCCAGTTCTCCCCCAGAGAGCTGGGCTCTTGCTGAAGCTCAGATTCCTTCCTTCATCTTCCCATCCTTCCCTCCTTACAACATATTTCCAGGCAGAGTGCTGTCCAGCTCTGGTGATGCAAGAGAGTGCCCACTTTGAAAGCTCCTTGTGCTGGGGACAAACCCGGGCATAGATGAGAGCTGGAAGAGGGTGCTGCCCACTGGAGCACTGCCCCGCCCCCCCGGCCAAAGATGGGGGACTCATCCTGCTGGAGGCAGAGATAGCTGGACAGGACGTTTCAGTGGGACTCTCAGCGTTGTGGGCTTTGAAGACCACGTGGGTGGTGGGCATTGCGAGTGTCCAGCAGTTGCTCACAAATGTGTGTTGAGGCCCCCAAGCTCCTGAGGGTGGAATCAGTGAGGTTTTCCTGCTGCCTGGGCGTGCGTCCGAGTGGCCGCCCATCCCTGACCACATGTGGAAAACACATGATGCAGCACTTGTGGTTTGTTCGGTGAGAACACCATTTGGGGAATAACAGGGGTCCTGGGGGAAGAAGAGTTGGGAAGCATTGATGTGAGGTTCTCCAAGACCCTCTACTGCAAGGCCAGCAGGGGAGGAAGGAGGAGGGTCCCAGGCCCTGAGGGTGAGAGCCTGGGGTCGGGTGGGACTCAGATTCTGACCTGAGCCTCGCTCGCTCTGCCTGCTGCTTGTAAGGACGATGGGCCAGTCGTCCTGAGTCCACCTGGTCTCGGAGAAGGCTGGGAAAGAGCACAGTGGAGACCCTGCCCAAGTCTGGGGGGTCTTCACCCATCCCCCACTCCCTGAGTCTGAGCCCCGTCTGCCCCAGCATGGGGGTTGGGTGGCAGGTGATCCTTGACATGAGGACCCAGCCCTGAAGCCAGGGCTTAGCTGCCCTCTGGGGCGGTGGCCCAGTCGATGACGGGGGTCACGGTCCTCGAGGGGAAAGAAGGCTGGACGAGGCGCCCAGTCACCAGGAGAAGAGCCCAGGGAAGACCGTGGATTGGTGGGTGGGCCGGGGGTACTAGGATCTCCCCCCAGATGCCCAGGCTCACTTTACCAGCGGCCTTGGAAGGAGAGAAGCTGACCTTGGTGCTGACCTCAAGTTAGATCTTAGCCCTGATTTTCTTGTTTGCAAAATGGAGGTGGTAACACTTTTCCCTTGAGGGCTCTATCAAGTGGTACACAGGGTCCAAACCACCTCGGACCTGGTAGAACAGGCACAGAGGCGGCTGCATGAGGCCTGGTGGTGTGTGTGTCTTGTCACAGGCTCCCAGGTCCCTGTGGATCCCTGAGCCCGAGATGATGGGCTTGTTTTACTCCTGCAGCTCTGGGTGGAGCCTGAGAGGTCCATGGGGCTCTGCTTCCTCCTCTGGGTTTTCCACGCGGCAGGGAATTTCCTGGCAGGAACCATTGCGGTATCTGTCAGGGTCAGTGGGCAGGGATGTTGGAAACACAGCCATTATCGCTCCCCAGACAATGCTGGTGTCTTGCTCTGTGGGTTGGTGCTGGCGAAAAAAGAAAAAAAACAGACTTTTTCAGCACATACTTTCAGACCAGAGGATTGTACTTTACATGTACATTATGATTTTTATGGGGGAAAGAGAGGAGAGAAAGAAACAGAAAAACAATTAAGCCAGCAGTTCTGTTCTTTGCTTTTTTTTTTTTTTGTTTTGTTAATTTTTTGGCTGCTCCACGTTCAGGATATTAGTTCCCCAACCCGGGATTGAACCGGTGCCCCCTGCAGTGGAAGCACGGAGTCTTAACCCCTGAACTTCCAGGGGATTCCTAAACTGATAGATCTGAAAGGAAGTCCATTGCTGACCAAAGTTTGGGCCTGATGGTGCCCGAGGTGGTGTGAGGACTTAACCTGGCAGAGGTAGCTGAGGAGACAGTTGGCCTCCCCCTCTGAGGGGGAGTGTCCCGGGCAGGACTTACTCCTGGTGTTTTGCTTTCAGGACGCTGATTGTTACTGTTTCCTCTTATTTATAGTGAGGAAAGCTGGTTTTCCACTTATAATCATGGCCTTTAAAATACATTTACTGAGTGCAGAATGTGTGGAGTAAAGAACAGCAGGTAGCGAATGGTACAAAAAACCCAGAGAATTGTGACGGTGGTTCTAAATGACCCGGCCTCTGGAGATATCCATGTGCCCAAGCCTTTCATTGTATTGAAGACTGGTGGAGGCCACAGGAGAGGTGGGCTTGACCAGAGTCCCAGGAGGGAAAGATGGGGCGGCAGTGCCCTGGAGAGACCGAGGGTAGAAACAGTGATGACGTAGGAGAAAAGGTCAGAAACTCCCCCAGTGGGAGGGCTGAGGCAGGGGTGGGAACAGCTGAGGGCAGAGGACCCTGGACTTCGCCCCCCTGCAGGGGCAGGCTCTCTCGCCCTGGGGAGGGCCCCAGCATGGTCACCTCCTGCCCCATTCTCAAGCCCAAGGGGAGCTCGGGACTCAAGCTGGAGGCCAAGATCTGGCCACAGCCACAGGGGGACCCTTTAAAAACACAGCTTCCAAAACTTCAGATCCTTTTCAAAGTTTTCCAAAAACTTTTGGAGGTCTCAAAACTTGTTTTTGCTCATCCGCACAAGCACCGGGAACCACTTTCTGCCTCGTGACCTATAGGTTTCCACCCAACTCCGAGGACAAGACCATCCTCCACTGTAAAGTCAAGAGATTGAGTAAGAGCGGGCTGTTCAAGGTCAGCTTGTGGGCCTGGTCCAGTGGGACGCAGGATTCAGGGGCAGAGGGCGGCAGGCCTCAGGCCACTGTCCATGTTTGTGACCTACTCCCCTGTTCGCTGCCCTGGGAGATTGGCCTTGGTTTCTCTCCCTGAGGTTTACTTTTTGCTCCCTCTGCTTTGGTCCAAGCCCCAGGACATGAAAAGGGAGAACAACCCCATTTGAACTCTACCTTCCCAAAGGTGAAGGGCTGGGGTATTCACAGGGTAAGGATGCAGCGTGATCTGAGGCATGGGGAGAGGGGAAAGGTGATGGGAAATAAAAGGTGAGGTTTCACTGTTGTTCTGAGCAGGTCTTGATTAAGCTGCGGGCTTTTCCACAGGACGCTTGTTCAGCAGATGGAGCAGTTAGCAGATTCTGAAGGTGGCCTTTTGGGCCCCGATGTCTCAAAGGTTACCAGGCGGACACTCGTGCTTGCCCAGTGGGAGGCTTGGTGGACCCAACCAGCCTTAACTGGCTGGAGCCTGAACCAGACACAACTGACTCCAAATTCTTGGAAAACAACTCGGGCAAACATCTTATTGTTTGTGCTCGGTGATGTGTGGAGGACACGCAAGCCTTTTGTGGTGGCAGTGAAAGCAAGCTTGATAAATGAGGACAGGTACAGGTGTAATGGATTTAACGATTTCCTTTGGTTTCAAAACCTTAAGAAACATGAATGCGTGCTTGCTAATTCTCTTCAGTTGTGTCTGACTGCGACTCCATGGACTGTAGCCCACCAGGCTCCTCTGTCCATGGGATTCTCCAGGCAAGAATACTGGAGTGGGGTGCCATGCCCTCCTCCAGGGGGATCTTCCCAACTCAGGGAGTGAACCTGCACCTCTTACATCTCCAGCACTGGCAGGCAGGTTCTTTACCACCAGAGGCACCTGGGAAGCCCTACTTTCAGTTTCTCTAGGAGCAAAGTAGCTAGTAGTTCTGGACCAGTGTCTTTGATGAGGTTGCCAGTGGCTGGGACATCCCTGGTGGTCCAGTGGCTAAGACGCCACGCTCCCAATGTAAGAGGGCCTGGGTTCAATCCCCAGTCAGGGAACTAGATCCCACATGCCGAAACTAAGATCCAGTGCAGCAAAATAAATAAAAATTTAAAAAGAAGGTGGTGGCTGAGGCTACAGCATCTGAAGGCTTGGCTTGGGGCTCAAGGTTTCCTCCCCTGCTTGGTGGTTCCCTCGCGCTGTGGGCAAGCTGATGCTGGCTGTGGGCATGAGGACTCAGTTCCTCTGCCTGGGGGCCTGTCCACAGGCCAGCATGAGCGTCCTTACAGCCTGGTGTCTGGCTCCCTCCAGGACCGAGCTAGGCAGAAGCGGCTTCAGAGTCACGAGCTGTCACCTCCATCTTACTCTGTTGGTCATGCAGGCCAGCGCTGAGGCACTCCAGGAGGGGGCGGGGGAAGGTCTGAACTCCTGGACGGCGGCTCATGGCAGGCCTGGCTGCCACAGGGCCCTCACAGCACGGAGGGTCTGCGTGGACCAGCTTCCATCTGGTACCTTGACTCTCGCTAAGGCTGAGCCGAGATATCATGGCCTTTCTGGTTCATCCAGCAGATACATCTGAGCACTTTTTCTGTGTCAGGAGAACTGGTGGGTGGGACGCAAAGGACAGTAACCTTACAGACCAGTAGAGAAGGTGATGCTGACGGTGGGAAGTGCTCAGTGTCATGGGGGCAGCAACAGATCCCTGGGGGGACCAGTGGGGGGATGGGTCAACGGGGCCTCGGAGGCGCAACCTGTAACAGGTGAGGCCTGGCTGGGTCTGAGGGATTGAAACCAAGGATTAGTCAAACCCATCGCACCTGTCTTTACTCATCAAGGTGGTTTTAATTGTTGCTGCAGACGTCTGGCTCGTCCTCCAGGCTGCAAGGCGCCGAAGCAATAAGACGCTTGCTCTGGTAGTTTTCTAGAAAGCTGGAGTCAGCTGTGTTTAGTTCAGCTGAGCAAGAGTCAGCGGTGTCCAGTTTGAGCTGAGCTGGTTGAGACTGGCTGGGACCACTGACCTTTCAACTGAGTGTGCGAACGTGCAGAGGCCTGTTGCTGAGCTATGCCTGCGCAGAGCGAGGATCGTGATACCCTTTCCATCACCTTTCCCCACAGTCCCCGTGTCTCAGACGACCTGCTTCTTCAGTCTTCATGCCATAAACACACAGGCCCCTTGCCTGAGGGGAACTGGATTTGAGGTTTGTTTTCCCATCTCCTTGCTTGGCGGCCTTGCTGATGGACCCTCTCTTTGGGGCAGACCTTGATGTCTCAGTGTTTTGAGTTGCTGTGCACCCAGGTAAAGAGGAGCCTGGTTCAGGAAGGGTAGGAGGGAGAGGGAGGGGGAAAGAGGGGGAGGGGGAATGTGTGGAAGTGCAGGGAGGAGAAGGATGGAAGAGGGGGAATGGAGAGGGAGGGGGAGAAAGGGAGGGGAGGGGAGGAGGGAGGAGGGGAGGGGAAAAGGGAGGAGGTGGGGGAAACGGGAACGGGAGGGAGGAGAAGGAGGTAAAGGAAGAAGAGGAGAGGGGGAGGGGGAAAGGGAAAGAGAGAGGGAGGGAGGGGGAGGGGAGAGAGGGAGGGAGGGAGGGGGAGGGGAGAGAGGGAGGGAGGGAGGGGGAGGGGAGGGAGGGAGGGAGGGAGGGGGAGGGGAGGGAGGGAGGGAGGGAGGGGGAGGGGAGGGAGGGAGGGGGAGGGGAGGGAGGGAGGGGGAGGGGAGAGAGGGAGGGGGAGGGGAGAGAGGGAGGGAGGGGGAGGGGAGGGAGGGAGGGGGAGGGGAGGGAGGGAGGGAGTAGCACTCTCCCAGGTCGGGGAGCCCGCCTGGCTGCTCAGGGTGGGGGGTTAGGGTGCGGGGCATTGCGGGTCAGGGTGTCACTTTCCACAGCTCTGACTGAAGAACCTCATTCCACACCCGTTGGACCCATGCTGATCAGCAGGCAGATGCCAACAGCTGCCCTTGCTAGTCTGTTCCTGCAACAAAGACAGTGACTGGAAAGTTCTCTGGGAGCTCCCGCCCTGGAGGACCTGGCTGTGTTAGTGCTGGAGCATGGCTGCTGAAATAGCTTCCACTTGTGGAGACGATCGCCTTACGCCCCTGCCCCGCAGGCACGCAGCACGTCACGTTTCAGGGACTCTGCCCAGTCGCTCAGCTGCGGTCCTGAAGTGTGTACTGACATGCCTGTGGGTCTCTTTCCCTTGTTTTGGAACAGCGCGCTGCCCGCTGGGATCAGGCACACGGAGGTCTGAGAGGCCTCTCCTGACCCCGGCCTGCTGTGCCCCTGAAGCATGAAGCTGTGCTGCTCCCTGTGAGATGCGGGCACCTCTGATGCTATGAAAAAGTCACCGCTGGCTATTCATTGACCCCTGTGGTTTGTGAGGTTTGTCCCATGTGGCTTCACGGCCTCCTGTCTTAGGCCACACATTCCTCTGGGCAGAGACTCTGGGCAGACCCCCTCCTGTCCTGGGGCTCAGTAGGGCCCTGAAAACACGGTGGTGGAGTGGGAAGAAAGCGGGGGTGAGGGCGCCCCCAACTCTGCAGAGTCAACCTTGGGGGGTGCCTCCTGCCCGTCTGCTCCCTGCTCCTCCCTGTCATCATGGTTTCCACGTCTTTCTCTGGCAGGTGGGTGAGGAGCTGAGGGCCGAGCATCATACCTGGAGATGGAGCCTGGCAGGGAGAAGATGAGCTCATGTTCACAAAGTCACATGCTGGCAGATAACAGCCTCTTTTCCAGCCCTGGGGCAGTTTCCAGCTTCTCCAGTCACGTTCAGCCAACAGCTGTAGCCTGAGAAGCCAGAGGGGAGAGAGCTACTCCAACTAGGGGGGGAGGCCTGCTGCTTCCTGATCCCATCATACAGCCCCGCTGGGGAGGGCCCGGAGTGGGAGCCCCCCATGGTCCTCCACCCTCGAGTGCAGAGAAGACAGGAGAGAGGCAGGATTTCTGTCCAGGGCTGGTCCACCCAAGCTCAGCTGAAACACAGACATCTCCAGCCCAGACTCCACAGGGGTGGACAGAAGGCAGTTTGGGGCCCCTCCCACCCAGACTGTGGGGCAGGCCCAGGACGTGCGCCTGTCTTAGATGCTGACCCTTTAGGAGTGGCTGCCCTGGGTGGGTTGGGGCTGGCATGAGAGCCTGAGGTCTGGCCTCTGGGTCACTGTGCTGGGCACCTGTTGGCCATGTTTGTAGAGCATGCACACTGTTACTCCTGATCTCTGCAGACTGTCCTTGAAGGATGTGTGCTCCTAACAGCACACTGGGTCTGGGTAATTTTTTTCTTTCTCTTAAAAGACAGACTTCTAAGAGCAGCTTTAGGTTCACAGCTAAACTAGGTAGAAAGTGTGATGTTTCAATATTCCTCCTCCCTCACACCCACGGCCTCCCCGTCATCATCTCCCCCAGTTGGTACTTGTGTTACAACTGATGACCCCACATGGACATGTCATCATCACCCAGAGTCCACAGTTGACATCAGGGGTCACTGTAGGTGGTGTGTGTCCTGTGGGTTTGGCCAAACATATAATGACATGTATATTATACATCAATACAGTATCATACAGAGAAGTTTCACTGCCCTAAAAACCCCCTGTTCTCCACCTGTTCATCCCTCCCTCGCCACAAACCCTCAAAATCAGATATTTTTATTGTTGGCATAGTTTTGCCTTTTCTGTAACATCAAAATAGTTGCAATCATATAGCATGTAGCCTTTGTTTCTTCCATGTCTTTTCAAGACTTGACAGCTTGCTTATTTTAGCATTTAATAGTATTCCCATCAGGATGCCCTGTAGTTCATTAATCCATCACCTACTGAAGGACACCTTGGTTTTCAAGTTTTAGCAATTATGAATAAAGTCGCTGTAAAAAAGCACCCATGTGCAAGTTTTTGTATGGACACGAGACTTTCAAGGGGCAGGGAGGTGGTTTACTGTCTGGTCCACGCTGGAAGCTTCCCTTGTAGCTCAGTTGGTAAAGAATCTGCCTGCAACGCAGGAGACTGGGGTTTGATCCCTGGGTTGGGAAGATCCCATGGAGAAGGAAATGGCAACCCACTCCAGTATTCTTGCCTGGAGAATCCCATGGACAGAGAAGCCTGGCAGGCTACATTCCATGGGGCCACAAGAGTCGGACATGGCTTAGTGACTAAATCACCTTGCTGGAAGTTCTCAGGGTAGGGCTGCGTGGATTAGCTTCCCTGGGGGACCTGGAAATATCTGCTTCCTCACTGGTTCAGCTCCAGGGGGAACCCATGTCTGTGTGTCTGGGAAAGAGGGCAGGCGAAGGAAGCCACTGATGGAGAGGGAAAGGAAAGGCAAACAGGGGAAGAAAGAGAAAGAGAAGAAAAGGCTGTGTGGATTAAACCAGAATCCAGATTTTTCTGATCCCATTGCTAAACTGTAACAGGGGACACGGATGTCGAGTTGTTGAGGCAGGTTTGTGTGTCTGTGAGAGGGCAGAGAGTAGACCATCTGTATTTGATGAACATTCTGCTTTTATTATGAAAAATGAAGCCTGGGGGTTCAGAGGGGGTTAAGAGATTAAGGACTTGGATACAATCCTGGAATTTCATTGAGTTCTTTTTAACTTTTGCATTTTTAATGAACAATTTCAAACATTTCAAAAAGATATGCAGAGTATAATGAATTCTCATGATGCCTCATCTTGCTTCAGCAGTCCTCAACTTATGTGGTTTGGTTTCCTTTTTATTCCCAACTATGCTCTTGCCCTATAATTTTGAAGGAAATCTCAGACCTCATGTGATTTTTATCCATAAAGATTTCAGTGTCTCCCTAGAGACTGCAATCATAGTACTTCTGTTAAACATAAAAATATAACCATATCTTGTGCACTTTACCCAGTCAATTCTGGGTATTTTGGATAGTCTTATTTAAAAAACAATTTGTTCAATTTAGGATCCAAATAAATCCATACATACATCGCAATGGTTCGATATGTCTCTTAGATGTAGGATTCCTCCATCTTTCTCATTGAATTAATTTTACTTTGCTGAAGAAACTCATTTGTCTTAACTTCCTGCAGGTCAAACTCGGGCTGACTTTCTTGGCAAGACTGCTTAGGTGGGGGGTGGGCCCCCTGTCAGGAGGTATGGTGGTCTTTATTAATGGTTGACATCTAGATCCACCAGGTCATGAGGGCTTACAAAACGGTGATATTCTATCATGTCTTCTTCACTGATTAGCTGGGCCACTGCTCTAAAGAAAACATTCCCTTCCTCAACTGTCTAGTTACCCTGAGATATGGTTTGTGGAAGAAAGGGCAGAATAAATGTTTATCAGTTTTCAAAGGAGTTGGGTTTCCTGAGATACTCCAAAGGGCGTTTAAAAAGTGGTTTTCTTCTTACAAATTTTGCAGCTCTGGGTTTAAACACTCATTATCCTAGTGACTGTGTCCATTGTCTCAAAGCCTCATGATAAATAGGACTATGGACACTGAATCTGAGGAAACTGTACCTGGTAAGTATGAAGACTTGCAGTTAGTTCTGGATTTGCTCACACATGCAGGCAAAACCCCAAGCTCCTCTGATCTGGGAAGGTCTCTGATCTAGGATTGAGGGAGATTTTCTTTGCTAGGATACTCCGCTCACGGGAACTGGCTTCACTGGACAAAGGGATGTGATTCTAGGGTGTTCTTTAATGTTGATTAAGAAAAGCCCAAGTTTGCAGGATGTTATCAGCTATTTTCACCTCCAGGACTTGTAACCCTAACAGACAATAATACCACCCATCCAGTGGTACTGTCTCCCGTGGGACAATGGGACAGTGTCTCCTTGAGGGGCCGGGAGGAGTTCTGATGAGGAAGAGAACCGGAGAGATGCCCACTCTGGTCTGCATCTCGGTTACCAAGACTGAACAATGGCAGCCCAGACCAGGCATCTGTTGATGGTTGTAAAATGAACTCAGTCACATTAGCATTAGGTATATGTACAGAAAACTAAGCACTGTGCTGGGTGTGCACATTCGCCCAAGCACTAAATGTACAGGAGAGCTAAGTCAGCACAAGAGTGGCCAGTCACCTGGATCAGCCAAGGAGACGCCAGTCTTAATCGATTCAAAGGTAGGACTTGGTGACACTGGTGCCCCGCTGGCTGACAGTTCACCCAGGCGCCCGTGCCTCCCCTCCCATTGTGCACACAACCAGACCAAAGGTTCAGAAAGACCACCCTTTGCTCAAAACAGACAAACACAGTGTTTTGAGTATTCTGCTTGTATGTATTCAACTCAGACTCTGTGAAGAGTTTAAAGGCAAACTGAGAAGATAGTAAGTAGATACGTCAGTACTTCCTACGTATCATTTGCATAATGGCTACAGGTTGGATCAGTGATGACTTAAGAGCTGACTCATGGAATTCTCTGTATCAGAATTAGGGGGGGGCGGGGGGAGTATTGACAAATATAAATTATGACCCCTGTACCCCACCTCCCCACCCCACACACACTGATTCAGTAAAACAGGTGTGGAAACTGGGGGAGGGGAGCTGGAGGTGAGGCCCAGTTACCTTTATTTTTTTCAGAGTACCCCTCATGACTCTGATGCCCAAACAGGCTTGAGAACTACTGGAATAAATAATCAGAGATTTTCAAATACAGATGTAATTTCTGAAGGGTGTTCATTCTACACAGTTACTCAGTTTCTGGGTCTTATTTCTTCCCTAGAGCGATCCCAAGAAAGCTATACAGTTTCCAATAAAACATCTTTTGATTGAGAACATCTGAACTATTATTGTTTCAATAACTTAGGAAGCTTATCAAGGTAACTCTGGAAGAAACTGTACCTTACAACATCTCTAGGAATGATTAGAAATCTTGCTGATTTCCGATCACAACCACTGGTGTAATCTACACTATTGGGTTTGAATTTGCAGAGCTAGAAACCTGAGTTACCTAAATTAAAATCTGAAATTAATTAATGAAAGTCCTTTGTTACTAGCTTGACTACTATATCCAGAAAGTGGCCAGGTGTTCAGCTGTCTTCAACTCAACTGCTGTTTCTGATTAGAGTGTGTTCTAATTGGTTTAATAAGATTCAAAAAACTTGACCTAATCTAATCTTTCTCTTACTTTTTGATGCATTTTGAAGGCATATTTGTGACCTTCTAAAACCTCTGTGAGGCTTGTCATCACCTCCTTGGCTGTAGCAGCATATTCTGGCAGAGGTCCAGCAAACATCCACCAGTCAGGAAACCTTTAGGGTGATTATGGGTGTGACTTTTTTTAATTGTATAATTCATTTATACAGAGAAATCATTTGGAATTAATTATTTACAGTCTTTTTCAGTTTTCATTTCCACTGGCCAGATACAGTTCACATAACAGTCCACGTTTACTGGAACGGTCACCATGACAAATCTTCTACGACATGGGTTTTCAGTCCTCCCCCATCCAAGACAATGATTGCAATTGAACAGAAACATTTCAGAGTAAAACACTCACCAATCTCTTTTCCCCTCTTAACGAATAAATCTGCCAGAATGCATCTGATATGGTCAAATTTTCAACACATTTCCTTTTCTTTTCAAACCCCTTATTTGCAAGTACTGTAAATCAAGGCAAACACAGTTCACATCCCCCAAGCCTTCTACAACTTACTACATACTCTCGACTTCAGCTTTTACTATCTCTTCTCAGAAATGTCTGGCACAATCAGACATTTTTACTTTAAGACAAAACTACACTCTTTTTCCATCTGTTTTTTTTAAAAAATACCTATTACCAGTCAATTGCCTTCCCTCTTGCTTTTCAGAGAATATTAACTTTCCATGAAATCCTTAAGATGGTTTCCTTTCAGTAGTTCAGAACACACTGAGTCATTTCATGTGTGTCCACCACCCTGAAACACTACATTTTAAAAATCGCAATTTTCTTAATTGGCTCAAAAACAGTATGGCTTGATTTCACTTGGTAAAGTTAATATGATTTAAAAACACACACACACACACATTTTTAATCAAGGGAGAAAAATACTTTAAAGACATGCCAATTTGAAAAGGGATCAAAGTAAAAAAATAAAAGGA
Source organism: Dama dama (assembly GCF_033118175.1). NCBI lineage: Eukaryota > Metazoa > Chordata > Mammalia > Artiodactyla > Cervidae > Dama > Dama dama. The sequence goes on from NC_083703.1 coordinate 43,469,981, forward strand.
AATACTAAAAACTACTTTACAATAAAAAAAAATTAAATAATCGGCAGGTTAAATCAATGAAAAATGAGGAATGTGCAGTGAAAAACAAACTAATAAAAAGCATTCCAGTTGGCAAAATGGAAAACCTATTAAGTTTTGTTTGTTTTCCAAGGAACTTATGTTTCAATGTAAATTTTGAAATATTACAGACATTCCAAGTAGATCTTAGATGCCAATGTTACAATTTCAAATTCTGCATGCAAAGTTCATCAAAGAAACACTGGTAAAATCCTGGTATTTGCAGAAGTTTAAGTTTTGGCAAATACTGTAAGTATCACAATTGGTATTAAAAAGTCATGATGAATGCAGAATGAGAATACCCATTAAGTATTTCATTTGATTAAAAATACCAGGTTTGCACGTTCTAAATGATCTGAGAAGGAAAAACAAAACAAAACAAAAACAAAAAACTGCAGTTTAACAGTAATCTGTATATATATCTTTAGCTGCCATTAAAAAAAATAAAAGAACAACAACCAGAACCAACCACACACACAGAAGACATGAGACAGTACTAAGTAACGCTGCCGTGCTCATAGGACAGAAAGAAAAACTGTACAAGGTCATAAATAAAGTCTCTCCCAGTTGCTAGCCAGAGCTTCCTTTATACCAGGGTCTCCTTCCGCTTGCCACCGACCTGGGCTTTGTCCCTGGCTTTGCGGAGGCTGGTCTGGGCTCGGGGTGCTTTCACGCCCGTAGCGTTGTCTGCTGTGTGCACCGGGGCGCCACACTCGGCAGCGTCTCCATCAGCTTCGCCCTGAGTCATGCTAGAGGCCGTGGACGCCTGTCTCTGGGCCCTAGCACTGCTGGTGGTGGTGGGGTTCTCCCCGCACTGCTCGTGGAACTCCGAGGGGCCGGTGGCCTGTCGGAAAGGGTCGATGGCGGTGCGGATGCAGCTGAACCACTGCTGCTTGTGGAACACGTCATTGGCTTGGAGAGTGTGGGACTGGCCCGGAGAAGGGTCCTGGAAGCGAACTCGGAAGATGTTTTTAGCTAGAAAAATAAACATTGACAAAAGGAAATCAGACTTAGAAAGCTTATCCTAGATGATGTGGTCAGACTACTTGAGTATGGGTGCTTGTCTCGCCACAGCAGGCACATCTATCTAGTAGGCAGTGCCCTACGTATTATGCATGTATGAGGCAGTGCCCATGTGTATCACGTACACATGCTGGAGTCAGAGCGCCACAGCACCTGACAACTCAGCAAGTGGACCAGGTCGGGACGACAGAACCCATTTCATGTTTAGTGTTTTGTCTGGGGACAGATTCTTAACTATTAAAGCTGAAATCATTTAGGTTCTGAGTTTATGATCTTTGAAACCATTTTAAAGTGTGACTGGTACCTTTATCTGAGTTGCCAAAAGCCCCTCGGAAGGACCCTCCCATCCTCACGTCTCCATCCTGCAGGTCTTCCAAGACCAGCTCTTGGACGGGGATGGGCTGCCGGTAAACCTGGTAGGAGTGACGCTCATTTCGAGTAACAGGCCGAGTCAACACCAAGATGTCTTGAAATAGGAAAATGTACAGCTTCTGGAGAAGCAAGAAACAAATACTTCTTAAATGTAGAACTTTGTGACTTTGAGTGAAATCCATTGTTAAAAAAACGTGACTGGATCTTAATTTTATCAAATTGATTTACTAAGATCCCCTTACAAATGACTTCATAAAGATGGTGCTTTAAAAGCAATGCACGTTCTCCTTGGAGAGTTTTTCTCACTGTAGACTATACACAACTTTTCTGTCCATGTGTAACATTAGATCAGCAGCAGCTGAGCAAACGCCACGTACCACAAAGACCTGTCGGTGGCGGCGTGACTAGAAATGCCAGGACTGTACACTACAGTCTTCTAACAGGGTGAGAACTTAAAAATGTAAGCTGGGAAAAATGTTAATGGTTCTGTTTTCTCTAAACAGAGACAAACCTAAGCTTTTACAGAACAATGAGGCCTTGTAAGAGAAATCAGAGATGGAAGATTAACTTTTTCCAAAAATAACCTCAACTTACAAATTGGGCTTCTGAAAAGCACATGATGAAATAAAAAAACCATTCCATGTGTATACTTAGTTCCAGCAGGTACCTTTGTAACTAAGATTGAGAAAAGAAGTCTGCTATCATTCTGTCTGCTATAAAAGTTTGTTTCATAGTGCTAAAAACTTCCAATACTATAAACTCTTCAAAAGATTATCCTGAAGAATGTACTTTTTTATTAAACATCATAAAACTAGTAAGTTATTTAGAAAGGAACCCCTAGCCAAACAAGTTGACTTATGCGTCAAAACTAAAAAATAAATTATTACTGATTCTTCACCAAGACATTTAAGTCACTTACAGAAACAAACTATTTACTTTATCAAAGTTGATAACATAAAATCCAGTTACTTTCAGTATGTGATGAGTTTATTTTATAAACCTGCTTCATAATTCAAGTGGAAAAAACTAAACAATGGGAAGAGGGCAGGAACTGCTCACTTCATATTAGTGTTAGATGCACTTACGTGTCCGTTTTTATTTTTCAGTTCCCCATGGCAGAGCAACACTTTGCTTGCTTCAATTCTAGGGTCCTTCTGCTTTTCATCCAGATACTCCAGCTTGTCAATGTAATATTGGCATTCTGATTCACCTTTCTTCACGTTGATATCAGAGAGAACTCCTTGTATTATCAGTATCTAAAAAATTATATATATATAAAGAAATCAATGGTGCATTTTCAGCATATTAATTTATCCTTATTTTCCTACAGGACTAAAATGTTGCATTAAAATGACAAAATTTTACAGCTTGAAGGGACCCCAGAAATCAGATAATTCAGTCAATCCCTTCATTTTATGCTGTCAGCCACACTGGTGATTTGCGTTAAGTCACACAGCTAGCTAATGGAAGAGGTCAGATTAGAACCCAGTCTCCCGACTAAAACATAAATAAAACACATGTTACACCTTTATACTAGTGCACAGTGAGCTAACCCACGAGAACTGAAAGTTCATGTACTCATTCAGCATGCAGAAGCTGTGAGGGGATCACTGTGTATATTTCTTAGGCAAGCTAACATGCAAACTGGCAAAGCACAGGAACCACTTCTTGGGCTACTTACAGCCTCCTGCAGGAGCTGAACATCTGGGTGGTCTTTGGGAGTATGTCTAAGAATCTCTTTCAACAGTAAAGGGTATTTGACAAGGCGGCTTCGAGGAATATCCAGGAAGCTCCAGAGATCCAGTTTTCGGCTGAAGGGAGACTCCAGGCACCGTTGGAGAAAGTCCTGGACTCTTGGGTCCTGTTTCTTCTGATCCAGAAGAGCCTTGGCTGCCAGCTGGTTACTGCAGTAGCCTTTGTAGGCATTCAAGCCCGGCAACTAAACAGCAGTAAGAGAAATCAAAGTATAGTCCATTAGTGAGATTGCAAGCATACGACATGAAACTTAGAGCTATTCATGAAAGTTTTAACAAGCTGTGAAGATTCTCCTGCAGGTGATAATGGGTGACTGTTCTCTCACTTGACTGTACATGCAAAGGCTGTCTTTCATCACCAAACCCCAGCCGTCTCTCTGAAAACAGGGCCTGGCATCGGCAGGCACTCAGATGTTAACTGAGAGACTAAGACAGGTAATTAACAGCATGTAACGTGGGAATTCTGTTTAAGGAGGAACATATTCTTGAAACAAATGAAACAGTGTCATTCATGATATGTCTTTCTTAAACAGTGACTGTAACTTCTATGTACATTAGTTCAGTTTTAGAGTCCCATTTATCTGATTTTAGAATCCACTAACTGGATCAAATCAGTGTGATCCTGATCACAAGTGACAAGCCTGCCCTGTCTGCATAAACATGCTACATACCCAGTTCACGAGAATGTGGCCAACGTGCTCCACTGTCCCGCCAGGCTTGGTGGCTTCTCCTATTCTTGCCAACAAATCTGAAGTGTAAGAAAGCAGAAATTCCAAGAACAAGTTTACTTAAAAACAATTCAGGGAGGAGCAAGACAGTGGTAGGGGATTAAGGGGTGCAAACTACTGTGTATGATATAAGTAAGCTACAAAGACATACTACACAGCACAGGGAATGTAGCCGTAACTTTAAATGGAGTATAATACTTAAAAATATTAATCACTATGTTGTACACCTAAAACTAATTTTGTAAATCAACTCTATGTCAATAAAAATTTCAAAAATATGCTGAATTAAATTAGAAGTTTAGATTTAAAATTGTTGTTGCTGTTTAGAATCTTACGAAAATTAGGGAGCACACCTTACCTTCATGCAGAGGTATGTAAGCATCCAAATCACCAAATATATGTGTGAGCTCCTCTTCTGACATAATAGACAGCTTTAACATGGGGTCGTGGTAGGCCTGTTAGAGGGGAGAAGTGCGTCACACACAGATCAAACAAATAAAACATGAAGAGAGGTCGGCATGTGAATTAAGCCTGACTATGTAAAAACCAGCGTGGACATTATTTCATACCTAATAGAAATTAAAGTACATGTTAATCTTGAAAAACTCTTCCTGATATTCATATTTGAAGAAATGCCTCTAATAAACCTCATCTAAAATTAGTATTCACCAGTAGATATTCTCTACTTTTCAACTTCTAAAGGTAACACCCTTTAGAATTTGTGGAATGTAATTTTTAAAACCTATGGCACAGGAGAGAAAGTTCTTTACTGACCTTTCTTGCAAGTTTGAGGTCCTCAATTAAGTCCTGTTCCCCTCGGGACATTTCATAGATTGCCTAAAAAAAAATCCAGCAAACATCACAGGTCACTCCTTCCTTTCAGAAAGGAAAATCACATACAATGGATAGTTACCATTATTTAATTGATGCTTGAACAGCGCTTTTCAAAGTGACTCAGTCTGAACACTATAATTCAGAATGGAAATTCTAATAAGAGGATGCCATACGTTTCATATTCTACCCCATCAGGGTGTTAAACCAAATGACCACCACCCTCTGCAAGTGCTGAAAACGGCCACTCAAATGCAAAAATACAAGTCTATCTTGCCGGAGGTGTTAGTTTGCTATTCTTCCGGCAAAGCACATGTTTAAGAATCAGAATCTATGTTTCAGTTTATGCTAGTGCACACAGTTTTGCTGTGGGGCGCACACCTCTTGACGTCTGATTTCCCTGGAGGTTAGAGACTGCTTCATGCTGCCGTCTAACGTCTCCGACCACAGGGCGCTGCTTCTCCTCTTGGCAGGCACTGGGACTGTCGACCTGCTAGAAAACTTTTGGGCTGAAGCTGGGGATCTGCTGTCACCACGAAGGGTAAATGACTTAAAAGAAAAGAAAAAAGTGAAAAAGAAAAAGCTTTGGAGGATACAGAAACTATTTATTTTTTCCTCAAAAAAAAAAAAAAAGGTTCTGACAATTTCTTTATGCATAAAAGTCATTTATGTCAGCTTCAGTCTGACAGTATTATAAAGTATTTGTGAGTCAAAATTACTTTCTGGGAATAAAAACTATCCAAGTTCTTGCTTTGCTCTAAGATGTAAACTAATATAATGAGATTATATAAATACTGTTTTGACAACAACATTACTTAACAGCTTATTCCAAAAGAGGAAAATTATATTTAAGTATAACAGTACAAACCTGTCTGCACAGCTCAAAGAAAATGCAAATTTTAGGCTTCTATAAAAAGTCACCTCACCGCATTACTTGCTCCTACCTGTAATGTTTGACCAAACCGCCTGACAGCTCCATTTCTTACAGGAGAGATTAGATTTGCCAAGGATGTGACCCGAGCTAGAGGTCGCACTCTTTTATTGCTTGGCTCCTGTGAAAACAAAAACAAGTTATACTAAACATGTGTTTAGGTATAATGATTTCAAGCAAGTTTGGACAAAACGTTAAGATCTCTCAAAAGTCAGATATTTGTACAGTATATACAAGAAACATGGAACTCTGAAAGTGAATGTTGTTTCTCATTGTTAAAATATGAAGAACACTAAGAGGAACAGAAAATTAAAAAATAAATGGTGCAAGAAAGGTCAAATATCTGAACATCACTGAGAACATAACATACTATATCATTAAACAACAACAACAAAAAAATCCAAAATTGAAACAAAAGAATTAGATTCTAAAATCCCACAGAAACTTTTAGCTTAATATAGAGAGTAACTTTAAAAAAACACCTTCTTACTATGAAAAATCAAACATTCACAAAAGGGGAGAATTGCATAATGGATCTTGGTCTAACAACTGGTTTCATCTGTGCCCATACTGAAATATTTTACAGCAAATGCCAGACCTTCTATCATTTCACTCTAAAATACTTCACTTAAAGAACAGCCTTTAAATGAAGGCATCTGACATTGGGATGAGTCAGCTCCAAGGCAGCCAGGTCCCTGTGGTGGGAGGTGTTCAAGCACAGGTAGAACAGTGGTTAAGAGGAGGCTGAGCCTCTGGACTCAGACCAACTGGGCCCAAATCCTGGTTCTGACACTTGACAGGAAACGTCCTGGTTCCCAATGTTCTCATCTGTAAAATGGGGTTAACATGAGAACTTCTCTTATAAAGGTGATATGAAGATTAAATAGATGTTTAAAGGGTTCAGACTAGTTCTTGGAACATACTGAGTTTTAGCTATTACTGACATCCTTTCTCAGGAATATTTGCACTTACTATGCAAACGCTGGTATTTATAAATAATTAGATCCTCTCATACATTTGACTATCAAGGAAAAATATACACAGATTGAGAAAATATAATTATTTTACATATATTGCTTTTAAAACAATAATAATATAGCAAACACATCATTTACCAAAGATTCCAAAACCTTACAAACTGCATTTCTTTAACTTTATAGCTAGGAGAGAGGAGGCACTCCACCAGGTGACTCACACAGCTGCCTAGGTAATGAAGGTTAGATCATAAAACAGTCCTACCCTTTATAATGTGCATAATTATTTGTTTGTAAGTTTTGGTGCCTTTGGCAATTGTGGCATACTTGACAAAATTTTAATGAGGATACAGAAGGGTACATGATGAAAAATTATACAAAACTCACTACTGAAAAATGACAGATGGAATTTTTTTCTAAAAAATCTTTGCTATGACCCAAGTCATGAAAAAGAGTAAAAATAATCCCTTGAGAATAATTTGAGCGTAGAGGGGCAGAAAGGGTTAAAATCCTCTGGAAAGAACTTAAATGATGGCATATCCAAACAAGCAAAGAGACCTATCGAGGCTCCGAAGGTGTGGACACAGTCGACCATGGCCAGGAAGCTCTGCAGACAGACCACACATTCCAGGCCCCTGGGTCAGTCCTGAAGAGGTAGTGCAGCAGGCCAGCCCCCACCCCCACCCCAAATAAGTGACTCCGAAGTAAAACCGTGACTATAAAGCCACAAATGTGCGAATGTTAAATGAACTGAAAAAGAAACCTCCCGAGATATGTACTAAAATGATGCACTGTGTGGTTGAGGACATGTGTGAATGCCTTTACCAGACCCATCTGTGCAAGACTGAAGGGACATATGCGCGGGCAGAAGGCAGGCAGAAGGCATTCCTTTCTATTTAGTAAAGGCAGGACAAAGACGCTTCTGTGTGAACGGAGATAGAATTACCTCACAAAGTAAGATATGCCAGCGCCAAGGAGAAACAGAGCAGTTGTCAGAAAGATCTGCTTCACCGATTGGAAGAAGAGGTTAATTCCTCATCCCTGTTTAGAGCATAACCAATCTGACCTCCTGGTAAATCATAAAATATTTAATTTCAATTGAAAAGTCTCTGGAAACATGCTCTTCCCAGTGAATTTGAAAGGAAAAGTTAAGTTTAGCTGGAAGGAAAGGAATTTCTGATATCTATTTTAATACATAAAATAAAAACTTATCTTCGGATCAGTCAGTACAACTACTAATTTCCTGGTAACGTAAAACTGTGATATTTAAAATGAAAACTACTGAATTAATTTAGGTAATTAAATGTAAAGATATCTAAAGCATCTTTCTGAAACTAAAACTGAAATGTGGATTCTCTTTCTGAGGCTGGTGGGGTATATGTATGGTGTTACATATGTTCCCAGCCCTTGAGAAGCCCACCCATAATCTCACTGCTTCACAAAGGAGATGCCAGTCTCAGGAGTGTATCCAATCTAAAACGTCTGGGAGGAGCGCCCGGCTAGCTCTGTCACAGAGCAAGATACTCTTAAGTCTGTACCAAAGTAGTGCTGAATCAGGAGTACACGGAGGAGGGCCTGGGGTGAGAGGGCATCTTCGTACTTTCCACACTGGCTTGTGGTATCTGAAAGTAATTTTCATGCCTTACTAAACACTCACATGTGAAGAATGCTTGTAAGATGCAACACAAACTTTTAGCATATATACTTATTACAAAAGTACAGAAAACTTTAACGAATAACTAATTCAAAAAGTATGATTGAAAGGCAAAGTGTAATACTGAATATGGCTCACTAATCTCAGGATAAACACATAAGAAAAAAATCAGAGACAACTGTTATGGAAAAGTGCTATAGGTCACCTATAAGGTAGGGACAACAAACTGTCTTTTATGGGTTAGAATTTGGTCTGTGTGAGCTACAACCAAGAGCAGTGTTTCTTTAGAGGCTGAGATGAGCCATCTAACCTACCCTGGTTTCTGGTGGGGAGTGCTGGGAATCCACCCATGTCTGTCCCTCTGCAGGCGAAGGAACAGAAGGTAGGAGTCTACCTGCCTTACCAGTACCCAAATAAGGCTTTCTTCCTGGTTTTACTGTCGTGTTATTTTTGTTTTGAAGTGTTGTTAGCAACACTTCAAACATAGTAAACACTTCAACACTTAGTAAACATAAGAAGCTTAAAGAATGGGTACAGATAGTGAAACTGGATACCCTCCTTCAAAAAAATTGATCTGAAAACCCAGGGGAACAATAAAGAACATGAACAAGTTTCACATGTTCAAGGAACTTTCTATGGTCGGCAACCTTTCACTAGGGCTAAAGTTCACTTAGAGGGAAAAAACCCAACACCCTCTAATATAAATTTATGTTGTTTATTTAGGTTAGCTTTTAACCAGACTATCTAGGTTGGCCAGGCAATCACATGTATTGTTATAGGGAATCTGACTTGAGACCTAATATTTAATCAATCTATTTATTTCACTAACCCAGTTGTACTCAGATTTTATGCCTTAAAATATTTTCTGTATAGCTACAAACAGAAAATTCTTAAAAACAATTTAAAGTCCTTTACTGGGATGTACCTTGTGCATAAAAGCAACAATCTGGAAAAGTTCTGAGGTGAACCCCGTTTTTTTGTAAAGAGGTTTTTTTTCTCCTCAGGATGTCACATAGAGGATATACTTTTTTTGGGGGGGGGTCGTCTTTTCTAGAATCAACCAAATCAAGACACAAAAAAACAAGCATGTGTTTGGGTCTACTCATTTGGGTTACTGGATAAGTAATTTTCTCCTCTATTTGGCAAAAGCTTTAAGAAGAATGAAAAGAAAAAGTTATTTATAAAAAGATAAAAATGAGTTATGATCACATAGGATTTCTCCCCTTTCCTCTTAGTAATAAATAGTCAAATATAGTTCTTTATTTAAGGCTGTGCTGCTAAAAGCCTGATGACATTCCTAGTGTTTTTAATCTTTGGAATAAAAGTATGCCGTAAACACGGTCAGTGTCTGATACCAAACAAGACTAGTTCCGCTTTTATTTACACTGATGACCACTTTTGCGAAAACTGAAACACAAAAGCCAAAACCAAACAGAAAAAAGAAAACCAAAGCCAAATCACGTCTTTTAAAGATAGCAGCTATTTTAACTACCAAAGGTGTGTGTGTGTGTGAGAGACACACAGCTTTGCTGAGACACACAATACACTGCGCATATTTAAAATGTATAATTACGTAAGTTTTGATATAGGTACATGGCCACAAAACCATCACCTCAAAGCAGCGTCATATAGTTAACTGAATACAGGAATGATATTTCTATTCCATCAGCAATGACAAAGTACATACCATAGAGTATATCTATTGCTGTTATATATATAGAACGAGCACATAGCATTAACTATTAAAATTAAATAAGTGGCATAAAAGTCACTTAATTTGATAAATGTTCATAAAGACCTTAAAAAAGTACAATAACTTTAGGTAATTAAAGCAAGGACGGCAGAAGTACCTAAATAATGATTCGCTGGCTTAAATAATTTAACATATTTTTCTTTCTGAAGGACAAAGCCACACACAACGAACTTATCAGATGTAGAAAGAAAATTAAAAATGAACGCTGGCATTTTGTTCACTAGCATTAACTTTTAACTAAGGGATTCCTACTTTCTGCTTACTCCACAGCCCAGTTCCTAAGACTGACTAGGTAACAGAAATGCATGCAAGACAAAAAAAAAAAAAAAAGCCCCCAAAACAAAATCTAACCAAACAAAAAACTGAATTAAACATCAGAAATGTGACCAATTCAACCAAACTGAAGTATATATATTTAAAATCTTTTTCTTTTGTATAAAAGTTTATATACATTTAAGTAACGCTATGCATAAACACATTTCAAACCTGCATGTGAATCAAGGCCACTTTAGTGCTCAGTAAGAGCAAAAGTTCAGTTTAGCGTCATACTGTTAATACACTGTTCAAGAGGGTAAGTTTCGTGGCGTCAGAAACCTTCCCTGGGCTGCTCTCCTCCAGTCTTACCTCCTGCTCTCGGAAGGACTGGTTGTTCACGTCGAGGACTCGTATAGTCCTTTTAATGGGCAGGAGACCTCCGACCTCATCGTGCGCCACCATGCTTCCCGAATGCCCCCGCACCCACAGCCCGAATCCCCCGGCTCCTCTTTGCTGGCTCCTCCCGGCGGGGTGCTCAACCGGCCTCCGCAGCCATCAGCCAGTCTCGGCGCGGCTGCAGTTTCTGCGGGCGCCCGCCAGGCTCGCAGCCTCCAGGCTCTGGGGGCGGGGCGGGCTAGGTGGGCGGGGCCCCGGGGACACGTGACCGCCTTAACTGACAGCAGGGCGCACCTAGGCTTCTCCGCTTTCCCTGCCAGAGAAAGCTCTCTATCAGTGGTTTTGGAATTTCTATAGTGAGGCCAGAAGGGAAAAGGAAACTGGGTTAAAGTAAGACTCTTCCTGACTTAAAAAGCATTCTCAGAGACAAACTGCTTATCCAGGTTACCTTTTCTAGTACTTAGCTGCAGACACAGATACTTTTTCTATAAAACCCTGTTACCTAAAAAATAAATTATGGACTACTTGACAACTTTAAGAAAATCGTAATTGAGAGTTAAATAATCTTGCCTCTATGAAGCAACCCTACTTCTGTTGGTTTGGCAGGCCTACAACTGAGCAGGTTTTCTTCTTAGACAGTAAGTACTGTATTCCATTTTGAAAAGTAGAATTGTCTCTTAATTATATGCTACTGTGAGCCTGCCAATGCAGGAGACTCAAAAGACATGGGTTTGATCCCTGGGTCGGGAAGACCCCCTGGAGAAGGGCATGGCAACCCACACCAGTATTCTTGCCTGGAGAATCCCATGGACAGAAGAGCCTAGAGGGTCCTTGGGGTCACAAGAGTTGGACACGACTGAGCGACTAAGCACACATGCACTATGAATGACAGGATGCTGGTAATTTGTGAAAACAATTCTTAGGATTTATTCAGTTCAGTAGCTCAGTCGTGTTTGACTCTTTGTGACGCCAGGGAATGCAGCACACCAGGCTTCCCTGTCCATCACCAATTCCTCCTAGAGCTTGCTCAAACTCATGTCCATTGAGTCAGTGATGCCATCCAACCATCTCATCCTCTGTCATCCCCTGCTCCTCCTGCCTTCAATTTACTAGGATCAGAGAAATCGGAGGCATCTCTGTAAAGGCATTATTCTAGATGATGCAGGTGATAGAAAACAATAGGTTCCACATCCACTCCTGAAGTGCTAACAGATCATTGTGTAAAGCAAGGCCACACAATGAGATAAGTGATGCAAGACAGCTTCTTACAAGTCCCAAATAAGTTGTACTGCTAGTGAGGCATTCAGGAGAAGAGACCACTTCCAGGGTCTTCCCAGCTGAGAGGAGGGTGGGAAAGACATTGGGGGAGGGGCTGTAAGATGTTGTTTCAGGGCTTGGAAGGTCATGTTGTGTTTTCCATAGGTCTGAGCAAGGGAAAAGTGCAAGGCCTTCCCAAAGGAGCACAGGGAGCAAACTCACAGCATGAGGTCACAGGCTTTGGATAGAGACAGATGAGCACAGGGTTTTACTGAGCAGGTGAGAGAGATAATAAGAGGTGTGTTGTAAGGTGGTGTTTATGATGGTTTAAAAGATGGCTGGAAATGTAACGCAAAAGTCATAGCCAGGTATCAAGTACTTTGCCTAAGGTAGGCCAGTGGGAAAAGCAAAGGACAAGTGCGAGACAACATGTGCAAGAAGTTAGAGATTCCGATGACTGTAAAGTTAGGAGGGTAACTGTTAATGCAAATAAAGAAGAATCAGCTTTGAAAGTACATTCTGAGTTTCATTTTAGATATTCTGAGTCTGAGGTGGTGGAAAAACATGAAAATAAAACTACTGAGTGAGTAGTTGGAAATGTTGGACAAAGACTCATGAAGAGGTCAGAGAGTGGATTTAGATTGGGGAGTCAGAGACACAGGGATCAGAGTTGAAGATCTGGGAGTCAATGAGATGCCTGGGGGAGAAAAGCTGGACAAAAAGAAAAGAGGCCCAAGGATCTAACTTTGGAGAAATGCCAAGGGAAAAAGAATTTTGCAAAAGGAACAGTCAAAAGGAAGGAAACAAAACAAGATGTCAAGGGAAGAAAAGGTGTTAATTATGGCAAAAAGGTTACAAAGGGTAAGAAAAGATTCATGGATTTACTGATTATAGGTCTGATGAAGACCTCAAGTGTGCTAGTTCAGCAGAATAAAGACAGAAGAGAAATCACAAAGGTTGAAGAGTGAATCAAGCAGAACAGCAGGCATAGACTATAATGACAAATAATCTATAAAAAACAATTTATTAAGATTTGCAGAACAGTGTTACTTCTTGCAGGGAGGAAGAATGCTGTCCTTCCATAAACACCAATGTGCTTTGCATTTAGGATGGTGTTAATAATCTGTCTGCTTTGAGACTTGGAAAGAGTGATGGCGACTGGCTACATTTCATCAACTAATCTTTATTACCAAGTCACACCTGGGCAACATGTGTGACGCATGGGGCCTTAAGAGAGGCTGCTTGTAGTAGACAGTTCTCTGCTACACAGCATTAAAGTGGAAGCACCTTAGAGATCCTGGAATCTTGTCCCCTCATTTTACAGGTGAGAACACTGATCTGCTTAAGCCCTTGGAGCTCATAGGGTACAATAACCTGGTTCAATTAGTTTCATTCATTAAAACATAGTTGCAAGGAAGGCTACTTGTGGCTACTTAGTTTCATAGGGAATAAAGGACTTATGCAGAGGGGGGGGTGAGGGAAGAAGCTGCGAGGGTGTTCCCATGGTCTCTCACCTGACGTCCTTCTCAAGGCTGTTTTTCTATTTAGTTCTGACAGAGGTAAGGCCAAGGTAACGGGGGAAACGATTCTCTCTCACTTCCCTCCTTCAGTAAGGATGTAACGGATAAAGGTAGAAATAGCCATGAAAGCCAAGGAGGTATAGTGATAGTCCCAGTGGAAAAAATATCTCACCTCACAAAACCTAAAATCTTAGCTTCAGTTTGGATGTCCAAGTTTGTGGTCTACATCTAATTTAGACAACTGTAGAGAGAATCTATAAAAGCAACAGTGACCCTGGGATTCAGTTCAGTGAGCACTCTGAGTGATGAGTCTGAGGGACTCTTGACTCTAACAATGCTCTATTAAAATCCAATGGCTGAAAAAGGTCCCTTGTGACTGCTAACTCACCCTCCTAAGAAAACAAGAGGAAAATGGACAGTGGGGAAAAGAAAAGGGAAATGTGAGTCCTTATTCTGTGCTGGAAGCTTTATGTATATTATCTTATTCACCCGACTTTATGAAGTATGTAGATGGAGGAAATCAGGCCTCAGAAGTTTGAGAAACCTGTCCCAAGTTTCAGGGGTTGTCAGTGACTAGACAGGTTTGAATCTGGTCTGCTCAACTGCTGCTGCAGTGTCCCTTCCCCATGAGACAGTCTGTGTAGCACCTTCAGCTCAGTGCTCAGGCATGGCTAGTTGTCATTCTGTGAGTTAGGGCAGAGATGAGTTTAAAATCCAATCTCTTAGTCCCAGGCTAGTTTTGCTAAATAACTGCCAACAGTTTACAGGGAAGCAAACCATATAAACCACAGTAGAAAGATTATTTGTATTATAGGTAGGTAAATAAAAAGATAATAATGAAATAGTTCCAGCTGCTTAAGTTTTAGAAAAAAATCCTATTTCAATCAACAGTTTAAAGATGCTATTAACAGAGATTTGAATTTCAACAACTGGCATAACTGGAACACAAAATGGTTAAGTGTCTTGTCTTTGTGTATAAAATCTAGAATTTATAAACATAAAAACAAAATTACATTATCTAAAAATAGTAATGCAACTTTGTTTAAAAAAAAAATCAATCAAGTTTTTGGTAAAATTACTGTTTTCCAAAAACCAAGTATAATGATAGCCTCTGTTCATCTGTTCGAACGCATGGTACCTTCAATGCTTACTTTCCTAAAATTTGAATACTGTGAAGAGAAAGATGTTTTCCGTCTCTATAGACAAAGGACTATTAGCCTATTTACCTTTTTTCTCCTTTTAATGTGAAATAAGAATTCTGGAATTTAGAAATAAATTAAAGCTGAAGAATAATCATTACTTTTTTTGGGTCTAGATACTATTTGTTCTTATTTACTTTTGTCTGGAACAATAACAAGCAATTGGAAATTAGGCTAGGAAACCCTTCTTAAAGGTAAAGAAGAAAACAAAATCTAAGCTCTCTGCTGCCCTCTACAAGGGATAGTGTGAAATGCAACTGCCAACCTGCTTTTCTTCAACTTTGTAAGGATCTTACATTGAGGTCAGTAAAATGTTTATCTTTAAGCCCTTGTATAGTGCTCATGTTTTATATTGCTAAATTAAACATATTTTAAAATTGTACAAGTATATAAAGGGATTGCAAAGTTCACAAGATATATTTTAGGGACTTTTTATAAATATAAAAAACTATGTTCAACTTTAAAACTCGAGTTCAAGATTACAAAAACTACTGTACTTC
This sequence comes from Dama dama, assembly GCF_033118175.1. Taxonomy (NCBI): domain Eukaryota; kingdom Metazoa; phylum Chordata; class Mammalia; order Artiodactyla; family Cervidae; genus Dama; species Dama dama. The sequence goes on from NC_083703.1 coordinate 43,485,185, forward strand.
ACTGAAAATACTTGAGTTAAAAATAGAATTTCAAATCTTACTAAAAAAGGAAACACTGATTGAAATATTAACAAAGTGGGACTTCTGAGGAATGAGAGTTCCACAATACCTAGTAATGAGTTAAAAACACCACCAAAAAAGGCATTCACATTTGGGTGAGATGCGTATGAAAGAAGTCAGCAATGAAACTATATGTGGATAAGCTTTACGAAGAGTTTATTTTGGGAAAAGATCAATTCAGATCAGTTAATACTATGAGAAAGACTATAACCAGAATAGCTGACAGGCTAAGAAGCTTGGTATTATCAAAACCACAGTTCTCTTTGCAATGATAACCCAAGCAGCAAACAGAATCAGATACTGCTGCTGTTAGTGATGACTTTTTATCTCAAGTGTACAGGATAACATTTCTTGCATCATGTAAGATGGCCTGTGCTTATGTATTAATACCATAATGTTGAGTGAGATTTCCAATTTTTTTCCCTAAAACTCAGCTAAGGCCCAAACCCAAAGACCAAATGCACTGCTCTGAGCCAGTCCTGTGTTCTCAGCCCACATCTCACTCCAGCAGCTGCTGGAGCAATGGCTTGGCCTCAGACAGCCCCTGATCCCAGCTGTGTCACGTTCTCACCCTGGGCTTCTCAGAGGCGGAGAGAGGCATTTACACATGGTTACCTGGAAGTGTGAGGGATTAACATCCCTTGGGACACCCACTGACTAATGGAGCACAGAAGCTTGTGGGTACAAGCTCCCCCGTGAGTCCCCTGAGAAGACAACTGTGTGGTGTATTTTATGTGGCTCTTTAGAAGGTCTCATAATTAGACACTTGCAGTAGCCGCCTTCGTATTCCTTGGCAACACACCTGGAACCCAACTACCTGTCCACTACCTCATGCCTCAGGCTCGGATTTCTGGAGGGACCACGGGCTGAGACACTGACACGGAGACTGGCCCTAGAGACCAGACACTCGGGATGGGAGTCTGGAACTGGTCACTCATGGATGAAGTGGTGACAAGGACCACAGGTATGGACTGGTACAGATGGAGCAGTGAAGCAATGGCATATGTAGCAGGGGTGACATGGGGGCAACAAACTGTAAGGATTACAGAGTTGGCTGGCTTCTGTTAATTACTTTAAGAGACTGAAAAAGAAGATGGTAACCTTCATGTTCTGAGTCATTACAGAGGGAAGGGCAAAGTGGGAGCCCCTGAAATTTAACCCCCTACCCCTGGGCCAAGGTAAGAGACTGAAGCAATAATGCACACCGAGAGAAACTGCAGAGACAGCCATCAAATTTGGAGCAGGCAAGAGCGGTGATCTCTACTGTACCTCTATTAAGCCTCCTGCAAGGAGGTGGTGGTTCTTTCTCTGAAGGTTCAGATTTGGGGATCTCATTTTCTTAAAAGTTAATAGTGCATTGAAGGGTTACATTTTGAGTATTGTATACCAATTTGTAGAATATAATGATATACTCTACAATTTTAGATTACACCTAATACTAAATTATGTATTTTTATTCTTTAATGACTATGACAGGCAATTGGTACTTTAATACTATGAAATACTATAAAAAAGCATGAGGTAGCCCTATATATATTGATAAGATATAAATTTAAAAAAGCAAGCTATAGCATTTGTACAGTATACTCATATATGTCATCATTATACACACTGTGTGAAAGTAGGTAAATAAAAAGGGCCTAGAACACATAAAATAATAACTAGTTGCTTCAGAGGATAGAGGTGAAAACTGGAGACTTGAAAAGTTTTAATTTTGTACAAGGACAATGCATTTGTGTTACTTTCACAATGAAAAAACAGACAAAAGTATTTTAGATCACACAGCAGTTTAGACTAGACTATCCCAGACCACTACTAACCTAGACTTGCTACACAAACAGAAGGATTATATTTCAGAAAATCATTCCAAGAATCCAGAATGTTGCTTCTGTTGTTTTTCATGGGAGATAAATAAATTCTTCAGCCTATCATTTATAGCCTTTGACTAAGTGGTCAATTAGCCCTCTGTATTTCATTTCTTAGTTCTTCTTCATATAGTGGACTCTCTTCAAATCACTTGTTCATCATTATGTTAAAATAAATGATCTTAATTGTTGGTAGCTGTAGATGCCCCTTCTCTATCTGGGCTGGTTTTCCCAACTTCACGTTTGCTTTCCCAAACACCCAACTCCAAATCAAGACCTCCACAGTATACGCTGGGCTGGAGGAAGCACAAGCTGGAATCAAGACTGCTGGGAGAAATACCAATAACCTCAGATATGCAGATGACACCACCCTTATGGCAGAAAGTGAAGAACTAAAGAGTCTCTTGATGAAAGTGAAAGAGGAGAGCGAAAAAGTGGTCTTAAAGCTCAACATTCAGAAAACTAAGATCATGGCATCTGGTCCCATCACTTCATGGCAAATAGATGGGGAAACAGTGGCTGACTTTATTTTTCTGGGCTCCAAAATCACTGCAGATGGTGATTGCAGCCTTGAAATCAAAAGACACTTGCTCCTTGGAAGAAAAGTTATGACCAACATAGCATATTAAAAAGCAGAGACATTACTTTGCCAACAAATGTCTGTCTAGTCAAGGCTATGGTTTTTCCAGTGGTCATGTATGGATGTGAGAGTTGGACTTTGCTGAGCGCCGAAGAATTGATGCTTTTGAACTGTGGTGTTGGAGAAGACTCTTGAGAGTCCCTTGGACTGCAAGGAGATCCAACCAGTCTATTCTAAAGGAGATCAGTCCTGGGTGCTCATTGGAAGGACTGATGTTGAAGCTGAAACTCGAATACTTTGGCCACCTTATGAGAAGAGTTGACTCATTGGAAAAGACCCTGATGCTGGGAAAGATTGAAGGCAGGAGGAGAAGGGGACGACAGAGGATGAGATGGTTGGATGGCATCGCCGACTCGATGGACATGGGTTTGGGTGGACTCTGGGAGTTGGTGATGGACAGGGAGGCTTGGCGTGCTGTGGGTCGCAAAGAGTTGGACATGACTGAGCGACTGAACTGAATTGACAGTATCTTCTGTTACTGTCATAATGCCTTCTAATACCAATTGGTACTTCTGCACAGTCTACTGTAATCTATGCAGGTATGATTCTGTCAGAGGTTCTTGTTTCCTGTTTGTATACATTCTTATCTCTAAGATCCAGTATAGTATTTGAAATATTGTGGGTACTCTGTGAATGTTTGTGGTATTAAAAAAAGAAAAGAATAAAAGAAAGAATTTAGATCAGACCTCAATGAAGTTTTGAGTATACAAAGATGATGTTGAATAAATAATTACTTCAAATTCATTCTTTCCTTACTATAGTTGTACACAAATCCTTGGCTTTGGAACAAATGGAGACTGCATATCACTGCATTATTCTCTTTGCAGCTGGGCATGTATTTAATGCAACTAAAATTTTATAAGGATTTCCTTCTTGAATATAATTCCTCAGTTTTAAGGAGGTTAACAACAGTATGTACAAATATACAACTACTGCCCTAAAATGTACTATTAATAAAATTCTGAAGGGCAACAGAAGCCTGTCTTTGGCTAGTTGGTGAATATTAGTTCATAATATAATATCTACCCTAAAAATTATAGTAATTCAAATAATTCCCATAAATTCAATGTCAGTAAAAACTCCTAAAATGACATCAGGTTTAGAAGAAAGCTGAATTTCCCTTTCACCAGACTGGGGACAAAATAACACGAGGCAAAGACCATATGACCCACAAAGGCTTGGAATAACTTTTCGTCCAGGAAGAAAGGAGGCCATTTAGCCTCTGGGTGTGAGGTGAGGGTATCAAAAGGACATGGGGAATCACCCTGCTGTACACCTTAAATTTACACAATGTTGTACGTCAATTATATCTTACTAGAGCTGGGGGAAAAGGACATAGGAGCCATCCTGAGAAGGCATCTGGAAGCCAAAGATGGGACAATGTGAACCCAGTAAGAGTAACAACTAAAATGGATCAAAATACAACAAAAGTGTTCATATCCATGAGTTCATAGTACTATTAAAAAGGAAAATCGCTAGTTACTTTTAGAGGACTTTAATGACTAAAACTCATTATTTTTGAAAACTGATAAAGGAAAGAAATCAAGCACTTGTCCAGTCTTTATTATAAAACAGTACTCTGAGTAACCAAGGTTGATGAGAGGAATTTTCTCTTTACAGAAGTGTTCCAGTTAATAAAGAGCTGATAAAGGCACAAGAGAACTATTCTGCAAAGTCAATGAATAAATGAATCTAGGCAATGACAATTAATCTTTGATAATCAAGCAAATTAACCAGATTTGCTAAAATATTGAGGGGCAGACCTGTAAAAAAATCTAATTTTTAAAAAATACCTGTCTTTAAAAAGAAGGCAGCTCCCATCATTAAACATGATGGCAAACATTTTTTAAAAAACCTCACTTAAAAAATGTATAATTTTTTCATAACAATCTTTTAAAACAAAGTTCCTTAAAACCAAGGTGGTTCTGTAAAACTTCCAAGTGACAAGAGCGAAATAAGTAATTCCAGGACAGCAGAGTTTTGGACTTTAAACTACAGTTTGACAGAAAAGGAGACATAATTGTTTCTAAGTGTGCACTGAGCTCTGGTTGATCATACATCACACACTAAAAACCCCTGGGCCACATCTGGCTTGCAGATAAGTTATTTGGCTTGCACAGTTGTTAGAACAAATCTGATCCAACATTTAAAATTTAGAATTTCATACAAAACCCCAGATTTGGGGCTAGGGCACAGGAGAAACTGCCTCTCAGAGGAGGGGCATGTGCTCTCCCATCCATCAGCTACCCCCCTTCCTCTGCACAGATGATAGGCCTGGTCTCCTCAGGTACAGGAGCTTGCGGTCACTACTGTTTCGAGTGACATTTTCTGCTCATTCTTCACAGAGAAGTAGAATAGAAAAAGGAGGGTATCTGTAAGAGCCAATACTACTCAGTTCTCCACTTAGAAAATGCAAAATGCAAAAAACTCAGCATTTGCTATTTTCATAGCACAGAAACAAAGTGCTATCTGCATATTCTTTTTTTTCTTTATTTATTTTTAATTTTTTTTCTTTATTATTTATTTATTTATTTATTAGTTGGAGGCTAATTACTTCATAACATTTCAGTGGGTTTTGTCATACATTGATATGAATCAGCCATAGATTTACACGTATTCCCCATCCCGATCCCCCCTCCCACCTCCCTCTTCACCCGATTCCTCTGGGTCTTCCCAGTGCACCAGGCCCGAGCACTTGTCTCATATCTGCATATTCTTAAAAGCTTTTCTTTGCCAGAGCAGTAAGGCTTACCTTCAGATCAAGGCTGCTAAGGCTTACGACATCATCATCTTTCTCTCTTCGTTTTCTTTTCTATAAAAAAAGGAAAAGATTTCATTCTTATATAGAAGGAAAATCACTTTTAAAAAGTGAAACCTTAGGCTGTATTCATAAGAAAGCTATTTTTATGAGGGATACTCATAATTTATCACTAGCACATATTATATACTTTCTAAAAAGTTCCCTTAGATTGAATCTTCTGGTGTGAAGTGATTCCACTCTACTAAAAAACTTATCTAAAGTTTTCCAGAACAGCACTCTTATGCAAGTCAAGCCTATACTTGTTAGAGAAAAAGTAAAATATATTTTATAAATACAGGCATAAGTATTTTTAAAAAGGAACACATTTTATTTATTCTATGAGGGGGTGATTTCACTAGGAAAGAAATATCCTTTTCTCCTGGTCCAAGTAATTAAGGTTTGTTGCCCGAAGCAGGACTTTTCAGCTGGAAGAACATGCACGTATGTAGAGAACCTTCCAGTAATCATTACCACCTTCCTTCAGCCCTACAAGTGCCAGCAGTGACCAAACTGTGTATATAGCTTTAACTTCTAGTCCCGAGTCAATACTGCTGGGAAAGATTGAAAGCAAAAGAAGAGGGAGGCAGATGATGAGATGGTTGGATGGTATCTCCGACTCAATGGACATGAACTTGGGCTAACTCTGGGAGATGATGAGGAATAGGGAGTCCATGGGGTCACAGAGTCAGACATGACTTAGCAACTGAACAAAGTCAATACTGAAAAAGAATCTTTAAGTAACATTTCTTCTATATCTCAAAATAATTTTCAGATTAGATATGACATAGCCCAGCTCCTGTGAACTCTCAACACTGAGCAGCCAGGGCTCCCTCCCAGGACCTAGCCCCTCCACAGAGGAGGAACTGGGAGAATAGAATCTACACTGCGCAGGATGGGGACAACTGAGAAAAGGAAAGATAAAGTCCAGGCAGAAGTGGGGGAAATACATGGAAGGGAACATGGCTAGCACTTTATCATCATGTATGTTGCTATGGTAGGTCTCAGGCTAAGTACAATGTTCTATTCTATATTCTAACCTTGGTTTGCCAAGACTTTTACCATGATTGGGTGTTGACTTTACTTTTCCATTCTTATTTCTCCTCGTCTTTTCTTCAGTTCACTCTATTGTCCTTTTCCTCACCCCTTGAGTTAGATGCTTAATTTTTGTTCTTTTCCTTTCTCCAACTATATATTTAAAAAGTAACAAATCTCCCTCTTAAGTTTTCTTAATCATATTTCAAAAGTGTTAATACATGAACCATGAGATATTTCTTTTTTCATGGAGACCTCTATAGAAGTGTTTTCACAAGTGAGATGCACCTATCTCAGAGTAAATGCAAGATATCTTCCCTGGAGTACAGGAGTAAAATATTAGAACTTCATTTCTATGTCTTTCTTATTCCTTAAAATGAGCTACTAAAATTTAATATACAGATGACAAGCCCATCATCACCCACATTTTAATTTAGAAGTCAGTCCCCAACTGTGAAATTATTCTGGATATCTGAAATACACATTATGTCCACTCTCATTAACCTCACCCTGAGTATTGTGTTTTGATACACTAAAATATCAAATTAAATACAAGAGAACAGAATACAAATGAAGCATGTATTATTGGACCATCAGCACATCATAATGCACGCACACAGGTAAAGTTTGGCATACTAGAAGCAGAATCATTTTTGCTATTTCCCCCAAATAAGAAAAGCATAACAATCATGATCTCTTTGTACATATTTTATTTATATCAGTATTATGAAGCAATGAGGTTTTAATTATTTAAATTAGTTTTTAATTATTAAAAAGCTCCAATTTTCTGGTGTTAGTTTCCATAAGGTTGGATGCCTCTGGAAAGTCTCCTAAAAATAATGAAGCAGTCCCTCTATACCAAGATTATTAATAACAGAAATAATTCATTCATTATCATTTTATGTATTACCTACAATCATTTTTATATTTTTAAACAAAGGAGAAAACTGTAGAGTATGTACATAAAAATATTAATATATTCATGTTTCATAATGTATTAATTTTAACACTGGTAGAAATAAGAGAAAGAATTGAATAAAGATGAATAGATCCAATACTTTTCAAAATATATTTTACATTTAACTGAAATAAAAATTTCAGTCTGTTAGCAGAGAAGAGTTAAATTAGGCTGCCAAAGACAGTGATAGAAACTCTGCACCTTAATATTTTCAGAGATGTACAGACAACTAGACTGAAGGACAGCCCAGGAATTATTTCTATCTAATGTCTTGAAATAAAAACCCAGGTATCTACTCACCAAAGTGAAATCCCAATGGGGGCCAGGTGTTAAAAATGTGAAGGAGCTACCTCTCTGAAGGGAGTATCTGTTAACAGAAAATTCAAACAAATATATTGAGAGTAACTTCAGTAAAATTAAGCACTAACAGGTAAGAAGCTATCTTCTTCGTAGTTTCAAAACTCTTCAAAGTAGCCTTATTAATCATGCAATTGTAGAAATAAGAGGGAGAGTATTTAAAAACAAAACAACCCACAAAAACGGAAATAAAAAAATCAGTGTATAGGTTCTGGTCACTTTTGGAAATTTTCAGAAATATTACAAAAGTGAAAAAGCCTTTATAAAACTAGTAGATTAAACTAATTCACCAAAACAAGCAGAGTTTATTATAGAAACATATACATGGCTCAATGATATGAAATATATTTTACATATTTCACTAATAGGTTAAGTAAGAAAACAGTAAATGATGCAACAAATTACTTGATAAAATTCGGCATTCATGTTTAATATTTTAAAAATAATAGTAAAAAAACTCAACATAATAAAACTTAAATGCATTTATTTTGTATTTTATGTGTAAATCTCTTCCATGTACTGATATATATATTTTTAGTGTTATGACTTAATAGACCAAATTAAAAGCTTTGAATAACTATATCTGAGACAAAGGTCTCAAGTAAGGTTAAAATTTGACTAGGATGTTGTTCTTTACTACTAAGTGACACGGGCTTCCCTGGACAGAGGAGCCTGGTAGGCTCAGTCCATGAGTCGGACACAACTTAGTGACTGACCAATCCTGCCTTCAATCTTTCCCAGCATCAGGGTCTTTTCTTATGAGTCACCTCTTCGCATCAGGTGGCCAAAGTATTGGAGCTTCAGCATCAGTCCTTCCAATGAATACTCAGGATTAACCTCCTTTAGGATTACTGGTTTGCTCTCCTTACAGTCCAAGGGACTCTCAAGAGTTTTCTCCAACACCACAGTTTAAAAGCATCAATTCTTTGGCCTTCAGCCGTCTTTATGATCCAACTCTCACATCTATACATGACTATGGGGAACACCATAGCTTTGACTATACGGACCTTTGTCAGCAAAGTAATGTCTCTGCTTTTAATGTGCTGTCTAGGTTTGTCAAACATGTAGAAAATCACAAAACATAGGTGATGCAGGAAATGTTTATAAACTATGTGCATGTGTTCAGTCACTCAAGTTGTGTCTGACCAACTCTTTATGACCCTGTGGACTGTAGCCTGCCAGGCTCCTCTATCCATGGGATTTTTCAGGCAAGAATACTGAAGTGGGTTGCTATTTCCTCCTCCAGTGGATCTTCCTGACATAGGGATTGAACCCGAATCTCCTGCTCTTTACCACTGCGCTAACTGGGAAGCCCTTATAAACTATACTTATGAGAAAAGCAAAGGTTATTAATTCAGAGCTTGCTACAGCAAGGGAGCTGGCCACCATCACTGGTGTTTAGGGAGACTGAAAGGCAGGCTGGGGAATGAGGAACAAGGGAAGGCTTCAGGTGTGTTCTGACTGGAAGCTGTCAGCAGGGGGAAGGTGCAGGCAGGCTAAGTGGGACTGGGGCTCCTATATGATTTACTGGGTGCAGACAGGGTTTGCTCGAGTCAGTTTTAAATTGGAAGTGAAGTGTTAGTCGCTCAGTCATGTCTGACTCTTTGCGGCCCCATGGACTATAGGATCCTCTGTCCATGGGATTTCCCAGGCAAGAATAACTGGAGTGGATTGCCATTCCCTTCTCCAGGGGATCTCCCTGACTCAGGGATCGAACCCAGGTGTCCTGCATTGCAGGCAGATTCTTAAGTTGGAACCAAAGACAAAAACTGGGGAAGCTGGCTGTTGCTGATCAAGTCTTGGCTATTTGGGGCCAATTATTACAGAAGTTATTGCTTAGCTCCTGCACTGTCAGGCCACTGTCCACTTATGTATTCCGTCTCTCACCTTCATTCTCATAGTCACTATAAGTTACAGAAACACCACAGATGGTGGTTATTTCTACAGACATTTACAAGCTTAAATCAAACACAGGCTTTTGTAGTTTTCTAAGTTAAATATAAAGCAGAAGTTTGTTTATATTTTGACAAGGAGCACAAGTGAAATTGGCTACAAGGAGACAGAGGACAGCAAAATGGCTTCGCAAAAGAATTAATACTGAGGTAACTGCAAAACTGAAGCAAAGAGAAATTGCAATTAGCAAAGCATATAAGAGCCAGACAGGCTCTGTGGGGAAAGGGAAAGGCACATGTGAAGGGACAGTGAAATGAATTATATACAGGAAACTGCAAGTAGCTCTTTATGTTTGAGCATCAAAAGAAATAAAACAGGGCTCCATCATGATAAAAGGCCTCATGTACAACCCTTAAAAATATGAACTTGATCTTGAATACGTATGGCAGCTGTCAGCAATTGAGTTCTAAGGAACAAGAAGGCTGGGTTGGAAGAAGGCAGCGCCGGTCAGGAGGCCGGTTAAGAGGCAGTTCTGATACTGCTAACAACAGATGGCGAGGGGCGGAGGGACAGCAGCAACGGCAGAGAGGGGAGGTGACTAGAGAGGGCTCAAGGTCCGGTTGGAGAACTCTCCCTTCCTCCCAAGGCCTGTCCAATTCCTGGGAAGGGTCCTGGCACAGTGAAATAGGATGCCACTAATCATAATTAGAAACAGATGCAGAAAGATCTTAAGATATTTAAAGCAAATGCTCCCTAAATAATTATTTCTAGATCAAAAATTGTCTTAAGGGCCTCTTTAGTGAAGCAAAATAAACTAAGGAACTGATGATTTCTTGCCACTATAGAAAAGTCAAGTAACAATTGAAGATCGCACAATTTCTGATAAAACAGTAAGATATCAGCAATAAATTATAATTCATATGACCAAAGAATACATAGATAAGAGTATACAGAGATAAATCAAATGCCAAAGGATTACAGGGCAAATGGAACCTTCATGTTATGATTACTTTTTGAAAACATTGTACCAGGTATCATATACTACACAAAGAGCCACCACTGGGGACTGGGTTGAGAAGCAAAAATTATGATTTCTCAGAAGATTATTTTTAAAGTAATACAAATATTCATTACAAAGTAGTAATCATAGTGGCACTTTGAGTGCTTCCTTTCAGATATAAGACAAGTAGAACACAAAACCAAAGATATTCATTTCTTTATTCCCTAGAATTGTCCATACTGACCTCAGAATGAATTTGATGTTTAAAAGCTGGAAAGAATTAGCTGTTAGGAATTTTAAACACACTGCAAACTGGAAAAATATTTCCAACTGGATGGCAAGATTGTTTCCAGCACCAGCTGTAATCAGCTTTATAGTAATGCTATTTTTTCCTATTTGAAAAGCAAGTACCTATTTATTTTGAGAACTCATGGAAAATAGGAACCCAAAAAACAAACTGTGCCCTGAAAGTATGTGAGTCAGTGCCAGCTTTCAAAAAACTTGGAAAGACAGTCATTTCTTCATAGGGGTCACACTCAAAATGTAGCAGCTATTTTAAATCCTTGTGGGAAAATTTTTTATTTCATAAAACATTAAAAGTGGCCTTTAGAAGATATGCAGTACAGTCCATTTAAAAAGGAGCTCAAAGGCTGAAATAAGAAGTGACAGTTCATCTTATTAAGAATTTTTGTCCAATCTTCTTTTTTCATATATCCAATTAATTACTAACATTTAAGGCATAACCTGAAGGAACTAGCTTGATATATTAAACTGTGTTTCCTATTAGCCCCACTGATTACTCCTGGGTCTTTACATACTTCTTTTTGTGTCATTTGATGTATTTTCAAACTATGTAAATTATTTTTACACTCAACTAGATTTAGTCTAAACAAAGCATAAATAAAATGGTACAGTTGATGTTCCACAGAAAATCACGTTATTTCATTCTCAAGCCAAATTATATTTTCAGAGATTATGACTTATGTCATTGCCCTCCTCTATCATGGCAGGTAATTAACATGGGCAAACTGCAAAATATGCAAATGTGAAAGATTATATTGGGTGATTCTATTTATATGGATGTCCAGAAATAGAAATTTACAGACATGGAAAGCAGACTAGTAGCTGCCTAGGCCTGGGGGTAGGAGAAGGACTGACTGCAAACAAACTTGAAGGAGTATTTGGGATGATGAATGATCTAATGGTGGACTGTGTCTATACACTTACTAATGATTACTGAATTGCACACTTACAATGGGTAAATGTTATGATATGCAAATTATGTCTCAATAAAACTGTCGAACAGTACAGTCATTTTGATGTGGGAGAAAACAGCCTTAGGAGCTAGTGGGAGCATCCTTTTATTTTCAGAATCTATTAATATAAATAGTAATAATGATGACAATCCCGGGTTATCAAGGACTGGCTCAATTTTTGTTTAATTTGGTTTTTTAAATGTTTTGAAAAAACAGTCCATCCAAGAAGTTAAATTCTCTTAAAGGGAACAGGAACCCTTAACTCAAAATTAACAGAATTTGGTTTAAGAATATACATTTAACTCTGGATGTCCACTCTACAAACCCATCAGTTTCACTAGAAAAACAAAAGTCAAAGATTTAGCATCTAGTCAGAGATCCACCTCTACAAAACTGATAACAGATATAACTGCTAAATACTCCTTGATAGAGGGTAAGTTATAGTTCTTAGTGTTTCCTGCAGAAAATGAAAACAATGATACCTAAGATTTATGGCGCATTTGCTATATCTAGGTACTGTTCTCATGTTTTACATGAATTACCTCTTATAATTTCTACAACCTTATGAGACAGAGACTATAAAGTGAGATTTAAAAGAGATTAATCACAGCCTGACGAGACAGATACTACTAATGAGTCAGAAAATATGAAGTGAGGTTTAAAGAGATTAAATCCTCAAAAGCCAGAATTTGAACCCAAGGAGTCTCACTGTAAAGCCTAAACTCTTTAAACACTGATGTTTTATTCAGCTTTGGATCTCAGTCTAAAAGAATGTCCATTCCCAGAGAGAGTAATTAGCTGAATCAAAGCCGGGGCTAGAGCAGACTCAGTGTCAGGAAAACTAGGTCAGAGAAGCACGCTGCTTTCTGAGTTCTAAGCCATGCAGCCGGGCCCAGGGTCGCTTGTGGACAAGACCCTGGCCTATTACTACTCAGAACAAACAGAGAGGGACAAGGAGGAGGAGAAAGCAGCCGAGAGCCATTGCCGCAGAGCAAGCTTAGACCCCCAATGGATTCCAGCTGTCTCTACTTGCTTTTTCTCCCTGATTATCTTGCCTCAGCCATGTCCTATGGTAGTCAGCATTCACGTTATGTTCAAAAATTTTTTTTACCTCTGTGTGAAGCAATGCCCAGGATCAGTCTTTAGCAGAGGCAGATGAGCATCATGATCGTTATTTAACTTGGTACAGCAGGCCCTCTCAGGTTCTGCAAGTATTAGCCATTCCAACTCCTGAGCTCGTTCTCAAGTCTACCCGTTTCTCATTTGGATGGCTGGGATTAGCAATTAGCAAAGATGTGGCTGAAAATGAGCTCCAACCACGTGGACAGGCTGATTAAATGGCAGGCCTGTAAACAGCAGTGTGCATGCAAATATGTGTACAAACACACACGTGCTGAATCACTCTGCTGTACACCAGAAACGAACATAATTTGTAAATCAACTGGACTTCAGTTAAAAAAAAAAAAGACAACCCACAAAAAGGGGAATGTATCTGCAAACCATGTAGGGACTTGTTATCAAGAGTTAAAGAGTTATTATATCTTAGTAATAAAAAATATAAATAACCCAATTTTTAAAATGGGCAAAGGATGGCTCACTAAAAAATGGCCACATACGATTTCATTCATGTGAAATGTCCAGAACAGGGAAATTCATAGAGACAGGAAGCAGGTTAGAGTTTGGGGTAAAGAAGAGAGAGGCGTTAGGGAGAGAGGTATGGGCTTTCATTTTGAGGTGAAAAAAATGTTCAAAAATTGCCTGGTGATGGTTGCATATGTCTAGAGGACATTCACATGTCCTGAATCTAGAGGAAAACAGTGAATTGTACACTGCAAGTAGGTAAAACTGTATAGTATGTGAACACTGTTTTCTAAAAAGGTGATACTTTCATTTTCTTTTTTTTTGTCCTTCAAAAAAAAAAGAATAGAGAGTAATGAAGTAGGACAACTTCATTATTCTCCTAATGATGCCTATGGTAGTGGTTTAGTCACTAACTCATGTTGGAATCTTGTGACCCCATGGACTGTAGCCTGCCAGGCTCCTCTGTCCATGAGATTTCCCAGGCAAGAACACTGGCGTGGGTTGCCATTTCCTTCTCCAGGGGATCTTGTTGACCCAGGGATCAAACCCATGTCTCCTGTGTCTCCTGAATTGCAGACACATTCTTTACCACAGGGCTACCAGGGAAGCCTATGTCATCACCCTTTTCAAAGCTGACATAATTTACAACCTCACCTAAAAAACAGAACCCTGGTGGGAAAGCCCCCAAATTCCTGCTCATAACATCCCACATTCCCCAAACTTACCCCAAAGGCTACTGTCCACAGCTCTCAGACAGGCTAGACTCTACCTTTACACTTAGGAGTCCATCCTTCTCTGTCTTTCTGGTTGCTTGTTTTATCACCTTTCTTCCCTCCTGTCTCTTCAACCTCTCTTTGTACTTGCTTATTCCCCCATCTGCCCCATATCAAGTTCACCCCTTCTTCAGAATCTACCCCACAAGCTGGTGTTACTTCCATTATTCTTTCTTGCCCTCGGGTTGCAGTGAGACTTCCTGAAAGTGTAACCCAGTGTTTCAAGTTCTCCAACCTCACTGCCAGCCATTAGAGTCAAACACTCATCCAGGCGACTGCAAATTGACTTCCCGCCAATGATGAATTCACATGCGACTTTTAATTTGGTTCCATAGTTGGGCTGCAAGGGTCCACAAATTTTGTGTATATGAGCACTTGTTTGGGGGCTAGTTTTCATCAGATTTACTGTCTTGGCATACAAGGCTCCCCTCAGTGATGTGGCTCTTACTTCTTCAGTATCATCTCCAATCACTACCTCCTCTCTATCCCCATCTCAGTCTCCTCCCTATACAGTCAGTGTCATGATACCTTCAACTCTTTATGCTCATTTGTGTAAAGGGCCTTTTAATATTTAAATGCTTCCCCCTACATATCACCCATGCACATCCACTCTCTAAATTGGCCCTCTGAGACTCAAGGGTTACAACAGGGAATCATTTCCTGTCCTTTCCAACCAGAATTTCTCCTTTTATTTGCATCTATGGCATCATATACCTAACACGATAGTAACTGTCATCATACACAATTATGATTATTAAGTTTCTTCCCTATACCACTGTAAGTTCTGTAAGAGCAGAAA
Source organism: Dama dama (assembly GCF_033118175.1). Taxonomy (NCBI): domain Eukaryota; kingdom Metazoa; phylum Chordata; class Mammalia; order Artiodactyla; family Cervidae; genus Dama; species Dama dama. The sequence goes on from NC_083703.1 coordinate 43,500,199, forward strand.
TTGGTTAAGGCTGCTTCCAACAGGCTAGGCCTTATTCTTTTAAGTCCACTAAGCCATTTTCTCAGAAAAGCTTCTCTTGCTTACTTAATTACATTTTGAAAACGATTACTTTCTAATCAGAGCTGTGTACAATGCATATGGTGTTCGCTTCTCTGAGGAAGCACTTCCTAACACTCCCTTACTCTTGTTAGCATTCTTTATTCTAGAAAGAAAGGCACAGTGTGTTAGCCTCAAAGACTACTGTATTCCTCCCAAGACAGCTTGACACTGACTTAGACCATGTAGAAATCTTCCAACAGGAAAGAAGAATGCAAGCTTGCTACTGCCCTACTCCTTATCTACAGCACTCCCTTCCCCTCCTGAACTATAAGTTCCCTTCCTATTTTTCCCAAGGGAGGGCAGTCTTGAGGGCGCTAGCCTACTGCGGCCTCCTTTGCCTGGCAAAACAAAGCTACTCTGTTCAACTTCATCCAAAACTCTTGTCTCTGTTTCTATCTGGCACCAGAGAACAGAGGCTGGGATCTCAGCAACACTCCCAGAGTAAGGACTGTATTTTGCATCTCCATATTTATAGTGTCTGACACTTAACACATTTCTGGAATAAACCATACCTCATTCTCTTCTCAACCCACTACAAACATTCTTAATAGTTTAACTATTTTATGGAAACTATTGGAGGTTAATATGCTCTTCTCACGACCAGATTCAACAGTCACTTATTCCTCATCTCACTAACCTGTTCATTCCTTCCTTATCAGTAACACTTGACAAACTTTCCCATGTCCTTTCTCAGAACCCTTTTGCCACTTGGCCTCCTGGACACTGATCTCACCTGGTTCCTCACCAGCTGCGGCTCCTCCGAGTTTGTTCATCTCCTGGACCTTTACATGTGGGGAGTGTCTCAGGGTTTGGGCCCCAAACTCTCCTCTATTCAGACTATCTAGATGACTTCCCAGTGCTGTGATTTCAAGTCTATTTGCTGATATGCCCTCAATTTATACTTGGTTACACAGATCTGTTTACTTTGTGAAATTTCACTGGGCAAAACACTTATGATTCATGCACTCTTTGATTTGACTTAAACTTGACTTAAACTTTAAAGTTTTTTTTTTTAAAGAGAAAAAAGCAAAAAAAGAGAAAAGGGGGAAAAATTGTTGTGATACACTCCTTAATAGGAGCCTCATAACATATTCCAAAGCAAACTTCTCCCCAGATCTTTCCTCTCCAGGAACATGGAAACCCGCTCTTCCGGTGCTCAGATTAAAAACCTCGGAATCATTCTTCATTCCTCCATCTCTCTTAACTCCACACTGAATCCATGTGCAAATCCTGTCAGTGCTACTTGAAAAATACATCCCAAATAGGAGTATTTTCCACCATGTTTACCACTCAGATGTCTCAAACTGCAATAACCTCTTCATTAGTCTCCCTGATTTTCTCCCTGCCACGTTACAGACCAATCCTTTTAAAATACACATCACACAATTTTCTATTGTCTCCCAACCACAGACTCAAACTTGAAGTGTTTCTGGTGGTTGGCCATGTACTACCCAGTCTGACCCCAGGCCTCTCTGTGACCTCGCCGTCCACCTTTCTCCCTTTGTTTTGCTCCACTCCAGTTACCGTGGCTTCTCTACAGTCCTTGAACACACAAAACAGGATTCTACTTTGAAGCCCTGCACTTACTGCCTTTCTCTCCACATCTTCACATGGCTGAGTTCCTTAATTCCTTCAGATCTCTGCTTAAACGGCATCATTACCATGGAGGAGACTTTTTTGATCTTTTAAAAAGAGCAACATTGCCCCTCTCCTTGTCTCTGCCTGCCCTTAACATGCCTTAATCCTCCTCACAGGATGACCACCTGGCATTTCATCATCATCTTTCATCCCTAACTAGAATGTAAGCTTTATGAGAGCAGAAACTTCATCTTTTCACCAAAATCTCCAATATCTACAACAAAGTGAAGATCTAGTGAAGCGAAAGTATTAGTTGTTCAGTTGTGTCCGACTCTCTGTGAGTCTGGGCTAGTCTCCCACAGACTAGCCCTCCAGGCTCCTCTGTCCATGTGATTCTCCAGGCAGGAATACTGGAGTCGGTTGCCATGCCCTCCTCTGGGGATCTTTCCAGGCAAATGCTCAAAAGCTTTACTGAATGAATGCAGAATGAATTTATCACTGTTCTTCCCTTCACTACATGGTCCTGATTCTATTTCTCAGTTTCTGGGATGATGACGTCTTTCTGCTTTTTCACTACCTCTTAAATATAAGAGGTAATCAGTATAAAGGTTTCAGGCAAGGATTATCCGAATCTTCAAAATAAAAAAATCAATACCTAATGAAAAAGTCTAGTTCTCTGCACGATGACTTATTAACAGTGAGTTTACAAATGCCCTGTCCAAGAAAGTAAGGTGTTTTCCTTTCTCTGAAAAAATGACTGGCACATCCAAGAATGACTGGAATGTAACGTCAATAAGGAACTGTAGTTTAAGTAGTGGACCACAGGAACTTCTGAAAAGAGAAGCAGATATGGAATTACAGATAAAAATCAGGAAATAACAGTTTGTTGTGAGCTCCCTGCATACAGGCTCACACAATGACCTCACTGAATTGCACAACTTGGAGGAAGTGGGTACTATTTCAACCCCATATGACGGATGAGGACCCAATCTTAGAGATGAAAGGTCCAACGACTGGTCACAGGAACCTAGGGCCTGCAGCATCCTGACGGAAAAGCAATGCCCCCAGCCCTTGTTCACCGCTCGCTGGCAGACACAGCCTCTAACATCCTCGGTCGGTGTCCTCCCTTTGCAGACGCATCGGACAGAATAAAATGTGTCAACAGCTAAAAAGTCCAAGACGGGCCTCTGCGTCCTCTTTACCAGGGAGGCTGGGGCCCTGAGCTGCACCCTGATCACGGACTTGGTCAGAGGCTCGAAAGGAGGGACTTTGACCTCGGCGAAACTTTTCATTTTAATGCTTGCTTTTAGGCTAAAAGTTTGGTGTCTGGTAGAAGTCCTCGGGGGCTTCCCTGGTGGCACAATGGTAAAGAATCCGCCTGTCAATGCAGGAGATGCTGGCTTGATCCCTGGGCTGGGAAGATCCCCCGGAGAAGGGAATGGAAACCCACTCCAGGATTCTTGTCCGGAGAATCCATGGACAAGAGGAGCCTGGCGGGCTGCGGTCCATGGGGTCGTAAGGAGTCGGACACGACTGAGCGACTGAACAGAAACTCTCCGGCTCCAGGAACGATTCCAGTCCCTTGAGCCAGCAGTTCTCTGTGGGCGTTTAGGAACCGCCCCCCGCACCCCCCAGTCCAGCCCGAAACCTGCTGGGTGTGCAGAGAGGACCTCCAGCCCCTGAGCCGGGAGGGGAGGAGACAAGAGGGAGGAGGAAGAGAAACCGGAGGTAAAAATAAAGGAGGGTCAGGCGATCGGAAGAGGGGGACGAGGGGAGAGAGGAGGAAGGAGAGCAGGTAGCCCGGCTCTTCCCTGCCCCCGGCCCCTTCCCTGCCCGCCACCCCCTCCCCAGCCTCGGGCCCAACACCCCGAGTCCCCAAGCGCCGTCGACCCTGCGCTCACCTGCCGTCCTGGCCGGGCCCGGGGGTGTCGGCCGCTGGCTCCGCGGCGCCGCCGGCGTTGAGCCCCGAGGCCCGGCGGCTTCGCCTCCGCGGCCGGCTCTGCTCCTGGGCCTCCAGCTCGGGCTCCATGGCGTGGAGGGGGCGGCGCGGTGGCTGGGTGCCCAGGAGGCCCGCTGGGAGCAGCACGGCTCCCGGCCGCTGCGGCCCGGAGACGTGTTCCTGTCAGGACGGCGCCGCCACCTCCGCCGCCGCCATCTTCCGGGGTTTGAAAATGGCGGCCGCGCGGCGACCAGCCAATCAGGGGACGCGGCGCGGTTGCTAGGAACGTGGAGTCCCGCCCCTCTCCTCCCTTCGGGCGCTAAACTACGCGGAATCTTTGAGGGGGAGCATGGTCCCCAGGGTCGACCGGCTGATGAGCTGGTGGTCTGGGGTCTAGTTCCTAAATCGCCAAGGCCCCATTACTAGTGTATAGTTTATTAGGGCTTTCACCACAAGTCAAGGGAAACTGGAAGCATTTTCAACTCAGTTCAGTCACTCATTCCTGTCCTACTGTTTGCGACCCCATGGACTGCAGCACGCCAGGCTCCCCTGCCCTTCACCATCTCCCAGAGTTTACTCAGACTCATGTCCTTTGAGTTGGTGATGCCATCCAACCATCTCATCGTCTGTCGTCCCGTCTCCTCCTGCCTTCAATCTTTCCCAGCATCAGGGTCTTTTCCAATGAGTCAGCTCTTTGCATCAGGTGGCCAAAGCATTGGAATTTCAGCTTCAGCATCAGCCCTTCCAATGAATATTCAAGACCCATTTCCTTTAGGGTGAACTGGTAGGATCTCCTTGCAGTCCAAAGGACTCTCGAGAGTCTTCTCCAAAACCACGGTTTAAAAGCACAATTCTTCAGTGCTCAGCTTTCTTTACAGTCCAACTCTCACATCCATACATGACTACTGGAAAAACCACAGCCTTGACAATACTGGCCTTTGTTGGCAAAGTAATGTCTCTGCTTTTTAATATGCTGTCTAGGTTGGTCATAGCTTTTATTCCAAGGAGCAAGCGTCTTTTAATTTCATGGCTGCAGTCACCATCTGCAGTGATTTTGGAGCCCAAGAAAATAAAGTCTTTCACTATTTCCGCTGTTTCTCCATCTATTTGCCATGAAGTGATGGGACCAGATGCCATGACCTTAGTTTTCTGAATGTTGAGTTTTAAGCCAACTTTTTCACTCTCCTCTTTCACTTTCATTAAGAGGCTGTTTAGTTCTTCTTTGCTTTCTGCTATAAGGTTGGTGTTATCTGCATATCTGAGGTTATTGACATTTCTTCCAGCAGTCTTGATTCTAGCTTGTGCTTCATACAGCCTGGCATTTTGCATAATGTACGCTGCATATAAGTTAAATAAGCAGGGTGACAGTATGCGGCCTTGACGTACTACTTTCTCAATTTGGAACCAGTCTGTTTTTCCATGTCCATTTCTAACTGTTGATTCTTGACCTGCATACAGATTTCTCAGGGCAGGTCAGGTACTCTGGTATTCCCATCTCTTGAAGAATTTTCCAGTTTGTTGTGATCCACACAATTGAAGGCTTTGGCATAGTCAAAGGAGATTTGGATAAACTTTAGCAAATTCATCAGTGGTTGTGCACAGATTTTATCCCAGGGGACTCAGGCAGGCCTGTCACACCTCCTTTAACCCCAGAAAAGTGAAAAACTGAAAAGAGACTGTGGTGCTTTAAGTGTGCAGCCCTTAGGTGGGGTCATTTCCTGCTCTGTGATAAAGCTTACCTGGGAGGGCGCCTCCTGTCACGGGCAGTGGGGCACCTTCAGATCAGCATGGTAAGTGCTGTTGTCAATAGTTGTAGCAAATTTTACTCATCTTGTGTATTTCTCTTCCCCACCAAATAATTCTTCATAGATTCTTCATACTGGAGACAAAATATTTAAAGAGACATTTGTTTCTTTCAATATCCGTGTTTAGATCAGATTTAAATCTACTCTGAATTTCACCTGTTCATCTGTAATTCTGCTGCTTTGGGGAAAATCTTCATTAATTTGCCTTCAGTGGAAGCACTAAGGCCCACTTGACTTTGCATTCCAGGATGTCTGGCTCTAGGTGAGTGATCACACCATTGTGATTATCTGGGTCATGAAGATCTTTCTTGTAAAGTTCTTCTGTGTATTCTTGCCACCTCTTCTTAGTATCTTCTGCTTCTGTTAGGTCCCTACCATTTCTGTCTTTTATTGTGCCCATCTTTGCGTGAAATGTTCCCTTGGTATCTCTAATTTTCTTGAAGAGATCTCTAGTCTTTCCATTCTATTGTTTTCCTCTATTTCTTTGCACTGATCACTGAGGAAGGCTTTCTTATCTTTCCCTGCTATTCTTTGGAACTCTGCATTCAGATAGGTATATCTTTCCTTTTCTCCTTTGCCTTTTGCTTCTCTTCTTTTCAAAGCTGTTTGTAAGACCTCATCAGACAACCATTTTGCTTTTTTGCATTTCTTTCTCTTGGGGATGGTCTTGATCACTACCTCCTGTACAATGTCATGAAGCCCCATCCATAGTTCTTCAGGCACTCTATCAGATCTAATCCCTTGAATCTATTTGTCACTTCCACTGTATAGTCATAAGGGACTTGATTTAGGTCAGACCTGAATGGTCTAGTGGCTTTTCCTACTCTCTTCAATTTAAGACAGAATTTGGAAATAAGGAGTTCGTGATCTGAGCCGCAATCAGCTCCCAGTCTTGTTTTTGCTGACTGTACAGAGCTTTTCTGTCTTTGGCTGCAAAGAATATAATTAATCTGATTTCAGTATTGACCATCTGGGGATGTCCATGTGTAGAGTCAGTCTTCTCTTGTGTTGTTGGAAGAGGGTATTTGTTATGACCAGTGCATTCTCTTGGCAAAACTCTATTAGCCTTTGCCCTGCTTCATTCTGTACTTCAAGGACAAATTTGCCAGTTACTCCAGGTATTTCTTGACTACCTACTTTTGCATTCCAGTCCCCTATAATGGAAAGAACATCTATTTTTGGTGTTAGTTCTAGAAGGTCTTGTAGTCTTCATGGAACCGTTCAACTTTTAGATCTTTCTTAACTGTTGGGGAGAAGAGAGGTTGAAAGTCATGACCTAAAATGAATTATTCATGTTCAATAAATCCCCGGTTGCCGAAGGTACTGAAGATGAATTCTCAGGTTGTCTCTAGGAAATAGTAAATCTGATTCTGAGACCTCCTGCCTCCCGGTGCAGAGGGGACAGCATCTCCTTAACAAAAGAGAGTGAAAGCGCTTCATCCTCTAATTATAAGAAAGGCCCACATCACCTAAAGGATCTTCTTAAATGAAAAAGACAATTTAACAATTGCTACACAGTACATTCTTTGGTTCAAAATACTGTTTTGTAGGTGTTCAAAGCCTTTAAAAATATCTTCTTCTTTCACACCAGAAAGGGAATCTATCCCAAGAAATAAAATTATATACACATTGAAGGGTGGCAGAATGTGCTGCCCTATATATGCCGCTTTGGCAGCAGGATTATTTTGAGCTGAAGAACAACAGGTGCCAGAAGCACCTTCTGACCTGCCCTTTCTTCCTAAAAGTGGGAGATAAACTTCCCTTGTGAGAGGGGCCCTCCCGGCATCAGGGGGAAAGACACATACTTGTCACCAGAGATGAGCAGAGCCAAGAGACAGAGAACTGTGTGCAAACAGACCTTGTTTAAGTAGCTCCTATCTTCCTTTGGTGGCCCCGTGTATTTTACCTACTTTTCCATTATTCCCTCTCATTGTCCCATGTCATGCACAAGCACTGAGGTTTTGCTGCCTTTTTGCATCTTTGTTTTCTTATGGAGGCTCCTCTGTACATGTCAAAGTCTGTTTGCTTTTCTCCTGTTAATCCATCTTCTGTAGTTTATATTCTCATGCTTACTGGATACCCTAAGAGGGTGAAAGGCAAAGGAGAAAAGGAAAGATATACCCATTTGAATGCAGAGTTCCAAAGAATAGCAGGGAAAGATAAGAAAGGCTTCCTCAGTGATCAGTGCAAAGAAATAGAGGAAAACAATAGAATGGAAAGACTAGAGATCTCTTCAAGAAAATTAGAGATACTGAGGGAACATTTCACACAAAGATGGGCACAATAAAGGACAGAAATGGTAGGGACCTAACAGAAGCAGAAGATACTAAGAAGAGGTGGCAAGAATACACAGAAGAACTTTACAAGAAAGATCTTCATGACCCAGATAATCAAAATGGTGTGATCACTCATCTAGAACCAGACATCCTGGAATGTGAAGTCAAGTGGGCCTTAGAAAGCATCACTATGAACAAAGCTAGTGGAGGTGATGGAATTCCAGTTGAGCTATTTCAAATCCTAAAAGATGATGCTGTGAAAGTGCTGCACTCAATATGCCCACAAACTGAGAAAACTCAGCAGTGGTCACGGGACTGGAAAAGGTCAGTTTTCATTCCAATCCCAAAGAAAGGCAATGCCAAGAATGCTCAAACTACCACATAATTGCACTTGTCTCACACACTAACTTAAAATTCTCTAAGCCAGGCTTCAACAGTACGTGAACCATGAACTCCCAGATGTTGAAGCTGGATTTAGAAAAGGTAGAGGAACCAGAGATCAACTATCCAACATCCATTGGATGATCAAAAAAGCAAGAGAGTTCCAGAAAAACATCTACTTCTGCTTTATTGACTATGCCAAAGCCTTCGATTGTGTGGATCACAAGAAACTGTGGAAAATTCTTCAAGAGATGGGAATACCAGAGCACCTGACCTGCCTCCTGAGAAATCTGTATGCAGGTCAAGAATCAATGGTTAGAACTGGAGATGGAACAATAGACTGGTTCCAAATTGGGAAAGGAGTACGTCAAGGCTGCATACTGTCACCCTGCTTATTTAACTTATATGCAGTGTACATCATGCGAAATGCCAGGCTGTGTGAAGCACAGACTGGAATCAAGATTGGTCGGAGAAATATCAATAACCTCAGATATGCAGATGACACCACCTTTATGGTAGAAAGTGAAGAACTAAAGAGCCTCTTGATGAAAGTGAAAGAGGAGAGTAAAATGTTGGCTTAAAACTCAACATTCAGAAAACTAAGGTCATGGCATCTGGTCCCATCACTTCATGGCAAATAGATGGGGAAACAGTGGAAACAGTGAGAGACTTTATTTTCTTGGGCTCCAAAATCACTGCAGATGGCGACTGCACCCATGAAATTAAAAGACGATTGCTCCTTGGAGGGGGATTCTGGATAGCTCAGTTTGTAAAGAATCTGCCTGCAATGCAAGAGACCCTGGTTTGATTCCTGGATTGGGAAGATCTGCTGGAGAAGGGATAGACTACCCACTCCAGTATTCTTGGGCTTTCTTTGTGTCTTAGCTGGTAAAGAATCCAGCTGGTAAGAATCCCCCAATGGGGGAGACCTCGGTTTGATCCCTTGGTTGGGAAGAGTCCCTGGAGAAGGGACAGGCTACCCACTCCAGTATTCTAGCATGGAGAATTCCATGGACTGTGTAGTCCATGGGGTCGCAAAGAGTCAGACACGATGGAGAGACCTTCACTTTCACTTGCTCCTTGAAAGAAAAGCTATGACCAACCTAGACAGTGTATTAAAAAGCAGAAACATTATTTTGCCAACAAAGGTCCATCTAGTCAAAGCTATGGTTTTTCCCATAGTCATGTATGGATGTGAGAGTTGAACTATAAAGAATATAGTTCACTGAAGAATTGATGCTTTTGAACTGTGGTATTGAAGACTCTTGAGAGTCCCTTGGACTGCAAGGAGATCCAACCAGTCAATCGTAAAGGAACTCAGTCCTGAATATTCATTGGAAGAACTGATACTGAAGCTGAAGCTCCAGTATTTTGGCTACCTGATGTGAAGAACTGACTCATTTCAAAAGACCCTGATGCTGGAAAACATTGAAGGCAGGAGGAGAAGGGGACATCAGAGGATGAGATGGTTGGATGCCATCACCAACTCAATGGACATGAGTTTGAGCAGGCTCCAGGAGTTGGTGAAGGACTGGGAAGCCTGGCATGCTGCAGTTGATGGGGTTGCAAAGAGTCAGACATGACTGAGCAACTGAACTTGCACTAGAATCATGACACAGGGAAGAAAGGTTTTTTTTTTTTTAATTAAAGTTTAGTTGATTTTCAATATCATGTTAATGGACAGAAGTGATTCAGATAACGGGATATACACCATATATATTTTCTATATTCCTTTTCAGATTTTTTTCCCTTATAGGTTAGTACAAAATGTTGAAATAGTTTTTAGTTTTAGAAAGAGTGAGAAGTTAGAGAGTAAGAAGCCAATAGCTAAGAATCATCTCTATACCGCTTTGGAGCAGTTTGAGTAAAGCAGTACAGAAATGTCATCTAGGGAGCTGGTCTCCATCCAGACAGGCCTTCAGAACATGCAGGGATGTCAATGGTACCTAAGAAATTGCTGACATTTGATCTTTTTACTTACAGAAACAACAATTTCACCCTTTCAACCTAGTACTTTGTTGAGATTTTCTGAAGTTAGAATCTGTCCTTAGCTCTTTGATGGTGTAAAAGGAAACAGTCCTTTGGGGTTTGTGATCATCAGTTCCCATAGTGACAGGTAATCCAGGATGTCGACTGGGATTCTCAGTGGGGAGGGGTTTCTTATCAGTAATGAGAATACTGTCATTTTAGGCAGAACCTCCCTTTCCTATTTTTAGACACTTGGTAACTACTATTTTGTTCAGTTACTCACAAGTATTTATTGAATTCCTACTATAAGATGCCCTGGCTACACAGTAGGGAAGTGATGAACAGAAGACAAACTTTACTAGGTACTGCAGAAATAGAGCTGAGGAGAGTGGATTAGTATGAGGGCTGGCTACTCACAGATGTGAAAAGTCTGATGAACCATCTTGATCCCACAAGAGATCAACTTTCTGTTGCTAAATCCCGGTCCCGAATGGAATGTCTTACTCTGCCTAGGACAGTGCTGAATACACGACAAACATTCCCTGAATCCTCTTTTTCTCATTATTTTTCTTGTAATAATCAGACTCTAGATTTCCCTCCCAGAGAAGATGTTCCTGTTACCTTAACTGGACCTAAATATCACCCAAATTCCTTTAATCATGGATATACAACCATAGATTTACAAATACTGTTTAGGGGGATTTCCTTCTAGATTATTTCCAGAATCTTCAGCTGTATGCAATTACACCGATCACTGTGTAGGTTGATATTACATATATTCAACAACTAGTATTCTAATATAAATTAATGCGCAAATCAATCATTCTAAAGCCAACACAACATTGTAAAGCAATTACCTTCCAATTAAAAATTCAAAAACAGGATTCATAGAGGCAGTAACTGATATACACAAAATGTAATGAGATAGAAAGTAAAGTTAAGGAATAAAGAGGAAAAAAAATCAGTGTTTTTGTAAAACTACTTACCAAATGAAACATTCATTGGTTGTCATATGTTCTTAATATGAGAGGAGGATTATTTTTTTTTAAAGATTATTTTTTTATTTTCAACCTAGGTATATGTTGGAAGCAGATTTGGATAAACTTTAGCAAATTCATCAGTGGTTGTGCACAGATTTTATCCCAGGGGACTCAGGCAGGCCTGTCACACCTCCTTTGACCCCAGAAAAGTGAAAAACTGAAAAGAGACTGTGGTGCTTTAAATGTGCAGCCCTCAGGTGGGGTCATTTCCTGCCCTGTGATAAAGCTTACCTGGGCAGGCGCCTCCTGTCATTACCACGGGCAGTGGGGCACCTTCAGATCAGCATGGTAAGTGCTGCTGTCTATAGTTATAGCAAATTTTACTCATCCTGTGTCTTTCTTTTCCCCAACAAACAATTCTTCATAAATTCTTCATACAAGAGACAAAATATTTAAAGAGACATTTGTTTCTTTCAATATCCGTGTTTAGATCAGATTTAAATCTACTCTGAATTTCACCTGTTCATCTGTAATTCTGCCACTTTGGGGAAAATCTTCATTGATTTGCCTTCAATGGAAGCACTGAGGCAAGCTCTTCTTTCTTTAGTTTTTACATTTGCTTTAGATCAAGTGTGCTGACCTTTCTGTAGAAATCAGTAGCTTTGCTTTTAGTTACGCTTTCAGAGTTTCTGGGGACTTCAGACTCAGGTTGCTCTTGCTAAACTCACAAATGCGTGGCCGGGTAAAGTACGGGGACCTCTGTCTTATTCTCTCTTGAGTGTAGTTCTTTGTGGACAATAATTAATACAGTTACTTACAGTAATTCTGTTTGGAGACCACCTTTTAAGATCCACTTTCCTTTCATTCTCTCTTTTTTTAGTTGACATATAGTTGCTTACAATATTATATAAATTACAGGTATATAGTATAGTGATTCATTATTTTCAAAGGTCATACTCCATGTATAATTACTATGACGTATTGGCTATATTCCCTGTGTTGTGTACTATATCTTTGCAGCTTATTCTTTGTACATAATAGTTTGTACTTCTTAATCTCCACTCCTGTCTTGAACCTCCCTCCATCCTTCTCCCCACTGGTAATCAGTAGTTTGTTCTCTTTGTGAGTCTGTTTCGGTTATTATATTTATTTGCTTATTTTTTTTAGATTCCATATATAAGTGATAACATGCAATCTTTGTCCTTGTCTGACTTTGTAATACACTTCAGGTCCATCCCAGAGAAGGCAATGGCACCCCACTCCAGTACTCTTGCCTGGAAAATCCCATGGACGGAGGAGACTGGTAGGCTGCAGTCCATGGGGTCGCTAAGAGTCGGACACGACTGAGCGACTTCACTTTCACTTTTCACTTTCATGCATTGGAGAAGGAAATGGCAACCCACTCCAGTGTTCTTGCGTGGAGAATCCCAGGGACGGGGGAGCCTGGTGGGCTGCTGTCTATGGGGTCGCACAGAGTCAGACACGACTGAAGTGACTTAGCAGCAGCAGCAGCCATCCAGTTTACTGAAAATTGCAAAAATTTGTTCTTTTTAATAGCTGAGTAATATTCCACTGTACCATACCACTTCTTCTTTATCCAGTCATCTGTCAATGGACATTTAGTTTGCTTTCATTTTTTGGCTATTGGTAATAGTGGTGCTATGAACACTGAGGTGCGTGTGTCTTTTCGAATCAGTGTTTTTGTTTTTTTGGAATACAAGGAGTCAAATTGCGGGTTAAGTGGTAGTTCTATATTTAGTTTTACACAGTGGCTGGACCAATTTACATTCCTACCAACAGTGTAATCTCTTATGTTCCAGTCACAGTAAATTTTAGTATCTTAGAATTTTTTAATTCTTCAATGGAAGCAAGTATTCAAACTTTTTTTCATCTTTTATCGTCTCTCCCTGTTGGATATTCTCTCCAAATTTAAGGATGTTTGTTTTATATTGTTTTTATCTGAAAAATTGTGCCTTTCTACACGAGGAGTGCTTGCAGCAATGGAAACCCACTGTGTTTTGACTGTATCAGCTTTGATATTCTGGGTGTGACCCTGCAAGATATTTCCATTGTGGAAAAATGGGTGAGAGATCCATGAATCTACGATTCATATTTATCTCAAAATAAAAAGTAATTAGAAAACTGTGCTGTCCTAGTAATTCCAGTAAGCTTTAAAGCTGCATTTATTAGTGCTGGGACATCACTACTGATATTCTGTGGGCAACTTTTTTTTTTTTTTAAATAGTGTGATTATTTTAACAGATAGTTTGGAAAGGAGGAAGAGGCTAAGAGAAGAATAAGGTGGAGATAGCCTTCTGTCCCTAGGGACATAGTTATGAGATAAACTCAGCTGCTTCTGCAACCAGCGTGGGCAAGATTTGTCCTTCCTGGGCCAAGTATTCTTGCTAAATTCAAAAGGCTCAGTCTCACTCCTATGTATGCATCACACCGGGGAATAGTCCCCATGAAGAACAGCAATTTTTTTCCATGTTGGTGTCTATTTTTACTGTGAATAATTAAGAGCAAGTGTCCTCTGGACTGGTGGATTGGGTAGAAAATAGTCAGGGGAGGATGTTGTGAGAGAAGTCCACATGTAAGTGGTTTTAATGATGTAGAAGCAACAAACCTCCACCCCACCCCTACTGCTTTCAAGTTTGTACCTGAATCTCGAGATGTAGGTAACTTTTGATCTGATTACAGTAGCTGATGTACTGAGATCATCTTGAGTCCTTCCTGAGGGGAGAGGAGAAAGCTGTGCTTTGCAGATGGGGTGTGAGAAGGCTGCTGATGGAATGTGCTGTTTAGGTTTTCCTGTGCCAGAAAGAGGTTGGAAAAATTGGTTGATACTAAGTGAGGTTCACTGCCTTTGTCGTGAGAGACATGATGGCACAGAAAAGCAACAAGAGGGAAGTTCTACTTGACTTGTGCACTGGAATTCCTCGTAAAGCACTGTTAGGCCACATGACTCAGAGAGACAAAGTACAGAGTTTGTGCAGCTAAGCAGGAGCAGAGTCCAGGTCAGATGATGGGGGTGTGACCAGCCAGAGAAACTACTCCCAACCTCCAGCTGGTGTCTTTTTGTGGTTTAGTCTCTGTCACTTTGAATGGTGACAGCAGCCATGAAATTAAAAGATTCTTGCTCCTTGGAAGGAAAGCTATGACAAACCCAGACAGCATATTAAAAAGCAAAGACATCACTTTGCTGGCAAAGGTTTGTAGAGTCAAAACTATGGTTGTTCCAGTAGTCATGTACAGATATGAGAGTTGGACCATAAAGAAGGCCGAGTTCCGAAGAACTGATGCTTTTGAACTGTGGTGCTGGAGAAGACTCTTGAGAGTCCCCTGAACTGCAAAGAGATCAAACCAGTCAATCCTAAAGGAAATCAGTCCTGAATATTCATTGGAAGGACTGATGCTAATGCTCCAATACTTTGGCCACCTGATGCGATGCGCTGACTCATTAGAAAAGACTCCGGAAAAAAAAAAAAAAAAAAGAAAAAGAAAAGACTCCGACGCTAGCAAAGATTGAAGGGAGGAGGAGAAGGGGATCGCAGAGGATGAGATCGTTGGATAGTATCACTGACTCAATGGACATGAATCTGAGCAAATTCTGGGAGATAGTGAAGGACAGGGAAGCCTGGCGTGCTGCAGCCCATGGAGTCACAAAGAGTTGGACTGAACAACAACTCAGACCTTGGGAAAGTGCAGCCATGGATGGACAGACGAGGGCAGGGTTGCCTATTAGTGGATCAGAGAGACAGCCTGAAGGGTCCCGATACTGCAGCAAATAGTCTATTTACCCTTCTGCATAGACTTTTTCCATGACAATTGGCATTCAGAACACAATGATACTAAAGCTAGCAATTGCTGTTCTTTTAGATTTTTAGGATTTAACTTTTTCTCCTGGCTCTAAGATGAGTAGATACTTAAATTACAAAAAAAAGTTGTTTGCCTTAAAAAAAAGGAGTGAATGGTGATTTAAAAGTGTGAGAGGAGGGGGAGGCCAATGGAAATGAAGAAAATAGGTAAGTTTAAAGAGGATAAAGAAATTCTCCCCAGATATAACTAGAGTTAATGTTTTAATGCATTTTAAAGACTTTTTCTATGCTTATTTTTATTTTACTTCATTTATTTATTTTTATTGAAGTGTATATATATATGTGTGTATATATATATATATATATATATATATATATATATATATATATATACGCTTTCATATTCTTTTCTATTATGGTTTATTACAGGCTCAGATGGTAAAGAATCTGCCTGCAATGCAGGAGACCTGGGTTCGATCACTGGGTTGGGAAGATACCCTGGAGGAGGGCATGGCAACCCATTCTAGTATTCTTGCCAGGAGAATCCCCATGGACAGAGGAGCCTGGTGGGCTACAGTCCATGGGGTTGCAAAGAGTTGGACATGACTGAGCGACTAAGCACAGCACATTGAATATAGTTCCTTGTGCCATACAATAGGACCTTGTTGTTTATCTGTTTTATATATAGTAGTGTGTGTATGTTAATCCCAAACTGCTAATTTATCCCTCCTCACTTTCCCTTTGGTATCTATAAGTTTGTTTTGTATGTCTGTGGTCTGTTTCCATTTTGTAAATAAGTTCATTTTTATCGTATTTTAGATTTCACATATAAGTGCTATCATATGATATTTGTCTTTCTCTGTCTGACTTACTTCACTTCATATGATCATCTCCAGGTCCATCCATGTTGTTGCACATGGCATAATTTCATTCTTTTTTTATGGCTGAGTAAGTTCATTTTTAAATGTATCTGACATCATACTTTATATAAATTACATAACATATACTTTTCATTCAATATTTTAACATAAGCATTTCCCATGTCATATAGTTTTTATTTTTTTGGGTGGGGGGGGTAAATAAAAAGTTTGCATAACATGCCATTGTATTATTTTCCTTTAAATGCCACCAAAAAGTGAATGGTTAACTATATTGGTTCTTGGTTGTTACCCTTGCAAATAATGATACTCTGAATGCCACTCTGCTTAAATGTTTTCATTTTAGATTCTTTCTTTTGTAATTCATTCACTTATGTCATTTGCCCATTTTTCTAATAGATATATCAAGTATTTTTAAAATGATGTATATAAAATTGCCTTATACATAGCTCTTACATATGAAGGGTTATACATAAATCCTTTTTATATACATCAACATTTTTGCCTATTATGGTATGGAGTTTTTGTATTTTGGGGTTGTTAAATCTCTAGCTTGTTTCCTTGGTGAAATTTGCTCTACTTTTAAGCTTAGAACTTCCTCATTTAGAGCACATAAGAAAAGTAAAATCTCAAGATATGAAATGATAACATCTTTAATTTACTGCAGTGGATTTTAATATGTATCAGGCTGTACATCAATTTTGGTTTTATTCCTTTCCAATAACTAATTTTTTTCTGGGTGAGTAAGCTTGATTTTATTCTTATATAGTATGCCTTAACTCATTCTTAGCTCATCACACAATAGGTGCTTAATTTATGTTTCTTGAACTAGAGTCCTTGATTCACTTGTTCCTTTTCTTTTTTTTTTTGCTGCATCACACAGCATGTAGTATCTTAGTTCCCTAACCAGGGATGGAACCCATGCCACCTGCAATTGAAGTGTGGAGTCTTAACCCCTGGACCACCAGGGAAGTCTAGTTCAGTTATTCCTGAAGCTTACCTGTATCCTGGTTTTTGGTTTCCATGACACAGCTTTCATTAGCCTTATCATCAAGTTCTCTTGCTGGCATAGGCTGGCCTGGTTTCTGTCAGTCATGAGCAGACATGCTGAGTGATGTAGTTCATGTTGTCACGTTAGGAGGATGCACACACACAGTTGTAACTTCTTACTATGGCTTATTTCAGAGGGAGTGCCTGTCTATCCACATTGGCCAGGCCGGTGTCCAGATTGGGGGTGCTTGCTGGGAGCTCTATTGCCTGGAACACGGAATCCAGCCAGATGGTATTGTTCCCGATGGCGGTCAGGATCCGCTGGCACCTGCTAAAACAGAGCCCATGGGTGCATCTTTCGATTCCTTCTTTTGTGAGACCAGAGCTGGGAAGTATGTGCCCAGAGCACTCTTCATGGACCTGGAGCCTACTGTCATAGGTAATATATGTTCCAGTGTGCTTAACTGGGTCCACAACCCAAACAAACAAGTACAGAGACTGGCATGACTAGCTGTGGGCCTGGGAAATCCAAGAACTGTCCACAGTCACCAGGAGCCGGGAGAGAGGCAGGGGGCAGTTTCTCCATCAGAACTTCCAGAAGGAGCCAACCCTGCCAGTGTCTGGACGTTGAACTTCTGGCTTCCTGAACTATGAGACCATAAACCTCCCTTGGTTTTGTTTGTAAATTAATTTATTTTATTTTTGGCTGTGCTGGGTCTTTGTTGCTGTGCTCAGGCTTTCTCTTGTTGCGGTGAGTGGGGGCTACTCTCTAGCTGTGGTGCATGGGCTCAGTCGCTCTGTGACATGTGGAATCCTCCTGGACCAGGGATCGAACCTGTATCTCCTGCATTGGCAGGAGGATTCTTATCCACTGTACCACCAGGGAAGTCCAGCCTCCCCTGTTTTAAGCCAAGTTTGTTGTCATTTGTTAGGGCAGCCCCGATAAACTAATAAAGGGTGGGATGATGGAAAAACTTGCTTTCCATTTATGTGGGAATAATTACACCTTTTCCTAGACTAAAAAAGCCAATTGGGCAGTTTAAATTCATTTCTTCCTATGATATTGGTGGAGAGAAAGGGGGCTGGGCACGAGTTAGGGGTGGGATGGAGTGGGTGGCACTGACCTCCCTTCCCCTCTGCAGACGAGGTGCGTGCAGGCAGCTACCGCTCACTCTTCCACTCTGAGCAGCTCGTCAGTGGAAAAGAAGATGCTGCAAACAACTACGCCCGAGGTCACTACTCTGTGGGGCCAGAGATCCTCGACCTGGTGCTGGAGAGGATCCGCAAGCTGGCAAGTGGCTCCCTTCTCCTTCCAGGACCATTTAGAGTGCCCGGGGTCCCTGGGGACCCGCCTAGCCAGCACCAGCACTTTCTTCCTCCCCTCCATCACTCGGTTTCTACCCTGAAGCCTCCCGCACATGCACATGCTCAGAGCTGGGCTGGTCCTGATGCTGGAACTGCTAACCTTCCTTACTAGGGAGGGGAGAAGCCTCACACTTACTCCAAGGGCCAGTCAACTCCTTTGTTTCTTATTCCTTTTCCCATGCATGAAGAAATGTTTTATTTCATTCCCCCCTTGCTTTATTGAGATATAATTGACATATGGAGTGGAGTGTGTTAGTTGCTCAGTCGTGTCTGACTCTTTGCAGCCTCATGGACTGTAGCCCACCAGACTCTTCTGTCCATGGAATTCTCCAGGCAAGAACACTGGAGTGAGTTGCCATTCCCTTCTCCAGGGGATCTTCCCAACCCAGGGATTGAACCCAGGTCTCCCACATTGCAGGCAGATTCTTTACCATCTGAGCCACCAGGCAAACACTGTGTAAATTTAAGGTGTACAGCAAGATGATTTAATTCATATTATCAAATATACATATATATTATCAAATGATCACCACCATCAGGATAGTTAAGACATCCATCCCTCACATAATTACCTTTTTTTTGTGTGGTGACAGCATTTAAGATTTATTCTCTAGGACTTCCCTCGAAGTCCAGACTTTGCCTTCCAGTGCAGGGGATGGGGTTTGATCCCTCCTCAGGGAGCTAAGATCTCACATGCCTCTCAGCCAAAAAAACCCAAAACATAAAATGGAAGTAATATTGTAACAAATTCAATAAAGACTTTAAAATGGTTCACATTAAAAAAAAAATCTTTAAAAAAGAAAAGATCTAGTCTGTTAGTAGCTTTCAAGTATACTATACAATGCTGTTAACTACAGTCACTATGCTGTATGTTAAACCCCCAGAAGTTATTAATCTTATAACTGGAAGTTTATACCCTCTGACCACCAGCATCTCCCCTTTTTCCTCCACCCCCCACCCTCTGGCAACTACTATTGTTCTCTCTGTTTCTATGAGTTTGGCCTTTTTCGATTCCACATGTCAGTGAGATGATTCAATATTTGTCTTTCTCTGTCTGACTTATTTCACTTTGCTTAATTGCCCCTGAGGTCCATCCATGTTGTCGCAAACAGCAGGATTTTCTTCTTTTAAACGACTAGCCACCGTCTACTCTTGCTTCTGCTGACTCATGACTTGTCTGGTTATCAGAGACTTCCCTCTGAAACTTGTCATTTTCCAGTAGTGACCATGAGTTGTAAAGTTAACAGGAGGCACATCCTCCCTGGAGATCAGTTCCTCCATTTACTGAGAGTAAATTCTTCTTTAAAATCCTGTCTGGAGAATCCTCTGTCTAGTAAATATTTTGGTGTTTGGCATCATCATTAGAGAATACCGTACTTTTTTACACCAGCACAGTAGATTGGGTACAAAAGTGACGGATATTTCATCTACTGAGGAGTGGTGGTGGGGAACTATATTGCTTTAATATTTTGCTTGTCATTTTTTTCATTATTGATAAACACCTTACTTTAGCTCACATATACATTTGTATACTCATATACCTATACTTTAGCTCACATACACGTACATTCATAGAGGGCAGCAAAAGACAGTGGAATGTTTAAGCCCAGCTTATAGCAAAACTCTAAAGCATTTCCCCCACTCCAGAAGTAACCACTCAAGTATGTTTCAAAGTAAACATGTTTGTGATGGTGGTAACAACAGTAAACCAGAACTTTCTGTTTTTGGGTACTGGTTGTGTCCCACAGTTACCACTGCTTCTGGGTTTATTTGGCTGAATTCTCATTTCTCGTTTATGAATACTTTCCCCAGGCAGAACACTGCAGTGGGCTTCAGGGGTTTCTGATCTTCCGAAGCTTTGGAGGAGGCACTGGGTCGGGATTTACGTCTCTCTTGTTGGAGCAGCTCTCCGCAGAATATAGTGGCAAGACTAAATTGGAGTTCTCCGTCTATCCAGCCCCCAGGATCTCAACAGCTATAGTGGAGCCTTACAACTCCATCCTCACCACCCACCCCACCATAGAGTACGTGGACTGTACCTTCCTGGTGGACAACGAGGCCATCTACAACATCTGTCATGGCAAACTTGACCTTGAACGCCCCTCTTATGCCAGCATCAACAGGCTGATCAGCCAGGCAGCATCTTCCATCACTGCCTCCCTCCGGTTTGAAGGCATCCTGAACGTGGACCTGATCGAATTCCAGACCAATCTGGTGCCTTACCCACGGATACACTTCCCAGTGACCAGCTTCGCCCCCATCCTGTCCGCCGACAGCAACCACCACAAGGAGCCGTCTGTGTTGGACATCACAGCTGCATGCTTTGAGCCCTCCCACCAGCTAGTCAGGTGTGATCCTCGCCTGGGGAAGTATGTGGCCTGCTGCCTGCTCTACAGAGGGGATGTGGTCCCCAAGGAGGTGAATGCGGCGATTGTGGCCACAAAGTCCAGGAACTCTGTTCAATTTGTAGACTGGTGTCCGACTGGATTCAAGGTGGGCATCAACAATCGACCCCCCCGGGAGGTGCCAGGAGGGGACCTGGCTGAGGTCCAGCGGGCAGTCTGTATGCTGAGCAACAGCACGGCGGTTGCAGAGGCCTGGGCCCGTCTGGGCCACAAGTTTGATCTCATGTTTGCTAAGAGGGCATTTCTGCACTGGTACATCAGGGAGGGCATGGAGGAAGGCGAGTTTGCAGAGGCCAGGGAGGACTTGGCGGTCCTGGAGAAGGATTATGAGGAAATGGGGAGAAGTCTTTGATGCAGATCTGACCGGTAACAATGAATGCTGAGTTGAAGTGTCACGCTTTATGTTTCAAGGCTAGAGTTCCCTTGATGAGAAGAAAAAGGAAATTAAGTCAAGCAAGACCCCAAGTTCCATGCTCAATCAAATGGGGGTCAACATTAACAGTAAGCCTGGACTTCCCTGGTGGTCCAGTGGTTAAGAATCCATCAGCCAATGCAGGGGACACAGGTTTGATCCCTGATCTGGGAAGATCCCACATGTCGTGGAAAATAAATAATTAAACAAATAAAATACTAACAACGTACCACTTTGCCTATTTTCAGCTCACACTGTTGTTGCCACAGAGGACAATGACTGCAGTTTGGTGGAAGTGTTTATAAACACACACTTTTCACTGTGTTCTCATACACTCCAATCAAGCTAGACAGCTTGCCCCTTCCCACGTTTTTCTCTTTCTTGACTGCTTCTCTCTCTCTCCTCTCTCACTTTCTTCTCCCTGCTTTCTCTTTTCTTTCCTTCTATGACTGTGGGGTATAATTCCAACTTCGAACCCACTTCAGGTGTCACCTATTGCATGTAGCCTCTTTGGAATTCACTTACTTTAACCCAGAATACAGGGAGAGTGAAGGTACACTGTGAAGTTTCCCACTGTGTTGAAAATACTCATAAAATATATTTTTTCATGTAAATATCATATATAGTAATTTGAACTTTTATTAGGCTGGTTCCAAATTGGGAAAGGAGTACGTCAAGGCTGTATATTGTCATCCTGCTTATTTAACTTATATGCAGACTGCATCATGCAAAATACTGGCCTGCATGAAGCACCAGCTGTAATCAAGATTGCTGGGAGAAATATCAATATGATATGAATTGAATATGATTGAATGAAATATCAATATGATATCAATATCATGTCAATATGATATGGATCTCAGATATGCAGATGACACCACCCTTATGGTAGAAAGTGAAGAACTAAAGAGCGTCTTGATGAAAGTGAAAGAGGAGAGTGAAAAAGTTGGTTTAAAACTCAACATTCAGAAAACTAAGACCATGGCATCCGATCCCATCACTTCATGGCAAATAGATGGGGAAACAGTGGAAACAGTGAGAGACTTTATTTTCTTGAGCTCCAAAATCACCACAGATGGTGACTGCAGTCATGAAATTAAAAGACACTTGCTCCGTGGAAGAAAAGCTATGACCAACCTGGACAGCATGTTAAAAAGCAGAGACATTACTTTGCTGACAAAGGTCTGTCTAGTCAAGGCTATGGTTTTTCCAGTAGTCACGTATCGATGTGAGAGTTGGACTATAAAGAAAGCTGAGCGCCGAAAAATTGATGCTTTTGAACTGTGGTGTTGAAGAAGACTCTTGAGAGTCCCTTGGACTGCACGGAGATCAAACCAGTCAATCGTAAAGGAAATCAGTCCTGAGTATTCATTGGAAGAACTGATGCTGAAGTTGAAACTCCAATACTTTGGCCACCTGATATGAAGAACTGACTCATTGGAAAAGACCCTGATGCTGGGAAAGATTGAAGGCAGGAGAAGGGGACGACAGAGGATAAGATGGTTGGATGGCATCACTGACTCGATGGACATGAGTTTGAGCAAGCTCCGGGAGTTGGTGATGGACAGGGAGGCCTAGTGTGTTGCAGTCCATGGGGTCGCAAAGAGTCAGACACGACAGAGCGACTGAATTGAACTAGAGGCTTTTTACCAAGTGAAAATGTTTTGTTTACCTGTGCTATTTCTCTATTTAGACACTAGAGGGCGCTAGTGAAATGCTTGAATAACTGCTCGGTTTATAGGGAAGCCAGGTGTACTCGCATAGAGTCGGACACCACTAAGCGACTGAACTGAACTGAAGGGCATTTGTATCTCTGTATGTATGTGTATGCATGTATGAAAACACATTTAAAAAACTCAGAAAAGACCTTTTAGAAGTTTCCTTTAATTTTTTTAAAATTAGTAATCTACTAAAATTAAGATTAAAAGCCTAATAATTTCTTAAGTTTTTAAGTTCAGTTTGTAAATCTTATTTCTAAGTTAAGCAACATTTAAATAATCATTTTAAATATGTATGAATTTTTGGTCCCCTTTGCAATCTTAGATAAATGCTTAAATACTTTATGTTATATTCATTTTAATTTATTTTATTTTAAGAACTTTAATTATCTGACAAACCTTCCCAAGAGCTCTAGTTTTTTTTAAAATCAAATAAACTAAACTATAAATGTGGTGATTGGTATTCTTACGTTCTCCAAACTTTCTATAAATTAATAAGATTTTTATTTAAGATCACATGTGTAAATCCTTTGTTGTAGCCACGGGAAACAAACTCACTCAGAAGGACAATGCAGATAGTGGAGTGCAGCTTTATTACACCGGCGGGCCCAAGGCAGAGTCTCCTCTTAGCCAAGGACCCCGACCAGCATTTGTGAAAATCTTTTATACCCCATGTGTATGTGTCGGAACCCACCACCCCAAACTCCTTGAGACTTACATAAACAAAGGAAGGGTAAATATAATTCCAATAACCCCATCATTCATGTGCCATGTGCTTAGACAGTTAAACAATTAGCCAATAATCAATAAGCCCGAGGTTACATTCTGATAGGTACAGAAAATTTATGGCCTGTCTGAAGGAAGGAGTGATCAGTATATGTGTTCTCTTAGGCAAGGAGTAACCTGGATACAACCTGCAAGGTTCCCCTGTCTGGAGGGGGTCTTATCCTTCTGTTGTTGTTTCCATAGATACTAAACAGAGTTCAGAGTCCATTGGAGAGGTGGCTGAGCATAATCAGCATGAACAGGCCTAAGATGGAGTCCAGGCCCTATGAATTCCTTCTTCACCTTTACTCAAAATATGTATTTAAATTGGAATTATCGCTCAGTCGTGTCCGACTCGTAGCAACCCCAGGGACTGCAGCCTACCAGGCTCCTCCATCCATGGGATTTTCCAGGCAAGAGTACTGGAGTGGGTTGCCATTTCCTTCTCCAGGGAATCTTCCCGACCCAGGGATCGAACCTGGGTCTCCCGCATTGTAGACAGACGCTTTACCGTCTGAGCCACCAGGGAAGTCCTTCTATTAGGCCAAATACTGTCAAATATTATACACATTGCACTTTAAATGCTAAATATGCACGATTCCTATGTCATAAGAACTTTAATGACCCGGATTCAATTCACTCATTCACCAGTTATTTTCTGAACACCTGTCATGTGCTCCTAATTATTCTGACCACTGAGGATAAACAGTGAACAACAACAAAAAAAATTCTTGCCCTCACGGTTTATATGATAGTGAAGTTGGGGGTCTATTTCCTGAGTATGTAAAGATGCTCACTCCTTAAGAAAACACTGTGTCTGGGACTTCCATGGCCGTCCAGTTAAGACTCTATGCTTCCACTGCAGGGGATGCAGTTTCGATCCCTGGTCAGGGAACTAAGATCCCATGTGCCTCGAGGCATGGCCAAGAAAACAAAAGAGAAACACACTGTGTCATCCCATAGGCTTGGGTTATCTTCCCAAGATACCTTTTTTGTTTTTTGTCTTCTCAGCTTGCTGCAGCTCCTAAGTGATGATGCTGTGACAGGATCTTTGTGGCTCTAATGGACGTGCTGAACCCTAGCAACTGCCTGTAACAGGGACTTCATTAATTAAAGGATGATGTGGGATCTTTGGGTCATACACCTTGGACTAGTGCAATGGTATATGTCGATTACACCTCAACAAAAATAAATTTTAAAAAGAACGAAATGTCCCATAGCACACTTAGATTTGAGTCACATGTTTAGTTTTTCAAGTCTGATTCCATCTGTAATTCTTAGAGTTAGCTAGCTACACCATTTGATTAGATTTTGCTTTTCTTCGGCTCTTAATATCTATGAATGTCTTTTAATTTAATAATACATACCTTAGAGCACATGTACCTCCCATTTCTTGGAATTATATAAAGTATCTGATTGAATTCTGGGTATCACTTGGCTTTTGCTAATTATTTTGTTACAGCTTCCAAAATTGTTCTGCTATCAGGAAGCAGGAACCATTTTTGGTCTTTAGTATTTGTTTTTGGGGTTTCTTGTTGGGTAGAACATTTAGAGATCCTGTCTTCCAGGCGCTGGTCTCTTTGGAGAAGGTTCACTTGGCATTTGAGCCTTGTTTTAAGTAAAAGTTTCTCAATCATGTCTGACTCTTTGCGACCCCATGAACTGTAGCCCCCCAGGCTCCTTTGTTAGTGGGATTCTCCCAGCAAGAATACAGGAGTGGGTTGCCATGTCCTCCTCCAGCAGATCTTCCCAACCCAGGGATCAAACTTGGGTCTCCTGCATTGTAGGCAGATTCTTTTACTGTCTGAGCCACCAGGGAAGCCCCCCCCCCCCCAAACCCTTTTTTATTTTAAAAAGAGAGCTTAAAACAGTTTTTTCAAGGGAATTCAAACCAGCACAGTTCTCCCCAACTCCCCTGCTCCCATCAATGATTTTACAAAGTGAAATCAAGAGAATCTTGGTTTTACAAGGTGAATTCAGGGGTGGTAGAAAGCAATGGTAGTGGCCCCTGGGTGTGGCAGTCTCCTCCACGGTTTTTTAATTTTATTTTATTTTGATGTGAAACATTTTTGAAGTCTTTATTGGATCTGTTACAATATTGCTTCTGTTTTATGCTTCAGGGTTTTTTTGGCTGCAAGGTGTGTGATTCTGGCATTTGCAATGATCTGTGTCTTTTTTTTTTTTTTTTAATCACCCTCTTGATTGGAGCTTTGTGATGCAGGAACCATGATTTAAAATAAAGCAAAATATGAGAACCGATGTTATAGCACAGAAAACTCTACTCAGTGGACTGTGATGACCTAAAAGGGAAGGAAATCCAAGGAAGAGGGGAGATATGTACACACATGGCTGACTCACTTTGCCATGCAGCAGAAACTGACACAGCATCGTAAAGCAACTATTCTCCAATACAAAAAAAAAAAAAAAAAGGCGAAACAAAACTTTTTAAAGCCACTTATCTAAGTCCACTAGAGGCTGCTGTCTTCAAGGCTTTGCTCACCTAGCCAAAGACCCTAAGAGGAGATAGCTGTGAAGTTGGGTGTGCTTGCAGATACCAACCCCAACTTGGAAGTTCTCCTGGTGTTTTTGGTTGTTCAGGGAAATGTCACACCTGCTTGGGTTTTCTTTAACCAAGCTAATCCCCCCCCCATTTCCTGTCCTTTGCACCTCTGGCGTGAGCAGAATGCCGCAAGCACTGTTAGAACAAAAATAAATGTTAAATATACTTGTGAGAATTCTGTGAGGTCACGTTCCTAAAGAGGGTTCCTGGCACACCAGCACTGAGGGAAGTTAAAGGATTTGCTCAGAGACACAGAAGAGGAGGAACCCAGACTCATGTAGGTATTCTGAGTCTCGGCAGGATTCTTTCTGCTGTGCCATGAGGGTCCCTCCCACCCCTCCCCCACACCCCGCGCCACCCCGCACCCTGACCCAGGATAGAAAAAACAGTTGCATTTCAGCTTTTTGAGCATTGGTTCTGTTAAGAGATGGGGTATTTTTCATTTCCAAGTTAGGTTACCATTTAAAAAACTGCACAATTTTGCTTTTTCCAATAATGTCCACCAGAATCAGGGGTGTTGAGTTAAAGGTAAAGTGAATTTGTGATTTTGATACGGATTTTCCAAACTGCCTCTCAGAATTCACATTCCCACCAACCATCAGTGAAGGAAGGAGGTTTTTGCACCTCGTCAGTCAGTGTGAGCCTATTGTCAATCAGATTTTGACAAATTCTGTAAGAGTGCCGTTTTGCTTTTTTTTTTAGCAGTGAAGTTTAGCATCTGTTTGTACATTTAAGGATCACTTGTGTTTGTGTGTGTGTGTGTGTGTGTGATATGTGTTCCTGCTAATTTTTTTGAGGGAGATTGTTCTTTTCAGTTGTTATTTTGTGTGCGTGTTTGTGTGTGTTAAGTCGCTCCAGTCATGTCTGACTCTGTGCAACCCTATAACTGTAGCCCGCCAGGCTCCTCTCTCCATGGGATTCTCCAGGCAAGAACACTGGAGTGGGTTGCTGTGCCCTCCTCCAGGGGATCTTCCCAACCCAGGGATCGAATGTCTCCTGCAATGGCAAGCAGGTTCTTTACCAGTAGTGCCACCTGGGAAGTTATTAGCTCTTTATATATTTGATCAGTAAGATACTTGTCTTTTGCCTGTGTGGCAAACATTTTTCCAATTTGTTGTCTGTCTCTTGACTTTGTGTCTGATGGTGGTGGTGTGTGTATATGAGGTTTATTTCATAAACCTTGTGTGTAAAACTTGTCACCATGCAGAAAGCTCTGCTGCCAGAGGTCATCAAGGTGTTTTGCTGATGTCCATTTTTAGTGAACTGCTTCTCATATTAAGCCTTCTCATCTTGCTCTGAATTCCTTGTATTTTTTACACTAATTGCGATCACCTTGCAGTTCATTACTTATATACTCCCTGGAGAAATTGCTTCTTTTCACATTTTGTTTTTGTCTGTTCACTTAAGACTGTTGACTCATGGACAGCAAGGGCCTCATGCCTCCCACCTCAGTATCCCTCACCAGGCCCAGCACAGGGCTGGACAGTGACGTTCGGTTCAAGAAACACCTATGACAGACTTAGTGGCCCAGGCCCTAGCAAGCCAGGGAGGAGCTGGGGGTGTTTCCTGTTCTACTCAGGGGCCCACTCTGTAGCAGACCCCAGGCTGTGCCTCTGGTGGGACCTGGCCACACAGCCAGCTTCAGATCCAGTGATGGCCAACAGGGTCCTGCCAACTTGGCCTTTCCCAAGCTCTTCATACCTCCCAAGACCTCCAGGGACCATTCTCGTCCTGGGAGGGTCAGGAATGGACTCATCTGTACCCTGTCTCACTAGCTGCCCATTTCCAAGCTCGGAGGCCTGAAGGCAGCTGACTGAAGGAAGAGGAATTGAAACCAGCCAGGGGTTCAAGAAGCCATGGGTTTTAATGTGGGTCAGAGGGG
Organism: Dama dama; assembly: GCF_033118175.1. Taxonomy (NCBI): domain Eukaryota; kingdom Metazoa; phylum Chordata; class Mammalia; order Artiodactyla; family Cervidae; genus Dama; species Dama dama. The sequence continues at coordinate 43,528,018 of NC_083703.1, forward strand.
AGAGAGGGTCTGGGGGCGGGGTGCTCAGCGCCCTCGCCTTCCGGCTTGGGCTGGTGTTGGTGTGGGGAGGGGAGGGCCTCCCTGTAACCCTCTTCTTGGGGTCAGAGAGTAGAGTGCAGGGTAGGAGGGCGTGACCTTTGCCGCTCCTTGTGGGGAAGGAGAGAGGAGACGTGTAGGGTAGACCTCAGTGTCTCAGTATCAGTACCGTGGCCTCCGTCTGTGGATCTGGGACAACACGGCGCTGGTGTGCGTAGGTATAGAGGGCTGGGGTGCCCGGCCGGAGGTGGGAAGGCGCAGAGGGGTGGAGAGCCTGGAACCAGGGCCGATCCCTCAGATACAAACCGGTGGAACGGGCCAACCCTCCCTGTCCCCCTCAACCTCCGTCCTCATCCCAGGGGGTCCCCAGCCTCCTCCTCTACTTCTTCCGCCCGATCTGGGCCATGAGGTGGGCATTGGCGGCGGCCTTGGCTCGCAGGTTCTTGGCCTTGGCGATGTTGAAGAGGATGTTCATGATGTTAGTGGGGACGTCCAGGGACAGAGTGACCTTGGTGCGCCGGTCACTCTTGGCCTTGTCCTGGGATGGCCGCCCCTGGAACTGTGCCTGGGACGGGTACTTGTACCGGGTGCTGCCAGCCCCGCCACCACCGCCGCCACCCCCGGAGCCAGGGAAGGTCCTTTTCTCTGTGTCCTCCTCCTCCTGCGCCTCCTGGTCCTCCAGGTCTCCGCGGGGCAAGGCGGGGAAGGCCCGCTTGATCAGCAGCGATGTGTCCTTCCGCTGGCTCCTCTCGGCCTCGCGCAGGGCTGTGTGGAGACAGCTGAGGCTGGACCCGGCTTTGGAGGACCTCTGGGAGAGGCCCGCCTGGGGGGCCCCGAGGAGCAGCAGCAAGACCAGCAGGAAGGGGGCTGGCACGAGCATCTCTCCCTGCTGCGGAAAAGAGCAATACGTGTGAGAGGGTCTTAGAGCTCAGGGGGAGATGGGGCAGATCCACCAGGCTTTGTGCACGTTCAGCTTTGCCGGGTTTTGAAAGCGTGTTCTCTGGACCTGCAGGCCGCGTCTCATGGAAATTTGTTAGCAATGCAAAGAATTCTCGGGTCTTACTTCAGAGCTGGTCAGTCAGAAGCTCTGGGGCCAGCAGTCTGCGTGTTAACAAGCCTGTTGATGACGGATCGTTGCCAAATGTAGGAATGGTCCAGATGTAGGAACTAGCTAACTAGCACATGGAAAGCAACACAGGCTCTGGAGTTAGACAGAGGTAGGTTCAAATTCCAACTGGGTCCTTGTTTGCCTGAGGGTGGTGGGCAGATTACTTAACCTCTGAGAACGTCAATTTCCTCATCTGATAATATTAATGGTAATAATAATAATAATGGGGGATAATAGGTACTACTTCATAAAGGTTAAATTAAAATGGAAAAGCTCCCTGTCTAACCAGATACTTAATGAAGCATGTTGATTCATGACTGTTTACATGTAATAATCCCCAGGTGTTATTAGGATAAGATTCAGTACACAGGTGGCCATCTCAGAAGTGATCTCTCTGTATCTGTAAATGTACTATACATTATATAACTAATGAATATAAATCATATGAATATAAATATAGATGTATAGTATGTCAGGTAACTTGATCCTGCAGACCATTATCTTTGTTGTGTTGCGTTTCTGGCTTTTCTTTTTTGTCTGTTTGCTCCACTCTTACCCAGGTAGGCTTATCGTGCCTTGAACTCTAAGTCAGCGGTTCTCACGCTTCAGAGTGTTCAGAATCACGTGAATGGACTGTTCAAACACCAGCTGCTGGGCCACATCCCCAGCATTTCTGAATCGTAGATTTGGGGCAAGGCCTGAGAATCTGCATCCCTAACACATCCCTAAAGGATGCTGATGCTGTGGGTTCATGGACCACACTTTGTGAACCACTTTCTCAGCATTCCCATCCATCTCCGAGGTCCTTAGAACTGTGTGCCCAGTTCCTGGAGAACATTTTACAGGGCTCTGTTGACTGCAAAAGAATGGACTTATCCTTTCTTTTGATATTGTGCTCAATACCCAGACTTGGGGTTTCCTCATTCACTGAGGCTGTCCTTAGTTGTTTTGCATAAACATCCATGAATTGTGGCTTTAGCTGCCTTATGCCTTGAAGGCATCTTAAAGCTTGGGAGCATTCTCAAAGGGCTTGTTAAGCCTGAAAAGATTTAAAAAATCAAAAATGAATGCACAGAGAAATGGTTAATAATGGGACGGGGATGGGGTGGGAGGGGATCTGTCTCTCTGTCATTGTCACTCTCTCCCATTGTCACTCTCTCCCTTGGTCCCCTGATCTTTTCATGGGTCAGGCTTGGCCCTACCCCCCACTAATTGACTCAGTGACTAAATACCCCAGGTCCCTGTGTTCCCATTTGTGAGATTAGGGGATTGAGCTCCAGGCTCTCCTCTCTCTTTCTCCTTTTCTCCCTCTCTCTCCAGTTTAGTTTTGTTTAGCATTTGCATAAAACCATGGGAGATTGTGGGGCTTTCCAGGTGGCACTAGTGGTAAAGAATCTGCCTGGCAATGCAGGAGACATGGGTTCAATCCCTAGGGGGGGAAGATCTCCTGGAGAAGGACATGGCAGCCCACTCTAGTATTCATGCCTGGAGAATCCCATGGACAGAGGAGCCTGGCGGGCTATAGTCCATAGGGTCACAAAGGGTTGGACATGACTGAAGTGACTTAGCACTCACCCCTGCATGGGAGGATGTTTGTAGGTTATGTGCAAACAATACATTATTTTATATAAGGGTCTTGAGCAGCTGGGGATCTGTGACGGTCCTGGAGCCAATACCAGGAACAGAGAGGACTGTCAAAGAAAAGAAACGTCCTTTCCTCCTTACTCAGGTCTGATTCCTAAGCAAGTTTCTCCTCTTACATTCTTTGGATTCCTTTGCCCTTACCACAGTGCAAGAGTACAAAGGTTTAAGATTTCCCCGCTACCTGCTCTGAAAACACGTGGTCCCCATCTAGTTAGATTTACAGGGAAAAGTTCTTCATCTTCATTTTTTTCAGTTGGGTACCTGACACTCAGCCATTCTTTGAGGGTTATTAGGACAGTGCTTCTCTGGAGACGGACACTTGCTTCTGAGAGCTGTGACAGTCACGTCACGCCCAGAATGACAGGCATTGAGGGACTCATCTGGTCTAAAATTCAAAGCACCTGTGAGAGAGAGTGTCCCCGAAGGAAAAAAGTGAAGCTAGAGGCAAATGCAGGACACCACGGGCTTTGCCCAGAGGCAGCCCCATTCTCCAGCATCGAGGAAGGCAGAGATAGTTCGCAGTCTGCAAACACGGGTAAGATGTTGAATTAAAAAAACAATTTATAAAAAAAAAAAAAAAAAAAAAACAATTTATAAAACAGTCACTGCTGAACCCAGGGACCCTTTAAGCATTTTGAATGGTATTATAGTAATGAGCTGCAGACTCATGGAAGCATTTATGTGTCACACACACACTTCTTAGCAATTCAAACTTGAGCGAGCAGAGGGGGTTCATTCATGAAAGGCCTTTCCCCCCAAGAGGGAGAAAAGCCAGGAGAAAGTTGACAAGATCTAGACAACACTTGTTACTGGCAGCTTTTGTGTTGCTTTTCTGACTCCATTCATCCTCAGAAGTGGGATGCTGGCTAGATTGCTGTGTTACAGGAGAACCCTGCAGACAGGATTTCTCAGAACACTTGGACATCAAATGGAGACATCAAACATCCATCTTCATGGCCTCTCCCTTTCAAGGCGGGGGGCACCTAATTATTACAGACATCTGTTCCCTTCCTCCAGTGTCCCCAGTGGCCAGGGGGAAAGGACTCCAGGCTATGAGGGCAGAGGACCTGGGCTGCAAACCTCCCTCACCCTCAAATGCCTTCCATCTGTTACTTAACCTCTCAGTCACCACATCTTAAAAAGCAAACGTTACCTGCCTCGCAGGTGTATGGAGAGAACGAAAGGAGATGCCTTGGCAACCAGGAAATGCAAGTATCTTCCCGGTCGGTCAGGCAGCGGGGAATGGTACCCCGGTTTCCACCCCCATCTTCCCCATCCACCCCATCTGGAAACATGATTTTCATGTTCACAGCTGGACTCTGTTCAGAAAAACACATTTGTGAGAATCCATCCTGCTTCCGATCTATTACCTTTTGCAAAGCAGGCCTGTCTACTAATGGGGGGAGGATGCTCTTGCCCCCCTGAGAAACTTCCCCCTGATCCCTTTGGGGCTGCCTTCTCCCCATTTAAAACACAGACCTTGACCGTTCAGCACAGTGCCCCCAGGGGTGCTTGCAACTCTTATCACTCACCCCATCCAGTCCCCAGCATCTCCTGCATAATTAAGGGCAAATCAAGTTATCCTTCGTAGGGAAGTCCCCAACCAGAGCCTTACCTGTGAGCAGACGTCCCTCTGAAGTGCAAACGCTCAGTGAGGCAGGCTGGAAGCTTCAGAACCGAGAGGTCTGCCCCGGGAACATCCCCCCGAACTTCTGTCTTCTCTGGGGTCGCCGGCTCCTTTTCTTGAATTATTTGTAAGTGGGCCGTGATCTTTCCTCTCTATGGAAACCACTCCACTCCCTCGTGTGTGTGTGCATATACATAAAAGTGACAGATCACGGGGTGGATCATAAATCCAGACGCCGTGTCTACCCTGGGATGTGATCCCGTTTAAAATACAACCCAAGCAGCTGTGCACGTCACGGAGATGACAAGCTGTCAGCATCTTTGACCGCTCCTACCCACCTTCTCTCCCAGACCTCCCATCACCGCCCCCACCCCCACCTGCCCTTCCTGCCCTAGCAACTGGCTTCATTGATAAAAAGAAAAAAAACACACTCTGTTGAACTGAGAAGCAGTTTCTTTGAAGAGTTTCATTACTCATCTTCGTTCTTACTAACTTCAGCCTCTCTACCTTTCTTTCTGGAGCCAACACCTACTTGAAAGTAGAGGGGAAAGTTCGTATGCTGTCCTGTGATTCGTTTTTTTTTTTTTTTTTTTTTTAATTTCTTTGGCATCACTGACTCAATGGACAAGAGTTTGAGCAAACTCTGGGAGGTTATGAAGGACAGGGAAGCCTGGTGTGCTGCAGTCAATGGGGTCAAAAAAGAGTCAGACACGACTTAGCTACTGAGCAATGGCAACATTTATGGTAGCTCAGACGTTAAGCGTCTGCCTGCAATGTGGGAGACCTGGGTTCGATCCCTGGGTTGGGAAGATCCCCTGGAGAAGGAAATGGCAACCCACTCCAGTGTTCTTGCCTGGAGAATCCCATGGACGGAGGAGCCTGATGGGCTACAGTCCACAGGGTCGCAAAGAGTCGGACACGACTGAGTGACTTCACTGTATTTATTATTATTTTGGCTGTTCTGGGTCTTCATTGCAGCATGCAGGTTTCTCTAGTTGTGGCACATGGGCTCAGGAGCTGCAGTGTGTGGGCTTAGGCACAGTTTTCATTTTCACCAAGACCTTTATTGAACAGCCTAGCTACATTCCAAATGAACTTTTTGGCCAGCTCAATGCAAATGACCCCTTTAATAATTTGATTATAAATCCTTTCAAGCCAAATAACACTTTTTGTCTTACAGTCTGGTTTGCCGGATATTGAAACAGCTATTCCAGTTTTCCTTTGGTTGACATTTGCTTGGAGCATTTTTTCCAGTTTTTTTGTGTCAAAGTTCTTTTGTAAAGGGTATATACTGAAATTAAAAAAAATCTGATCAACCATCTCTGTATTAACAAGGCCTTAATACAGGTCTCTGTATTAATTTGTACTAATAGTGATCACTGACGTGACACATTTGTGCAAATAATGATTACTGATGTTTTTGGATTATTTTCTGCTATTTCACGTTGTAAAACACTTCCTATTTGGTCTGCTTTCCTCTTCTGTTTCTGTTTAGTTCTGTTTTTCCTTGTCTGTGTTCTTCTAGATTGATTAAATTTTCACTTCATTTTCCCCACTATTAGTTTGTATATAAACATTTAAAGCTACAATTGGGGCTTCCCTGGTGGCTCAGTGGTAAAGAACAATCTTGCCAATGCAAGAGCTGCAGGAGACTCTGGTTCGATCCCTGGGTTAGGAAGATCCCCTGGAGGAGGAAATGGCAGCCCTTTCCAGTATTCTTTCCTGGAGAATCCCAAGGACAGAGGAGTCTGGTGGGCTACAGTCCATGGGGTTGTACAGAGTTGGACACCACTGAGCAAGTGAGCATGCAAAAACTACAGTTCTTGTTCTGGGCACTGACTCACTACACCTCACGCATGAACAGAGCCCCTGTAAACTGGTGAAATTTCTCTGGTCTGTGGGGTAAGGGGAGACCCTTGCCTTGACTCTTGTTTCTCCCAACAGGCAGGACTGATTTAGTTATTAGTAACTGAACTTCTATAATAACAGCACACCCATGATCCTGCATTCATGTCCAGTCCTTTCTGATATGGGTTTTCCAGCGCTGTCTCCTATCCACCTATCAGGAATCAGTCTCATTGGACTTTGCATCCCCCTTGGAACCAGCAGTGGTGGGAACAGGTGGGGACAGTTCCAGCCTGTCTCTGTGTCCAGGTGCCGTGGTGAATTACAGACATTTTATAATCCTCTCTGATGGACTTTTAGTGGCTGATTGATTCCTGGAGCAAAGCTCCTGGGAGCCACAGGCTAGAGGCAGCTGCCTCCCTCGGGGCCTCGTGAAACAGCATCAGAGCTTTCTGTCTGGGACTTACTTCCCTGATGGTCCAGTGGTTAAAACTCCATGCTGCCCCTGCAGGGGGTGTGGGTTTGATCCCTGGTCAGCGAACTAAGATCCCTCATGTTTCGTGGCCAAATAAATAAATAGTAAAGTAATAACCTCAGAAAAAAAAAAAAAAAAAGCTTTCTGTCTCCCTCCAGGGGAAGGGGAGGATGTTGGCTTCTTGGGTGAATTTGCACACTGCCCCATAGCCACTCTTCCACACGTGGGCATAATCACAGTGCCCTGTTTACAGTGACCTGTAGACAAGGGGATCAACACCAACAGGTACACTTAGGGGACATGTTTTCTCTAGTGACAAGGGCATTGGAAACTCTTCTGAACATCTTACAAAGCAGTGGACTGGGCAGCATGCTCCTAGATGGGGCCAGGACGGCAAGCTCACTTGTGGTTCTGCTCATGGGCAAAGTCAGTAGTAATGGTAACCAAGCAGCCCACGTTCTTCCAAGGGTAATACATGCACTTTGCCACCCCCACCCCTGAACATGTTTCGGAATCTCTTATCTACATGTTGTTCAGTTGCTCAGTAATGTCCGACTCTTTGCAGCCCTGTGGACTGTAGCCCACCAGGCTTCTCGGTCCATGGAATTTTCCAGGCAGGAATACTGGATTGAGTTGCCATGGCCTCCTCCAGGAGATTTTCCTGACCCAGGGATTGAACCCACATCTCTTATGTCTCCTGTATTGCTGGCAGATTCTTTACCACTGAGCCATCGAGGGGAAGCCTGATACATAGCACACTATGTTATTATTCAGTTCAGTTCAGTCTTTCAGTCATGTCTGACTCTTTGCGACCCCATAGACTGCAGCATGCCAGGCTTCCCTGTCCATCACCAACTCCTGGAGCTTGCTCAAACTCATGTCCATTGAGTTCGTGATGCTCTGTCATCCCCTTCTCCTGCTGCCTTCAATCTTTCCCAGCCTCGGGGTCTTTTCTAATGAGTCAACTCTTCTCATCAGGTGGCCAAAGTATGCCTGCATGCCTGCCAGCTAATCAGGGACTATGCTTAATCAGTTCACCAATCAATCAATCAGAAATAAACCAGCATGTTCCTATATACTGTGAATTATAATCTGTTTCCCTTGGCAAGTCTAGGCTTTGAAACTGGCTGTGGTCCACTCCTGCCTGTGTCCGTTTGTCTGTAAGCAGCTTGAGACTGAAGTCTATGCCAGGAGAAGCATCACGAACACAGCATCTGCTATATAGTAGAGACTCAACAAGTGAGGTTGATTCTTCTTATTCAGTAGCTCTGTGTATATGCATATACAATTGCAACCCATCACATATACCCAAACAGATAATATGTATTTAAAAAAATGTATTTGGCTGCAGTGAGTCTTAGCTGTGGCATGTGGGATCTAGTTCCCTGACCAGGGATCGAACCTGGGCCCCCTGCATTGGGAGCATGGAGTCTTAGCCACTGGACCAGCAGGGAAGTCCCAACAGACATTCTTTAGTATTTTAAATGCTTTTGTTTACATGAACTCTTCCAGAATCACAGAATACTGGCCTAAAAGAGAGTTCATGCTCTTGTTCAGTCACTTAGCTGGGGTCACACACGGGTGAGCCTTGGTTCTCAGGCCTCCAACATCCTCAAGGATGATCTCTTTTGCAAAGCTGGATGAGCCTGCATCTCCAGCCACAAGGAGAGAACAGAACTTGGCCTTGAGAGTGAGGGATTGTTGTAGACAAGGAGCCCCATAATTGAAGATAATAGTATTGAAATGAAATTAAAAAGAGAGATTATTAGAGGTTTATTCAAAAAGACAAATTACAGGGACTCAGATTGCATTGAGATTCCATTTCGTCTCTAATAATCAAGAGAGGGTGAAGGATATGTGTGCAGGTCTCCGCAGAGCGAGGCTGGGTTAGAAGACAGTGATGTCATCACTATAGTTGGCTTTTGAGAGTATAAAATTCTACAGTTTCCATTATAGAGGCAGAAGGAGCAATTCAAATTTCAGGGAGTACACTTGTGTGTATACAGGTGTACAAGACAGAGACAGTAGGGGGAGAGTAAAAAACAGACAATTCTACAATTTTGGCCAGTAATTGTCATGAGGTTAGGGAGGAGAGCTGCTACAAACAGGAAAAGCAGTTTCATCCCATGATGCTGGATCACTGGCCACATGGGCAGAGACCTCCACCACTGACTCCACCTCCAACCTTTCTTGTTTTGCTCTATAAGCCAGAAAAGAAACACCACTTTGCCAAGTCTGCCTCCATCCAATCATGCCCTGGCTTCCTTAACTCCAAGAAAAGAGAGGGAACATGAGTAGGATGAAAGACTGATGTCTTGGTAAAGCTTTCCCTCTTTATTCTACTATTGTAGAAACATTTAATAAATTCAATCATAGCTCCATGGGATGAATTAGGAGATTGGGATTGACATATATATACTATTGACACTGTGTATAAAACAGATAACCAATGAGAACCTTCTGTATAGCACAGGGAACTTTCCTCAATGCCCTGTGGTGACCTAAATGGGAAGGAAATCCAAAAAAGAGGGGTATATGTATACATACAGCTGATTCACTTTGCTGCACAGCAGAAACTAAAAGCTCCAATGCTTTGGCCCCCCTGGTGTGAAGAGTCGACACATTGGAAAAGATCCTGATTCTGGGAAAGACTGAAGGCAAAAGGAGTAGGGGGCGGCAGAGGATGAGATGGTTGGATAGCATCATCAACTCAATGGACGTGAATTTGAGCAAACTCCGGGAGATAGTGGAGGGCAGAGGAGCCTGGTGAGCTGCAGTCCATGGGGTCACAAAGAGTTGGACACGATGTAGTGACTGAACAACAACAACAACAGCAGCAGCAGCAGAATCTAACACAGCCTTGTAAATCAACTATACTTCAATAAAAAAGCCATCCCTCCAAGTCAGGTTTATTGTAGACCTACTAAGGATGAGAAACACAAGTGCTAAATATTTAACACTAAGGACTATAGTAAGTACTAAGAACTATGAAGCCTGCTGCTCAAAGTGTGGTCCATGGACCTTCAACCTCAGCATCCTTGGGAGCTTTTAGAGATGCAGAATCTCAGCTCTCACCTCAGACCTAATGAATCTAACTCTTCCTTTTAATGAGAGCCTCAGGTGAGAAGAATAGCCTTTGGAAGCGCTCACCAAAGGCTGTATCGCAGGAGTATGTTTGTAGACAAGTTTGAGGAATCAGGTAGTTAAATGGGAAGAAAACCTCACAAGAAGATTAGAAATGATAAGCTTTTAGTTTGTTTTTAAAATAATTCTCTTTGTTTTTGGCTGTGCTGGGACTTTGTTGCCGCTTAGGCTTTTCCTCTAGTTGCGGCGAGTGGGGGCTCTGCTGTAGTTGTGGGGTGTGGGCTTTGCATTGCGGTGAGTCTCAGGGCAGAGCTCTAGGTGCAGGGGCTTCAGTTGTTGTGGTCGTGGGCTCAGTAGTTGCGGCTCCCGGGCTCTAGGGCGCAGACTCAGTAGTTGTGGCGCACTGGCTTAGCTGCTCCTGGGCAGCTATGTGGGATCTTCCTGGACCAGAAATCAAACCTGGGTTTCCTGCATTGGCAGGCAGATTCTTAACCACTGAGCCACTGGGGAAGCCCAGACGTGATCAGGTTTTTAATCCTTTGTGGAACACAGCTTGACTTTACCCCCCAGGTTACTTTGGTCCCATTAGGGCCTGTAACTTTGGGAAGGACACCTTTTCACCGTGGTGAGGGGCCAAATGTGGATGAAATTAAAAGTATTGTTCAGTAAGACACACCCAGAAATAGCTTGTTGGGCCTTGGAGGCGGTGTGGACCGCAGGTCCCACATCATCAGACCAAGGCGTGAGAAACTGAACTGGTAACCTGAGAAAACACGGGTGTATGAATTTGTAGCCATAGCATAGGTGTTATTTTATATTCTGCCCTTTCTCCCTCTCTCCCTGCATTTGTGAATATTTAAAAGTCTGCTTTTCTCTCTGTTCATCCCAGACTTGCTTTCCACCCACTCTCTGTCCCGGGGCTGATGACATCTGTTCCTTCCTGTCACACTCTGGACGGTGGACAGCTCTCAGGATTGCTCATGTTCCCATTTGGGAAGGGAGGTCTCCACAGTCATCTTGGTGAGCAGCGGGTGCCTGCTGAGGTCCTGGGGTCTGCAGGAAACAGCGCTGATGTTACACAGTGTAGAAGGTAGAGAAGCCTGAGCTGATCCTGAGCTGCTAACGAGAACATAACTGCACCCTGGAGTCTCCCTGCAGCAGCTCAGAGGTGAAAATGAGATCCAGCCTCATGATGGTCCATTGTTCATTCCCACCAGCTGGTCCTTCTCTCCTAGGCTTGTTTTCAACCATCCAAACCTTGTTATTGAAGATGGAGGCTTCTTAGTGCCTTACCATGATTGCAAGCCCACTGTCCCCCTTGTAAAACAAGCATTTGTGCTCAGTCATATCCAACTCTTTGCGATCCCATGAATTGTAGCCTGCCAGTCTCCTGTTCTTGAAATTTTGTAGGCAAGAATACCGGAGTGGGTTGCCATTTCCTCTTCCAGAGGATCTTCTGGACCCAGGGATGAACCCATGTCTCCTGCATTAGCAGGCGGGTTCTTTACCACTGCACCACCTGGGAAGCCCTGTAAAACAAGGCAGTTGCCCCAGTAACTTTCTCTGCACTCTTTTTAAACCCCAATTGTTTTTAAAAGTTTCCAGGAAAGTAGAAATGAGTGTGATGAACAAAGGTATACTCCTTATCTAAATTAACCAAATATCAACATTGCGAATCTGTATGTGTGTGTGTGTGTGTGTGTGTGTGTGTGTGTGTGTGTTGAGGGTGATGTATGAGGAAATGATCAGCTTTTTAACTCTTCGAGGAACACAGCTTGAATTGCATACACCTTGAAATTTGAATTGCTTCTTCAATATATTAAGAATTGTGGCATGTATTCAAAGCAGCATACAGAGGAAATTTATAGCTTTAAGTGCTTATATGGGAAGAGAAGAAAGGTCTGAAACCAGTGATCTAAGCTTTCACCTAGAAAAAGAAAAACAAATTAAGTCCAAAGCAAGGAATTTAAGTAGTAAAGATGAGAGTCAGTTCAGTTCAGTCACTCAGTTGTGTCCAACTCTTTGTGACCCTATGGACTGCAGCATGCCAGGCTTCCCTGTCCATCACCAACTCCCGGAGCTTGCTCAAACTCATGTCCATCAAGTTGGTGATGCCATCCTACCCTCTTATTCTCTGTCACCCCCTTCTCCTGCCTTCAACCTTTTCCAGCATCAGGGTCTTTTCCAATGAGTCAGTTCTTCGCATCAGGTGGCCAAAGTCTTGGAGTTTCAGCTTCAGAGTACATATATATATATATATATATATCTTAGAGTATATATATATATATATATATACACACACAGTGTGATATATATCATTGTGTATATATACATATATATATGAAATAGAGACTAGAAAACAAGAGGAACAATGAAAACAAAAGCTGGTATTCTTCACTAAACAGACATTTCTCCAAAGAAGACATACAGATGGCTAACAAACACATGAAAAGATGCTCAACATCACTCATAATCAGAGAAATGCAAATCAAACCACAATGAGGTACCATTACATGCCAGTCAGGATGGCTGCTATCTGAAAGTCTACAAGCAATAAATGCTGGAGAGGGTGTGGAGAAAAGGGAACCCTCTTACACTGTTGGTGGGAATGCAAACTAGTACAGCCACTATGGAGAACAGTGTGCAGATTTCTTAAAAAACTGGAAATAGGACTGCCATATGACCCAGCAATACCACTTCTGGGCATACACACCGAGGAAACCAGATCTGAAGGAGACACGTGCACCCCAATGTTCATCGCAGCACTGTTTATAATAGCCAGGACATAGAAGCAACCTAGATGCCCATCAGAAGATGAATGGATAAGGAAGCTGTGGTACATATACACCATGGAATATTACTCAGCCATTAAAAAGAATTCATTTGAATCAGTTCTAATGAGATGGATGAAACTGGAGCCCATTATACAGAGTGAAGCAAGCCAGAAAGATAAAGAACATTACAGCATACTAACACATATATATGGAATTTAGAAAGATGGTAATGATAACCCTATATACAAAACAGAAAAAGAGACACAGATGTACAGAACAGACTTTTGGACTCTGTGGGAGAAGGCGAGGGTGGGATGTTTCGAAAGAACAGCATCGAAGCATGTATACTATCTATGGTGAAACAGATCACCAGCCCAGGTGGGATGCATGAGACAAGTGCTCGGGCCTGGTGCACTGGGAAGACCCAGAGGAATCGGGTGGAGAGGGAGGTGGGAGGGGGGATTGGGATGGGGAATACATGTAACTCCATGACTGATTCATGTCAATGTATGACAAAACCCACTACAATATTGTAAAGTATTTAACCTCCAACTAATAAAAATAAATGAAAAAAAAAATAAAAACAAAAATAACAACAACAAAAAAAGGTGGTATTCTTCAAAGAGCAACAGAATTGATCAACCTCCAGTTAGACCATGAATAAAGAAACCAATTATATTCAACAATATCTTAAGGGCACAAATTTAAAAGGCATAAATGAATTTGATGAAATGTCACCATTCATTTGATGATGTATATTTTTAATAATATATTATGAAACAACCAAAAAAAAAAAAAAAAAAAAGAGAGAGAAGACCCAAATTACTGATATCAGGAATCCAAGAGGGACTTTGTTACTGACCCTTCAGGACAGTAATAACTGTGACAAACACCTCTCTGCCCTTAAGTACATTGACTTAGATAAAACGGAAAGATATCTTCTGTGTTCTTTGTAATGCCATCACAATGCAGAGTTCTTTGCTGCGTACTAGAACAGGCACCCGGTTCCACCATCTCTTACTTCATTCTGACTAATTGCCAATTAAAGCTCTGCATTCACTCGAGTCTCTGGTTGTCACCTTTCTCCAATGCTCTAACCTTTGCTGGCCCTCCTCCACTGAGTGTAATATGCAGAGAATTAGATGTAAATGAGGATATATCTGTATAGAAATGAATTTTCTTTAGAAATATTTGCAAAGGGAGAGTAGGTGGGAGCAACACTTAAATGTCAGTAATAAATGTTTCAGTTTTCAACTCAGGAAGAGCTTCAGAGACGCCCTGTTTTGCCCTTTCAAAACAATAGGACTAGTTAACTGTCCCGTTTGGAAGAGGAGCACACTGAGTTTATAAAAATAGGTTTTACATGATGAAGGAAATTTGAATTTTTGGTAAGGTCATTTGTTCACCTAAATATTTATTGAATGCCTATGGGTGTTAGGGACAGTCTTGACTTCTGAAGATTGAAGATGGAGCAGGACAGTCACGATTCTTGCCTTCAAAGCAGCATTTTTCAGAACAAATGATGAACTCATTTCCTGTTGAGAGAGGATCATTCCTGTTCATCCTTCACTTGGAAGATTAAGTGTTAAGATTAAGATTAAGATTAGATGTATAAGAACTGCCAGATCAAAGACGGTTCTTTTATAATTTTTAAAGCCACCGGGGAAGCCCAAAAGATATGATAAGATTAGACAAATATCGCCAATTGTCCTCTATAGTGACAAGTAGCAATTTTCAGTCTTAATAGCAATATATCAGAATGCAAATTAAGGTCTCTTGAATCTGAAGCACCTGCCAGGTGGGCTGGAGTAAGCTGAGGATGGATCAACAGGAAGTGACTGGACAGTGAGATGACCATTACTATAAGAGGGAAAGACAGGGTACATTAAGGACATCCAAGTCCAATCTTGGGGGCCACCAAAAGGCTCAGATATCAAAATTCACACTTAGTATGAGAGGTGAGGATGAACAGGACCCATCCATTTCCAACAGGAAATAAGTTCACCATTTCTCTGGGGTATGTTGCTGTCTTGTTTAGTCTCTAATGTTTCTCTCTCTAAATCTCAGATGAAGATAAGATTTCCTGTCTCTCTGCATGCATGAAAGGATGGCATTTTTCTTCCCTTTTCTTGATCATGCACTTAAAAAGAAAGTACTTTTATAAAAATTTTTCATTTCATACTGGAGTATAATTGATTAACCATGTTGTGATAGTTTCAACTGTACAGCAAAGTGATTCATTTATATATTTATACATTCATTTATTCATTATACACACACGTGTGCCTTGTATGCTCTGTGCTCAGGTGCTCAATTGTGTCTGACTCTGAGACCCCATGGAATGTAGCCCGCCAGGTTCCTCTGTCCATGGGATTCTCCAGGCAAGAATTCTGGAGTGGATTGCCATGCCCTCCTTCAGGGGGTCTTCCAGGGGATCTTCCCGAGCCAGGGATAGAACTTGCATCTCTGGTGCTCCTACACTGGCAGGCGGATACTTTATCACCTGGGAAGCCCCAACACATGTACCTATTCTTCTCCCAATTAAACAACAAAACACTTTTAACAAATACGTTCTTTATGATTGTTTCCCTCAAGCAAAGACCTTTGATGGATGGCTTAATATCCTCCCCTCAGATCGGCTTCTGATAGAATGAACAGGAGGGCAGAAAAGCTTTGAGAACACCAACATAACAAGACGGTTTCTTAGTACACTCCATCAAGACTTAACTCCAAATGGTATCGCAGCCCTGAAAGCCTTAGCACATCCGAGAACCTTTGCCCCTGTCTGGGCTGTGCAGGAGGAAATGTGAGCAAGCTGTCCTGAGGACAATGAAGTAAGGACAAAACTGAGGGGAGAGAGACCTGCCAGTCTCGGCTGGGCCTCCACTGCCCCCAGACTGATCTATGGCTTCCTTAGAAACTTCACTAAGAAATGTGCATGAATATCCATCAGCTTGTTCAACTTGAAAAGAAGAAATATGAGTGACAGTCTGGCTCAACAATGTCTAGGGAGCATTTTCTGGAATACGGTTCTGTGTTGAGATCTGTTTTTGGGTCCTCACTACTAAAACAGAGGAGAGAGATTCACTCCACCCTCCTCTGTGACCCCTACACAAATTGAGGAAATAGAAATCACACAATTCAGTCTGAGAGACATACCCTTATATTTTTGAGATGCTTTAGAAATCAAGTAGTTGCGATATGAGTTGGATATATGTTAGTGTCCTTATTAGGTAAGACAATACCTAGTCTGTCGACAACAAATGACTCAAGGAGGTAAAAGAGATGTATTGATGAAGCCTGCATGTAGTAACAAAAAGGTGTGAGTTTTTCCTTTCTTAGAGCTTTTTCTCTGGATGTTAAGAATTACTGTTATAGTTGGGAGGCTGGCATTTCCAATTCGATCAATGCTTTTTGAAGACAAACCACATGAGAGGTCCTGCAAGGGACACAAAGATGAACAGCACTGGCACTTGTCCTCAGGGCTCACAGTGTACGTGTGTGTGTGTGTGTGTGTGTGTGTGTGTGTGTGTGTGTGAGATTAGAGACCAAAAAAAAGAAAAAAAAAAGCTACCAGAAAAGTTACCATAGATTGAGTACTTCATGTGCCTGGCACTATTCACAGTTATTTTTATTTATTTATTTATATTTTCTATTTATTTTATTTTTTAGGCTGGTTGCATGGCATGTGGAATCATAGTTCCCAGACCAGACATGGTCTGAATGGGCATGAATCCATGCCCTCTGCATTGGAAGCTCAGAGTCTTAACTACTGGATCACCAGGTAAGTCCCTCCAAGTTATTTTTAATCTCATTTAATCCTTTCAACAACCATGTAAGATAGGTATGATTCTCTATTTATGGTTAAGTGATTTTCCCAGTTCAGTTCAGTTGCTCAGTCGTGTCTGACTCTTTGCAACCCCATGGACTGCAGCATACTAGGCCTCCCAGTCTATCATCAACTCCCACAGTTTACTCAAACACATGTCCTTTGAGTTGGTGATGTCATCCAGCCATTTCATCCTCTGTTGTCCCTTTCCCCTCCCGCCTTTAAGCTTTCCCAGCATCAGGATCTTTTCAAATGAGTCAGTTCTTCACGTCAGGTGGCCAAAGTATTGTAGTTTCAGCTTCAGCATCAGTCCTTCTAATGAATATTCAGGACTGATTTCCTTTAGGATGGACTGGTTGGATCTCCTTGCTGTCCAAAGGACTCTCAAGAGTCTTCTCCAACACCACAGTTCAAAAGCATCAATTCTTCAGTGCTCAGCTTTCTTTATAGTCCAACTCTCACAACTGTACATGACTATTGGAAAAACCATAGCTTTGACTAGACTTTGTTGGCAAAATAATGTCTCTGCTTTTTACTATGCTGTCTAGGTTGGTCATAACTTTCCTTCCAAAGAGCAAACATCTTTTAATTTCATGACTGCAGTCACCATCTGCAGTGATTTTGGAGTCCCCCAAAATAAGGTCTGTCACAGTTTCCATGGTTTCCCCATCTATTTGCCATGAAGTGATGGGACCAGATGCCATGATCTTAGTTTTCTGAATGTTGAGTTTTAAGACAACCCTTTCCACTCTCCTCTTTCATTTTGATCAAGAGGCTCTTTAGTTCTTCTTCACTTTCTGCCATAAGGGTGGTATCATCTGCATATCTGAGTATTGATATTTCTCCTGGCAATCTTGATTCCAGCTTGTGCTTCATACAGTCTGGCATTTCGCGTGATGTACGCTGCATATAAGTTAATTAAGCAGGGTGACAATATACAGCCTTGACGCAATCCTTTTCCTGTTTGGAACCAGTCTGTTGTTCCATGTCCAGTTCTAACTGTTGCTTGTTGACCTGCATACAGGTTTCTTAGGAGATAGGTCAGGTGGTCTGGTATTCTCATCTCTTTAAGAATTTTCCACAATTTCTGGCATAGTCAATAAAGCAGAAGTAGATGTTTTTCTGGAACTCTTGCTTTTTCGATGATCCAATCACATTGGCAATTTGATCTCTGGCTCCTCTGCCTTTTCTAAATCCAGCTTGAACATCTTGAAGTTCATAGTTCATTTAATGTTGAAACCTGGCTTGGAGAATTTTGAGCATTACTTTGCTAGCTTGTGAGATGAGTGTGATTGTGCAGTAGTTTGAGCGTTATTTGGCATTGCCTTTCTTTGGGATTGGAATGAAAACTGACATTTTCCAGTCCCGTGGCCACTGCTGGGTTTTCCCAATTTGCTGGCATATTGAGTGCAGCACTTTGACAGCATCATCTTTTAGGATTTGAAATAGCTCAACTGGAATTTCATCACCTCCACTAGCTTTGTCCGTGGTGATGCTTCCTAAGGCCCACCTGACTTCACATTCCAAGATGTCTGGTTCTAGGTGAGTGATCACACCATTGTGGTTATCTGGGTCATGAAGATCTTACTTGTAAAGTTCTTCCATATATTCTTGCCACCTCTTCTTAATATATTCTGCTTCTGTTAGGTCCATACCATTTCTGTCCTTTATTGTGCCCATCTTTGCATGTAATGTTCCCTTGGTATCTCTAATTTTCTTGAAGAGATCTCTAGTCTTTCTCATTCTATTGTTTTCCTCTATTTCTTTGCACTGATCACTGAGGAAGGCTTTCTTATCTCTCCTTGCTATTCTTTGGAGCTCTGAATTCAGATGGGTATGTCTTTCCTTTTTTCTTTGCCTTTTGCTTCTCTTCTTTTCTCAGCTATTTGTAAGACCTCATCAGACAACCATTTTGCCTTTTTGCATTTCTTTTTCTTGGGGATGGTCTTGATCAATGCCCCCTGTACAATGTCATGAAGCCCCATCCATAGTTCTTCAGGCACTCTGTCTATCAGATCTAACATGACAAAACATGGTCCACTGGAGAAGGGAATGGCAAATCACTTCAGTATTCTTGCCTTGAGAACCCCATGAACAGTATGAAGAGGCAAAAAGATAGGACACTGTAAGATGAACTCCCCAGGTCGGTAGGTATCCAATATGCTACTGGAGATCAGTGGAGAAATAACTTCAGAAAAAATGAAGAGATGGAGCCAAAGCAAAAACAACACCCAATTGTGGATGTGACTGGTGATGGAAGTAAAGTCTGATGCTGTAAAGAGCAATATTGCATAGGAACCTGGAATGTTAGGTCCATGAATCAAGGCAAATTGGAAGTGGTCAAAGAGGAGATGGCAAGAGTGAACATCGACATTTTAGGAATCAATGAACTAAAATGGATAGGAATGGTTGAATTTAACTTCAGTTCAGTTCAGTCACTCAGTTGTGTCCGACTCTGCGACTCCATGAATCGCAGCACGCCAGGCCTCCCTGTCCATCACCAACTCCCAGAGGTTACTCAAACTCATGTCCATCGAGTAGGTGATGCCATCCAGCCATCTCATTCTCTGTCGTCCCCTTCTCCTCCTGCCCCCAATCCCTCCCAGCATCAGGGTCTTTTCCAATGAGTCAACTCTTCGCATGAGGTGGCCAAAGTATTGGAGTTTCAGCTTCAACATCAGTCCTTCCAATGAACAATCAGGACTGATCTCCTTTAGGATGGACCTGTTGGATCTCCTTGCAGTCCAAGGGACTCTCAAGAGTCGTCTCCAATACCACAGTTCAAAAGCATCAATTTTTCGGTGCTCAGCTTTCTTTATAGTCCAACTCTCACATCCATACATGACCACTGGAAAAACCATAGCCTTGACTAGACAGACCTTTGCTGGCAAAGTAATGTCTCTGCTTTTTAATATGCTATCTAGGTTGGTCATAACTTCCCTTCCAAGGAGTAAGCATCTTTTAATTTCATGGCTGCGATTTAACTTAGATGACCATTATATCTACTACTGTGACCAAGAATCCCTTAGAAGAAATGGAGTAGCCATCATAGTCAACAAAAGAGTCTGAAATGCAGTAGTTGGATGCAGTCTCAAAAATGACAGAATGATCTCTGTTTATTTTCAAGGCAAACCATTCATTATGACAATAATCCAAGTCTATGCCCCAACCAGTAATGCTGAAGAAGCTGAAGTTGAATGGTTTCATGAAGACCTACAAGATCTTCTAGAACAAACACCCCAAAAAATGTCCTTTTCATTATAGGGGACTGGAATGCAAAAATAGGTAGTCAAGAAGTATCTGGAGTAACAGATAAATTTGGCCTTGGAGTACAGAATGAAGCAAGGCAAAGACTAATAGAGTTTTGCAAAGAGAATGCACTGGTTATAGCAAACACTCTTTTCCAGCAACACAAGAGAACACTCTACATATGAACATCCCCAGATGGTCAATACCGAAATTAGATTGATTATATTCTTTGCAGTCAAAGATGGAAAAACTCTATACCACCAGCAAAAACAAGACCGGGAGATGACTGTGGCTCAGATCATGAACTCCTTATTGCCAGATTCAGACTTAAATTGAAGAAAGTAGGGAAAACCACTAGAGCATTCAGGTATGACCTAAATCAAATCCCTTATGATTTTCCCAGGGTCATGTGCTAATAAGTGAAGGGTCACAAGAGAATTCCTAGCTAATTGAGATGGGGGCTCAGAGGAGGAAATATCACATCTGAATAAGAAGATGTCAAGAGCTTCATCAGGGAGGATGTCTTTGCAAGGCTTGGACATCAGGGAAAAACTCTGAAAGGCAAAGACTGTGGTTGTGGGGTGTGGGATGTATTCTTGGTGGAGGGAATATTTGAGCAAAAGCCGAGGGTGTTCGTGGAACAGCGAGACTGATGGACTGGGCTGTGGTGGGGTGCGGTGAGAGACAAGGCTGGAGAGATAGAACATTTTGGGTATGACAGCTGCAATGTAGGGGACATTAACGACTGTGGTCTTAGCTGTACTCTGAGGAGGACTGTCAGCATTAATATTGGAATCTGGGAGTGAAGGAAGCAGTTAGGAGTGTGCCCTAAGAATTTCATTAAAGGTAATGAGAGTCTTAACTAGGGCAGTGGCTTTGGGAGTGGATGGCATTATGATTTTTAAGATGAGCATCCTGTGGGTTATTTGGTTTTAGGATTCCCAAGAAAGAAATTGTGCCTATTTCCAGTGGGTGAACCCTGACTATAAATACTCTGATGGATAATATGGTTCTACTAATTCTTCTAGAAATTATACCAATATATGTCAATACTTTCCAAGCAATGTTGTTTCCAAGTAGCTCCAGGAGCTGTCTGCTGATGGTAAAGGCAAAGCACAGGTGGTAGCATCAGCCCCCAGCCCGCAGTCACCTGGGCGAGGCCAGCAGCTCAACCCCTCCCTCACCGGCTGCAGAGGGCAGACTGGGGTGGATGCTGTACCTCCTGGTGCCCACATCACTAAGGGACTAATCTCAGGAGGCTGAGCCAGGTCATACAGGGGTCCTTCTTCTCAGATGTTAACTATTCAGTACAGTTCAGTCACTCAGTCATGTCTGACTGTTTGTGATGTCAACTATATGTGGTGGAAAACTAACGTCCTCTATGAAAGTTTTCTGCAGGCTGGTCTTTTCCTCCTTGATCCTGCTGTATCACCTTGTATGTCCTCTCATGAGACCACTTATCTCATGTCATTATTACTGTCTCTTTCCCCAGCTTCTGCCTCTATTATCTTGTGAGTTTCCCAAGGTCAAGGACTGTGCCCTGTTTAATCGAGGACTTTTATCCCAAAGTCGAGAACTAAGGAGATGAAGCTGACTGAAGGAGGATGAGCTGTTAGAAGGAGCACACCATTTTGGGGGGCCAACTTTGACCAACAGGGACCAGGATCAGAGTGACAGAAGCCTTGTGGAGGAGGGCAGACCATGGTGGGAAATGTCAAGATTCCCTGCATGTTGAGTGCACCTTCTCCTGCCCATCCTAGAGCTTCTCCTATCCACCACTTTTTTTGTTCAAATCTTGGAGGGTATTTTTTTTTCTTTTAAATTTTAATTAATTTATTTTTAAATTGAAGGATAATTGCTATACAGAATTTTGTTGTTTTCTGTCAAACCTCAACATGAATCAGCCATAGGTGTCCATATGTCCCCTCCCTTTTGAAACTCTCTCCCATTTCCCTCACCATCCCACTCCTCTAGGTTGATACAGAGTCCCTGTTTGAGTTCCCTGAGACATACAACAAGTAAATCTTGGCGAGTTTTCAGCTTGGTATTTACCACAGAGGTTATTCCCTTTCAAAACTAGAGGAGCTTGGCAGATTGTCCATGAAAACTATGCTTTTCACCACAATGTAGCCAAATTCCTCCAGCCATAGCGGAAGGAAAGTTTTGACCTTCTTGGTGTGAAAATGAGGAAGGAGGTGAATGTTGGAGTGAGGACAGCAACAAGCAAAATCTGTGGGGTACCCACCTTTCCATCTTTGAGGAGACATTGGGCAGAATTCATCTGACCAAATTTTGTCCTTGGGAGCAAGTGAGGTTTTGTTATTCTTTATTATTATTATTATTATTTTTTCCAGTGGGTTTTGTCATACATTGATATGAATCAGCCATGGATTTACATGTATTCCCAATCCCGATCCCCCCTCCCACCTCCCTCTCCACCCGATTCCTCTGGGTCTTCCCAGTGCACCAGGCCCGAGCACTTGTCTCATGCATCCCACCTGGGCTGGTGATCTGTTTCACCATAGATAGTATACATGCTGTTCTTTTGAAATATCCCACCCTCACATTCTCCCACAAAGTTCAAAAGTCTGTTCTGTATTTCTGTGTCTCTTTTTCTGTTTTGCATATAGGGTTATTGTTATCACCTTTCTAAATTCCATATATATGTGTTAGTATGCTGTAATGTTCTTTATCTTTCTGGCTTACTTCACTCTGTATAATGGGCTCCAGCTTCATCCATCTCATTAGGACTGGTTCAAATGAATTCTTTTTAATGGCTGAGTAATATTCCATGGTGTATATGTACCACAGCTTCCTTATCCATTCATCTTCTGATGGGCATCTAGGTTGCTTCCATGTCCTGGCTATTATAAACAGTGCTGCGATGAACATTGGGGTGCACGTGTCTCTTTCAGATCTGGTTCCCTCAGTGTGTATGCCCAGAAGTGGTATTGCTGGGTCATATGGCAGTTCTATTTCCAGTTTTTTAAGAAATCTCCACACTGTTTTCCATAGCGGCTGTACTAGTTTGCATTCCCACCAACAGTGTAAGAGGGTTCCCTTTTCTCCACACCCTCTCCAGCATTTATTGCTTGTAGACTTTTGGATAGCAGCCATCCTGACTGGCAGGTAATGGTACCTCATTGTGGTTTTGATTTGCATTTCTCTAATAATGAGTGATGTTGAGCATCTTTTCATGTGTTTGTTAGCCATCTGTATGTCTTCTTTGGAGAAATGTCTGTTTAGTTCTTTGCCCCATTTTTTGATTGGGTCATTTATTTTTCTGGAATTGAGCTTCAGGAGTTGCTTGTATATTTTTGAGATTAATCCTTTGTCTGTTTCTTCATTTGCTATTATTTTCTCCCAATCTGAGGGCTGTCTTTTCACCTTACTTATAGTTTCCTTTGTAGTGCAAAAGCTTTTAAGTTTCATTAGGTCCCATTTGTTTAGTTTTGCTTTTATTTCCAATATTCTGGGAGGTGGGTCATAGAGGATCTTGCTGTGATTTATGTCGGAGAGTGTTTTGCCTATGTTCTCCTCTAGGAGTTTTACAGTTTCTGGTCTTACATTTAGATCTTTAATCCATTTTGAGTTTATTTTTGTGTATGGTGTTAGAAAGTGTTCTAGTTTCATTCTTTTACAAGTGGTTGACCAGTTTTCCCAGCACCACTTGTTAAAGAGGTTGTCTTTTTTCCATTGTATATCCTTACCTCCTTTGTCAAAGATAAGGTGTCCATAGGTTCGTGGATTTATCTCTGGGCTTTCTATTCTGTTCCATTGATCTATATTTCTGTCTTTGTGCCAGTACCATACTTATCTTACTGAAGACGTACCTGGATCCAAGGTTAAGAGGTTAAATCATTTGCCCAATGGCTAGTAAGAACCTAAACCTTATGCTTTGAAGGCAAGATTCGTTTTTTCAAACTCTCAGAAGCTATTTGAGCAATAAAAATATCACTTGAGGTTCCTTCGAGAAGTGAGTCAGCGTCCCCACTGGTTCACATTGACGTAAATGCCTTTCTTTTCTGGGCTCTGGGATGATCAGAAGTCATCTTAGATGTAGACACATCACATTATTAGGGCTAAAGGAAGGGGGATATGGACTGTCACCCCCACCCCCAGGGGTAAAGCCATTTCCTGCCAACCCACCACCCTTCCACAGGAAGGCATTCTATAGAACAGTGCTCTAGAGAAATGACATCCTTTTCTGAAAGTTCAATATCTTTTAATTTTGCTGAATACTCACTAGTTCTATTTCTTTTTGTTACAAACTCAACAGCAAACTCATTAGTAGCTTATTAGCCAGGGCTGTTGAAGCTGAGCTGATGCGGTTAAGGAAAATTAGTTTCTGAAGTTCGGTCAGTGCCGGAAGTGATCCTTGTTGGGGCTAATGAGAGCTTGATGAGTGCCACGGCACAATTGACAAATGCCAGCAATCAGGGACAATAAGGCCATTAATGAATTTCAATAAGTCCAAAAAAGGTCACACATTAGTCAAGGATAGGATGAGCAGAAGGAGGATGTGGGAGTCAGAGAGTAATCTCAACAGAAGTTCAATAAATTTGCCAAGTTTTAGAAAGGAAACAAAGTGATGCTGAAGCCAACACTTCTGGGAAA
Source organism: Dama dama (assembly GCF_033118175.1). Classification (NCBI taxonomy): domain Eukaryota; kingdom Metazoa; phylum Chordata; class Mammalia; order Artiodactyla; family Cervidae; genus Dama; species Dama dama. Next base: position 43,552,306 of record NC_083703.1, read on the forward strand.
TGGTAAATACAGTAAAGGAATCCTGATGCTAAATGTTAAAGAGGTATGTTGATTCTTGACAACTTTATGATTTTGATAGAAATGATTGGTAAGCTTGGATTCACAGGAAAAGGGAAGAAATGGAAAAATTTCCACTTGTAAGGCTCTTAATTCTGTCCTTAGCTATTGACTTTCTCATGTGATTCTTGTTACAATTATATGAGACAGTTAAGGTGTTTCACTCTAGGGTGTGTTACTTAGTTCAGTTCAGTTCAGTTCATTTGCTCAGTCGTGTCCGACTCTTTGCGACCCCATGAACCACAGCATGCCAGGCCTCCCTGTCCATCACCAACTCCCAGAGTCCACCCAAACCCATGTCCATTGAGTGGGTGATGCCATCCACCTATCTCATCCTCTGTTGTCCCCTTCTCCTCCTGCCTTCAATCTTTCCCAGCATCAGGGTCTTTTCCATTGAGTCAGCTCTTCTCGTCAGGTGGTCAAAGTATTGGAGTTTCAGCTTCAACATCAGTCCTTCCAGTGAACACCCAGGACAGATCTCCTTTAGGATGGACTGGTTGGATCTCCTTGCAGTCCAAGGGACTCTCAAGAGTTGTCTCCAACACCACAGTTCAAAAGCATCAATTCTTTGGTGCTCAGCTTTCTTTATAGTCCAACTCTCACATCCATACATGACCACTGGAAAAACCATAGCCTTGACTAGACAGACCTTGGTTGACAAAGTAATGTCTCTGCTTTTTAATATGCTATCTATGTTGGTCATAACTTTCCTTCCAAGGAGTAAGCGTCTTTTAATTTCATTGCTGCAATCACCATCTGCAGTGATTTTGGAGCTCAGAAAAATAAAGTCAGCCACTGTTTCCACTGTTTCCCCATCCATTTGCCATGAAGTGATGGGACCAGACGCCATGATCTTAGTGTTAGAGGCAGCACAATGATGGATGACGAGGTGACTGCGCCATCTCCGAAGGCCGCCTTCAGCCTCCAGTTTGAATGCTGCAAAATTAGATCTATGAACCTATTAAAGGTTGTTGCTGAACCATGTAAAAACCCTGGGATTCTTGGCCTCCGGAGAAGAATTCAATCCGGGGCCAGAGACGAGGCTTGATCACTTAAAGCTTTTGTGTAGTAAAGTTTTATTAAAGTATAAAGAAGATAGGGAAAGCTTCTGACATAGGCATCAGAAGGGGGCAGAAAGAGTACCCCCTTGCTAGTGTTAGTCATGGAGTTTTATACTCTCTAATTAGTTATTACAGTGAATCAAAAGAATGTCTGGAGGTTGTGAAGACCTCACTAGACCTACTCCCATCATTTACATTTTAAGATAACAGGATTAGCCAGAAGGTTTTTTCTAGAGACTATTTGCAAGCAGGATACATTATTGTTATATAATCCTAAGGAATGTAGAGGGAAAAAAGTTTGTCCTTTCTTCCTCCTTGAGAATTCCAGACCCCTCTCTCCTTGGGGACCCCTGGACTTCTTATCAGCCTGCCTAGGAAATGACTCTCTCACCTATACAACAAGGGACTTTGGTTCAGTTAGACCCCAAATAATAAGAAGCTCCCCTGTCACAGGCACCCCATTTTATAAATACCTGCACTTTCATCTTACTTGAGTCCTTTGTACTGAAAGGAGCTCAAACCAGTCAATCCTAAAGGAAGTCAACCCTGAATTTCATCGGAAGGACTCGTACCGAAGCTGAAGCTCCAATACTTTGACCACCTGATGTGAAGAGCCAACTCATTGGAAAAGACCCTGATGCTGGGAAAGGTTGAGGGCAGGAGGAGAAGGGAATGGCAGAGGATGAGGTGGTTGAATGGCATCTTCGACTCAGTGGATATCAGTTTGAGCAAGCTCCAGGAGATAGTGAAGGACAGGGGACCCTGGCGTGCTGCAGTCCATGGGGTCGCAAAGAGACGGACACGACACAACTTAGCAACTGAACAACAACCACCATCTTGCTGAGGAGGTCATTTCTTCTCTTTAGGTTGATGAATTCCTTTGGAAAACTTCAAAGGCAGAATCTGTGAGGCTGAAGAATTAAAAATACATATTTTTATTTAAATTTACATAGAGTAGAATTGACTCGTTTGTGTGGGTGTATTTCAGCTTTGCTTGCCAAGTAGCAAAATTTCCATTGTATTTCATAAAACAAAAGACCTTTGCAGGCAATCTGTCAGACAAAATAACTACTGCCAGAAAAAAACTGACAAGCCTGGTGAGGAGTATCACTCAAGTCCAGAGCAAAAGCCTTTGCGATAGCAGACATGATAGACAATCTGTCTGTACATGCACTTTGTCCTGAATGAGAGACAGAACAAGCATTCTGTATATAACGTTGAGATCTATTTACTCTTGTAGATATGTGTTCTTCAGAATGTTTGATTCAGCTGTTTCCTCCAATGCTTATGATTCCCACATTTATATAGTCATATCTTTGGCAGTACCTGTCTTCTAATTCAATAGTCCACAGTCCTTTTCAGTGTCTTTTCTGCATCTCACATTTCACTTGCACAGAACTGAGCTCTGATTTGGGCTGGAAGTTTCAACCCTCTAATCAGTGACTGGTTCCCCTGGCTGGTTCCGAGGGCTTTTTTCCAAAAGTCACCTTCTTAGCATAAACTGAAGTGTGGTTGAAAGGAGCAGGGGCCCTGGTTCAATCCTTGGTTGGGGAACTAGGTCCCACCAGGTGGCTCAGAGGTGAAGAGTCTGCCTGTCAGTTCAGGAGATGCAAAAAAAGTGGGTTTGTTCCTTGGGTGGGGAATATCCCCTGGAGTAGGGAAGATCCCCTGGAACAGGAAATGCAACCCACTCCAGTGTTCTTGTCTGGAAAATTCTATGGACAGTGGTGCCTGGCGAGTTACAGTCCATGAGGTTGCAGGGTCGGACATGACTGAAGAGACTGAGCACTCCTGGAGTCCTGGGGCTATGTGCTTATGGTCCCCAAGTAGTTAATATCTTCCATTGTTGGAGATGGGGAGGTTTTTTACATCTGCAAAATAACTCAGGAAATGTGTCTTAAATGCTATTATCTAGGTACTTTATAGAAGAACTAAAGCAAAGGATGGAGGTGGGGTGAGGCCTGTCCTGGGAAGGCCATATGAAGTCCTGCTTGGTTACACCTGGGCTGTAAGTTACAGGAATCCTAGCCTTGTTGAGAGAAAAATAAAATGTTAGGATCTAGCTTATGGTGCCTGCTATTTGATATATATTTGGTGAGTGAATTTGTTATTGTTAACCATTTCATTTATAGGTTTATATTGTGGGCACAAAATTGTAGACTTATACAAGTGCGTTTAATGGCAAGGAGGATCCTAAAGGTCTAAATCCTAAAGCTCTAAATCTAATCCTATAAATTCAGAGGAAGATAAAAAGAACCAGAGCCTCTGAACTCATCAGCTGGAATTGAGCTCAGGGGTATGGTTCTGGGGTGCTCTTTGTGCTCAGCAGAGTTTGGGATGTGTAAGGGAGCAACTGGGAGAAGCACAAGCTTGAATCAAGATTGCCGGGAGAAATATCAATAACCTCAGATATGCAGATGACACCACCCTTATGGCAGAAAGTGAAGAAGAATTAAAGAGCCTCTTGATGAAAGTGAAAGAGGAGAGTGAAAAAGCTGGCTTAAAGCTCAACATTCAGAAAACTAAGATCATGACATCTGGTCCCGTCACTTTACGGCAAATAGATGGGGAAACAGTGGCTGACTTTATTTTTGGGGGCTCCAAAATCACTGCAGATGGTGATTGCAGCCATGAAATTAAAGGACGCTTACTCCTTGGAAGGGAAGTTATGACCAACCTAGATAGCATATTAAAAAGCAGAGATTACTTTGCCAGCAAAGGTCCGTCTGGTCAAGGCTATGGTTTTCCTAGTAGTCATGTATGGATGTGAGAGTTGGACTATAAAGAAAGCTGGGCACCAAAGAATTGATGCTTTTGAACTGTGGTGTTGGAGACAACTCTTGAGAGTCCCTTGGACTGCAAGGAGATCCAACCAGTCCATCCTAAAGGAGATCTGTCCTGGGTGTTCACTGGAAGGACTGATGTTGAAGCTGAAACTCCAATACTTTGACCACCTGATGAGAAGAGCTGACTCAATGGAAAAGACCCTGATGCTGGGAAAGATTGAAGGCAGGAGGAGAAGGGGACAACAGAGGATGAGATAGGAGGATGGCATCACCCACTCAATGGACATGGGTTTGGGTGGACTCTGGGAGTTGGTGATGGACAGGGAGGCCTGGTGTGCTATGGTTCATGGTTATGGAGCACTCAGAAATATGAACATGGAGCTGTCCAGATCAATTTCACTAAAGATTTCCACCTTCATTATCTCAACTCTTCTGCATAACTCATTATTTTAAATTCAAAAAATGGCTATTATTACATCACCTTTAAACCATGATGACATTTTAGAAGATTAAATATTTGTCTCAAACTCATGTAGAGCTACTTTCAATTAGGTATCCTTTTAATATCTTCTGACATAAATGAATACTTTTGCTATAATTTTAGGGCACATTTCACTTTGTTTAATACTGTATGATAGGACTTCCCAGGTGGCACTAATGGTAAAGAACCTACCTGCCAATGCAGGAGACGCAAGACACGCAGGTTTGATCCCTGGGTCGAGAAGATCCCTTGGAGGAGGAAATGGCAACCTACTCCAGTATTCATGCCTGGAGAATCCCATAGACAAAGGAGCCTGGCAGGCCACAGTCCATGGGGTTGTGAAGAGTTGGACATGATTGAGTGACTGAGCACACATACAGTATTACATGATAAGCACCTTGCTCTGTATCTATCTTCAGTATCTTAAAAAAATGGCTGCAGAATATTTCCTGAAGTTGCTATATTTTGTTTCTCCTCAATTTGTGAGTATTTTGTTTAAAGATTTTTTCTCTCTCTTGTGACTGCCTTGGTATACAATACCTTTAGTTAGATAGCATCCCCCCCACCCCTTATTTCTGAAGTATTGGCTTGGGAATAAATGCCCAAGATTCAGTTCAGTGGCTCAAAGCATAACATTAAAAATTCTTATTGAAATATATAGTTCATTTGCAATGCTGTGTTAATTTCTTCTGTACAGCAGAGGGACTCAGTTATATATATAAACTGGCAGGGGGCTGAAACCTTGGCCAGAGGGGTCAGGAGATATACTAGAGCTGAGAGGGGTTGGGAGGAGGGGGCCCTGCACGCCGGAAACTTTGAGAAGCTCTGCCAACCGAAAATCCATCCATCTCAGCATCGTTATCCGTGGAAGGCAGGCACTATCCCCAGGTGGGGCCATGGTGTCTAATGAAGGCAGGAATAAGACAGGTCCTGATAGGTCTCATTCTCCAACTGGGGTGAATGGACAGACTTATACTTCGAGTTTTCTCTGCTCCCTCCCTTCTCTCCTGTCAGGATGTGGACGCGAGAGCGGGGCTGCAATTGTATTAAACCCAGCATTGTGACTGATCTGTGTTCTCTGCATCTGGAAATCCAATCAAGGTCAAATCTGATCACTGAGGAACAGAGAAACTCATTTAAGTCATGGGCTGTGCTGGGCAGTTCCATCACTTTCCGCGGGGGAAGGAGGTGGTACTGGTCCTACACACCCAGAGAAGGGACAGGGCCTCTGTCGGGAGGTCGGATAAGAGAGGTTAAAACAGAGCAGGGATGCAGTCCTGGGGCAGCATCTCTCCACCCATGTGAGGTTCATGAGCAGTGCTGTGCTCCCTCCTGGCGAGGACCTGTGTGTCTGTTCTCTGTCCTCATCCATGGAGCCCTGAAAGCAGGCAGGGTGTCACTTTAGAAGCCGAGCTCAAAATTATTTCCCCACTGTCCGATCGTTGTGTCCATAATCAAACCATTAGATATCTCCTGCCCTAAGACTTGTCAGTCTTAGATGCAAATGTCATGGAAAGAGTAATTCCTCCAGCGATCACTGGAATGGGAAGCCTTGAAAAGCTAAACAAGGAGGTGATGGGACAAAGCCATTTAGGGGAGAAAGAAGGGGAGCTAAGCGTCAACTCAAGACAAACCAGACCAGCTTCACAACCTTGTCCTGTGGTGGCTCTAATTCCAAACACTGCTGGGGTCATTTCCTTCTAAAGTTGGTATTTTAGGGAAGTGAGAAGAATAAGCTGGGCTGTTGGAGCCTCTGGTCTGTGGAAGCTCACATTCTAAGACTTCAAAGAAATTCCCTTCTTTTCTTTGCTAATATTGAAACTTACTTCATGATTTTCTTTTGATGCTATTAAAAATATATAACTTGGGACTTCCCTGGCAGTCCAGTGGTTAAGACTTCATCTTCCAATGCAGGGGGTGTGAGTTCAATTCCTGTTCGGGCAGCTAAGGTCCCAAATGACTTGTGGCCAAAAAACCAAGGCATGAAATAGAAGCAATATTGTAACAAATAAGTGAAGGAGTTTAAAAGTGGTCCACATCAAAAAATCTTAAAATACACACACATATAAAGTCCTTGCAGGAGGAGTCACACCTATCTTGTTGACACTGTAGCCCTGGCACAGACAATAAATTGGCGAGCAAGATGTGTGAACCGCTGAGTTTTTCAACCTGTAACATCTCCGAGGGAAGCAAGTTCAGAGATTGGCTGCCCACTGTGTAAAACAACATTTCTTTTGCTTTGTTCTTAAAAAAGAAATCAATATTTCAGGTTCAGAAGAAAAGGTGGTTCCTTTGTAAGTGGTTTTCAATTTCTCTTTTTCCTTTTTTTTTAAAAATTGTTTTTGTTTAAAGTAGTGCAGTGATTTGAACAAGTGCAAATTTACTTAGAACTTTAATACAGAAAACGTATATGAAACAGGCTGCTTCATTCACAGTGGGGCAAACTTCCTCTTCATTAACTCCACAAGGCAGCTCAGATGGTATCAGAACCCTGGCCCTCCTGGACCTTCCAACTCCATCACCCTCTCCATGAGTGTTTCTTTCACAAACACCCCATAAATGTTTAAAGAAGCAGAGTTCACATTCTCCTTTCATCCATTTTACATGGATTTTACACTCACCAATGTTAGGAAATGATATTTTTTAAAAATCTAAACTCATTTTTTAAAAAATGCTCCATCTCTGTTTAGGAGAGCATTAGATGACTCTAAAGTAACTTGAAATTCAGTCACCTCTTTTCAAAAACCATCATAGTCTTTGTTTATTTGTCTGTTTAGAGTCAAGCTCTAAATGAAAAAGTGAAGAGATATAAAATTCTTGGTTGTTTTATCTGATCATTTATCTAACTTTATACGACTAGGTCTTTGGAATGAGTAGAGATTAAATTTTTTTTTTAAATTCATCTTTTTCCCTTCTGAAAACAAAAATACACACTTTTAAGGAGCAGCTTTAGGTTCACAGCAAAATTGAGGGGAAGGTACAGAGATTTTCCATTCCCCCTCTGCCCCCCAATGTGCACAGCCTCCCCCACTATCAATATCGCCCACCAGATGGTACATTGTTACAATCAATGAACCTAGGTTGACACATCATCACCTAAAATCCAGAGTTTACATTAGGTGTTGCTCTTATCCAGTGAGCAGTATTCTGTGGGTTTGGACAGATGTATACTCACATCTATCCATCACTACAATAGCAAATGTAATTGGATCACTGCTCTAATAATCTTCTCTTCCACCAGTTCATCCCTCCCTTTCTCAAACCAACCCCCCTCCCCCGCCATCAACTGATCATTTTACTGTCTCTGTAGTTTTATCTTTTCTAGGATGTTAGGTAATTGGAATCACAGGCTGTAGCCTTTTCAGATTGACCCCTTTCACTTAGGAATGAGCATTTAAGCTTCCTCAATGTCTTTCATGGCTTGATAGCTAATTTCTTTTTAGTCGTGAATCACATTTCCTTTGTCTGGATGGACCACGGTCTATTTGTCCATTCACCCTCTGAAGGACATCATGGTTGCTTCTGATTCTGGCATTTGCAAATAAAGCCACTGTAAGTATCTGTATAGGTTTTTGCATGGACAAACATTTTCAGTTCATAAGAGCCAATACCTAGGAGTGTGATTGCATCAGAGTATGTTTAGTTTGGTGAGAAACTGCAGACAGTCTTCCAAAATGAAGCTACTAGCTGCTTACTATCTGTTGTTGCCTCTGAGTCTCATTTCCTCACCCTATAAGCAAAGATTTTGAAAGTAAACAGACCTGAGCTCTGTCAACTACAAACTGGCACTTGCCTTGTACTTCTGCAAGGATTATATCATGTGCTGCTCCAGCAGCTGACTTCCAACACCCCCTGAAAGGTGCTCAGGGGGGAGAGCAGAAATGAGGTGCTTTGTACTTGGGGAAAACTGGCAGGATGTGTCTTCAGATAGATATTTTCAGGAGCCAGTTTTATCAACCTGTCTTGTATCTCCCCATAACTAGAAAAGCACTAAAATCCTTCCTGGTGACGACTGCTCCACGTGACTAGCAACACTTAATAAAACCATAGAAACCGTTTGAAAAAACATATGCTTGATTGTACTCCCCCTTCACCAAAATCACATATATACTGACCTTCCCCCCTACCTCTTTCGAGCAGTTTCTCAGAGCTGCAGTCTTCATTTTGCCCCCAGTAGAACTTAATTACCAACTTTCACGTTGTGCATCTTTTTCAGTCAACAGCTCAAATCCTAGTTCTCTCATTTACCAGCTTGCCTTTAGTGAATTACCTTCTTAAAGCTTCTGTTTCTTCATGTGTATAATGGAGAACACTGTATTTACTTGGCAGGATTTTGGTGAGGATTTAATGAAGTTGTGTATATGCAAGTGATTTCTGACTGGTAGGAAACCAGTAACTGGGAGCCATCCTTCCCTCCCCTGATTTGAATAGCCAAGAGGCATGGCACTGCCTCCAGGATTTCCTCTAAGCTTGCTGGGGAAGTGGGGGGTGTTAACCACTCCAGAGCAGATGGCTCTGATTCACTGATTCAGTGTTCACAGCAATTCTTTCAAACATCATTGCTACAAATAATAAGAATCAACGGTATCCAAAAATTTCTTTTTCTTAATCCATTTCTGGGACCTAATATCATTTGATTGTACTGTGTTATCCTCCTTATATATTATTGGGTTTGCTTATTTTGTTGAGGATTTTTATACATATGTTCACGAGGGATATAACCCTGCACTTTCATTTTTTGGTGATATCTTTGTGTGGTTTGGTGTCAGGGTAATAAGATTTTAAATTATGAATTAAATTTCACTTATAAATATATGGCTAGGATATATAGTGGGGCTTCCCTGGTGACTCAGATGATAAAGAATCTGCCTGCAATGCAGGAGACCTGGGTGTGATCCCTGGGTCGGGAAGATCCCCTGGAGAAGGGAAAGGCAACCCACTCCAGTATTCTTGCCTGAAGAATCCCATGGAAGGAGGAGACTGGTGGGCCACAGTCCATGGGGTCACAAAGGGTGTACAGAGGACACACAATCTACCCTCTTGGTAAAATTTAAGTACAGAATACAGTTTTTACTTTGTCACTACGCCTTACATCGGGTCTCCAGAATGTACCCATCTTGTACCCTGAACTTTGTACCCCTTGACCACCCCTAGGCACCCACCCTTCTGCTCTTTGCTTCTACGAGTTCACCTATTCTAGATTCCACAAACACCCGAGATCATGCAGTATTTGTCTTTGTCTTATCTCACTTAGCATAATGTTCTCCAGGTTCATCCATGTTGTCTCAAATGGGGAGAGCTCTCTCTTTTTACGACCAAAGATCAATAATGTCACTTCCCTGGATCCTGCCCTTTGGGAAACTAAAGACTTAAGGAGGATTGGGGTCAGAGGTTATTTACATCCTCTGTGTGTGTGTGTGTGTGTGTGTGTGTGTGTGTGTGTGTGTGTGTGTGTGGAGCATGAAGCTCTGAGTCATGAAGTCCCTGCCGAGCTTTCATCAGGGATCAGATGAGGAAGTCCAGGGGGGACAGCTATGCTGTCATAGCAATTGTCAACCATCTGTTGAACTCTCACTCAGCGCTGGGCACTGAGATAAACATTTCCTACATATTTATTCATTTATTTATTTTTATTGAAGCACAACTTATTTACAGTACTGTATTAGTTTCAGGAGTACAGCAAAGTGATTCAGTTACATATATATTTATATATGTAAATATATGTATTCAGATTCTTTTCCATTATAGATTATTACAAGATACTGAATATGCTCTCCGTTTTTTCATTAAAGTTTCTTCCAAAGCCATGTTGTGTGGTTATTAACATACAGCACTTGCCCTGTGATGAAGGTACAGGAACTCTTCCCACCTAGGGATGAAGGAGCCGTATCTTCCCCGTCATCACACAGGTTGGAAGTGGAGACCCAGGATCTGAGTTCAGGTCTGTCTGCCTCTGAAGCTTTGACTCGCTTTGTCCTCCATCCACTTTGGATAGACCTACTTCCCTCCTCCACTCCCCCTCCACAGTTTGCTGGGGGGCAGCTTCCCCGTTTAGAAATATCCTTTATATTCTCCCAGTGCTCGGGGTCAAGGGCACACCTCCTCATCCCTCCTCCATTCTTCCTAGCACAATAGCCCAACTATTATTATCATCAGTATTAATTAGTTTCCTATTTAATGCGGGAAGAGACTGGCAGTTGGGAGGTGTCCTCAGGTGATGGATCCCTGCCCGACTCCCTGCCCTTTAGAGAAGCTGATTCACAGACTGTCTCCTTTTTACTGGGAGGGCTGGGGGCGGAACTATCCTATTTCTGGTTGCCATCAGCATTTTTTATTTTGAAGACTTTTTGAGTAATGGGTTTACTCAAACTCTCTTTCTCGAGAGTTGTCTTCGGGATTTGTTGGTCCCTGCTGAAGGAGTTTCTGAGCACTGTCTAAAAGAGAGAGAAGAGATGTAGGTTATCTGAACCAACACTTAACCCTCAAGGATGTTTAAAAAAAACTTCGGAATGCTGCCTTTGGGGAAGATCAGAGGAGGAAGCCAGATAGGCCAGGTACTCTGATGGAGGCTCCAGCGGGGATCTAATAGCAGGAGAAGGAGCTCGGTTTCTTCCTGATGTGTGTGCCAGCATGCTGAGTCACTTCAGTCATGTCTGACTCTTTGCAATCCTATGGACTGTAGCCCACCAGGCTCCTCTGTCCATGGGATTTTCCAGGCAAGAATACTGGAGTGGGTTGCCGTGCCCTTCTCCAGGGGTTCTTCCCCACCCAGAAATCAAAGCTTCATCTCCTGCATAGGCAGGCGGGGTCTTTACCACTAGCGCTACCTGGGAAGCCCTGGTGTGGTGGGATTAGTCAAACCAAGGTGTGTTCAGAGCCCAAATGGTAGCTCTGAACTAGGAGTCATCCTTATGACCATCTGGAGAACTTCTAGGCTTCACCCACCACAGACTCTATTTCAGAAGCTCTTGTGGGGTCCTGGCAGGTATGTTTTGACAAAGGTCCTCGGGAAGATGGTACCAGCCACAACTGCCCAGAGGAGGCAGGCCCTGGGGTCTGTGGTCATTCACCAGCATCGTGAGAGAGCCCGAGCTGATTAAATAGCTCATGTAAAGTGCTTGCACTGATTGTCTGGACTGAACGGTTGTTATTACTCTCTCTGGACCAGAAGCAGGGTGGGTACTCCTGGGACGCGGAGGGGAAGTAGGGTCAGGGATGCCAAAGGGCATTGAGCCAATGACAGCGAGAGGCAGTCAGGCATGACTGGGGAAACCCAGGATTCGGGCATTAAGGTTGGAACAATCTACAAAGGAGACATGTTCCCAAGGGATGCAGGTAATCCAGGGCCTTCAACACCTGACTCTATGGGGTGCCCCACCCGCCCTCCACTGCTCCCAACTTTGCTCTCAACTCCTGTCTGTTCAGCCGTGGTTCCCTGCCCTGGTTCTGACATGATCCCCCAGACATGTCAGAGTCCAGACGCTAAAGGAAATCAATTCACTCTCTGTGCCCTAGTACTGTCATGGTAGATTGTCAATTTCCTGGGTGACTGGTATTTAAATGACTTACCTTCCCTTGTGGCTCCAGGCACCATCTCTGGCCACAGAGAAAGGAGATGGAGAAGGAGTCAGCCCAAGGGAGGGAGGTGGACCCGGAACTGCTGTGGGTGTGATGAATGACGTGAATCTCTCTTGCTGGCAGAGTCAACTTTTTCATTTAGCCCAAAGTGACCCACCCAACTTAGAAATGTAGTTGTAAATAGATTCACCACTGAGTTTGGAAAATGAGATAACCTGATGGCAGAGCTGTCTCCTTTGTTTGGGACAGCCAGGGATCCAGGGTGTTGAAGGTCATGGAGGAGGGATGAAGTGCTGACCCCCAGGTTGGTCCCCTGCCCTTCCTGCTCAGGTACTGGCTCTGCCAGCTCCAACCTGGCCCCTCCTGGGGGCTGAGATGCCGAGGTCTGCAGACATCCTCCCCTTTCCAGACTCCCAGCCTGATGACATTTGGTCTTTAATTTATGGTCCTAGTGACTCTCTTTACTCCAAGAGTGGCAAGTAATGTATTAATTTGCTTAAACATAAGAGTAAAAATCAGGGGATTTAGTGTCAATGTTGTTGTTCAGTCGCTCAATAGTGTCCAACTCTTTGTGGCCCCATGGACTGCAGCACAGCAGGCTACCCTGTCCTTCACTGCCTCCTGGAGTTTACTCAAACTCATGTCCATCAAGTTGGTGATACCATTCAACCATCTTGTCCTCTGTCATCCCCTTCTGCTCCTGCCTTTAATCTTTCCCAGCATCAAGGTCTTTTCTAATGAGTGGGCTCTTCGCATCAGGTGGCCAAAATGTTGGAGCTTCACCTTCAGCATCAGTCCTTCCGAGGAATATTCAGGATCAATTTCCTTTAGGATTGGCTGGTTTGATCTCTTCACAGTCTTTGATCTCTTCACAGTCCAAGGGACTCTCAAGATTCTTCTCCAACATCACAGCTCAAAAGCATCAGTTCTTTGACATTCAGCCTTCTTTAGCGTCAATAGATTTAACGAATTTGCCCTTCAACGTAGTTACACACAGTTTCCTTCCGTCAGCTGGGTGTGAATGTACAAATTCCACATGCTCCTCCATGTCATCAAACAAGCACATGTTCCCCAGGCTGATGAAGAAATAGCTCACTTTGCTTTCATCTGCATTTCCCTAGTTATGAGTCAACCACCTTCTTGTATGTTGATTGGATATTTTTGCTGCTGCTTCTTTGAATCATTTGCTTATGTTCTTTGCCCGTTTTCTATATCTATAGTCTTTTTGTCTTGATTTTAGGAATTCTTTCCCTTTTATGGCTTTAAGTTCTTTGCTAGATAGCTGTGATATTTCTCTGGGTCTGTTCCTTGATTTTACTTATCCATGTGGTCTCTTACTAGAAAATAAGGGTTTTAAATTCTGATGTCAAGCTGATCAGTCTTTTCCCTTTTGGCTTTTCCTTTCTTGTTCCTTATTTATGAAGATTTCTCATCCTCCTGGAGAGAGTATCCTATATTTTTCTTGTAGTATTTTTAAGATGTTGCTTAATTGTCATTTTAAATGAGGTTATTCATCTCTCTCTCTTTTGGGGGAATACTGTGAAGTGGGGATTTAACTTAATTCCCTCTGAAACAAACAGCCAATGGTGTTATTGCCTATCAAGACTGCTTCTTCATCCTCCCCCATCCTGTGAAATGTGTTCAGGGTGTTACTAAATTCCATGTCTACTTTGCTTTGTGTCTGGGCTGCACATTCTGTTCCTTTGATGTATTTGTTGGCTCCTGTCTGGTAACACTGAATCACAGTACGTCCAGAATATTTGCAATCTTAGGACTGGCTGCATATCCTGCTCTTTACCAACACTTTTCTTGGCTCTTCCTGTGCACAGGAATTTTAACATCATCATTGATTTTGATATTCTTTGCTTGTTTCCATTCCTTTCCCAGCTGGATTTTTCACCCTTTTCTTGTTTTACCCCTTGCTTTATCACTTTGTTTACCACTTGCTTTATCACTTTATCACTTTGTCACCCATGTTTCTCATTTTCCTCCATTTTCTTTGAGGAGGTGACCAGAAGCCTGCAGGGGAAGTCAAGGAATCTGAATTTTAATGTGAGTTCTGTCTTGAGTGGGGCATGTGACTTCAGGCAAGTTGTGCCTGCTCTCTGGGTTTTAGTGTCCTTTTCTATGAAATGAGGGAGTGGATGAGACTAGTTCTGGTCTTCTTTTTCCATAGAACACGTCATTTCTTCCATGCGGCTCAGCTCTGCTCATCAACGTAGGACATAGCAAAGCCCCCATTTCTCTCTCTGCAGCCTCCCATCCCCACCTCTGTCCCCTGCCTGCACCTGCCTTCCCTCCAGGAATGGGAAGGTGTGTAATGACAACGTGCTTGGACTCCATATTTCCAGGCTGCTTCTCAGCAGAACAAAGAAAGGGGGCTTCTGGGGGTTACCACAGGGAGGCTGAACTCTCCCAATGGGCTGCTCTAGCTCCCTTTCTCTGAGTTCTGCTTGAAGACACAGAGGGCCTCCCTGCCCGGCTTACCTGGGGAAGATTAGCTGACAGCTCCCTACCCTGATGACCACTGCCTGTTGGCAGTGAGGCATCCATCCTCAACCTTGCAAACTGGCAGGGCTGTGTTTACCTTGGCCGGCTGCTGTGTTTGCGTCTCTAACTGCAGTGGTCACAGTTAGAGAGTTAATGAGGCAATAGATGTTCTTCTGGGTAATTCAATGCTCAGTGAAGGTGAAGCATCAGCTCAGGCTGTCTACAACCTTGTTTGTCTAGAGGGAATGCTAGCAGGCCACCCTGCTCCCATGAATGTTCTATGATTGTGGGGAAGGTGTGGTCCCTTCACCTGGGTGGCGACGTAAGCTCTCCAGACATTTGGGGGGGGGGCATGTGTGTGGCCGCTGTGACGTTATAATTTCACTGATGGAAATTTTAAAATGTTTAACATGTTATATACAGCTTTAAAAGATTATATTCCACTTTCAGTTATTACAAAATACTGGCTACCCTCCCCATGCTGTATGACACATCTCTATAGCCCATCTTACGTGCAATAGCTTGTGTCTCCCACTCTCCCACCCTCTGTTGCCCCTCCCTCACTCTCTCCACTGGTAACCACTAGTTTGTTCTCTATATCTATGAATCTTCTTTTTTATTATATTCACTGGTTTGCTGTATTTTTTAAAAAAGATTCCACATATAAGGGATATCATATGGTATCTGTCTTTGTCTCACTTATTTCACTGAGCATAGTGCCCTCCAAGTCCATCCATGTTGCTACCTGCTCCGTTGCTCAGTTATGTCTGACTCTTTGTGACCCCATGGACTATAGTCTGCCAGGCTCCTCTGTCCATGGAATTTTCTGGGCAAACACGGTGGAGTGGGTTGCTATTTCCTACTCCATCATGTTGCTACAAATGACATTATTTCATTCTTTTTATGCTGAACAATATTCCATTTTATATACATATATAGTAGTAGTAGTAGTTTAGTCACTAAGTCATGTCTGACTCTTGCAACCCCATGGACAGTAGCCCATCAGGCTCCTCTGTCCATGGGATTCTCCAGTCAAGAATACTGGAGTGGGTCACCATTTCCTTCTCCAGATATATATATATATATATATATATATATCACATCTTCTTCATCCACTCTGTTGGTGGACTTGGAGATTGACCCCAGAAGCAAGAAACAGCCTCAATCCAAGGTTGGATGTCCTATTGGGGTAATTTCCTGCCACTGATCACTGGTGCCCGTATGTACACAAGGGCACGGCCCCTGCCAAAATTCAACAACTTGCCAAGAGCATCCCCAGCCTGGTGGAGCCTCAGCTGCCCCTGCTTGCAGGCGAGCTTCTCCCTCGGCCCAGTCTCACCATCCTTATCTTCTCATGGGTGTGTCTCCAAGGGTATTTGCCCAAACCTTCTGCATGCAGCTCTCTGTCTCAGGGTCTGTCTGGGGACCCTAACTTCAGACACACCTAGGAAACACATCCTGCATCATCAACCAAAGAGGGTACCAGCACTCTCCTTGGGGTTAGTTGCTCCCACATCTCTGCTTCCTTCATGTGGTGTCTGACTAAGAGCGCTCATGCAGTGCTCATGGAATGAATGATTGAAAACAAAGCCTGGTGGATGGAGATGTTTGGAATTATGTTCAGGCACATGAAAAAAGAAACAAGAAAAATGGATTAAAAAGTCCCTTTAAAGGCAATTCCTGAGAAAGCATGGCAAAGGACTCTGGGGGAGGGAGTGTGTCAAGAGGGTACAACTTTTACTATATTGCCTGTTGGGCATGGTTGTTATCTTTTCAGCAAAATGACTTCAGATTTGGCAGGTGGGCAGTGGGGACCCAGTGCTGTGGGTCTGTGATCTGAAGTGGGCGGACACTCCCAGCTCCTTGCTGACTCTCCCTGGGACCCACAGCTGGGTCAGGGCTGTTCTTGACTGAGTTGTGTCTTCATGCCATCCCCCGCACCACCCTCAGCCCTGTGCTCTGCTGACACTGGCCTTGAGCTTCTGGCTCAGGTCTGATCACTCCCCGGCATCCCTCCCACCAGATGGGTCTGCTGGCTGTGGGACATCATCCAGGGACTTTGCACTCAACATTTTTCCTCTTGAGAAATCTATATGCAGGTCAGGAAGCAACAGTTAGAACTGGACATGGAACAACAGACTGGTTTCAAACAGGAAAAGGAGTACATCAAGGCTGTATATTGTCACCCTACTTATTTAAGTTATATGCAGAGTACATCATGAAATACACTGGGCTGGATGAAGCACAAGCTGGAATCAAGAAGGCTGAGAGAAATATCAATATCCTCAGATACACAGATGACACCACCCTTATGGCGGAAAGTGAAGAAGAACTAAAGAGCTTCTTGATGAAAGTGAAAGAGGAGAGTGAAAAATTTGTCTTAAAACTCAACATTCAGAAAACTAAGATCATGGCATCTGGTCCCATCACTTCATGGCAAATAGATGGGGAAACAGTGGAAGCAGTGGCTGACTTTATTTTTTTGGGCTCCAAAATCACTGCAGATGGTGACTGCAACCGTGAAATTAAAAGATGCTTACTCCTTGGAAGAAAGCACTCCTTGGAGAATGCCTACTCCTTGGACCAACCTAGACAGCATATTAAAAAGCAGAGACATTACTTTGCCAGCAAAGGTCTGTCTTATCAAGACTATGGTTTTTCCAGTAGTCATGTATGGATATGAGAGTTGGACTATAAAGAAGGCTGAGCACTGAAGAATTGATGTTTTTGAACTGTGATGTTGGAGAAGACTCTTGAGAGTCCCTTGGACTGCAAGGAGATCCAACCAGTTCATCCTAAAGGAGATCAGTCCTGAGTGTTCATTGGAAGGATTGATGCTGAAGCTGAAACTCCAGTACTTTGGCCACCTGATGTGAAGAACTGACTCATTTGAAAAGACCCTAATGCTGGAAAAGATTGAAGGCAGGAGGAGAAGGGGATGACAAGGATTAGATGGATGGATGGCATCACTGACTCAATGGAGATGAGTTTGAGTAAACTCTGGCAGTTGGTGATGGACAGGGAGGCCTGGCATGCTGCAGTCCATGGGGTTGCGAAGAGTCAGAAATGATTGAGCAACTGAACTGAACTGAACGTTCTTCTCTCAACCTTGAGGCCACTTTCAGGGGCTGCTTGAAGAACCCAGTTTGCAGTGAACTCATGACATCTCCAAGGGCAGGAACCTGGCCTAGAAGGAAAGAGTAATCATTCCTAGGATTTTGCAACTTCTATTGACCTTCTCCATGGTCACAAGGCATTCCACATTTTGCTAGACTTTTTGTTCCTTCCCTCACATGGGCTCATTTCTGGTACAATTGTTGTCCAGTGCTTGGATTGGAATGTCCCAGGGAGACAATAAGTAATAAATTAACATTTTCTGAGTGCTGTTGATGTGATAAGCTAAGGTTTAGGTTATATACATCCCAACACTTCTAGGATGTGCTGCCCATGGAGGGTACCTAATTTGTCCCGTTTACTGCAGGTGGAGAAAAATTTCAGGAGGTTGCCGAGGTGACTGTGAGTCAGGGCTGGGTGTTGAGCCCCACAGTCAGGCTCCACAGTCCACTTTCTGGGAGACCCTTGATGGTGCCATCATTCTGGGTGTGCCAGGTCACTTTAGCTTTGTCCAACTCTGTGGGGCCCCACAGACTGTAGACCACCGGGCTCCTCTGTCAATGGGATTCTCCAGGTGAGAATACTGGAGTGGGTTGCCATGCCCTCCTGCAGGAGATCTTCCTGACCTAGGGGTCAAACCAGCATCTCTTATGTCTCCTGCATTGGCAGGCAGGTTCTTTACCACTAGCCTGTCCTTCTGGATAGTGTAATATTTTTCAAAGCACACCAGGTCACCTGGGTTATAATTTCAGTTCTGCTCTGGACTTTCTGGGTGAGCTCCAGAGAATCAACCAGATCCCCTGGGCCTTAGTGAAACAAGGGAGCTTGTCTTAAAGATTCCCACTGGCTGGGGGATTCTAAAATCCCCCTTCTTCCCTCCACTGGTTCATTTGTCCTCTCCCATCCCATCTTCTCATTCTTGACATAGAAAAGTGAAAACAAAAGTGTTAGTTGCTCAGTCGTGTCCAGCTCTTTGAGACCCCATAGACTGTAGCCTGCCAGACTCTTCTGTCCATGGAATTCCCTAGGCAAGAATACTAGAGTGGGTAACCATTCCCTTCTCCAGGGAATCTTCCTGACCCAGGGACTGAACCCTGGTCTCCTGCATTGCAGGCAGATTTACAGTCTGAGACACTTGGAAAGCCCATAGAACACTGGTGGTATTTGGGGAGAAAGGATAGTTTCCTGGTGCAAAGAAAACTTCAATGCCTACTTCCTTTCAGGGATGAGGTGATCAGCTGGTTTGCCACTGGTGCCAACTCTTAAAATATGCTTATTACTGGTATGAGCACCTTGATCAGCAAAGAAACCCTGCAGATCTGGCAAGCATAAGAAGGCAGGTTGGTGTTATTCTCTCATGAGCTGTGGGAACTAATAGGGAACTTGATACCATTAAATGGCCTCTCCAAGGTCAAGACAGTTAGTTGCTGCTGTTTTAATTTCTTCCTGGTGTTGGGGAATATTAACTGATTAGCATTTGCCGCTCTAAGTCTTTGTACCGCACTTAGAATTTCCTTTAAGGGGCAATCAAACAAAGATCTCCACGTGCTGGCCATCGAATGCAGTTTAGCCACCAGCTTGGCCAGTGATGATGGCAGTGTGGCATCCTTCTCAGGGGCCTGTGTCCTAGCTTTGGCCTGAGACCTTGTTTTCCCTCAAGAGGTACATATCTTACAGGTTACATACCAAGGTGGTATGCACGAGTTTTTCCCACAGGTGTGGGGTTATACAACTCTTAATAGAGAAACTGTTATTTAAGAACAGGTTTGCTTAGAGCAAGCAAGAGAGTTTCTCATTTTCTCATTTCTCTTTTTGGCAAAAGTGCTAGAAAATATTCAATATTGGGACTACTCTGGTGGTCCAGTGGTTAAGACTTTGCACTCCCGCTGCAGGGAGTTCAATCCCTGGTTGGGGTACTAAGATCCTGCATGTTGAGTGCTGTGGCCAGAAACAACAACAGGAAATATCCAATATCCAATATCTCTACTCCCTTTTCATCTTCTTTTAAATCCACTCCCATGGAGCTTTCTCCTCCTTGACCCCATGAAATCCTTCTTCTCAAGGACACCAGTGACCTCCATGCTGTCAGATCATGCGGTCCATTCTGTCTCCTGTTTGGCCTGACCTGTCAGCAACTTTGACCTTCTGGGGGCCTGGAGGGATTCCACACACACAGGGGGTGTGCACTGAGCCCGGAGGGATCACCACCTTGGCAGCAAGAGGAATCAGCCCGCTGTTTGTGGAGAGACGTCACTGCACCCTGAAGACGGCTTGCTGTGAACACAGCCAGAGAAAGCCTTGGGGAAGTGTGATGAGACCACCAGTACATCTGGCGAGAGTGTGCAGGACATCTTGGCCAGGGCCGACCGCCTCTCCCAGTAGTGTTTTCCAAAGGCGAGCCTTTTCCAGTTCTCGAGTCCAAGTCTCCAGCCTGGCCCTAACCACTGATCTCTGGCAAGTATATCAACATTAATACACACCTCAGGATATATGGCAAGTTGAGTGAGGCCCATGGGCCCTCATCATGTGCGTACTCAGTTGCTCAGTCATGTCTGACTCTTCCCGACCCCATGGACTGTAGCCCACAAAGCTCTTCTGTCCATGGGATTCTCCAGGCAAGAATACTGGAGTGGGTAGCCATGCCCTCCTCCAGGGGATCTTCCCAACCCAGGGATTGAACACTTGCATCTCCTGCATGGGGAGGTGGGTTCTTTACCACTGTGCCACCTGGGAAGTCCCCTTATTTTGGTAATGTTTTAAAATCCAGAATATAAAGTAAAAATACACAGGATTGCAGAAGACAAACACTATTGAAACTCAGTTCTATTGGTTTCTTGTTGCTGCTGTAACCAATTAACATGAACTCGACAGCTTAGAACAACACAGATTCATCTTATCGTTGCGGAGGACAGACACCCAGAACGGGTCAGCAGGGCTGCAATTTTTCTGGAGCTTCTAGGGGAGAATGTTTCCTAGATGTTTCTAGTTGTTGGAAGTCGCCTGCCCTCCGGGGCTCCTGGCTCCTTCCTGTCTTGAAAGCCGGCAGTTCCCCTGCTTCCGTCTTTGCTTCTGTTGTCACATGGGCCCTCTGGCTCTGCCTTCTGCCATCTTCTGGAGGAGGCTCATGATTATATGGGGATTACCTGAATAATCCAGGACAATCTTCTCATTGCAAGATCCTTAGCTTACACCTCCAAAGTCTTTTGTTAAAAATTTTATTTTATTTATTTGGCCGCACCAGGCCTTAGATGTGCCTGCAGGATCTAGTTCTCTGATCAGGGATTGAGCCCAGATCACTTGCATTGGGAGCATGGAGTCTTAACCACTGGACCACCAGGGAATCCCACCCCCACCTTTTAAAAAAATTATTAAAAAATTATTTAACTGTGGGCCATATTTAAAGTCTTTATTGAATTTGTTCCAAAATTGCTTCTGTTTTACGTTTTGGTTTTTTTGGCCCTGAGGCATGTGGGATCTTAGCTCCCTGACCAGGGATCAAACCTGCACCCCCTACATTGAAAGGTAAAGTCTTTACCACTGGACCCCCCAGGGAAGTCCCTTCCAAGTCTTTTTATTTTTATTTTTTTTAACTATATAAGGAAACATCTTGTAGGTTTCTGGGATGAGGAAGTGGACATTTTGGAGAGGCCATTTTCTTATTGCAGGTGGATTCTTTATCAACTGAACTATCATGGAAGCCCTGTGTCTCCTTAGTTAACAAAGCATCTTTATTATCTCATAACCCACAGGCATCTTTGTTGTTGTTTAGTCACTAAGACATGGCTGACTCTTTGCAGCCTCATGGAGTGTAGTCCATCAGGCTCTTCTGTCCAAGGGATTCTCCAGGCAAGAGCAGTGGAGTGGGTTGCAATTTCTTTCTCCAGGGAGAAGGAATTTCCAATCCAGGGATTGAACCTGCATCTCCTGCATTGGCAGGCAGGTTCTTTACTGACTGAACCACCCTGAGATTTGTTATCATATTCTCTGTTCTCAATGACAAATTTCTGGGGGGCAGAGGAGAATACTGTGCTTGATGGTTTGTGGAATTTCCCAAAGCCTAATGGGGAGCTGGGCAGTCTGAGTGGATCACTGTTACCTGGCCTGCCCTGCCCGGCTGTTATCTGACCAGGCAGCAAAGATGGGAGACAGGCACCCTCAAGTCCCATCACCTCCACTAGCCTTGCCTGTGGGACCCACGGGGAAACCCAGGTCTTGTCAGTTTCCTTGTCTGTGGAATAAGTTGGTTGACAGGAGTTTGAAAGTGTCTCTAGGTTTTCCTCAAACTCTTGTCTGCTCTTTATAGTCCCAATCCTGGGCTCATGCAATATCTCAGCCACACACCAGGGGGAAGCATTGGCTAAAGTGTTGAGAAGTTCACGTCGGCTAGACTCTAGCTTGCAAGTTTATTTTGGTTTGTTTGAGCAAATATTGGTGATGAGGATGGCAGCAGAGTGAAGGCTCTTTATCTCTTTAGGGCATGAAAGTTGCTTAATGTCATAGTTTGTTTGGACTGGAGGCTACCTTGGCCTTCCCAGAGGGGCTGGGGTTGGGGGGAGGCGTCCACCAACTTTTTAACCCTAGAAGGGATGATGCAGAACTTTTCTTTGCAAAGTGGGTCAGGATCACTTTCCTTGTGTCTGAACTCCTTCCACCTGAAATACGCTGTTCTGATCTTGTCTCAAGTGGGGATGAGTAACAGGAGACCGAATAAGAAAACCTCTAACATTTAAAGTGATTTGTTGTCAATGTGTCATCTTTGTTTATTACAGGATGAGCATCTTCAATTTACTCAAACTCTTCTTTACTCCCAGGATATTCTGAGTTCTGCCTGTGGCTATGGAGTGAGAGTTTGCAAACAGGGATTCTGACCATGAATCTAAGGTAGAGCACGATAGATGAGGGTCTCATTAAGGGATACTTAGAATCATTCACATCCACTGGAAGAGCTCAAAGGCTTGGAAATATCTGTTGTCTTCACTTGTGGAGCACGAAGGGCGTGCTCATCCTACAGGCTTTGGCGGGGGAGAATCCCTCCTGCCTCTTGCAGCTTCTGCTGGTTCCAGGGGTTCTTGGGCCTGGACCCCTGGTCCCCAGCGACTGCCTCTTGCAGCTGCATCACTCAGGTCTCTGCCCCCATCTTCTTGCAGCCTCCTCTTCTCTCTATGTCTTCTTTTCTGTCTCTTATAAGGACACCTAGGGCTTCCCTTGTTGCTCAGATGGTAAGGAATTTGCCTGCAACACAGGAGACCTGGGTTCAATCCTTGGGTTGGGAAGAGCCCCTGGAGAAGGAAATGGCTACCAACTCCAGTATTCTTGCCTGGGAAATCCATGGACAGGGAAGCCTGGTGGGCTACAGTCCATGGGGTAGCAAAAACGTTGGACAGGATTGAGGGATTAACACACATCCTTAGATTTGTGGATCACCTGGATAATGAAGGATAATCTCATCCCAAGATCCTTAACTTAATTACACCTGCAGAGACCTTTCCCGGAAATATGTCATTTATAGGGTGGGCGTATCTTTGGGGGCGACCCATTCAATCCACTCTAAGACCTCTTCACTTTTCAGCATGGAGCTCTGTGTTATGTCCTCTCTGGAGACTTTTTTTTTCCCCCGTGTTTTTTTTTTTTTTTTTTAATTTCATCCTGTGGACCATTTTTTAAACTCTTCATTGAATTTGTTACAGTATTGTTTCTACTTTTTATGTTTTGGGTTTTTGGCTGCAAGGCATGTGGGATCTTAGCCATCCCACCAGGGATCAAACCCACATCCCCTGTACTGGAAGGTGAAGTCTTAGTCTTCACCTTCTTCACAGACCCCATGGACTGTAGCTCACCAGGCTTCCCTGTCTATGGATTTCCCAGGCAAGAACATGGCAAGTGGGTTGCCATTTCCTTCTCTAGGGGATCTTCCTGACCCAGGACACCAGGGAAGTCCTCTCTGAAGAATTCGTATGCATTTTTATGTATGAAGACAGATTTACAGTCATGACTGATGATATTAAGTAGCTCCAGGATGCATGCCCTGCTAAGCTGAATGTTGCAGAGGTTAGTGATGCTCCACATCGTGACCTTCATTCCTCAAATCTAAGATGTAAATGGTTGTATGATGCACTAAGACATTCTACCTAAGAAAGAAAAAACTCTGTTCATTAGACAATGGCATACTATCAATTTTAAGATGCACTTTGGTTTCATTTTATGTGAAGGAATGTGCAACTAATGAAATACAGGATAGCCTAGAAAAAGTCAATGTGAATCATGAAAGTATTAAACTTTTAGTATAAAGAATTTCTAAAGTGACAGAGGTTGTTTTGCCAGAAGAAGAGACTCTTCAGAGTAGGTATATTCAATATAGGGCTTCCTAAATAGCACTAGTGGTAAAGAACCCACGTGCCAATGCAGGAGATGCAAGAGATGAGCATTGTTGGGTCCCTGGATTGGGAAGATCCCCTGGAGGGAAGGCATAGCAACCCACTCCAGTATTCTTGCCTGGAGAATCCCATGGACAGAGGAGCCTGGTGGGCTACAGTCCATGGGGTTGCAAAGAGTTGGACATCACTGACTAAGCACAGCACACAGCACAGGGGCTTCAAGGTCCAGCAACAATTATTCCTTTTTTTTTTTGCAAAGAAGGTTTTGTAATTTTAGATCCAGGGCAAGATTCGAGGATATAGTCCTACAAATTGCAAAACTCTTAGGCTTGTTTAAGTGACCCTAAAAAAAAATTATAAACAGTGTTTTGGACATAGGAGAGACTCAGTAAGTATTTGCCTAACTGAATTCCAGTTTTCACATCTTCTGCAGCCCCATCTGTGCTAATCCCAAGGTTCAGTGCTAAAAGAGCTTTTGCGTTTCCTCAGGAGCAAGCTTTAACTACCTAGTGACGCATTCAGTTCACATTCTTACATAATCCAGTGTTCTGTTCCATTTGCGTGTAGTACAATAAGAAAGACCAACAGGTAATGTTTACATAAAATGTTACAGTTGCTTAAAGAGGCTCCTATAAAAACATGCCCTGCAGAGGTTTCTCCATACCAGTCCTCACTGAAGCATTCATGGTTACCAAGCGTGATAATCCAAAAGTGTTTCTGTATCATTAGCTCTCTAATCTCCCTCTTTTAAAAATACTGCTGACTCACAGTGAACAAAGCTCTTGGACAGCACAATAGGACTGTTGAGGGTACCACCTTGGACCCCAGAACCACTGGGCAATTGAGGAACCCCACCGTCCTATTGAGAGCCAGAGTCCATGGACAGTTTTGATTAGAATCTGGCATTACTTTCTGAGAAAACAGAAGAGTGAAACTTGGATCTGCTTGCACTTATTAGCGTCTTGAGATTTCTGCCTCCTTACTATCAAAAATAGCACCCCACCCTCTTTCCAAAATACTGCTGACTCACAGTGAACAAAGACTTTTAGAGCAGGATAGAGGGATGGAAGCACAGCCCTGGGATGGCTGCACAGACTCTGAGCCAACAGGCTCCCTCTTTTGGTACCACTGGTTGGAAAGGAGCTCTCAAAATGAAGGCTACTACTTTAAAAATTATTCTATTTCTTGCTTCTCTCTTCCACTGTTTTCATGACCAGTGTGCGTTTTCCTAAGAGGCAGGGGTGCGGCCACTGACCAAGGGTTTCTTGGTGCAGTTAGGTTTTTAAGATTTATCATAAGGTGTGTCTGCACTTGGTATGGAAGCCAGATGAGATAAAGGCAATTAACAAATTGCAGTCCTAGGAGTAGCAAATATTACCCCAAAATGGCAGGAAGGAGGGGTGCACTGCCTGTAAATAATGTATTTAGATAATTGAGGGTCATAAAGCATAGATCTTTCATCTTCTCTCCCTCACCCAGCTGCCCACAGAGGCAGAGACCTATGGCCATAGTTAGGGCTGGTTAGGGTGAGCAGATTGGAAACTGTGTGTATGCCTCTGTGTGTGTGTGTGTGTGTGTGTGTGGGTTAAGAGTTGTGTTCAGCAGAATTTTTCCTTGTGCAAATATATTTCTGTGTATAAACATTGTTTTTTTTTTTAATTTAAATAAATGTAAGGCCTCTGAGAGCCTACAGTTGGAAGTGTGTGGTGGTCCCCTATAGGAATGTTCAGTTAGGGTCCACCTTGTTGTCCTGAGGGCTGAACTCACTGTCCAACTGATGCCAATGGTGAGGCCTCCAGCAGGAAACCACCCAGTTCCTGTGCTCAGGGGCCATTGGTCTACCTGGCTCAAACGCTTGCAGTGAACTGAAACTTTTCATCATAACAAGCACCAGGTTATGAGAGACTCTGAGAAACACTCAGAGAAAAGAAGAAACAGATTTTGTGGTAAAACAAAGCTTTGGTTCACTCAAGTAAAGGCTGGTTCTTTCAACCTTGTCACTACCCAGCCCCTTCCTTGATTTTCACAAGGCCGTCCACCCACCTAGAATTCCTCGTGTTGTGGGGGAAAACCTGCTCTGCCTCTTTTCCAGGTTCTGATTCATGAGTGAGCCCTACTCCCCTGTCCCCTTACTTATGTGTCTCCCCCGAGGCTGTTCCCCAGGCTGGCCTCTGGTGTGGAGGTTTCTCTCCTGGGGTTGGCACACGAGTCTGTAGAGGTGACTCTGTACCGTTCAATCCTGCACCGGGGGTTCCTGCTAATGGAGAGGACAAGCTTGTGCTCCCAGTTTCTTCTTCCTGTAGGTTTTTCCTTCCAACATCCCTGAGTGGCAAGACAGTGGAGGCTACAGAGTTGCCCTCCCACAGCACTTCAAAATCTCGGTCCTGGATGGCGGGGGTGGGGGGAGGCTAAGAAGGGAGGGGATATATGTATACACATTCCGATTCATGGTATAGCAGAAACCAACACAACGTTGTAAAGCAATTATTCTCCAATTAAGACAAACAAGGGCATCCCCATTGTTTGGCACCAATGGATGATATCACTGACTCAATGGACATGAATTTGAGGAAACTCCAGGAGATAGTGAAGGACAGGGAAGCCTGGTGTGCTGCCATCCATGGGGTCGCAAAGAGTTGGACACAACTTAGTGACTGAACAAAAACAAAAAATCAAACAAAATCTTTGTCCTTCTTTCTGGGAAGATGGTTGTCAAGTGCCAGGGCAAGATCTGAGAATATAGCCCTGCAAAAGCAAATTGCAAAACTCTCAGGCTTGTTCTTGCGTGCACAACCTGGGGAAAAAAAATCGCAAGGGTGTTTGCTGTTAAAACAGATTCATTGTTTACCTAACTGAATTCTAGTGAGGACACTTAAGCCACAGAAATGTTGCTAATCCCAACATTTGGCAAAGGTGACTTGAATATTGTGAATGCATTTCCCCAGGAGCAAGTTTCAACACATTCTAGTTCTCCTACTCTGGTCACTGTCTTCAGTTCAGTTCAGCTGCTCAGTTGTGTCCGGCTCTTTGTGACCCCACGGACTGCCTCATGCCAGGCCTCCCTGTCCATCACCAACTCCTGGAGCTTGCTCAAACTCATGTCCATCGAGTTGGTGATGCCATCCAACCACCTCATTCTCTGTCGTCCCCTGTTCCTCTTGCCTTTAATCTTTCCCAGCATCAGGATCTTTTCCAATGAGTCAGTTCTTCACATCAGATGGCCAAAGTGTTGGTCACTGTCAAGTTTACATAACCCTGTGTCCTGGCTTTACTGAGTGGAGCACAGAGGAGGGCTATATTTCATCAATACCAAATTCTGGGCCCTGAACCAGGACCAGCTCAGTCGATCGATGTTACTCTGCTGGCCCTCTTTTTATTGGTTAGTCAAGATAAAGTTTTTTTGGTTTTGCAAATTTTTCTTAAAGGACTGGGAACCTTATCTTTGAAATGTAAACATCAGAGAAAAGAGGTTCCTATTTCTCTGGGTACCTTGATCCAAACAATAATTGCCTGTTGCCACAGAGGCTTCATTTTTCCTTGGGATAAAGGCAATTAACGAGCATAGATGACTGCCCCAGTGACCAGGTCAGTTTAGGATTAAACTATGAAATAAGGCATCTCAAATGTTGCATTATCTCATCTGAGGACAAAGTTATCATGTATTTTGAGACCATATCTGCTGAATATATAAAATGTGTATCAGAATATTTCAGAATATATATCTGAATATATAAAGGGACAAGATTCCATCCTGTCTTTATAATCTCATTAGCAAATTATTTCAGTGGTCACTGCAGCTTGGTTTAATGCATACTCAATAACAAAACTGTTTCTTTTCTACATGTGTGGAGAGGAATTTCCTGGGTTAGTCTGAGATTTTCTTTATAACTTTCCCTCAAACATGACTGTGGAAAAGTTTGACTATCAGCGTTCCATGAGAGGTAAGAGAAGATTGCCATTGGATGTCACTATGGGCTCAGAATTTCCATCTTCAGTGAAATAATAAAGGAGACAGAACCATCTCTCCTTCCTGAGTCCTCCCCAGGGTGGGCGCTGTCCAGTTATGCCTGCTGACATGGGTGTGGGGACTCTTCTCTCCTTCCCACGTTCATCTCACTTCGGGAGCAATGCCAGCCTTGGATCCCAGAAGCACTGGGCAGTTGAAGAACCCCACCTTCCTATCGAGGGGCAATGTTCATGGACATGTTCAGTTAGTACCTGGCATTGCATTCTGAGAAAACAGAAGAGTGAAACTTGGACTTGCCTGTGTTTTTTTAGTACCTTGAAATTTCTGCCTCCTTGCTGTCAAAAATATCACCCCACCCTCTTTCAAAAATATTGCTGACTCACAGTGAACAAAGATTTTTTGAGCACAGTAGAAGTGATGGAAACACAGCCCTGGGGTTTCTGCACAGGCTCCAAGCCAACAGGTTCTCTTTTGGTCCCACTGGATGGAAAGAAGCTCACAAAATGAGGGCTATTTAAAAATCATTCTGTTTCTTGGATCTCTTGTGCAGTGTTTTCACAACCAGTGTCCAGCTTCCCTGAAGGCAGTGGTGGGGCCACTGACCAAGGGTCTCTCTTTAAAGTTTATCATAAAGTGTGTCTGCATTTGACATGAAAACCAGATGAAATAAAGGCAGTTAACAAATTGCAGTCCTTGAAGTAGCACATATTACCCTGAAAATGACATGAAGGAGGGATGCACCGCCTGTATATATGTATTTAGATAATTGAGGGTCAGAAAGTGTAGATCCTTCATCTTCTCTCCCTCCCCCAGCTGCACACAGAGGCAAAGACCTATGGCCATAGTAAGGGCTGGTTAGGGAGAACAGATTGGAAATTGTGTGTCCGTGTGTGTATGTGTGAGAGAGAAAGAGTTAAGAGCTGTCCTTGTGCAAATATATTTCTGTGTACAAGCATTGCTTTTTTTTTTTTTTAAATATGTGTAATACTTCTGAGACCCTGCAGTTGGAAATGTGTGATGGTCCCCTAAAAGGACATTCAGTCAGGGTCCACCTTGTCCTCCTGAGGGCTGGGTTCACTGTCCCACAGATGTCAACAGTGAGACCTCCTGCAGGATAGCGATGGGTTGCTGTGCTCAGGGGCCATCGGTCCACCTAGCTGAAACTCCTGCACTGAACTGAGACTTTCTGCCTTGACGAGTGAAAGTGTTAGTCACTCATTCATGTCTCTTTGCAACCCCATAGACTGTAACCTGCCAGGCTCTCCTGTCCATGGGATTCTCCAGGCAAGAATGCTGGAGTGGGTAGCCATTCCCTTCTCCATGGGATCTTCCCAAACCAGGGATCAAACCTGCATCTCCTGTATTGGCAGGTGGGTTCTTTACCATCTGAGCCACCAGGGAAGCCCCTTTCTACCATAACAAGCACCAGAATATGAGAGTCTTTGAGAAACACTCAGAGTGAAGATGAGATAAAGAAAACTTTCCTTTAAAGAAAGTTTTATTTGTGGTAAAATAAAACTTTTGTTCATTCAAGTAGAGTTTGATTCTTTCAAACTTGTCACCACCCAGCGCCTTCCCATGATTTCCACAAGGCTGTCCACCCACCTGGAATTCCTTGTGTTGCTGAGGAAAACCAGCTCTGCATCTCTTGCAGGTTCTTCAACTTCGCCACTTATTTTATTGAAGCTTGCAAACTGGAAGGACACTAGAGTTTACTGTTGAGGTGGAGGACACAGTCTTGTAAAGCCTGATAATGGCAATCATATTCCTTTTCCTTATAACATTCTATTGGTTAGAAGCAAGTCATAAGTACTACCCATCCTCAAGGAGAGGGTATTTCACAAAGTCATGACTACCAGTCAATGAAATTGGGTATCATAGGGGGTGTCTCCCTGTGTGCCCAGCACCCTTCTTGTGGACCAGGAGTTGCTTGAGAGCATCCATCTCAGTGGTGGCCTTTGAGAAACCTTAGAGGAGAGACATGTCTGAAGAAAAGATACATTTCTTCTCAACTACAAAGGGAAGCTGGCTGCTGAAAACTATTAGCCATAAGGTGTGATAGTAATCTCCATACGTATTTCAGGATACTGTTTAAATGCAAGTTTTGTGAGACCTTTTAAAAGAGGCAGGGAGCATGAGAGCCTGGTGTGACTTTACCAGGGAAGAGGCTGATTTGTTCTCTTTTACTGACAATGTCCCTTAGCTAGTGAATCAGGAAGGCAGGAAGAAACTGTACCTCTGCTTTCAACAAAGCATTCAGGTCAAAATTCAGATAAACTTTGCAAGGGGTCTTCAACAAATGTGATCTACTCAAGGCTATCAACATCGATGGAGAGAATTTTCTCATGACCTGACACAGAACTTACTCCTAATTTTTAACAGTGGAAATGTAAAGGGCATACTTATCAAATTTAGAGCTGATAGAGGGATGGAATAAATACCAACTATATGGGATAACAGAATCAAGGCAGAATTCTAACCTTAACCATCCAGGGGGATGGGTGGATAATAATAAGATAAATGCAGTGTTATGTTCTGTGGTTTGCTCTAAGATGTCAAACTGTACAAATACTGGGTGGGGAAGCATGACATGATTGTAACATGAAGCAACAGTCCTTAGAGTTTTTATCTAGCACAAGCTCCTTATAAGTGTAATTTCACTAACGGGAACTTTTGACCTGCATTAATAGGGGCTATAATAATGTGAGGGCACACAAGAGAAAGTGATTAACCTCACCTGGCAAGGTCATAGGCATTGTGAAGAATATGGGCTGGAGCTCATGCTTTGAGGATAAGTATTCACAGTGCTGATGGAAACAAGGTGGGAACAGAGCAGGTTCTTCTAGGAGGAGGTGATGGCTATGACAGAGGCATCTCAGAGATTAATGGAAAGACTTTTCTGGGGAAGGGTGAACACAACTAGAAGGGGAAGGGTGTTGGGGTGGGAGAAGCAGGGGCTGTGACTGATCAGGGAGAGCTCTTTCCTGAGGTCAGCAGAGCATTGGAGGGGCCTGACAGGGAGGTCGCTCTCCCCACCAGCTTGCTTAAGTTCAAGGCTGTGCCAAATTCTAGAGGGACGTGTGGAAGGAAAAACCTGTGAAAAGTTTGGTCAAGTGCAGGTAGACTGTCCAGATGGTCCAACTATCTCTTTATCTGGAAAAAGAGGATCTTTCTGTCTAAAGCAATTCCCTTAGAAACGTTTGGGATTGATTCATGGCAAGCCTTTCTTTGCTTATGTGGACAGAGAAGGAGAAAGTGTGGGAAGGAGAGGTGAGAACTCAGCAGAGGGTCCCAGGCTGGTTCAGCCGAAAGCTGAGGACAGACACAGCTTCCCTGTCCCCTCTTCTTGTCCCCATCCAGTTGGAAAGTCCTCCAGTCCCCAGGGAGAGGCTGGCTCCTTGGGGGAGAGGTTAATATGATTCTTCCTTCCTTCCAGGTGTTTGACTTTAAACTGCCTGCAGAAAACATGTTCAGAGAAAAGGGAACAAGAATTAGTAATAAAATGATTTAGTTTGCAATCTAAATGCAAACTAAATCTTCATTTTAGTAATGCAGATTACTGAATAACCAGTGTTTTACTAAACTATAAATTAAGAAAATAATAATCCCATTTATGTTGTATGATAATTCAAGTGGATGTGGTATCTCTTCAATAGATTAAAAGTTCCTTACTGGAGACACCCTGTATTTTAGGGGTGCTGAATATTTTTTTTTTTTTTTGAATGAATGCATGAAAAAGAGCAGCAAATTCCGTAACTGTGATCCTTCTCGTCATCTAGGGTCAAAACTTCTACTTGGGGCTGAAACGAACTCCACAGTTAGCCCTAGGACTTGTGCCTTTTTATAAATTGTAACCTGAGTCAAACTGCCTGTTACTGTGGAGTGAATATTACACAGAATGTTGGGACTGGGCATGCAGTGCTGTGTGCACATGCAGCAGACACCCACATGTGTGCTTGGTGGGGGAGATGGCAGGACATGGTTGTTAATTTAGAGTTTTTAGTCTGTCCATACTGCATTCAGATAAAGCTTCTCTTTGACAACATGACAGAGTTAATAAATGAATCCACTTCTTTCTCTTCCAGTGGCGTCGGTCACCCTGAGTATCCATTCTCTGAGAAATATTGACTCTCAGCTCTCACTGTGGTTCTTCAAAAATTTCTGGCTTCTAGGGCTGTGAAGAGGGTTTTTGTACATAGAGGAGGTGCTTAAATGAAGTGTCTGAACTTTTGGAAGCTTGCCTTTCCTATTTTTTTTTACAAAACATTTTATGAAATAAAAGACTTCAAAGATTCATGTCAATGTATGAAAAAAACCACTACAATATTGTAAAGTAATTAGCCTCCAACTAACAAAAATAAATGAAAAAAAAAGAGAAAAAAAAAGACTTCAAAGTAAGGATACTCATTTTTTCTGATGATTAAAACAATACAGGTAAAGTACAGAAAATTTGGAAAGTAGAAGGGAAAGGATAGAAAATAAAGATAAGCTGTGATAAATCCATTTACTAATACTTAACTTTAGTGCAAACTACGGGAGATGGTGAAGGACAGGGAAGCCTGGCATGCTGCAGTCCATGGGGTTGCAAAGAGTCACAGGACTGAGTGGCTGAACAACAACAAAACTCTGGTGCAGTGTCCTTATGCTTTTCTTAGGCGAATGTGTATGTGTGTGTGTTTGTTTACAAATAGAGATAATCTTCAATCCACAGGTTGTTTACATATTCTTAACATAAGTATCTTGATAAGCTAAAAATAGGATTTAAAAATGCAGTGTTATATTTTGCTTCCTGTAAAGCAGCACATCTTACTCATTTATGTAATTTCTTATTTGTCTACCATATTCAGCATTTTGATGAGTCTTTATGTATTTTGCTGTTCAGTCATCAAAACTTGATTGAACATTCTTTAGTAAGACATTGTTTTATCAGTAAATATCAATAAGTAAAATAAGGAATGTCTTGAATCATTAGTCTAGTGGAGAAGGAAACTGTGAATGACATCAGGAGAATTTAGCTGTTAGAAACGGGTAAGGGCCTGTTGAGATAATTGTGCACAATCTCTCCTGTTTCTGTACATTTGTTAGGCAGAGCCATCAGTTACTCTTCATCCCACACTTTTCATTTGTACAAGAAACAGCCTTAAAGCATAGAGACAGTGGCTCCCTTCATTGCTCTGGAACAGTAAACGCTAAGTCCAGGAAGAAAGAGTATTCACGTAACACTGAAGTGACAGCAAGTCGGCTGATGAGGATGGACTTTAGTGAGGTGGGAGACAGGAGTTGAAGATAAGGCCAGAGAACCAGTGGGGCTAGGGAGTCTGTGTCGTGTAGGCTTTTCAAAGGGCTTTACTGTGAGAGAAATGGAGAACGATATTTTGGGTTTTGAGCATAGTAGTTACATGAGCTGACTGACATGTTTTTTTAAAGAATCACTCTGGTTGTTGAGAAGCAAAAGAGGAAAAAGAGCCCTCTTTTAGGACTCTATAGGAATCTAGGTGAGAGACGACATTGGCTTGGACCACAGAAGGAGCAGTAAATGTGGTCAGAGGTATTAGAATAGGGATATATTTTAAGGGCAGCATTAACTAGACTGTCTGGCATGTTAGACATACAGTGAGAGGTAAAGGGGAATCAAAGCTGACTCCAGGTGTTTGTAGTTAAGGAACAGGAAAAGGAGATGCCATTTTCTCAGATGGAGACAATGTGGGGAGCACACTTTTGTGGGAAGATTAGGAGTTCAATTATAGACATGTATCTTTGAGATGCCTTTAGGTACCCAAGTGAAGATGCATGCATACAGTTGGACATAGAAGTCTATTAGGGGAAAAGTTTAGACAATGTTTATATTTGTGACTTATCAAATTTAGTTGCCACCTAATGTCATGAAAGTAGACAATCAGAGATATTATATTAAACAGTGAGTGGTGTAGACAGAGAAGTCAAGCTTCATGAAGACCCAGCATTAAGAAGGCATTTTTTTTTTTTTAAGTGGAGGAATCAGCAAATGAGGCAGAGAAGAAGAGGTGAACGAGGTAGGAGGGGTTGTTCTTTGAAGGCATGTGAAGTAGATGCTTGAAGGAAAAAAGAGTTCAATGCTTCCAAGGGGACAGGTAAAAGAAGACTGAAACTGACCACTGGATTGGGCAGTTAACCGTGGCAAGGTCAAGTGCAGCTTTGATAGAGTGGTGAAGGCAAACCCTGAGTAGAGTGGTTTCAAGAAATGGTGCCAAGTTTTCAAAGACTTTTCTGTAATGAGGACCAAGGAATTTGGCAGTCGCTGAAGATGAAAATGGAATCAAGAGACGAGGTTTCCTGTTGGGGGAGCTGACCACCTGCCTCTGAGATCAGAGGAACAGTCCCCAGAGAGAGGAAAACCTATGATGAAGCAGATGGAGGTGGGATGACTTGAACCACATCTGTATTAGTTACTGTTGCTGCTCCGACAAATGGCTGAAACCTTTGTGACTTGAAACACCACCAATGTGTTAGTTTACATTTATGGAGGTCAGAAATTCAAAAGCTGGTTCAATGGGCTAAAATCAAAGTGCCAGCAGGCCTGTATTCTTTTCTGGAGGTTTCAGGGGAAAATCCATTTTGTTGCCTCTTCCAGCTCCTAGAGAACACTTCATTTTCCATCTTGGAGACTCTCCTGCCATCTCAGAGATAGCGCATAGATAGAGAATCTTTGATTCTCTTATCTAATCCTATCTTCCACCTCCTCTTCAACTACAACCCTCCCAGATAAGGACTTTGTTATTATACCAGCATGATCCAGGTACTCCAGGAACATCTGCCATCTCATGATTTTAATCACGTTTGTTAAGTAGTTCCCTGACCAGGTTCAAAACCACTCCCCATGCAGTGGAAGCACAGTCCTCACTACTGGACCACCAGGGAAGTTCCAGGTTCAGAAAGCTTTTAGCCATAATTTCATCACATCCATTTCTGTCCCTTTTCCTCTCTCTCTCCTCCTGAAACCCCTATCATGTGATTGTTACTGTGTTCTTCTTACTGTTCTGAATTTTGGTAAATGATTATTTTGGTAAATTACTAATCTCTGTATCATTAGCAGATTTTTTCATGCGTTTTTCTTATTGTTTCACTTGACACAAATTCCTCTGTCTTCTCATTTTGCTTAATTTCCTCTGTTTCCATGAGATTAGTTGAAAAAGTTTCCTGTTCTAGTCTTGTAGGAGTGTCCTTGTGCAGATGTGTCTCTATGCAGTCTGTGTGCCCACAGGCTTTGGGGCAGAGCTGCAGCTGAGCTGGTCAGAGGCCACCCCTTCCCAGGGCCTGCTGGCAACTTTTAAGTTGGTAGGAGGGCAAAGTGGAGGCTAGGGCCAGAGCCCAGTGTGAGCACAGGTTTCTCTAGTGCTCTGTGGCTGTCCCCATCCTACTGGGCTGGGCGGGTCCCAAGGTGCTGGAACAGAAGCCCTGACGGTTGGCCTTAACTAGGTTCCACCCCTTGTAAGTGTGCACTCCCCTCCTCCCCCACTCCCAGCACTGGCTCCTTTGCCCCAGAGGGTGGCAGAGCTGGAGGAAGGCGTGCTGGAGCAGCCCTTGGTGCGGGTGGCTGTGCATGTGGTGAAACCTCGGCACACCATCAGAGGCCCCAGACCCTGCTCCTCGGGCCCTTCTGTGATGGCCGCCCTGCCCCATCCAGATGTGTTCGTGTTCCTGTATGAGTGTTCCTTTGTGTATGTGTTCCTGTGTGTGTCTCTCTGTGTGTGTGTGTGTGTGTTCCTGTATGTGTGTGTGTGTGTGTATGTGTTCGTAGTTGGATACTTGAAACAATGGGCAAATACTCACTCTCGGTAGATTTGATTCCTTGTTCTGATTGGCTTTCACTAGTTTGCTTGGCATGCTCTCAGTCCTTGTATCAGCCCAACAGGAAAGTTTAGGGCAATTCAGTTCATTTCTGAGTCAGCTTCTGGGTGGCTTTTTGAATCCGGTGTACTTATGACTGTTTTTGAATGCCTTACTATCTCCCCAAATCCACACCCCAGTTCTACTCAGGATTTTATTAATACACGATATAGTCTATGTCTCCACCCTTATTCCTTTGTCGCTGGCCCCGTATATAGCACCCCGGCAGCTGTAGTACCCATCCCAGCTGCTCTTCTGTTTAAGCTCAGTAAAACAGACACCAGTCTCCAGGCAGCCCCGAAGTAGGTTGCTGATAAGGTTTTCTGTGATCACTCTGGTTTGAGGGAGGCAACTGGGAGCTGATCAAGACTGCACTGCCCCAGGCAGGAGGCGAGTATGTGTGAGTAAATACGTGGTGAAATTTCCTACCATTCTAGTCTGGATTTTTCCTAGTTGTGTGTTCACTTTGTTGCTGTTTATCTGTGACTGTTTCCCAGAACTCCTATGAGGTTTTTCAGCTGCCTTCTCTTCCTTTTCTTGCCTTCCCAAGGGAGAAATCAGTCCTCCTAGCTCACCATTTTGCTGGTATCACTGTACATGTTAAATTTTATTTGCCTTCACAATGTCCCCAAGTATCAGTGCATCACAGTTTCCTTTTCTGTCCCAAATTTGTCAATTTTTTATAGGTTTTTCTTTTTATGAATAATGTTGTACAAGATAGTAAATTATGTAAAATATGTATCAGTTACATTATGAGAGTACTCTAGAAGTTATATACCTAGGTACAAGGTATAAACACTCAAGAGTCTGTTTGTACACTGCACATGGTATCCTAAAGCTGTTAATAATTAACCTCCAATAAGTATTTTGCCAAAATGTCTGGTTTCCATATTCTGTTCAGGATTTCACTACTGTCAGGTCTGTAAAGCAAATAATTTTGCTCGTGGGAAATGTAAAAAGGCAAATTTAGTTTCATTTGAAGTTTTGATTCTTTATTAAGAGGTAACATTTAAAAAAAATGCTTATTGAACACTTTTAGCTTGTGTGATTTGTGTATGTGTGTATGTTTGTTCTGAAAGATAGTTGTTTCAATTGATGTTTGATTGAGATTGGGCTTCATAATAGAAAAATGAAAAACAATTGCTGTGTGGAAGTTTGGCATATGGTCAATAATTGTTCATCCAGTCTCATCATTACATAATACTTAAGGTTATACGGATTAAAAAAGGAAACAGGTTGCTTAACTCACTTCAATCCTCTTCTTACTCCATGTGTACGGGTTTAATCCTACTCCTTCTATAATATATGTGCTATCATTGGATGGTGCAGCTGGTGTGTTACCTTTCTGTTATTTATAACTTGTGAAGGTTGAAGAAAAAAATCAAATCACTCTGCTTAGTCAGAGGAGCAACAGACAATGGATCTCAAAAGCCAGAAGGTGAAGCTTAATGATGGCCACTTCATTCCCGTCCTGGGATTTGGAACCTATGCACCTGAGGAGGTAAGAGTAGTGGTTTGGGGTTGAGATATAAACAGTAGTGGATGTAACATGAGAGGAAGGGGACTTGGGTTGTCAAGCATTGAGTTCCTGGATGATTCTGGGAGGGTCACGTAGTTTCACTAACCAGGCTAGAACCATGCCCTGTGAAAGGGAAGAGAGCATCCAGTCTCCACTCTGCATCAGGGTCTGAGGCTGTGCTCACCTGCAGATTACTCTGGGTTCCCCTCCAGTTTCCATTTCTTCCCCAGCTCGGTAGAAGAGGCGAGACTTGGGTGTCGAGAACACTGACTGTAAGCTGCTTTGCTCTGAGGGGGATTGCAATGGTCGGGTTTCTCTGTGTATTTTGTTAGTTCCAGACCTCCTTCCTCCTTCCAAAAAGACATGATCCAGAGAAATGTTTGAGGTAAAAGGTCCTGAAGATGAAATGGCTGAAAACTAATGGGAGAGAATTGCTTTTCTACTGTGGGGTGTCTGCTTGGTCCCAGGCCAGACACACTCCAGCTGTATTTTACCCTGTACCTCTGTTTCTGTTGACTACTTCTTCTAATGGGAATTCTAGTGTCATTTGAGGGGATAAGCTACAGTCTTACAGGCCAGGCTTTGTAATGTATTCTTGGGTTTTGCAGTGTCTTTTTATTAAAGTATAGTTTTCAGTGCTTGGACATGAGGGGCTAGTGGACAAGTGTCTAGACTGGAAGCCAGAAAGTTTGCTGTCCATCTGGTCTTTACAGTATGTAGCTGTGACAAGGGTCTGACTGGTCCTTAAACTATGTGTCTCACTTCTTCATCTATAAAACAGAAGGAAATATTCAGAGACCCTTTCAAGACAGAAGACAGGGCTTGTTTCCTTGTAGTGCAAAGTGGGATGAGAGGAGGGAAGGGACCAGGCTATACTGAAGCTCACTGGTTCATTCCTCGGTACAGTCCCAAATACCTGAGTATTTAAGAAAAACTAGGACTAGACTCAACAGAGGGAAGTTAGACCAACCATCTAGTTCCTTGAAACAGGGACGATTCTGAATCACATAAAAAGAAATGGAGTATTATGCAGCATTAAAAACAAAGTTAATCCTGCCATTTGCAACCATACAGATCAACCTGGAGAACATTAAGTTAAGTGAGAGAAGCCAGAAATAGAAAGACAAACACTTCATGATCTCTTTACGGGTGAAATCTAAAAAAGTGGAACTCACAGAAGAAGAGAGTAGAGGAATGGTGACCAGAAGTTGAGGACAAGGCTGGGAAAAAGGGAAAGATGTTGGTCAAAGGGACAGACCTTCAGTTTGAGATGAATAAGTCTTGACCCCTGATGTTCAGCACGGTGACTCCAGTTAATAATAATGGATTCTATCTTGAGATTTGCTAAGAGAGCAGATCTTCAGTGTTCTCACAAACACCCTCAAAAGTTAGCTATGTGAGGTGATGGATCTCCTGGTAGCTTGATTGTGATCATCAATAACAGTGAGTGATTATAAGCAGTACTTACACTGCTTTAGCACTAGTGCCACTTGGTGCTGGTTGTAAAGAACCCACCTGCCAATGCAGGAGACATAAAAGGTTAAGGGTTCGATCCCTGGGTTGGGAAGATCCCCTGGAGGAGAGCATAGCCATCCACTTCAGGACTTTTGCATGGAGAATCCCTTGAACAGAGGAGCCTGGTGGGCTCCGGTTGCCATAGGGTGGCAAAGAGTTGGACACGACTGAAGCAACTAAGCACACGTGCACTTATATGAAAATATCACTTTGTATACCTTGAATAGATACATTTTTTCTGGTGTATTCTGTGTGGCTTCAGTGGTAGCCAGAAGTCATAGAAGCTTCCAGTTTGTTTCTTGATGCTTTTACCATACATCTTATACCTTTGTCAGTTTTGCTTCAAACATCTCACAGTGTAAATCCTATCCATGACTACAACTTTATGTTTAATCCATTGGGTTCTAACAGCAAATCACTGAACCTGGAGGTGGCCTTCGGGTCCTCTGATACCTGTGATCAACCACTAATCGCCTGGGGTTGATGAGTTCCTGGGTGTTTATTTAATTACTGACCAGGAACGTTCAGCAAACTGTTATGGGTTCATCACCACGCATACAGAACTACCCAAAGAAAAGTTGAATCTGGGGAAGATTAAAGCTTGTGCTTTAGCAATCTTTTAACCATGTGAATATGTAAGTACTACCTTTGTTGCTCATGTAGGTTCCTAAGAGTGAAGCTCTGGAGGCAACCAAATTTGCTATAGAGATTGGGTTCCGCCATATTGACTCTGCTCGTATGTACCAAAATGAAGAGCAGGTTGGCCAAGCCATTCGAAGCAAGATTGCAGATGGCGCTGTGAAGAGAGAAGACATTTTCTATACTTCAAAGGTGCTGTGTGTGTGTTGTGCGTGTGCACATGTGGGCAACAGATTGTGCCCAGGTGACTATTGTATAATAGGATCATTGTTTGGTGAAGAGTTGTTTGGTGACCCATGTTTATTATTACATTCCTAAAGTATTAGAATTCCCTGGTGTTCCAATGGTTAAGACACAGTGCTTTCTTGCCATGAGCCCAGGTTCAATCCTTGGTCAGTGAAGTAATATCCCAAAAGCCATGTGGTAAGCCCCCCTCCCCCCAAAAAAAAAATTCCTGAAGTATTATTAACACAGCTTCCATTCTTTAATCTCTACAGCTTTGGTGCACTTTCCTTCAACCAGATTTGGTCCGACCAGCCTTGGAAAAGTCACTGAAAGATCTTCAACTGGATTATGTTGATCTCTATATCATTCATTTCCCAGTGGCCATGAAGTTTGGAAATTTGTATGATCGCTTCTATTTTACTTCTTTTTTTAGAATGTGTATCAACTTGCATGGATGGTTGAATTAAGATCTATCTTAGTAGGTTGTAGGGAGGGTCTCACTAGAGTAGAATCCCCCTAATAATCATTCAGGGTTATCTTTTTACTGAATTTCTTTGAATCCCTTACACACCTCCCAGAGAAAGGAGTTAAAGAATCTCTCAGTATCTGCCTTAAAAACTTGAGGAAATAGAAATAGGTGAGTTCTGCACACAGTCCTGAATATGACTCCTGAATCTCCAGGGATTTCATGAAACAAGAGTTTGGTGCAGCCATGATGAGCAATGACACAATCTTACATTGAATGTGATGCGTTCTTCTCCTCTTTCACCCTTTTGAGTTTAGCAGATTTGGTGGTGCTCCATCTGGATGGGTCTAAAACTAGCAGACATCATAGGGACTTGGGAAACCTTGCCTACACTGTTGCTTGTCTTCATGATGAAGTTTGTAGACTGCACTTAGACTTTAAGAACTGTATTATTATGTAGACAGGAATTTCCTGGCAGTCCAATAGTTACGACTCCATGCTTTCACTGCTGAGGCAAGTTGAGTTGAGGGAAGGAGTACAATCCATGTTTGGGGAACTAAGATCCCACAAGCCTGAGACAAAAAAAAAAAAAAAAAAAAAAGAAAAGAAACAACCCACAATGAAACTACAACAACAAAAAACTGTGTTATCTAGAACTCTTGATTTTAAGTTACAGAAATCTACTCAAGCCATCCTATGCAAAATAGCTTAGATGACTTTGTAGATGGGAAGTCCAAGTCATGGATAGATTTAAGGATTTGCTGTACTCTTCAGAAGTGTCTATTTTTCCTATCTCTTATCATGGCATTGGAGGCTTCTCGTGTGGCTCATCAGTAAAGAATCTGCCTGCAATGCAGGAGCTGCAGGAGATGTGGGTTCAATCTCTGGGTTGGGAAGATCCCCTGGAGGAGAGAATGGCAACCCACTCTAGTATTCTTGCCTGGAGAATCCCATGGACAGAGGAGCCTGGTGGGCTACAGTCCATGGGGACACAAAGAGTCAGAAACAACTGAATCAACTTAGCACACAGACACATCATGGCATTGGTCACAATTTGCTTTATTTTTACTGAACATTGGTGACATTTTTGATTGGTGGCAAATATGGTCTTGGGGCAGCTCAACCCTCATGGTCATGAATGTTTGAGAACACGTCTGAATCTTCCACATTCTATATCAACTTAAAGAGAACCTTGCTGGTTCACATGCCTGCTCTAGGGCTTCTGATGATCAGATGGAAAAGGAAGTTTGATTATCTAGTCATATCAAGATTGAAATTTTTATTCTGGAAATTATGTCATGTAACTTACTGCCTTTTCCAGCTCAAGAGAAGCATTTCAAAAGAGACAAGTATAAGGAACACACAAAATCCACAAAAGTCATGGGAATTCCCTTTTAGGACCTAGAAACACTACCTACCACTGAAGCCACACAGAATACACCAAAAAAAAAAAAAAACACATATCTATTACAACATATATATATATATATATATAACAACATATATATATATATATATATATATATAAAGTATAAGAGATTAGAATAAGCCTCCCTCCTAAAGACATTGCTTACAACTCCATATATGCAAATCACTTTGCAAATACTAGTATCCAGAATACCTACTTCATGAAGGTTTACTACTTGGTGCCAAGCAGCCAGGCTAAATGTAGAGATATTACTTGGTGACATCTCTAAAATGACTACTTCTATTCCAGCCAGGGGAGGAATTGCTTCCAAAAGATGAAAATGGAAAAATAATATTAGACTCAGTGGATCTCTGTCGCACGTGGGAGGTGAGTCTTGGGAGGAGAAAATCAGGGGAGGAGCCAGGAGAGGGGGAACCTCCTTCATTTCTTCCATCTGTGAGAATGGGCTGTGGACCATCAGAATCAGCAGTTCATGAATCTAAGGGTTGTGATGCTGGGGTTTTGGGGAGGAAACCATTGCTGGAATGCTCACAGAGAGGAACAAAGGAGGAGAATATGGGACAGTGAAGACAGGCATCTCTTTCTTTCCATATGATATGTCTTCTCAGGGATTTTTCTAAGGAGGAAACGGTAATTGTTGTTTTTGTGTCACAACTTCTTTTTTCCTCTTGATAATCAATGCTAATTCTTGATGGGTGACCCTGTTGACAGATAATTTTTCAGCATTTATTTTTGCTCTGTTGCCCATTCTAAATGACTGCTCACCACCCCTTCCTCCCCAGGCCCTGGAGAAGTGTAAGGACGCAGGGCTGACCAAGTCCATTGGGGTGTCCAACTTCAACCACAAGCAGCTGGAGAAGATCCTGAACAAGCTGGGGCTCAAGTACAAGCCCGTCTGCAACCAGGTGAGCAGCTCAGCTCCTCTCTTTCCTGCTCTTCAGAACCTCTTTCTTGCACTGGAGCCTGATGTCTGTCTGCCCTTCCCTCCTGTTCATCCTGTTCATCATTCTTTGTGGACAGAATATTTTAGAGAGCAGAGCCTCTGTATTTATGGAACATTGTGAATAGAACCCACAGTGGTATCTCTGTTTGATAAAGTCTGGGTGGAAAAGCTGGGGAGGGGGTCCTGCTAAATTTTGGTGGAGAC
The DNA here is from genome assembly GCF_033118175.1 of Dama dama. Taxonomy (NCBI): domain Eukaryota; kingdom Metazoa; phylum Chordata; class Mammalia; order Artiodactyla; family Cervidae; genus Dama; species Dama dama. The sequence continues at coordinate 43,595,020 of NC_083703.1, forward strand.
TGAGGAAAGGTAAAGGAGGTGAAGACGGTTTGGACTAGTCACCCAAAACTTAGAGGAAGATGGTGTTTACCTGAGTCTAAAGGGTGTCCAGAAATGGATGTTAAAAATGCCTGGGAGGGAATGTAGACAAGAAGGAGGACCACGAAAACATGGCATGGGGTGTAAAGAAAGATAAATCAGGTGATATTGGTTTAAAATTTGCATGGGGTTTGAATGGCTGAATCCTTAGTTTCAGTGTTTCACCTTTTCTGGGTCTTCAGTACCGAAAATGTGCTGAAAACTATGAAAGTCATCCAGTTGAAAGGCTGAAGTTAACGGCTCATGGTGATACTAACAGTCAATAAAATTTTTACTCAGAAACATTTACTCATATGTAGAGCTCACCTTGTGATTACTCAAGCTTGGAATGGTTCTCTCATCCATGTCTATCATAAAACTAACTTTTAAGCACATTTTTCTCTATTTTTATCTTGATGTCGATATTTCAAGTTTACATTGAAGTTATAGTTTTTCCTTTAGCATTTTTAAAACTTTTAATTTTTCTGTTGTATTAATATTACTTTTCCATATAATCTGACACTTTTCTCTCTTGGCATTCTACAGGTGGAATGTCACCCTTATCTCAACCAGAGTAAACTGTTGAATTTCTGCAAGTCACACGATATTGTTCTTGTTGCCTATAGTGCTCTGGGATCCCAAAGAGTAAAAGGATGGTAATGAACCCTAAGAAAGACAACACGGTGTTTACCTAAAATTCAGTTTTTGATGAAATGGTTTAAATCATACAGTACTCAGTGGTCAGGAGATAACTCTCATAGGCAGGGGGAAAAAAGGGGAAGGATGGACTGATTTTTTCTCTTTTATCTTCTCATCACCCAGACAGTTTCTCTACACTGTATCAGCTTGTGTGGAAAAGTTGTTGCTTGTCGTGTCTGACTCTTTGCGACCTCATAGTCTGTAGCGCACCAAACTCCTCTGTCCTGGGATTTACCAGGCAAGAATAATGAAGTGGGTAGCCATTCCCTTCCCCAGGGGATCTTTCTGACTCAGAGATCCAACCCAGGTCTCCTGCTTGTAGATTCATCAATTACATTAAAATCTGTATATAATCTCCCAGCTGAGACCAGAAATCCAAGCTTATGTCATGATTTTGCTTATTAACTGATGAACACATTTCTAAAAATAGAGGATCCAAACTTCACTTACCTTATGTCTAAAATTGGGACAATAATATGTAACTCCTAGGTCTGTCATGCTAGAAAAAATTTCAATTTGAACAGTTATGTAAACATCTGTAGGAGAATAATGATGAAATAAATGACTGTCATTCTGGGACTACTCAGGTTTTATCAAAGCCTAGAAAAGTAACATTAAAATTTTTTCTTGTATTTTTCTTCTCTTTTTCTACTCATGGTCTTGATTATCAAAGAAAAATAATCACTGAGAAGTAAAGGAAAAATTCCATGAGTTTGGCAGGCGTGATTTCAACTCAATCATGAATCTGAATTACATGCAGAACTTTGTAAACACAGAATGGGAAGTGACCCAGTTGAGATTCTGATTCAGTTTGTCTTCAACTAAGTCACGGAATTTGTATTTCTAACAAGATCCCGGGTGATACTGATGATGCTGGTCCCTGGACCACACTTTGAGAAGCACTGGTCTAGAGTGGACCTACTTGGTCTGTTTGAGAAGCCTCCTTCGAAATTGAGAATTTAGTCTTAGCTCCTTGGCATTTCTGAATTTCCTTCCAGGATGAACCAGAACCACCCCGTTCTCTTGGAGGACCCAGTTCTTTGTGCCATTGCCAAAAAGAACAAGCAGACCCCAGCTCTGGTTGCCCTTCGCTACCAGATACAACGTGGGATTGTGGTTCTGATCAAGAGTTTCAACAAGAAGCGGATCAAAGAGAACACACAGGTGATGATGAGTGGGGCTGTGGGCAGAGGGCTGCTAAGGAATATCCTTCACGAGGGTCATTCTTTGTCTGTCTCTCAAGACTTTCCTTGAGTCAAGACAAGTCACCTGTTCCTCCCTGTGCATGAACGCCTTGTGTGTATTCCTGGTAGTTTTCTCCTCCTGATGTGGCAACAGGAAATGTGGCATGGCTGGAGAGGGTTAACATTGGACAGATGTGTGTGCTCAGTTGTTCAGTCTTGTCTGACTCTTTGTGACCACATGGACTGTAGCCTGCCAGGCTAGTCTGTCCATGGGGATTCTTTAGGCAAGAATACTGGAGTGGGTTGCCATGCCCTCCTCCAGGGATCTTCCCAACCCAGGAATCGAACTGGAATCTCCTGCATTGCAGGCCGATTCTTCACCATCTGAGCCAAGTTTAGACAGATGACAGAGATTTATTTCCAGTATTACTTCTACAATTTATTCTGTCACCTTGTGCAAATGACATCTTATTTTCTTTGTTCTCAATTGATGAAATTGTGAATTTTTTAGGCTGTTTGGACTGCTCCAACAAAATACCACAGATTGAGTGGCTGAGAAAAAATTGAAATTTTTTTCTCACATTTATGAAGCTGGAGTCTTGAGGTCAGGGGGCTTGTGTGGTTGGGTGAGTGCCCTCCTTCAGGTCACAAGCTTCTCCTTGTACCTTACCATGGTGGAGGGGAGAACAGAGTATTTCCCTGAATACTAATAAGGTTTCATCTTCATACATTTTTTTTTTTTGAAACTAAACACATTTTAATAGAAAACAAAATACAAAATAACTCTTTTCAGAAAACAGAAATATTTAATCCTGTTTCAGAAATTTCCCACAAATTAGAAGTCGCTTCATCCTCAGAGCATAGTTTTCGATGCATGTGCTCGTACTTATGATTTGTTTCACAGACTGTTCGTTAAACTGCTATTGCAAAGCAGGTGGGAGGGATGATCTCAGGAGGAAAAGACGCTGGAAAAGCCACACCTCGGAATCATTTGGAAATTCAACATTTTTTAATTCTTTCTTTTGACTTTTCACTTCTAATTATTTTCATTTCTTTACCACAATCCAACCTTTTGGGGGAGAGAATTGTTAATAGAAGTGCAGCCACAAAAAGAATCTTTCTTTCCCACCATTGCTGCAAGAGCCCAAGACTTTCTCAGTCAAATCTGCCCACCCACTTCTAGAAACATATCAGCTGGAGTGATCCAACTGTCACCCAGAAAATTTCCCTTTTTCCCAACACACTGTGCGACCAAGTTCTCTGAATTCCCTGAACCTCAAAATTCCAAGTGTCACAGCCAGTGCCAGGAGTAAAACCTGAAAGATGAGAGCAGAGAAGCCCCCTCTGCCAGTGCTAGGTCTCCTCTTCTCAATAATAATTATAATAACAATAATAAACAGTCCTGGTTCTCTGTAACCACAGAAAAGGAAAAACATTTGCCAGGATGTCCCTGCCCTTGCCTAATTCTCACCCCCGCATTCCTACCTGGAGAGAGTCCCTTCTACCCAGTGACCCTGCGGCACTGCTCCTGGGGAGGGTGCCAGGCAAACATCCTCAGGTCAAGTGCAGCCCCAGCAGGCAAGGGCACCTTGGCGCCAGAGATAGGGAGGGGCCACATGAAGACACAGTGGGGTCTCCGTGATTCCTATCTCACGTTTGCTCCCCGTCACCACCCTTCCTGCCCCTGTGCTTCCACACCTGGGGGCTGAGTGGAGAGTGGTGGGTTCGGGACATCGGCAGGGCAAGGGGGGACACGGGGAGTCTTTCACAGTCAGTCAGGGATTCTATCTGTCCTAAGACTTGCCGTCTGGAGCCCTTCGCACGCCCCAGTCTGTCATATCAAAGATCCAAATCAATGTTCCTGACTTTCTTGTGTGATTCCGGTCACCAGCAGGAGGTTGCAAGCCATAAACTGCACGCTCAGAACATTGCTCATCTGGCCGGTATAGACGCCCACGAGCTCGCTGGACGAGCCGTCCGCGGGGGTGCTGCAGTGTGCGCTTCTGATGTCCCAGACGCGCACAGAGTTGTCCATGGACGCGGACGCGATCAGGCTGCTGTCCGGACTGAAGGTCAGGCTGGTGATGTTGTCCGTGTGGCCCCGCAGCTCTTTGTAGAGGGTCCCGGACGCCAGGTCCCACAGCTTCAGCCGCTGGTCCTCGCCCGCGGACGCCAGGTACTTACCGTTGGGGGAAAAGGCCAGGGAGAGCACAGGGCCGCGGTGGCCCGTGAAGAGCCTCACCGAGTTCCCCTGCTGGGTGCTCCACAGCCGCACCGTCTTGTCGGTCGAGCCCGTGGCTGAGTAGTTTGAATTGGGGTGGAACTTGACGCAGTCCACGTCTGCCAGGTGCCCAGCGTAGATTCGCAGTGGGTACGTCCGATCAAACGACCAGAGCCGGGCTCATCTTCATACATTTAATTTCCACGAGTTTCTGCCTTTGAGAAGCTCCTCTTCAAGACTTTGTCCACTTTAGCTAGGTTGTTTCTATTTTGACTTCTGTGTGGGAGACCAATATTGTCCTCTTAGTGTAGCTGCACAGAAAACTCCCCAGTTTCAGGATTTAATGTAGAGATCAGTTATGCTTCTCTTGATTCTGTGATTTGACAATCAGCCCACACTCAACTAAGCTGTTGTCCTCTTGGCTGGGCTCTCTCATGCCTTTGCAGCTCAGTGCAGAGCAGCTTGGCAGTTCCGCTTTAGCAGGTGGATGTGGCTCTTGTTAGAGGAGCCTGCACGTTTCTCTGCATAGTTTTTCATATACATTTGGCTAGACTGTGGTAAACTGACTTGGTCTTTATCTTAGCACAGTGCTGTGATCCCAAGTCAGTGGTTAGGGAAAAAATCCTCTTCCTGTCTGGGCTCAGATCTGGCTCAGCACTTCTGGGAAATATCACTGTTCAGTTCCACAGGTTACAGGTCAGGCCAAGTCAAGTGGAATGGAAATTGTCCCCTGATCAATTGTTTCCGTGTTTCCATTTAAATTTGGTTCTGTAATCTAGCTGGAACTGGTTATCTAAGATAATGTGAAAATAGATACATACATCTTTAGGTATATTTAAATTTAAACCTAAAGTTCCATATTTCCTCACAGATTTTCATTGTCAATTCTGTCATATATCAAGTCTCCAGAAGTACATTTCTGGTGTCTCTCTTCTATTTAACTATTCTGTTTTCTGCAACATGTTATTAAAGTGGAAAATAAGTATGCTTTTCAGAATGATAATTTTTTATTTTTTAAGAATGTCCTGACTGCTTTTGTTTAGCTCTCTTTTACTGAAAATTTAGTATCACTTTACCAACTTCTGGGGAAGAATACATGCTCAAGTCTTTGGATCATGTTGCATTGAAGCACTAGATCATTTGGAGAAAATGAATTTCTTTACAAAATTGAGCTTTCCATTTCATGAATATGATATTAATTTTTAATTATCTAGGTGTTCTTTAATGTTAAACATTTTTCATAACTTTCTCCACAAACGCATTTACATAAAGTTTTTGTTAGATTCAGTCATAGATAATGAATAGTTTGATATCAGAGTCTTGAATAGGCTTTCACAGGGAGCCTTCTTCCCAGAATGCTTCAGCTGAATGTTATCACCCTTAGAGCATGTTGGGGAGAGTTAATCAGTTTAATGTTAGCTCAGGTTGAGGTATTGAGTCAGGAGTGTCCACAGGTAATATGTTTGGAAAAAGAAGATTTTAGTTTGTTTTCTGTCAGAAGTGATTCACTAAGAAAGATAAGGGACTGATGCACTGTAATGTTTGTGAGGTGGACACAGAAGGAGAAGGTGTATAAAGGAGAGGTGAGAACTCAGCAGAAGGTCCCAGGTTGTTCTTCTGGAAGCTGAGGACAGACATGGCTTCCCTGTCCCCCCCTCATGTCTTTATCCAGCTGGAAAGTCCTCCAGTCCCCAGAGGGGAGGCTGTCTCTTTGGGGGAGAGGTTAATGTGACTGTTCCTTCCTTCCAGGTGTTTGACTTTGAACTGAGTCCAGAAGACATGAAAGCAATTGATGGCATCAACAGAAATACAAGATACAACGAGATACTATTGTAAGTGATTTGCAGATATTTCACACATACACTGTTTTCTGTAGCAGGCAGGTCAGCAGGAGGAAAAGCTTTTCAAAAGCTTAATTCTGGGAAGAGAGTCCTGATTTTCAGTGTAGGAGTAAACCAGGGGCTTCCTACAGACCTCAGACCAGAGGTTTCCTCCAGAGCTCCATCTCTGACCAACAGAAATGTGACTTGAACCCAGGACAGCCCATCAGTAGAACCCCCAGATTAGACATCATGGTGATTTCACTACACTGTGTCCCTAATCACTATCCCTAGTGTACCTCCTCTCAGGGCAGAGGGTCCCAGGAAACACAAAGTGCATAGTGCCTGCAGCCCACTATTCTTTCAGGGACCTGTGAACATGTTTCATCTTTAATTCTTTTTGTATCAAGGGAAAATGATTATATTAATAATTGCTGTATAATAATGAATCCATCATGCATTACATTCATGTTTTTTGTTGTTCAGTTGTAAAGTCCTGTTTGACTCTTTTTCAACCCCATGGGCTGTAGCCTACCAGGCTCTTTTGTCCATGGGATTTCCCAGGCATTTCCCTGTCCAAGGGATCTTCCCAACCCAGGGGTTGGACCCATGTCTCCTGCCTGGGCAGTGAGATCCTTTACCACTGAACAACCTGGGAAGCCTGCATTGATGTTTGCCCATGTACAGTTGTGAAATGTCATGTTAATGTTTTTCTGGAGGGGATCCAGGCAGGCCAATGTGCATCAGTGCTCCGAAGTCACAGGGGGCCTACTTCCACTCCCTCCCCTAAGAGTCTGATGGGTTTTCTCCCTAATGGGCATTTCTTCTCCAAGACATTATCCATTTATTTCAAATTGATCTCTTCATTGGCCTTTTTCCCTATTCCAACTCCCATTTCCTCATCCTTATAATTTCACAAAACTGAATTACAAGTAGGTCATTAACTGACCCTCCAGTGAATGACTTCTGTGTCCTTAGCAGGACATGCCCAGGTAAGATTGGCAGGGTGTTTGATTTTTTGAGTCAACACTTACCCCACTGTAGCTTCTGTCCATCGGGGGTACATCCCTTTGGAAGCCCCTATCACCTGGACTTTGACTTAGTCACTAACACCCAACTCCAGCTGCCTAACTCCTGAAGAAGGCGATCAGGATCGAACAGACAGAATAGAAATTTGAAAGGGAGTTTTGAGAAATGAGAATACAAATTATTGGCAAAATGAAGATTTAATTTCAGTGAAAGGTCTCAAAACTGCCCCTGTTGTTACAAAGCTATATCATGATTCTAAGAAAGGATATGATACATGGAACAAATATGGAAAGCTCCTCTTCTCTACTCAAAGGCTTTTAAGTTCTCAAAGGCTTTTTAATTCTATGTTTTCCATCATTAGGCTGTGAGTGCCTATCTTTGTGGGCTCAACTGAATAGCACAGCTCCTGGAACATGGAATTGTTAAAAATGCACTTTATACTGAACTGAATTTAAAAGGACACATTAGAATGAAAAGCAGAAACATGGAAAAAAGGAAAAGAGCAGTAATACTAACTGCTGAATAACCAGTGTTTTAATATATTATAAATAAGAAAATAATGATCTCACTTTGTGCTGTGCAATTATTGAGGTGTATGTGGTATCTCTTCAACAGATGAAAAATTCCTTAATGGGGACACCCTGTATTTTTGGGGGTTCTCAGTATCTGCTTATTCATGAATGTGTGAAAAAGAGCAGCTAATTTGTTCACTGTGACTCTTCTCGTCATCTAGGGACAGAAGTTCCACCTGTGTCTGAAATGATCCCCACAGTTAGTCCTACATCTTGTGCTCTCATATAAATTGTAACCTGAGTCAAACTACTTGTCATTGTGGAGTGAATATTACATATGAATGTTGTGTGCACATGGAGCAGTCATCTGCGTTTGTGTTTGTTGGGGGAGAAGGAGGGACCTGCTTGTAGATTTAGAGTTTTATCCCATCCTGACCACATTCACAGAATAATATTCTCTATGACAACATGACTGATTTAATAAGTGAATCCTTCTCCTTCTCTTTCAGTGGTGTTGGTCACCCTGATTATCCATTCTCTGAAGAATATTGACTCTCAGCTCTCACCGTGATTCTTTGAGAATGTCTTGCTTCTAGGGTAGTGAAGAAGATTTTTGTTGTTGGTGGAGGTGCTTAAATGAAGTGTCTGAAATTTTGAATGCTTGCTTTTCCTTTTAAAACATTTAACACTTTATGAAACAATAAAGACTTCAAAGTAAGAATACTTCTTTCTGATAATTAAGGTAATACATACAAATTACAGGAAATTAGGAAATAGAAGGCAAAGGATCAAAAATAAAAATAAGCTGTGATTAGCCATTTTAATAATACTTTGGTGCATATTCCTATACAAATGTGAGGTTTTATTTACAAAGAGAAGGAATCTTCAATCTACAGGTTGTATACTTATTTTTTAGCTTAGTATAATTATTTTGGTAAGTTAAAAATATGACTTACAAATCCAGCATTATATTTTGCTTACTGTAAGGCAGCAAATCTTATTAATTTAATTTCTTAATTGTCTGCCTAGAAATTGTTTTATCAGTAGATATTAATTAAAATGAGAAATTATTGAGTTGATAGTCTAGTGGAGGCTGAGACTGTGAACGAGTCAGGAATATTTAGCCGTTAGAAAAGGGTAAGTGCCTGTAAGAGATATTTCTACACAACCTCTCTCATTTCTGTACATCTGTTAGGCAGAGGAGCCAGCTATACTTCATCCCACACAACTTCTCATTTGTACAAGAAAGAGCCTTGAAACATAGAGATAGTGCTCCCTGCGTTTCTTTGGAACAGAAAATGCTAGTCAAGGAAGTATGAGTATTCATGTAACATTTAAGGGCCAGCAAGTCAGCTGATGTGGGTGGAGTTTAGTGAGTTGGGGAGAGAGGAGCTGAAGAGAAGGCCAGAGAGCCGGTGGGGCCATGTGTCCCCACTGTGGGGACAGAGTGGGGGTCTGTGTCATGTAGATTTTTGAAAGGACTTTACTCTGAGAGAAATGGAGAATTACATTTTGAGTTTTGAGCATAGTAGTTACATGAGGTGGTGTTTTTTTAAAAAGTCACTCTGTAGAGGAACAAGATGGCACATGAGTAGGTGGACATGGAGTACATCTCTCTCCTCAGATACATCAGGAATACACCTTCAGAAACAGAAGTGCATACAGAACACCATCTGAGAGTGGACAGGAGGACCTGACCAGTGGAAAAGAATATATGGAACCACACAAAACTCCATAGAACAAAGGAATGAGGGGGAATAACTGGAGTGTTAGTAGGACTGGACCTGCCCTCAGCACATGGGGGAAGTGAAACAGGGGTTCAGTCCCCACAGCGGGGCAATTGTCTGAGTCAGAAGAGAAACATTTAAGAATGAATGTGAAACAGTTGATCTGTGGTAGCCTGAATAGAATGAGAATCAGACAGTTCTTGCTGCAGCCATACATATCCTGGACAGGGATGCAAGTCCCCTAGAAGGTGCAGTGGCTGGGAGCTGGAGCTTAGGGATTGTGGAGCAATCCCAGGCAGGGGCTGCTGTGGAGAGACGGATGAGGGGATGTGAGGGAGGAGACTGTGGTGGGAAATGCCTGTGGAGGAAAGCCAGGCAGACATGGAAGCAAGGTGATACTGCTGATTCATGCATAGGGGATGGAGCCATCACCATAGCCTCTCTCTCCCCACACACCAGCATGGGCAGCTGAACAATAGAGAGGATGACCCATTAAGCACCTGAGGCAGGGAACTACAGAGGAGGACCCCACCCAGAGTGCTCCTTTAAGTGCCTGATTTGCCGATCTACAGACTAGGTCCCCAGCCCGGGGCAGGAAGGCGGGGGCACTGGGAGAGGGGCCTCCTATGTGTCTGATGCATGGAACAACAGAGAAGGACCCCAGGCAAGGGAGCCCTCTAAGTGCCTGAACGGGCTGAGCTATGGACAAAGACTAGCTGAAGAGGCCTTCTGATCATCAGGTACCAGAGTCTCGAAAAAAGACTCTGATAGGGCCAATACTCCAGTGGCTGAGGCAGTCCGTATCCCTGCACACTTGGCACCACCATGGTCCCCACAACCCAAGCAGTTCTGCCACCTTCATGCTCACCCCTCACTGGGGCAGAGCTGTCACAGGCTAAAAAAGTCTTGTGTCTATGCACACGGGGATCCTTTGGTCATGTCCAACTCTCTGTGACCCTGTGGACTGTGGCTTGCCAGGCTTTTCTATCAGGTGGCTCTCCAGGCAAGAATACTGGAGTGTATTGGACAATACTGGTTGCCATACTCTTCTAGAACACTATATTTCCTGCTGCCCTAGCCGCTAACTCTCCTGAGTACCTGGTGCTGCCAGAACCCCTGTGACCCAAGCAGCTGCACCACCTCCACACCTGGCCCTCGCTGGGACAAACCCAAGTCCTCCAGGGCACTCTCAGGAGCAAATCCCAGTGGATGACCCACATGCGGAGGTGAAAATAAAGCCACAATGGAAACCCAGGGGCAGTGTGGCTAAGGAAAAGACCCTAAACCTTCTCACCAGCTATATAAGCTGCAGATTAAGTCCACACAATAAACTACGCAGACTCTGTGTCTATGGAATGTATAAAAGGACACTGAGAGTGCCCACAAAAGAAAACACACTAGCTCTGAGAGCTGTGGACATTGGAGGCAAGAACACACAGGAGTAGGGCCAATTAGAATCTGAACTGCCCCCACAGCGGGTCCAGAGACCAGCACAGTGTTGGGGGGCATCCTAGGGAGGTGAGGTGGACTGTGACTCGAAGTGAAGGAAAGGATCCTGATAGCAGTGACTCAAGAAAAACATTTATTATTCTTATGTTTTGACTTGTTCTGTGGTTTCTTTTGGATCTTCCCCGCCCCCCCAATCCCCGTTGTAGTTGTTAATTTTATTGGTACTATGAAATTTAATTAAGCTTTTGAGGTTTTTTTTTTTTTTTTTTCCAGTCACACTTTTTGCTGTTCTTATAAACCTTTGCCTCTATGTTGGGCTTTTGCCGTTCTGTTGAGTTTTCCTTTTTTTGTTTTTTCTTTTCTCTTCCTTTTTTGTTTTTTCTTTTTCTCTTTTTAATTTTTTAAAACCTTCCTTTGTTTGCTTTTCCTACTGTTCTTTCCCCCTTGCAGTTAACCTTTAATGTATAGAAATCTTCTTTATCTATATCTATTTAACTTTGCATATCTATTCTTTCTTTCTTTCCTTTCCTCTCAACATATTTGTTAGTTTTGTTTTCATTGCTTTATTCCCCACTTGGCACCTTGCTTTAGTTTTGTTTTCCAGTTTGTGCTTTAGTTAGTTTTGTTTTTAACTGGTAGATATAATTTTTGGTTTCCTTTGTTCTCTGGGTCAATTGATCATACTTTATTTTTGTTGGACTCTCTTGATTTTGCTTATGGATGTATATGTATATGTGTATAGTCCATCATTCAAATTATTATTTACCTGATTTTGTAACTTTCATTTGTCTGGGGTTCATCTTTGGTTTCTCATTTTTAGGTATGTGCTTTAATCTCATTTACTGCCATAGCAAACCACTTGTGGAATCTTTGTTCCTGACCAGAGATCAAGCCCTGAACTTCTGGCATGGGAGTACTGACTCCAAGACCCTAGACTACCAGAGAACTAACCCTAGGGAGTATCAAATGGTGAGAACTCCCACAAAGGAAACCACTTGAATACAAGACCTGGCATCACCCAACCACCAGGAGCACTCTGCAGGACACCTCATCCAAACAACAAACAAAACAAAAATACAAACCTAATCATCAGCAGACAGGATTACCTCCTCACTCAGCCTTGCCCATCAGTGGAAAAACAATCAAACAACAAAAAAACAGCATAGATCTCACCCTATATGAAGCTTACATAAACCACTGCACCAACCTTGGGGGGCGGGGCAGAAACCAAAAGGAAGAAAAAATTCAACCTTGAAGCCTGGGAAAAGGAAACCTCAAGCACAATAATTAAAAAAAAAAAAAAAAAAAAGAATGAAAAGGCAGAGAAACCCTGCACAAATGAAGGAACAAACTTTCACAGAAGTCCAAATAAATGAAGAGGAAATAGGCAAACTACCTGATAAGGAATTCAGAATAATGACAGTAAAAATAATCAAAAACCTCGAAAACAGAATGGAGAAAATGCCTGAATCAATTAATAAAAACCTAGAAGAATTAAAGAACAAACATAGAGACAAACAACACAATTACTGGAATTAAAAATACTCTAGAAGGAATCAATAGCAGAATGTATGAAGCAGAATGAATCAGTGAGCTGGAAGATAAAATGGTGGAAATAACTCCTGAAGAGCAGAATAAAGTAAAAAGAATGAAAAGAACTGAAAATACTTTTAGAGACCTCTGGGACAATATCAAATGCACCAACATACAAATTATAGGGGCCCAAGAAGAAGAAGAGAGAAAGAAAGGATATGAGAAACTTTTTGAAGAGATTACAGTTGAAAATGTCCCCAGCATGTAAAAGGAAAGAGACAATCAAGTCCAAGAGGCACAAAGAGTCCCATACACAGGATAAACCCAAGGAGAAACACATCAAGACACATACTAATCAAACTAACAAAGATTAAACACAAAGAAAGAATATTAAAAGCAGCAAGGGAAAAGCAACAAGTAACATACAAGGGAAACCTCATACGTTTAACAGCTGATCTTGCAGCAGAAACTCTGCAAGCCAGAAGGGAATGGCAGAATATTTTTAAAGTACTGAAAGGGAAAAATCTACAACCAAGATTACTCTACGTGGCAAGGACCTCATTCAAAATTGATGGAGAAATCAAACGCTTTTCAGACAAGCAAAAGTTAAGAGAATTCAGTACTACCAAACTAGCCTTATAACAAATGTTAAAGGGACTTAAATAGTCAAGAAACACAAGAGCAGAAAAAGATCTACAAAATCAAACTCTAACAATTAAGAAAATGACAATAGGACCATATATATCAATAATTACTTTAAATGTAAATGGATTAAATGCTCTACTAAATGACACAGACTGGCTGAAGGGATACAAAAACAAGACCCATATATATATATACTGTATACAAGAAACCCACTTCAGACCTTAAGACACATATATACCTAAAGTGAGAGGATGGCGAAATATATTCCATGCAAATGGAAAGCAAATGAAATCTGGAGTAGCAATCCCCACATTAGACAAAATAGACCTTAAAATAAAGAATATTTCAAGAGATAAGGAAGGACACTAAATAATGATCAAGGGATCAATCCAAGAGGAAGACATAACGATTGTGAATATCTATGCACCCAACATAGGAGCACCTCAATACATAACAGACATAAAAGGAGAAATTGACAGTAACACAACAATAGTAGGAGACTTTAACACCCTACTCACACCAATGGACAGATCATCAAAACAGAAAATTAATAAGACAGCACAAGTCTTAAATGATACATTAGATGAGATGGATCTCATTGATATCTTCAGGATATTCCATACAAATGCAGAAGAATACACCTTCTTCTCAAGTGCCTATGGAACATTTTCAAGAATAGAGCACATCTTTGGTCACAAATCAAGGCTTAGTAAATTTAAGAAAATTGAAATCATATCAAGCATCTTTTCTGACCACAACACTGTCAATTACAAGTAAAAAACTGTAAGAAACACAAACACATGGAGATTAAATAATGCATTTCTAAATAACCAACAGATTACTAAATAAATCAAAAGGGAAATCAAAAGATTTCTAGAAACAAATGACAAGGAAAACATGACAACTCAAAACCTATGGGATGCAGCAAAAGCAGTTCTAAGAGAGGAGTTTAGAGCAAATACAATCTTACCTCAAGAAACAAGAAAAACATCGAATAGATAACACAACTTTACACCTATAACAACTGGAAAAAGAAGACCCCCCCCCCCCAACAATTAGTAAAAGGAAAGAAGTTATAAAGATCAGAGCAGAAGTAAATGAAAAAGAAATAAAAGAATCAATAGTAAATATTAATAAAACTAAAAGCTGGTTCTTTGAGAAGATAAACAAACCTGACAAACCTTTAGCCAGACTCATCAAGAAAAAAAGAGAGAAGAATCAAATCAACAAAATTAGAAATGAAAAAGGAAAGGTTACAACTGACAATGCAGAAATATAGAGGATTGTAAGAGATTACTATGAACAACCATATGGCAATAAAATGGGTAACCTGGAAGAAATGGACAGATTCATAGAAAAGTTCAATCTTCCCAGACTGAACCAGGAAGAAATAGAAATTATGAACAACCCAATTACAAGAACTGAAATCGAAGCTGTGATAAAAAATCTGCAAAATAACAAAAGCCCAGGACTTGATGTCTTCACAGGAGAATTCTATCAAATATTTAGAGAAAAGCTAATGCCTATCCTTCTAAAACTCTTTCAAAAAATTGCAGAGGAAGGAACACTTCCAAACTCATTCTACAAGGCCACCATCACCCTTATCCCAAAACCAGACAAAGACAGCACACAAAAAGAAAACTACAGGCCAATATCACTGCTGATCATAGATGCAAAAATCCTCAACCAAATTTTAGCAGACAGAATTCAACAACAAATTAAAAAGCTCATACACCGTGATCAAGTTGGGTTCATTCCAGGGATGCAAGCATTCTTCAATATATGCAAATCAATCAATGTGATATACCATATTAACAAATTGAAAGATAAAAAGCATATGATCATCTCAGTAGATGCAGAAAAAGCCTTTGACAAAATTTATGATTAAAACTTCAAAAAATGAGCGTAGAAGGAACCTATCTCAACATACTAAAGGCTATATATGATAACCCTTCAGCAAACATTATTCTCAATGGTGAAAAACTGAAAGCATTCCCCCTAAGATCAGGAACAAGACAAGGGTGTCCACTTTCACCACTATTATTCAACATAGTTTTGGAAGCCCTAGCTACAGCAATCAGAGAAGAAAAAGAAATAAAAGGAATCCAGATCAGAAAAGAAGAAATAAAGCTCTCATTGTTTGCTGATGACATGATACTGTACATAGAAAACCCTAAAGATACTATCAGAAAATTACTAGAGCTAATCAGTGAAGTCAGCAAAATCAACACAGAAATCACTTGCATTTCTATATACTAACAATGAAAAATCAGAAGGAGAAATTAAGGAAGTTAAGGAATTAAGGAATCAATCCCAGTTGTTATTCAACAAAAAGAATAAATTATCTAGGAATAAACTTAGCTGAGGAGACAAAAGAACTGTACACAGAAAATTATAAGACACTGATGAAAGAAATCAAAGATGACATAAACAAATGGAGAGACATTCCATATTCTTGGATGTGAAGAATCAATATTGTGAAAATGACTATACTACTAAATGCAATCTACAGATTCAATGGAGTCCCTATTAAATTACCAGTGACATTTTCCACAGAACTAGAAGAAAAAATTTCACAATTCGAATGGAAATACAAAAGACCCCCAAATAGCCAAAGCAGTCAGGAGAAAGAAGAATGGAGCTGGAGGAATCAACCTTCCTTACTTCAGGTTATACTACAAAGCTACAGTCATCAAGACAGTATGGTACTGGCACAAAAACAGACATATAGACTAATGGAACAATATAGAAAGCCCAGAAATAAACCCATGCACCTATGGGTACCTTATTTTTGACAAAGGAGGCAAGACTATACAATGGGGCAAAGATAGCCTCCTCAATAAATGGTTCTGGGAAAACTGGACAGGTATATATAAAAGAATGAAATTAGAACACTTCCTAACATGATACACAAAGATAAATTCCAAATGGAGTAAAGACTTAAATGTAAGGCCAGAAAATATAAAACTCTTAGAGGAAAACATAGGCAGAACACGTGATGATGTAAATCAAAGCAAGATCCTCTATGACCCACCTCCTAGAGTAACGGAAATAAAAACAAAAGTAAACAAGTGAGACCTGATTAAACTTAAAAGCTTTTGCACAGCAAAGGAGATTATAAGCAAAGTGAAAAGCCAACTCTCAGAATGGGGGAAAATAATAGCAAATGAAACAACTGACAAAGGATTAATTTCCAAAATATACAAATAGCTCATACAATTCAAAACTAGAAAAACAAACAACCCAATCAAAAAGTGGAAAAAATACCTAAGCAGGCATTTCTCCAAAGAAGACATGGTGGTGGCTAACAAACAGATTAAAAGATGCTCAACAGCACTCATTATTAGAGAAATTCAAATCAAAACTACAATAAGATATCACCTCACACCAGTCAGAATGGCCATCATCAAGAAGTCTACAAACAATAAAGTCTGGAGAGGGTGTGGAGAAAAGGGAATGCTCTTGCACTGTTGGTGGAAATGTAAACTGATACAGCCACTATGGAAGATGGGATGGAGATTCCTTAAAAAACTAGGAATAAAAGCACCATATGACTAAGCAATCCCACTCCTAGGCATATACCCTGAGGAAACCCAAGTTGAAAAAGATACATGTTTTCCATTGTTCATTGCAGCACCATTTACAATAGCTAGAACATGGAATCAACCTAGATGTCGTTGATAGATGAATGGGTAAAGAAGTCGTAGTACATATACACAATAGAATATTACTCAGCCATTAAAAGGAATGCATTTGAGTCAGTTCTAAAGGTGGGTGAACCTAGAGCCTATTATACAGAGTGACATAAGTCTGAAAGAGAAAGATAAACTTTGTATTCTAATGTATATATATGGAATCTAGAAAAATAGTACTGAAGAATTTATTTCCTGGGCAGCAATGGAGAAACAGACATAGAGAATAGACTTATGGACATGAGGAGTGGGGAAGAGAGGGTGAGATTTATGGAGAGAGTAACATGGAAACTTACATTACCATATGTAAAATAGATAGACAACAGGATTTTGCTGTATGCCTCAGGAAACCCAAACAGGGTCTCTGTATCAACCTAGAGTGGTGGGATGGGGAGGGAGATGGGAGGGAGGTTCAAAAGGGAGGGGATATATGTATACCCATGGCTGATTCATGTTGTGGTTTGGGAGAAAGCAACAAAATTCTGTAAAACAATTATACTTCAATTAAATAATAAATAAAATAAAGAAATGTGAAAGCAAAAAAAAAAAAAAAGTTACTGTGGTTGTTACATTGAGAAGAGAAAAAGGGAAAAGAGTCCTCTTTTATGACTCTACAGGAATTTAGATGGGATGTGATGCTGGCTTGGGCCACAGAATGAACAATAAAAGTGGTCAGTGTTGTTAGAATAGGGATATACTTTAAGGGCAGCATCTAGTAGCATTTCTAACATATTGGATGAATGGTGAAAGGAAAAGGGGAATCAAAGTTGACTCCTGACGTTTGTGATTAAGGGACATTTTCTCAGATGGATACAATGGTGAGAGAGCACATTTTTTGTGGGATGATTATGAGTTCAATTCTAGACACGTATCTCTGAGATGCCTTCAGGTACTAAAGTGAAGATGCACACATACAGTTGGACGTAGAAGTCTGTTAGAGCAAAGATTTAGACAAAATATTTATATTTGTGGTTTGTCAAATTTACTTGCCACCTAAAGCCATGACAGTAGACAATCAGAGATATTATATTATACAGTGAGTGATGTAGACAGGGAAGCCAAGCTTCATGAGGACCCAGCATTAAGAAGTTGGGTTTTTACAATGAGGTACCATCTCACACCAGTCAGAATGGCTGCTATCAAAAAGTCTACAAACAATAAATGCTGGAGAGGGTGTGGTGAAAAGGGAACCCTCTTACTGTTGGTGGGAATGCAAACTAGCACAGCCACTATGGAGAACAGTGTGGAAATTCCTTAAAAAACTGGAAATAGAACTGCCATACGACTAAGCAATCTCACTGCGGGGCATACATACCAAGGAAACCAGAATTGAAAGAGACACATGTACCCCAATGTTCATCACAGTACTGTTTACAATAGCTAAACATGGAAGCAACCTAGATGTCCTTTGGCAAATGAATGGATAAGAAAGTAGTGGTACATATACAAATTGGAATATTACTCACTTATTAAAAAGAATGCATTTGAGTCAATTCTAATGAGGTGGATGAAACTGAAGCCTATTATACAGTGAAGTAAATCAGAAAGAACACCACCAATACAATATATTAATGAATATATATGGAATTTAGAAAGATGCTAATGATGACCCTATATGCAAGACAGCAAAAGAGACACAGATGTAAAGAACAGATTTTTGGACTTTGTGGGAGAAGGTGAGTGTGGGAGGATTAGAGAGAATAGCACTGAAACATGTATATTACCATATGTGAAATATATGATGAGTCCAAGCTTGATGAATGATACAGGGCACTCAAAGCTGGTGCATTGGGACAACCCAGAGGGATGGGACGGGGAGGGTGGTGGGAGGGGGGTTCAGGACAGGGGAACACATGTATATCCATGGCTGATTCATGTCAATGTATGGCAAAAACATTTACAATATAGTAAAGTAATTAGTTTCCAATTAAAATAAATAAATTAATTAAAAAAAGAAGCTGGGTATTTTTTTTTAAAGTGAAAGAACCATCAAAAGAGGCTGAAAAGCAGAGGCTAGTGAAGTGGGAAGGACTGTTCTTAGAAGGCATGTGAAGTAAATTATTGGAGGAAAGAAGAGTCCAACACTTCCAAAGGGACAAGTAAGAGAAGACTGAAAAATGACAACTGGATTTGGAATTTAACCTTGGCAAGATCAAGTGCAGCTTTGATAAGGGTGGTAAAGGCAAACCCTGAGTAGAATGGGTTCAAGAAATGACATGAAGAGACCAATGATAGACAGAGTATACACAGTTTTCAAAGACTTTGCTGTATTGAGGACCATGGAATTGAGCAGTTGCTGAAGAAAGTGGAAAGGCTCCCAGTTGAGGGAGATGACCAACTGTTTCTGAGGTCAGAGGAATGATCTAGCAGAGAGACAAAAACCTATGATGCAGCAGACAGATGTGGGTTGACTTGAACCACGTCTGTATTAGTTACTTTTGCTACTCCAACAAGTGACACAAATTTTGTGGCTTGACACACCAATTTGTTGTTTTACATTTGTGGTGGTCAGAAATTCAAAATCAATGGGCTAAAATCAAAGGCCAGCAGGCCTGCATTCTTTTCCAGAAGTTGTAGGGGGCAATCTATTTTATTGCCTTTTCCAGCTCCTAGAGAACAGGTCTTGTGTTGTTGGAAGAGGTTGTTTGCTATGACTCGAGTGTTCTCGTGACAAAACTCTGTTAGCCTTTGCCTTGCATTGTTTGTACTCCAAAGCCAAACTTGCCTGTTACTCCAGGTATCTCTTGACTTCCTACTTTTGGATTTCAGCGCTCTGTGATGAAAAGGACATCTTTTTTTGGTTAGTTCTAGAAGGTCTTGTAGGTCTTCACAGAACCTTTCAACTTTAGCTTCTTCAGCATTTGTGGTTGGGGCATAGAATTCGATTACTGTGATGTTGAATGATTTCCCTTGGAAGTGAACCAAGATCAGTCTGTCATTTTTGAGATTGTATCCAAGTACTGCATTTTGGAATCTTTTATTGACTGTGAGGGCTTCTCCTTTTATTCTAAGGGATTCTTGCCCACAATAGTAGATATAGTGGTCATCTGAATTAAATTTGCCCATTTCTGTCCATTTTAGTTCATTGATTCCTAAAATGTCCATGTTTACTCTTGCAATCTCCTGTTTGCCCACATCCAGTTTATCTGGATTAGAGACCTAACTTTCCAGGTTCCTGTGCAATATTATTCTTTGCAGCATCAGACTTTACTTTCACCAACAGATACCTCTACAACTGGGTGTTAATTCTGCTTTAGCGCAGCCTCTTCATTCTTTCTGGTGCTATTTATCCCTCTTCCCTAGTAGCACATTGGGCACCTACTGACCTGGGGAGTTCATCCTTCAGTGTCGTATCTTTTTGGCCTTTTCATTCTGTTCATGCGGTTCTCACAGCAAGAATGCTAAAGTGGTTTTCCATTGCTTTCTCCAGTGAACCACATTTTGCCGGAACTCTCCACCATGACTCGCCCATCTTGGGTGGCCCTGTGTGGCATAACTCATAGTTACATGAATTACAGAAGACTGTGATCCCATGTGATCATTTTGGTTAGTTTTCTGTGATTGTGGTTTTCATTCTGAGGGCCATAGAATTGAAATTCTTGCTCCTCTGTCTGCCATGTGATGGATGAAGATAAGAGGTTTTGCAAGTTTCCTGATGGGAGGGACTGACTGTGGGGAAAACTGAGTCTTACTCTGGTAGGCAGGGTCATGCTCAGTAAATCTTTTATCCAATTTTCTGCTGATAGGTGGGTCTGTATTCCTTCCCTGTAGTAGGAAAATCACTAGACCATTCACATATGACCTAAATAAAATCCCTTATGATGATATAATGGAAATGCTTGATAGACTCAAGGGATTAAATTGATAGAGTGCCTGAAACTATGAATCATGTTTGTAACACTGTACAGGAGGTGGTGACCAAACCATATGGCTGTCTGAGGAGACCTTGCAAAAAGCTGAGGAACGAGGAATTGGGAAAGGCAAATGAGTAAGGGAAAGATATACCTAACTGAGCACAGAGTTCCAAGGAATAGTGGGGAGAGATAAGAAAGCCTTCTTAAGTGAACAATGCAAAGAAATAGACTAAAACAATAGAATGGGAAAGACTAGATGTCTCTTCAAGAAAATTAGAGATACCAAGGAAACTTTTCATGTAAAGATGAGGACAATAAAGGAAAGAAATGGTAAGGACCTAAAAAAAACAGAGGAGATTAAAAAGAGGTGCAAGAATATACTGAAGAACTGTACAAAAAAGGTCTTAATGACCTGGATAACCACGATGGTGTGGTCACTTACCTCTAGCCAGAATTCTGGAGTGTGAAGTATAGTCAGCCTAAGGAAGCATTACTATGAACAGTTAGTGGACATGATGGAATTCTAGCTGAGCTATTTCAAATCCTAAAGATGATGCTGTTAAAGTGCTGCACTCAGTATGCCAGCAAATTTGGAAAAGAAAGCAGTGGCCACAGGAATGGAAAAAGTCAGTTTTTATTCCAATCACAAAAAAGGGCATTGCCAAAGTATGTTCAAACTACTGCAAATTGCACTCATTTCACATGCTAGCAAAGTAATGCTCAAAATCTTTTAAGCTAGACTTTAGCAATATGTGAATCGAGAACTTTTACAAGTTGGATTTAGAAAAAGTAGAGGAAGCAATGATCTAATTGCCTATATCTCTTGGATCATAGAAAAAGCAAGGGAATTCCATAAAAACCTCTACTTCTGCTTGCATGACTACTTGAAAGTCTTTGACTGTGTGGATCACAACAAACTGTGGAAAATTCTTAAGAAGATGGGAAAAACAGAAAACCTTACCTGCCTCCTGAGAAACCTGTATGCAGGTCAAGAATCAACAACTGGAACCAGCCACGGAAAAATGAACTGGTTTAAGATTGGGAAAGGTGTACGTCAAGGCCGTATATTGCCACCCTGAATATTTGACTTATATGTGGAGTACATCAAGCTAAGTGCAGGGTTGGATGAATCACAGGCTGGAATCAAGATTGATGGGAGAAATAGCAATAACCTTATTTATGCAGATAACTCTACCTTTTGGGCAGAAAGTGAAGAGGAACTAAAGAGCCTCTTGATGAAGGTGGCAGAGGAGAGTGAAAAACCTGGCTTAAATTTCAGCATTCAAGAAAATAAGATCACTGCAATCAGTCACATCGTGCGTGAGTGCATGCTAAGTCGCATCAGCCATGTCTGACTCTTTGCAACCCTATGGACTGTACCTGGCCAGGCTCCACTGTCCATGGTATTCCCTGAGCAAGAATGCTGGAGTGGGTTGCCATGCCCTCCTTCAGGGGATCTTCCTGACCCAGGTGTAGAACTCATGTCACTTATGTCTCCTGCATTGGCAGGTTCTTTACCAGTAGTGCCACCTGGAAGCCTAACCAGTCCCATCATTTTATGGCAAATAGTTGGGGGAAAATGGAAACAGTGACAGACTTTATTTTCTTGGACTCCAAAATTTATTTTCTTGGGCTCCAAAATTGCTGTGAACCATGACTGCAGCCAGGAAATTAAGACACTTGTTCCTTGGGAAAAAACAAGTGACACGCTATGACACACCTAGACAGCGTATTAAGCAGAGACATCACTTTGCCCACCAAGTTCCATATAGTCAAAATTATGGTTTTTCCAGTGCCATAGTCATGTATAGATAAGAGAGGTGGACCATAAAGAAGATCGAAGAATTGATGCTTTTGAACGGTGGTGTTGGAGAAGATTCAGTCCCTTCAGCAGCAAGGAGAACAAAGCAGTCAGTCCTACAGGAAAACAACCTTGAATATTCATTGGTGCTGAAGTTGAAGCTCCAATATTTTTCACCCTAATGCAAAGAGCTGACTCATTGGAAAAGACCTTGATGCAAGAAAGACTGAGGGCAGGAGGAGAAGGGTGCAAAAGAGGATGAGCTGTTTTGATGGCATCATCAACTCAATGGACATGAATTTGAGCAAACCCCAGGAGACAGTGAAGGACAGGGAATCCTTGTGTGTTATAGTCCATGGGGTGCAAAGAGCCGTACTTGAATATGTCACTGTACAACAAGAGAATGCTTCATTTTCTGTCTTGGACACTCTTCTGCCATCTTGAGACAGCGCATAGTCTTTGAGTCTCTTATCTAATGCTCCTATCTTCCCACCTTCTCTTCTACTACAACCCTCCCAGGTCCCACATATAAGGACTTTGTGAATATACCAGAGTGATCCAGGTAATCCAGGAATATCCCCCATCTCATGATTTTAATCACCTTTGGTAAGTAGTCCCCCAGCCAGGTTCGGAACCTGTGCCCCGTGCAGTGGAAGCACAGAGTCCTCACCACTGGACCACCAGGGAAGTCCCAGGTTAAGAAAATTTTAGCCATAATTTCATCAGATACATTTTCTGCCCTTTTGCCCTCTCTTCTGCTTCTAGAACCCTACACTGTGAATAGAACATTCACAGTGTAGGGTTCCATTCCCTAGTTAAGGTAACATTCTTCTTATGTTTCTAAATTCCGGTAAATTATATTGGTAAACTATCAATGTCTATCTCAGAGCTGATTTTTTTCAGGTGTTTATTCTTATTGTTTCATTTGACACAAATTCCTCTCTCTTCTCATTTTGCTTAACTTCCTCTCTCCCTGTGAAGTGAAAGTCGCTCAGTCATGTCTGACTCTTTGTGAGCCCATGGACTGTATAGTCCATGGAATTCTCCAGGCCAGAATACTGGAGTGGGTAGCTATTCCCTTCTCCAGGGGATCTTCCCAACCCAGAGACCAATCCAGGTCTCCCACATTGCAGGCAGATTCTTTACCAGCTGAGCCACCAAGGAAACATCTCTATGAAATTAGGTGAAAAACTTACCTGTTCTGGTCTTGCAGGGATGTCCATGTGTGGACAGGTCCCTGTGCAGTCTTTGTGCCTGGAGGATCTGGGGCAGAGCTGGAGCTGAGGTTGACAGGGTCACCCCTTCCTCAGGGCATGCTGACAGCTTGGTGGGAGGGGAAAGAGAGGCTACACCAGAGCCAAGTGTGAGCAGAGGCTTCTGTGCTCACTGGGTGTCCCCACCCTACTGGGCCGTGTGGGTCCCAAGGTGCTGGAGCAAAACTCTGCTGTCTGGGTCCAGACTCATTCCATCCCTTATAAGTGTGCACTGCCCAGTCCAGATGTGTGTGTGTGTGTATGTTCCTTTGTGTGTTGCTGTGTGTGCGTGTGTATTCCTGTGTGTGTGTTCCTGTGTGTGTTTGTGTTCATCATTGGGTACTTGAAACAGCAGGTAAAAATTCCCTCTTGGCAGATTTGTATCTTGTCATGACTTTTCTTCATTAGTTTGCTCATCATGCTCCCAGTCCTGGGATAAGCCCGACAGGAAAGCTAAGGGGTCTCAGTAATTTCTGAGTCATCATCGTGCCTGACCCGAGAATCGCTTTCTTATTCCAGTAAATTTATGACTGTTTTTTGAATGCCCTATGTCCCCCAAAGCCACACCCTAGTTCTATTCAGGGTTTTATTAATACATGGTCTAGTCAAAGTCTCCACCTTTATTCCTTTGTCGTTGAGTCCCTGTATATGTATGTGTATATATATATTCCTCCTGTAATTGTAATAGCCACTGCAGCTGCTCTTCAGTTTAAGTTTAGAATTTAGTGGAACAGACATCAGTCTCCAGACAGTCCCCAGGTAGGTTCGAACATTGCACATAAGATTTTCTCCTATCATTCTGGTTTGAGGGAGGCAACTGGAACTGATCAAGACTGCACTGCCCCAGGCAGCAGGGGGGTACAGGTGAGTAATACACGATGAAATTTTCTGTCATTCTGTTCTGGATTTTTCCTAGTTGCCTGTTGACTGTTTTTGCTATAGATCTTTGTTTGACTGTTTTCCAGAGCTCCTAAGAGGTTTTTCAGCTGCCTTCTCTTTCTTTTCTTGTCTTTCCAAGGGAGACTTCCCTCCTCCCATCTCACCATTTTGCTGACATCACTGCACATGTTAAATTTTGTTTGTCTTCACAATATCCCTGTCTCTAAGTGCATCACAATTTCCATTACTCTTTCCAAATTTGTTGTATTTTAATTTGTTTATGGGTTTTTCTTTTGTGAATAATGTGGAACAGTTAGTAAATTATGTAAAATATATGTCAGTTACATTATAAGAGTACTATTAGAGTTATATAACTAAGCACAATATATGAACACTCAGAGTCTCTGGGCACACTGCACATGATATCCTAAAACTATTAATAATTAACTTCCAATAAGCACTTTGCCAAAATGTCTGGTTTACATATCATATTCAGGATTTCACCAGTCAGGTCTGTAAAGCATAATAATTTTGCTGGTGGAAAATGTCAAAAGGTAAATTTATTCTCATTTGAAGTTTTGATTCTTTATTAAAGGATAACATTTTCAAAAATGCTTATTAAACACTTTCAGATTATGTGATCTGTATATGTGTGTATGTTTGTGCTATAAGACCGTTGTTTCAACTGATGTTTGATTTAGATTGGCTTTGTAATAGAAAAATAAAAAGTATTCCTTTTGTGGAAGTTTCTAGTCTAAAATATGATCTATAATTGTTCAGCACATATCATCATTATATAATAGTGTTTTACTGCTAAAAAGAAGAGCAAACAGGTTAACTGATTTCAATCCTGTTCTTACTCAATGGGAACTGATTTAATCATGCTCCTCCTACAGTATATCTGCTAACATTGGATGGTGCAGCTGGGGTGTTACCTTCCTGTTATTCCTAACCTGTGAAGGAAGAGGAAAAATATCAGTCTGCTTACTCCAAGGAGAAATAGGCAATGGATTCCAAAAGTCAGAGAGTGAAACTTAATGATGGCTACTTTATTCCTGTCCTGGGATTTGGAACCTATGCACCTCCAGAGGTAACAGTAGTGGTTGTGGGTTGAGATATAAATAGTACTGGATGTAACATGAGTGAAAGGGACTTGGGTTGTCAAGCACTGAGCTCCTGTGTGACTCTGGGAGGATCACATTGTTCCACTAACCAGGCCAGAACCATGCTCTATGAAAGAGGAGAGAGAGTCTTCACTCTGCATCAGGGTATGAAACTGTGCTCACCTGTAGATTACTCTGGGTCTGGGTTCCCCTCCAGTTTCCATCTCTTTCCCAGCTTGACAGAAGAGGTGAGACTCGGCTGTCAAGATCACTGACTGTCAGCTGCTTTCCTTTGTGGGTGACTGCAGTTGCACGGTTTCTCTGTACATTTTATTAGTTCAAGAACTCTTTCCTGCTTCCAATAAGACATGACCCGGAGAAGTATTTGAGGTGGAAGTTCCTGAAGATGAGGTGACTGAAAACTAATGGGAGAGAATTGCTTTTCTACTGTGGGATACCTGCTTGGTGCCAGGCAAGAAACACTTCAGCTGTGTTTTGCCCTGTGCTTCTGTTTCTGCTTGGAAACTTCTTCTGATGGGAACCATAGTATCACTAGAGGGGATAAGATACAATCTTACAGGCCAGGTTTTGTAATGTATCCTGGGGTTTTGTAATGTGTTTTTATTAAAGTATGGTCTACAGTGCTTGGTCATAAGAGGGGCTAGTGGACAAGTCTCTAGACTGCAAGCCAGAAAGTTTGCTGTCTATCTTGTCTTTAGATGTGACAAGGGACTGGACTTATACTTTGAGGCTCACTATTCTAATTTATAAAATGCAAAAATTATTAAGAGACACTTTGCAGATAGAAGACAGAACTTGTTTACTTCATAGAGCACATTGGGTTGAGGAGAGGAAAGGGACAGGGCTGTTACTGAAGCTCATGGGCTCATTCCCAGGTACATCCCTGAAAGTGAACATCACTCAGTCATGTCCGACTCTTTGCGATCCCATGTCCATGGAATTCTCCAGGCCAGAAAACTGGAGTGGGTAGCCTTTCCCTTCTCCAGGGGATCTTCCTATTCCAGGGATCGAACCCAGGTTTCCTGCATTGCAAGCGGATTCTGTACCATCTGAACCACAAGGGAAGCCCATCCCCAAATGTCCATGCATTTAAGAAAAATCAGAACTAGACCCAGCAGAAGTCTGTTACACCAATTATCTATCTCCTTGAAATGGGAAAGATTCTGAATCACATAAAAAGAAATGGAATATCATTGAGCATTAAAGACAAAGTTAATCCATTTGCAATCACACAGAAGAAACATAAGCTAAGTTAAGTAAGCCAGAAATAGAAAGACAAATATTGCATGATCTCTTTGTAGGTGGAATCTAAAATAGTGGTACTTGTAGAAGAGAGAGTAGAGATATGGTGACCAGAAGCTGGTTACAAGACTGGGAAAAATGGAAGATGTTGGTCAAGGGTACAACCTTCTGTTATAAGATGCACAATTTGGAGGCCTGATGTACAGCAAGTTGACTATAGTTAGAAATAATGGGCTATATCTTGAGATTTTGTAGAGACTAGATTTGTATCTTCTTACAAGCACCTCCAAAATGTAGCTATGTGAGGTGGTGCTTCTGTTAACTAGCTTGCTTGTGGTAATTATTAACAATGGATACTTATATGAGTAAATACAATCCTGAGAAATGCCAGGCTGGATGAAGCTCAAGCTGGAATCAAGATTGCCGTGAGAAATATCAGTAACCTCAGATATGCCAATGACACCACCATAATGGCAGAAAGTGAAGAGAAATTAAACAGCCTCTTGATGAAGGTGAAAGTGGAGAGTGAAAAACCTGGCTTACAACTCCACATTTGAAAAACTATGATCATGGCATCCTGTCCCATAACTTTATGGCAAATAGATGGGGAAATAATGGAAACAGTGCCAGACTCTTATCTTTTTTTGTCTCCAAAATCACTGTGAATGGTGTGTAGCCAGGAAATTAAAAGACACTTGCTCCTTGGAAGAAAAGCTATAACAAACTTGGACAGTGTATTAAAAAGCAGAGACATTACTTTGCCCACAGAGGTATATATTGTCAAAGCTATGGGTTTTCCAGTAGTCATGTTCATGTGTGGATGTACATGCTGGACCATAAAGAAGGCTATGCACCAAAGAATTGATGCATTTGAACAGTAACATTGGAGAAGACTCTTGAGAGTCTCTTGGATAGCCAGTAGATCAAACTAGTCAATCCTAAAGGAAATCAACCCTAAATATTCCTTGGAATGACTGATGCTAAAGCTGAAGCTCCAATACTTTGGCTACTTGATGCTAGTGACAACTCATGGCAAAACACCCTGATTCTGGGAAAGACTTAGAGCAAGAGGAGAAGGAGGGGACAGAGGATGAGATGGTTTGATGGTATCATTGGCTCAAAAGACATGAGTTTGAGCAAACTCTGGGAGATGGTGAAGAACAGGGAAACCTGGAGTGCTGCTGTCCACAGGGTTGCAAAGAGTCAGACATGACTGAGCAAGTGAATAACAAGAACAACTTATATGAGAACATCACATTGTACACCTTGAAAAGATAGGTTTTTTTTTTTTTTTTTTTTTTGGGGGGGGGTGTATTCTGTGTGGCTTCACTGGTAGATAGAAGTCTCAGAAGCTTTCACCTTGGTTCTTGCCAAGCACCTTGTAACTTTGCTCATTTTGCTTCAAACACCTCACATTATAAATCATATTCATGACTACAACATTTTGTTGAGTCCTTTGGGTTCTTTCATTAAATCACTGAACCTAAAGGTGGTTTTGCTGTCCTCTGATGCCAGCAATCAGCCACTGGTCACCTGAAGTTGAAGGGTTCCTGGGTAGTGTTCATTTAATTACTTATTAGGAATGTTAAGGGAAACTGTCATGGGTTCATCACTACACATACAGAAGTAACCAAAGACACAGAAAAAGGTTGATTCTTGGGAAGATCAAAGCTTGTGCCTAGCAATATCTTATGTGGATATTCAACTTCTACCTTTGTTGCTTTTGTAGGTTGCTAAGAGGGAAGCTCTGGAATTCACCCCATTCGCTATAGAGGTTGGGTTCCGCCATATTGACTGTGCTCATGCCTACCAAAATGAAGAGGAGATTGGCCAGGCCATTCGAAGCAAGATTGCAGATGGCACTGTGAAGAGAGAAGACATATTCTGCACCTCAAAGGTACTGTGTGGGTTGTGTGTGTGCACATGTGCAAGTGATTGTGCCCAGATGACAATTACATAATAGGATCCTTTGGTGAAGAGTTGTTTGGGAACTATGCTTATTGGTAAATTCCTAAAGTATTAGAGCTCCCTGGTGGTTCAGTGTTTAAGACTTGGTGCTTTACTGCCATGAGCCGGGATTCCATCCTTGGTAGAGGAAGTTATATCCCACAAGCCTCAAAAAAAAAAAAAAAAAAATTGCCTAGTGTATTATTAATGCAACTTTCATTCTTTAACCTCTGCAGCTTTGGTTAACTTCCCTTCGACCAGAGTTGGTCCGACCAGCCTTGGAAAAGTCACTGAAAAATCTTCAACTGGACTATGTAGATCTCTATATTATCCATTTTCCGCTGGCTCTGAAGGTTAGAAATTTGTGTGATCACATCAATGTTACATCTTGTGTTAGACTGTGTATCAACTTGCATGGATAGTTGAATAAAGATTTTTCTTAGTAGGTTGAAAAGATGATTACACTAGAGTAGAATCCCCCAAATAATCCTTTGTGATTTTTTTACTGAGTTTTTTGAAAGGAGTTAATAATCTGAGGCTCTGCCTGAAAAATTAAAGGAAATAGAAATAAGCCAGTTCTGCACACAGTCCTTGTTATGACTTCTGAGTGTCTGGGGATTTCATGAGCCAAGAGTTTGGTGCATCCATGGTGAGCATGACACTGCCTTACATTGAACATGATGAGTTAATCTTGTTTTTCACTCTTTCAAGTTGAGCAAATTTGGTGGTGCTTCCTCTGGGTGAGTCAAATCTCTTAACTGTATAGGAAGTTGGGAGACATTGCCTACACTCTTGCCTGTCTTCATGATGAGTTTTGTAGAATGCTCTTAGCCATTAAGAATGGTGGTTTACTTAGAACTATGGATTTCAAGTTACAGAAATAAACTCAAGCCATCTAATGCAAAATAGCTTAGAGGACTATGTAGATTGCAAGTCCCAGACACAGAGAGTTTTGAGGATTTGTAGCAGTGTTCAGAAATGTCTCCTTTTTTCTATCCCTTATCAGGACACTAATCATGATTTACTTTATTTTTTACTGAACATTTTCCATTGGTGGCAAATATGACTTTGGGGCAGTTTGAGGCTCATGGTCATGAATATTTGAGAGCATGTGTGGATCGTCCACATTCCATATCCACCTAAAGATAGCCTTGCAGTTCACATGTCTGCCCTAGGACACCTGATGCTCAGAGGGAAGAGAAAGTCTGATATCTAGCCGTATGAAGACTGCAATTTTTATTCTGGAAATTATGTCATGTAACTTACTGCCATTCCCAGCCCAAAAAGGCATTTCAAAATAGGCAAATACAAGGAGCAGATAAAATTCAGAGAAGTCACTGTGAGTCCCTTTTAGGACCTAGAAAAATTGTATTTATTACAATATATATTGAGTGTAAGAGATTGGAATAAGCCTCCTTCCTAAAGGTATTGCTGACAACTCCATATATGCAAATCACTTTACAAATATTAATATTTAGAAATTTGTAAACCTACCTGATGGAGGTTTAATCCCTGGTGCCAGGCAGCCTTGGTAAATGCAGAGAAATTATTTTGTGACATGTCTAAAATGACTGCTTCTATTCCAGCCAGGGGAGGAATTATACCCAAAAGATGAAAATGGAAAACTGATATTTGACTCATTGGATCTCTGTTGTACATGGGAGGTGAGTCTGGGGAGGAGAGAACCAGGGAAGGAGCCAGGAGAGGGGGAACCTCCTTCATTTCTTCCACCTGTGAGAATGGGCTGTGCAGTTCAGACTCAGCAGTTCAAGAATCTAAGGGCAGGGATGCTGGGGTTGTGGGGAGGAAACCATTGCTGAAATGTTCACAGAGAGGAATGGAGGAGGAGAATTTGGTACAGTGTAGACAGGTATCTTTTTCCTTCCATGTGATATATCTTCTCTGGAGTTTTTCTAAGGCGGGGTCAGTAGTTTCTCTTTTTATATCATGACCTTCTTCCCAATTTTTCTTCTTGATAGTCAAGGGTAATTCTTGATAGATGAGTATGATTACTGATGTTTCTCAGCATTTATTCTTATTCTATTGCCCATTCCAAGTGACTGATCACCACCCCTCCCTCCCAGGCCCTGGAGAAGTGTAAGGACGCAGGGCTGACCAAGTCCATCGGGGTGTCCAACTTCAACCACAAGCAGCTGGAGAAGATCCTGAACAAGCCGGGGCTAAAGTACAAGCCTGTCTGCAACCAGGTGAGCAGATCAGCTCCTCTCCCTCCTGCTCTTCACAACCTCCTTCTTGCACTGGAGCCTGATGTCTGTCTGTCCTCCCCTCAAGTTCATCTGACCTTTGTGGACAGAGGATTCTAGAATGCAGAGCCTCTGTCTGGACAGTGTGAATAGAATCCATATCAGTATCTCTGTTTACGAAAGTCTGGGTGGAACAGGTGGGATGCCTTCCTTCTAAACTGTGGTTAGAACCCAGAACTAGAGGAAGGAGGCGTTTCCTTGAGATGAAAGGATGACCAGATGGAGGGCAATGTGCCCTGAAGAGAATTGCACACAAGAAGGAAGACGATGAAAACATGGAATCAGAAATAAATTAATGAAGAGTCAAAACAGTTGAGATGGATTTTAAGGATTTGTGTGGGGTTCTGATGTCTGAATTCTTGGTCTTGTTGTCTCAGCATTTATGAATCTTAAACAGGGAGCATAGTTCAGAAAAATTTGTTGCAGGTGATGAAAATCATCCAGGTTAGAGGGTGAAGTTAAAGGCTCAAGGTGATACTAGTAATTTATGAAATATTTACTCAGGAACATCTACTCAAATATATAGCACAGCTTTTGATTACTCAATCTTGGACTGGTTCTCCCATCCATGTCTATTATAAAATACCTGTATAAATATACTTGTCTCTGTTTTTCTGTTGATGTTGACATTTCCAGTTTTCGTTTAATGTTCTAGTCTTTCCTTTAGCCTTTGAAAACTTTTAGTCTTTCTCTGTCATATTAATATTGCCTTTGCATATAATCTGACACTCTTCTGTTTGGGCATTCTACAGGTGGAATGTCACCCTTATCTTAATCAGAGCAAACTGTTGGATTTCTGCAAGTCACATGAAATTGTTCTTGTTGCCTATGCTGCTCTGGGATCCCAACGAGTAAAAGAATGGTATTGAATCCTAATGAAGACAACTGGGAGTTTCCCTGAAATTCAAGTTTTGATGAAATAATTTAAATAACACAGTACTCAGATAACTCTCATTGGCAGAGGGGAGAGAGTGGTGGGATTAAATGAATCCTTCTCTTTTATCTTCCCATCGCCCAGGCAATTTTTCTACATTGTATTATCTTGTAGACTCATCAATGTCTGCATTGAAATCTATATATAATCCCCCAGATGAGACCAGAGACACAAGCTGATGTCATGATTTACTTATTAACTATTAGCTAAGGAACACATTTGTAAAAATAGATGTTGCAAGCCTCCCTTAACTTATATCTAAAAATTGGGATAATATGTAACTGCTCAGTATATCATGATAGAAAAAATTTCAATTTGAAGCATTTCTGTGAACATCCTAGAAAAATAATGACAAAACTACTAAATTTTTATCAATACCTTAAAAAGTGAAATTAAAAAAAAATTCCCGGGCTTTCCCTACTGTTTCTCTATTCATGCCCTTGATTGCAGAAGAAAAACAACCCCTGAGAATTAAAGAAAATAACCCACAATTTGGCATTCTGGTCTCAACTCAATAATACATCTGAATCACCTGCAGAGCTCTGTAAACACAGAATGGGGAGTGACACAGCTGAGGTTCTGACTCAGTTTGTCTTCAGCTCAGCCATGTAATTTGTATTTCTAATAAGATCCCAAGTGATGCTGATGCTGCCGGTCCCTGGACCACACTTTGGGAAGTACTGGTCTAGAGTGGACCTAATTGATCTGTTTGAGAAGCCTCCTTAGAAACTGCGTAGTCTAAGCTCCTCAGCATTTCTGAAATCCCTTTCAGGGTGAACCCAAACCACCCCGTTCTCCTGGAGGATCCGGTTCTCTCTGCCATTGCCCAAAAGCACAAAAAAACGGCAGCTCTGGTTGCCCTTCGCTACCAGATACAACGTGGGATTGTGGTTCTGGCCAAGGGTAACAACAAGAAGTGGATCAAAGAGAACATACAGGTGATGAGCAAGGCTGTGGGCAGAGGGTTCCTAAGGAAAATATCTTAGTTTCTCTGTTCTCAATTGATAAAACTGAATCATGTGATTTTTCTTAGACTGTTTGAACTGTTCTAACAAAACACCACAGGCTGAGTGGCTGTGAAAATATTAAATTTGTTTCTCACAGTTGTGAAGCTATAGATCTGAGATCAGCGTACCTGTGTGGTTGGGTGAGGGCTCTCCTCCAGGTCACAGGCTTCTCCTTGTATCTTTACGTGTTGGAGGGGGAAAAGAGCACTCCCAAGTCTCTTATGTGAATATGATATTCTTGAAATCTCATTTGTGAGGGCTCTGCCATCATGACCTAATCCTCCTTCAAAGTCTCCATTTTTAACACCATAACATGTGAATTTGGGGGCACAAAAATTATGGCAGCGATCTTTAACTTCCAAATCATTGTGGTTTTATTTTGTATTTCCCTGAATACTCATAGGTTTTCATCTTCATACATTTAATCTTTTTGAGTTTCTGTCTTTGTGAAGTTCCTCTTCAAGACTTTGTCCACTTTAACTAGGTTGTTTCTCTTTTGATTTATTTGTAGGAGACCATTATTGTACCCTTAGCTGTACAGGAAACTCTCCCCAGTTTCAGAATTTAATGCGGAGTTCATTTATGTAATTCTGAATCTGTGGTTTGAAAATCAGCCTGCACTCAGCTAAGCTGTTGGCCTCTAGGGCTGGGCTCTTTTTTTTGAGTTCAGTGCTGAGCAGCTTGGCAGTTCTGCTTTAGCAGGTGGATGTGGCTCTTGTCAGAGGAGCCTGCAGACTTCTCTGCATAGTTTTTATTGGCTAGAATAAGACAACTAACCTAGTCTTCTTTTCAGCACAGTGATATGATTCTCAGTTAGTGAGTAGGGAAAAAAATCTCTTCCTTTGGGGTCACAAAGCATTGGACAAACTAAGTGACTGAATAACAAAAACAACTGTCCATGTTTTCCACAGATTATCACTGTCAACTCTGTCACATATCAAGTGTCCATAAGTACATTTCTGCCCACTCTTTTCTGTTT
The DNA here is from genome assembly GCF_033118175.1 of Dama dama. Lineage (NCBI taxonomy): Eukaryota > Metazoa > Chordata > Mammalia > Artiodactyla > Cervidae > Dama > Dama dama. Next base: position 43,628,872 of record NC_083703.1, read on the forward strand.
AACTATTTCTCTACTGTGTTACTGAAGTAAAAAATAAATTTTGTTTTTTGATATGGTACTTTCTTCTATTTTAAAGATGTCTTGGCTGCTTTTGACTAGCTCTTCTCTTATTTAAAATTTAGTATCACTATATCAACTTCCACAACAGAATATGTGTTTAAGTCTTTGGTTCACGTTGCACTGAAACAAGAGATCACTTCAGAGAAAATGAATTTCTTTACAAAATTGAGCTTTCCATTTCATTGTTATGACATGAATTTTTAATAATTTGTTGTTCCTTAATGTTTAAATACTTCTCATAACTTTCTCCAGGATGGTATATACATAAAGTTTCTTTTAGATTCAATCATAGATAATGAGTAGTTTGATATCAGATTCCTGAACAGACTTTCTCAGGGGAGCCTCCTCCCCACATTGCTCAGCTGAATGCTGTCACCCTTAGGGTATGCTGGGGAGAGGCAATCAGTCTAATGTCAACTCAGGTTCAGGTATCAAGGCAGGAGCGTCTAAGAGCAGTGTGTTTGGAAAAAATGATTTTAGATTTCTTGTTTTCTGTCACAAGTGATTCACTTAGAAAGATAAGGGACTGATGTGCTGTAATGTTTGTGAGGTGGACAGAGAAGAAGGTGTGGGAAGGAGAGGTGAAAACGCAGCAGAGGGTCCCAGGCTTGTTCATCTGGAAACTGAAGACAGACATGGCTTCCCTGTCCCCTCTTTCTGTCTCCATCCAGCTGGAAAGTCCTTCAGTGCCCAGAGGGAGGCTGGCTCCTTGGGGTAGAGGTAATGTGATTCTTCTTTCCTTCCAGGTGTTTGACTTTGAACTGACTCCAGAAGACATGAAAGCAATCGATGGCCTCAACAGAAATATAAGATATTATGAATTTCACTAGTAAGTGACTTGCTGATGCTTCCCACAAAAACCGTTTTCTGTAGCAGGCAGGTCAGCAGGAGAGCTTAGCTTTTTAAAAGCTTAATTCTAGGAAAACAGTGCTGATTTCTAGAGTAGGAATAAACCAGGGGCTTCCTGCAGACCTCAGACCAGAGGTTTCCTCCAGGACTCTGTCTCTGACCAAAAGAAATGTGATGGGGCCCAGGCCAGCCCATCAATAAAATCACATGAGTTCACATCTTGGTGAATTCACTACTTTGTGCCCCTAATCCCTGTGCCTGGTGTACCTCCTCTTAAGGCTGAGGGACCCAGGAAACCCAGAGGGCGCAGTCCCTGCAGCCCTGTATTCTTTCAGGGTCCTGGGAACATGTTTAATCTCTATTTCTTTCTACATCCGTGGAAAATTATTATATTAATAATAACTGTATAATAATGAATCCATCATGAATTGCATTCAAGTTTTGTTATTGTTACTTAGTCACTCAGTCATTTCCAACTCTTGGTACCCCATGGACTGTAGCCCACCAGACTCCTCTGTCCCTGGGATTTCCCAGGCAAGAAAACTGAAGTGAGTTGCCATTTCCTTCTTCAGGGGATCTTGCTGGCTCAGGGATCAAACCCATGTCTTCTGCTTTGCAGGTGGATCCTTTACCACTGAGCCACCTAGGAAGCCTGCAATGATGTTAACCCCAACACAACTATAAAATGTATTGTAGATGTTTTTTATGGAGGAGGGTCCTAGAGAGGCCAACATCCATCAGTGCTACTATGTCACATGGGCCTGCCTTCACCCTGTCCCCTAAGTGTCTGGTGGACATTCTCCCTTATGGGCATTTCTTCACCAAGACACCATCTGCTTCCTACAAATTGATCTCTTCACTGCCCTTTCTTCCCTATTACAACTTCCATGTCTTCATCCTTGTTATCTCACAAAACTGATTTACAAGTAGATCATGAGCTTAACTGACCTCCAGTGAGTGACTGCTTAGCAGGACACACTCAGGTAAGATTGTCTGGGTCTCTCTGGTTTCTTGAGTCAAGACTCACACCAGTGTTGTATTTGTCCATCAGGGGTCCATCCCCTGGGGAGCCCCTACCCTCTTGACTTTGACTTAGTCACTAACATTGAATTCCAGCTGCCCAATTACTGCAGGAAGATGTCAGTATTGAAGGCAAAGAGGGCTAATCAACCAGGGAGATGTTGGAAGGGAGTTTAGAGAGAAGGGAATACAAATTATTGGTGAAACAAAGATTTTATTTCCAGTGAAAGATTTCAAAACTCTCCCTATTGTTTTTATAGCTATCATGCTTCTGATAAAAGACATGATAATTGAATAAAAGGTGGATAGATACTTTTCTGTACTCTGTTGTGGGCTCGGGTAATGACCTGAGCCAGGCTTCTGGTACTTGGAATTGCTCAGAATGCACTCTTTAATGAATCAAATTGAAAAAGACATACATTGACATGAATCAGCTGTGGATCCACATGTGTTCCCCATCCTGATCCCCCCTCCCACCTCCCTCTCCACCTCATCCCTCTGGGTCTTCCCAGTGCACCAGGCCGGAGCAGTTGTCTCATGCATCCAACCTGGGCTGATGATCTGTTTCACCCTAGATAATATACATGTTTCAATGCTGTTCTCTCGAAACATCCCACCCTTGCCTTCTCCCACAGAGTCCTATGTATGACAAAAACCACTACAATATTGTAAAGTAATTAGCCTCCAACTAATAAAAATAAATGCAAAAAAAGAAAAAGACAAATTCTGAAAGAAAAGTAGAAACATAGGAAAAGTGAAAAAAGCAGTAATAGTAATTACTGCATAACCAATATTTGACTAAATTAAAAAGGTAATAATCCCACTTTGAACTGTATGATTATTCAAGTGCACATGGTAGCTCTCCTTTAGATGACAAAGTCCTTTATGGAGGTGCTCTGTATTTTTGGAGTGCTCAGTATTTGCTTATCCATGGATGTGTGGAAAAGGGCACCTAATTTGTTCACTGTGCACCTTTTCATCAACTAGGGATCAAAGAAGTTCTACCTGTGTCTGAAATGACCTCCACAGTTAGCCCTAAGTCTGGTGCTCTCATATAAATTGTAACCTGGGTCAAGCTACCTGTCACTGTGGCGTGAATATTACACATGAATGTTGGGACTGGATGTGCAGGTGCCGTGTACACATGGAGCAGGCACCTGCATGTGTGCTTGTCAGGGGAGAAAGAGGGACGTGTTTATATATTTAGACAAATATATCCTGACTGCATCTATTGAGTAGCAGTTTTTGACAACATGACAGATTTAATAAGTTAATCCTCCTCCTCTCTTTCAGTGGTGTTGATCATCCCGGCTATCCATATTCTGAAGAATATTGACTCTCAGCTCTCACTGTGGTTCTTTGAGAATTACTTGCTTCTAGGACTATGAAGAGGATTTTTGTACTTGGTGGAGGTGCTTAAATGAAGTATCTGAATGTTTGAAAATTTGCCTTTCCTTTAAAAAAATAAACAGTTTATGAAACAATAAAGACTTCAAAGTAAGAATACATTTTTTGTGATAGTTAAACAATGCAAATTATAGACAGTTTGGAAAGTTGAAAGGAAATGATAGAGAATAAAGATTAACCCATTTAATAATACTTAAATTTGGTGCCTTTTCCTTATGATTTTCCTGTAGAAATGTGTGTGTGTTTTCATTTACAAAGAGAAAAGATCTTCAATTACAGGTTTTCTACTTATTTTTAACTTAGCATAATTATGTTGGTAAAATAAAAATATGACTTAAAAATCCAGTATTTTATTTTGCTTACTATAAAGCAGTATAACTTATTCTTTTATTTAATTTCTTAATTTTTTGCCCATGCTTAGCATTTTATGAATTTTTATATATTTTTCCATCAATTCATTCATTGTCATTCACTCATTAATTCAGCAAAACTTTATTGAATATTCTTTAGTAACACATGGTATTATCAATAAATATCAATTAAAATGAGAAATTCTTGAGTTGATAGCCTACTGGAGGCTAAGACTGTGACTGAAATTAGGAGGACTTAGCTGTTAGAAATGAGTAAGTGCCTATAAGAGATAATTCTGCACAATCTCTCTCATTTCTGTACATCTGTTAGGCAGAGACACTGACTACACTTCATCCCACACAACTTTTCATTTGTATAAGAAACAGCTTTGCAATATAGAGACAGTGGCTCCATTCATTACTCTGGAACAAAAAATACTAAGTTCAAGAAGGACATGTGTTATGTAACATTTAAGGGACAGCAAGTTGGCTGACATTACTTTACCAACAAAGGTCCATCTAGTCAAAGCTATGGTTTTTCTGGTAGTCATATATGGATGTGAGAGTTGGACTATAAAGAAAGCTGAGCACTGAAGAATTGATGCTTTTGAACTGTGGTGTTGGAGAAGACTCTTGAGAGTCCCTTGGACTGCAAGGAAATCCAATCAGTCAATCCTAAAGGAAATTAGTCCAGAATATTCATTGGAAGGACTGATGCTGAAGCTGAAACTCCAATACTTTGGCCACCTGATGTGAAGAACTGACTTATTTGAAAAGACCCTGATGCTGGGAAGGATTGAAGGTGAGAGGAGAAGGGGACGACAGAGGATGAGATGGTTGGATGGAATCACCAACTTGATGGATATGAGTTTGAGTAAACTCCGGGAGTTGGTGTTGGACAGGAAAGCCTGGCATGCTGCAGTCCATGGGGTTGCAAAGAGTCGGACACGACTGAGTGACTGAACTGAACTGAAGTTGGCTGATGTGGGTGAAGCTTAGTGAGGTGCAGAGACAGAAGCTGAAGATAAGCCAGAGAGTGGCGCCATGGGATTTCTGTCAAGGGGTTTTGAAAAGACTTTACTCTGAGGGAAATGGAGAATGGTATTTTGGGTTCTGAGCAGAGTAGTTACATAAATAGACATGCTTCAAAAAAAAAAAAAAAAAAATTACCCTTGTTGTTATTTTGAGGAGAAAAAGAGAAAAAAGAGCCCTCTTTTAGGACTCTACAACAATCTAGGTGAGAGATGATGTTGGCTTGGACCACAGAAGTAACAATAAGTGTGGTCAAAGAGGGATAAATTTTAAGGGCTGCATCAAGTAGATTGTCTAACATATTGGACGTAAAGTGAAAGGAAAAGAGGAATCAAAGCCGACTCACAATGCTTGTGCTTAAGGGATAGGAAAAGGAGATGCCATTTTCTCAGATGGAGACAATGTGGGGGAGCACATTTTTGTGGGAAGATTCAGTTCAGTTTCAGTTCAGTCGCTCAGTCAAAAGATTAGGAGTTCAATTATAGACATGTATCTTTGAGATGCCTTTAGTTATCCAAGTGAAGATGCATGCATATAGTTGGACATAGAAGTCTATTAGAGAAAAGGTTTAGGTAAAATATTTTTATTTGTGGTTTCTCAAATTTAGCTGCCACTTAAAGCATGAAACTAGAAAATCTGAGGTAATATGGTATACACTGAGTGAGTGTAGACAGGGACATCAAGCTTCATGAGAACCCAGCATTGAGAAGTTAGTTTTCTCTTAAAAAAAAAAATGTGGAGGAACCAGCAGAAGAGAAAGAGAAGAAGCTAGTGAGGTAGGAGGGACTGTTCTTAGAAAGCTCGTGAAGTAAATGATTGGAGGAGAAAAGAATCCAATTCTTGCAAGGGGACAAGTAAGAGAAGACTGAACCTGACCATTGGATTGGGCAGTTAACCTTGTCAAGGTCAAGTGCAGCTTTGATAAGAGTGGTAAAGGCAAACCCTGAGTAGAGTGGGTTCAAGAAGTGGTGTTAAGAGATCAGTGAGAAACAGTGTAGACATAGCTTTTCAAAGACTTTGCTGTAATGAGGACAACGGAATTGGGCAGTTGCTGAAGAAGAAAGTGGAATTAAGAGACAAGTACACTGTTTGGGTACCCTGCAGAGGACCACCAGCCTCTGAGGTCAGAGGACCAGTCCAGCAGAGAGAGGAAAAACCTATGATGCCACAGACGGAGATAGGCTGATTTGAACCATGTTCGTATTAGGTACTGCTGCTGTTACACCAAATGACCAAACACTTTGCGCCTTGAAACAACACAAATATATTAGTTTACATATCCTGAGGTCAGGAATTCAAAATCCCGTTCAATGGGCTAATTAAAGTGCCAGCAGGCCTGCATTCTTTTCTGGAGGTTGTAGGGGGAAATCCATTTTGTTGTCTTTTCCAACTCTTAGAGAACAGGTCTTGTGTTGTTGGAAGAGGGTGTTTGCTAAAAACAGAGCATTCTCTTGGCAAAATTCTGTTAGCTTTTGCCCTGCTTCATTTGTACTCCAAGGCCAAACTTGCCTGTTAGTTCAGGTATCTCTTGACTTTCTACTTTTGTATTCCAGTCCCCTCATGTAAAGGACATCTTTTTTTTGGTGTTAGATTTTGAAGGTCTCTTAAGTCTTCAGAGAACCAGTCAACTTCAGCTTCTCTGGCCTTTGAGCTTGGGACATGGACTTGAAATATGGTGATGTTGAATGGTTTGCCATGGAAGTGAACTGAGATCATTCTGTCATCTTTGAGATTGCACTCAAGTATACTGCATTTCAGACTCTTTTGTTGACTATGAGGGCTACGCCCTTTCTTCTAAGGGATTTTTGCCCACAGTAGGAGATATAATGGCCATCTGAATTAATTTCAGCCATTCCCGTCCATTTTAGTTCACTGATTTCCAAAATATCCATGTTACTCTTGCCATCTCCTGTTTGACCACATCCAATTTACCTGGTTTCAGAGACCTAACATTCCAGGTTCCTATGCAATATTATTCTTTACAGCATCAGATTTTACTTCCACCATTAGACACATCCACAATTGGGTGTTGTTTCTGCTTTGGCTCTGCCTCTTCTTTCCTTTTAGAGCTATTTCTCCACTCTTTTCTAGTAGCACATTGGACACCTACGAACCCAGGGGTCTCATCCTTCAGTATGATATACTTTTGCCTTTTCACACTGTTCATGGGGTTCTCAAGGCAGGAATGTTGAAGTGGCTCACCATTCCGTCTCCATCATTAGATCTCTCCATCATAAGTTGTCCATCTTGGGTGGCCCTGCATGGCATGACTGATAGTTTCATGAGTTACACAAAGTGTGATCCATATGATCATATTGTTTAGTTTTCTGTGATTGCAGTTTTCATTCTGGAGGCCATAGAATTGAAATTCTTGCTTCTTCTTTGTTGCCCTCTGATGGATGAGGATAAGAGGCTTGTGCCAGTTTCCTGATGGGAGGGACTGACTGTGGGGAAAGTATTTCTCTGGTGGGCAGGGCAATGCTCAGTAAACCTTTAATCCAATTTTCTGCTGATGGGTGGTGAAATGAAGCAGAGTCCTTTGTTCCTTGCCCCTGTACCATGTCCTTTCCCTGCTCTTTGTGGAAAACTTCAAAGAATAAGTTTAATCAGAGAATTGAGAAATGTAGCCACAAAGGAAAAGGGTCAAAGGAGACTAAATAATAACCATGTGGTCATTAAGCATAATCAAGGACCTTCAGCCCTTTCTCAAGGGCTATAGATAATATTCTGAACCATATCCTGTGAGTTGCCTTATAGATACTACAACACCAGGTGGAGAAGTTAACCACATGATGGCCAGAATATATCCATGACATAAGCTGTCACAATTCTGAGTATTGGCCTCAAAAAATGCAAACAAATGGGTCCTGGAACTGAAGACTAATGTGCATAAAGCAATCAAGATGACACGGGTCAGATCACTGATGACCAATTTGAAGATGACTGTCAGAGCTGACTGTGCTGTTTCTGCATATAGCACCCCTGTTACTTCTGTCTATAAGGGCTCTTGCCCCACTGGTTGAAGTGGAGGGAGGTTGGGCTTTGGATCGATGTGTGTCACCCCAACAGCCCAGTTGCTGGAATCTGAAATCAAACAAACTTTCCTTTCCACCAACCTGGCCTGCTTATTGGCTTTGACATGAAGAGCAGCTGTCTCCACAAACACCCTTTTGGTAAAAGTGGGACTGTGCTCCCTCCAGTAGAAGGGAAAACCACTAGGCCATTATGGTATGACCTAAATGAAATTCCTTATGATTATACAGTGGAAGTGACAAAAAGATTCAAGGGATTAGATATGATAGACAGAGTGCCTGAAGAACTGTGGGTGGAGGTTTGTAACATTGTACAGGAGGCGGTGGCCAAACCATTACCAAGAAAAGAAATGCAACAAGGCAAAATGGTTGTCTGAGGAGAGCTTACAAATAGCTGAGAAAAGAGGAAATGCAAAAGGCAAAGGAGGAAGGGAAAGATTTACCCATCTGAATGCAGAGTTCCAAGGAATAGCTAGGAGAGATAAGGAAGTCTTAAGTGATCAATGCAAAGAAATAGAGGAAAACAATATAATGAGAAACACTAGAGATCACTTCAAGAAAATTAGAGATACCAAAGGAACATTTCATGCAGAGATGAGGACAATAAAGGGAAGAAATGGTATGGACCTAAGGTAAGCAGAAGAGATTAGGAAAAGGTGGCAAGAATACAAAGAAGAACTATTCCAAAAAAAAGCCTTAGTGCCCGGGATAACCATTATGGTGTGATCACTCACATAGAGCCAGACATCATGGAATGTGAAGTCAAATGGGCCTTAGAAAGAATCACTATGAATGAAACTAGTGGAGGTGATGGAATTCCAGCTGATCTATTCTAAATTCTAAAAGATGATGCTATGAAAGTGCTGCAGTCAATAGACCAGCAAATTTGGAAAACTTAGCAGTGGCCACAGGACTGGAAGAGGTGAGTTTTCATTCCAATCCCAAAGAAAGGCAATGTCAAAGAATGTTCAAACTGTTGCACAATTGCACTCATTTCACATAGTAGTAAGGTAATGCTGAAAATCCTCGGTGCTAGGCTGCAATGGTATATGAACCAAGAACTTCCAGATGTACTAACTGGATTTAGAAAAGGCAGAGGAACCAGAGATCAAACTGCCAACATCCATTGGATCATAGAAAAAGCAAGAGAATTCCAGAAAAAACATCTACTTATGTTTCATTGGCTACGCTAAAGCCTTTGACTGTGTGGGTCACAACAAACTGTGGAAAATTCTTAAAGAGATGGAAATACCAGACCACCTTACCTGTCTCGTGAGAAACCTGTATGCAGGCCAAGAAGCAACAGTTAGAACAGGACATGAAACAATGCACTGGTTCCAAATTGGGAAAGGCATATATCAAAGCTGTATATTTTCACCCTGCTTATTTAATTTATATTTGGAGTACATTCTGTGGAATGCCAAGCTGGATGAATCACAAAGTGGGCTGAAGATTGCTTGGAGAAATATCAGTAACCTCAGAAACGCAGATGACATCACCTTAATGGCAGAAAGTCTCCCCTGGTGGCTCAGACAGTAAAGCGCCTGCCTACAATGTGGGAAACCCAGGTTCAATCCCTGGGTCAGGAAGATCCTCTGGAGAAGGAAATGGCAACCCATCAGTACTCTTGCTTGTAATATCCCATGGACGGAGAAGCATGGAAGGCTACAGTCTCTGGGGTTGCAAAGAGTCGGACACGATTGAGTAACTTCACTTTCTTTCTTTCATTTAATGGCAGAAAGCAAAGAGGAACTAAAGAGTCTCTTGATGGAGGTGAAAGAGGAGAGACAAATAATGGGCTTAAATCTCAATATTTGAAAACTTACAATCATGGCATCTGGTTCCATCCCTTCACAGCAAACAGATGGGGAAAAAAATGGAAACAGTGACAGAGTTTATTTTCTTGGCCTGCAAAATCACTGCAGATGGTGACTTAGCCATTGAATTAAGTGCCTGCTTCTTGGAAGAAAAACTATGACAAATCTAGGTAAACTGTTTAAGAGCAGAGCCATCACTTTGCTGACAAAGATCTGTAGAGTCAAAGCTATGGCATTTCCAGTAGTCATGTATGAATGTGAGAGTTGGACTATAAAGAAGGCTGAGCCCTGAAGAAACTTTCAAACTGTGGTGCTGGAGAGGACTCTTGAGAGTCCCTTGGACAACCAGGAGATCAAATCAGTCAATCCTGAAGGAAATCAACCCTGAATATTCATTGGAAGGACTGATGCTGAAGCTGAAACGCCAATATTTTGGCCACCTGATGTGAAAAACCAACTCATTGGCAAAGACCCTGATGCTGGGAAAGATTGAAGGCAAGAGGAGAAGGGGAGAACAGAGGATGAGATGGTTGGATGGCATCACTGACTCAATGGACATGAGTTGAGCAAACTCTGGGAGATAGTGAAGGACAGAGAAACCTGGTGTGCTGCAGTTCATTGGGTGGCAAAGAGTTGGGCTCAACTGAGAAAGTGAACAAGAGAACTCTTCCATCTTCATCTTGTAGACTCTACCGAGATCTTCAGAGAAAGACTATAGTATCTTTTTTTTTTTCCATTTATTTTTATTAGTTGGAGGCTAATTACTTTACAATATTGTATCTTAGAAACTTTTACCTAATGCTTGTATCTTCCCACCTTCTCTTCGAATACAGTAGTCCCAGGTCACACATGTAAGGACTTTGTCATTATACTAGGTTTACCAGGTAAACCAAGAATATCTTGCCTCTCAAGAGTTTAATCAGCTTTACAAGATCATTCCCGACCAGGTTCAGAACCATTACCCCTGCGGTGGAAGCACAGAGTCCTCACCACTGGACCACCAGGAAAGTCCCAGGTTAAAGGAAATTTTTAGCCATTATTTAATCACACCTACATTTTTGGCTCCCTTCTCCATCTCTTCTGCTTCTGGAACCCCTACACTGTGAATGTTAGTATGTTCTATTCCCTAGTTAATGTGGCATTCTTCTTATGAGTCTGTATTCTGGTAAATTATTAATCTGTATCTCAATATCTTATCTTTTCAAGTTTTTTTTAGTGTTTCATTTGACACAAATTCCTCTCTCTTCTCATTTTGCTTAGATTCCTCCTTTTCTATTAAGTTAGGTGAAAAAGTTACCTGTCCTGGTTTTGCAGGGCTGTCCTTGTGTGGACCCGTCCCTGTGGAGTCTGTGTGCACAAGGCTTTGGGGCAGAGCTGGAGCTGAGCAGGTCAGAGGTCAATCCTTCCCAGGTTGTGTTGGCAACTGTCACCTCGGTGGGAGGGGTAAAGGCAGGCTAGAGCCAGAGCCCAGTATGAGCAAAGGCTTCTGTGCTCAGGGGCTGTGCCCCCCCTACTGGGCCAGGTGAGTCCCAAGACACTGGAGCAGAACTCTGAGGGTTGGGTCCAGACTGGTTCCACTCATTGTAAGTGTGCACCCCTTGTAAGTATGCACCCCCATCCCCTGCACTGCACTTTTGCCCCAGAGGGTGGCAGAGCTGGAGGAAGGTGTGCAGGAGTAGCCCCTGGTGCGGGTGGCCATGCATGTGGTGCAGCCCTTTCACACCATCAGAGCCCCAGACCCTGCTCCTCAGGGCCCTCTGTGATGGCCACCCTGCCCCGTCCAGATGCGTGGGTGTCCCTGTGTGTGTGTGTGTCCTGTGTGTGTGTGTGTTCCTGTGTGTGTCCCTTTGTGTGTTGTGTTCCTGTATGTGTTCCTGTGTGTGTGTGTTCTTGTGTGTGTGTCCCTTTGTGTGTGTGTTCCTGTGTGTGTGTGTTCCTGGATGTGTGTCCCTTTGTGTGTTGTGTTCCTGTGTGTGTGTTCCTGTATGTGTGTCCCTGTGTGTGTGTGTGTTCCTGTGTATGTGTGTGTTCCTGTATGTGTGTTCTTCTGTGTGTTTGTGTGTGTGTGCATTCAGTTTGGTACTTGAAATAACAGAGAAAATCTCACTCTTGGTAAATTTGTTCCTTGTCATGACTTTCACTACTTAGCTTGTCATGCTTCTAGTCCTGGGATCAGCCCAACAGTAAAGCTACGGGTGGCTCAGTTCACTTTTGAGTCAGCATCTTACTTGGCCAAGACTGGCTATCTGATTCAGGTGAATTTATGACTGTTTTTGAATGCACTATGCTCCTCAAAGCCACACCCCCATTCTATTCAGGGCCCTTTTAATATATGGTCTAATCTATATCTGTACCCTTATTCTTTGTCCTTGGCTCTCTCTCTCTCTCTCTCTCTATATATATATATATATGTATATACATATATATAGTTCCCCTGCAGCTGCAATAGGCATTCCAGGTGCTCTTCAGTTTAACCTTAGAGTTAAGTGGAACAGACACTAGTTCCCAGACAGTCCTCAGGTAGGTTGAACCACCATACATAAGGTTTTCTGTTATCATTCTGGATTGAGGGAAGCAACTGGGAGCTCATCAAGACTGCACTGCCCCAGGCAGGAGGAGAGTACAGGTGAGTAATACACGACGAAATTTCCTTCCACCCTGTTCTGGATTTTTCCTAATTGCTTTTTAACTTTGTTGCTGTCAATCTGTGTTTGACTGTTTTCCAGAACTCCTATGAATTTTTCAGCTAATTTCTCTTTCTTTTCTTGTCTTTCCATGGGAGAGTTCAGTCCTCCCACCTCACCATTTTGCTGACATCACTGTACATGTTAAATTTTGTCTTCATAATGTTCTCGTGTATCAGTGCATCACAATTTCTGTTACTCTTTCCAAATTTGTTGCATTTTAATTTGTTTATAGGTTTTTCATTTATGAATGATGCAGAGAAGTTAGTAAATTAAATATGTATCAGTGACATTATGAGAGTACCCTAAAAGTTATATAACTAGCTACAAGGAATCAACACTCAAAGTCTCTTTGCACACTGTACATGGTATCCTAAGGCTATTAATAATTAACTTCCAATAAGCACTTTGCCAAAATGTCTTGTTTCAGTTTTCTGTTCAGGATTTCACCAGTCAGGTCTGTAAAGCATAATAATTTTGCTGTGGTAAATGTAAAAGTGGAAATGTATTTTCATTTGAAGTTTTGATTCTTTATTAAGGGGTAACATTTTGAAAAATGCTATTAAACACTTTCAGATTGTGTGATTTGTGTATGTGTGTGTGTTTGTACTGTAAGGTAGTTTTTTCAATTGATATTTGATTGAGATTGGGCTTCATAATAGAAAATTAAAAAATAATGTTGTTGGAAGTTTCTAGTCTAACTAATAGTCAATAATTGCTCACCCAATCTCATCATTATATAATATTAGAGGTTATGCTGATAAAAAGAATCAAACAAGTTAACTGTGTTCAATTGTCTCTGACTCCATGGGTACTAATTTAATTATGCTTCTCCTACAATGTCTCTCCCAACACTGGACAGTGCAACTGGGGGGTTTTGTTCTTGTTATTTATAACATTTGAAGGGAGAAGAAAAAAAATCCCAGTCTGCTTACTCAGAGGAGCAACAGACAATGGATCCCAAAGGCCAGAAGGTGAAGCTTAATGATGGCCACTTCATTCCTGTCCTGGGATTCGGAACCTATGCACCTCCAGAGGTAACAGTACTGGTTGTGGGTTGAGATATAAATAGCAGTGGATGTGACATGAGCAGAAGGGACTTGGGTTGTCAAGCCCTGAGCTCCTGTGTGACTCTGGGAGGGTCACATGGTTCCATCAACCAGGCTAGAACCATTTCCTATGAAAGAGGAGAAAGCATTCAGCCTTCACTCTGCATCATGGTCTGAGGCTGTGCTCACCTGCAGATTACTCTGGGTTTCCTTCCAGTTTCCATCTCTTTCCCAGCTTGGCAGAAGAGGTGAGACTCAGCTGTCAAGAATACTGTCAGCTGCTTTGCTTTGAAGGTGATTGCAACGGTGAGGTTTATCTGTATATTTAATGAATTCCAGAACTCTTTCCTCTTTCCAAAAAGCTATGACACAGAGAAGTATTTGAGGTGGGAGGTCCTGTAGATGAGGTGAATGAAAAATAATGGGAATGAATTGCTTTTACACTGTGGAGTGCCTGCTAGATGGCAGGCAAGAAACACTCCAGCTGTATTTTGCCTCATATTTCTGTTTCTGCTTGGAAATTTATCCTCAGAGAAAATCTACTGTAATTTGAGGGTAAAAGTTACTACCTTATTGGCCAGGTTTTGTAATGTTTTCTTGGGCTTCCCTGGGTAGTTCAAATGGTAAAGAATCTGCCTGCAATGTGGGAGATCTGAATTCTATCCCTGGGTCAGGAAGATCTTCTGGAGAAGGAAATGGCAACCCACTCCAGTATTCTTGTGGAGAATCCCGTGGACAGAGGAGCCTGATGGGCTACAGTCCATGTGGTCACAAAGAGTTGGACATGACTGAATGAATAACACTTTTTTTTTAATCTAAAAAAGTATTAAAAAAAAAGTATTATTCATTTATTCTTTTTTTTCCATTTATTTTTATTAGTTGGAGGCTAATTACTTTACAATATTGTAGTGGTTTTTGTCGTACACTGACAGGAATCAGCCATGGATTTACACGTACTCCCCATCCCAATCCCCCCTCCCACCACCCTCTCTACCCGATTCCTATGGGTCTTCCCAGTGCACCAGGCCCGAGCACTTGTCTCATGCATCCAACCTGGGCTGGTGATCTGTTTCACCCTAGATAATATACATGTTTCAATGCTGTTCTCTTGATTAACACTTCAAACTTTGAAATGGGAAAGATTCTGAATCATATAAAGAGAAATGGAATATTATTTAGCATTAAAATGAAGTTAATCCTGCCATTTGCAACTGCACAGATGGATGGTGAGAACTTTAAGGCAAGTAAAACAAGCCAGAAATAGAAAGACAAATACTGCATAATATCCTTGTAGCTAGAATCTAAAAAAAGTAGAACTCATAGAAGCAGAGAATAGAGGTGTGGTGACCAGAAGCTGACGTCAAGGCTGGGAAAAATGGTAAGTTGTCGGTCAAGGGTACAGACCACCAGTTATAAGATGAATAATCATGGAGACCTGATGAAAAGCACTGTGACTGTAGTTAAAAATAATGGGATATAGCTTTAGTTTTGTAGACTAGATCTTATGTCTTCTTACAAACACCCAAAAAAGTTAGGTGTGTGAGGTGATGGAACTGTTACCTAGGTTGATTTTGGTAATTCATTAAGAGTGGATATTTACATTGGTAAGAATAATCATGGGAAATGGCGGACTGGTTGAAGCTCAAACTTGAATCAAGCTCAAGCCGGGAGAAAGATCAATAACCTCAGAATGGAGATGACACCACCCTAATGGCAGAAGGGAAGAGGAACTAGAGAACCTCTTGATGAAGGTGAAAGAGGGAGTGAAAAGCTGACTTAAAATTAAACATTCAAAAAACTAAGGTCATGTTATTCAGTCCCATCACTTCATGGCAAATAAATGGAGGAGAAATGGAAATAGTGGCAGACTTTATTTTCTTGGACTCCAAATCATTGTGGACAGTGACTGTAGCCAGGAAATTAAAAGGCGATTGCTCCTCAGAAGAAAAGCTACGAGAAACCTAGACATCATCTTTAAAAACAGAGACATTGGCTTGTGGACAAAGGTCCATATAGCCAAAGCCATGGTTTTTCCAGTCGTTATGTATGGATGTGAGAGTTGGACCATAAAAGGATAGGCAGGAAAGAATTGATGCTTTTGAACTATGGTGTTTGAGAAGACTCTTGAGAATGCCTTGGACAGCAAGGAGATCAAACCAGTTAGCCCTAAAGGAAATCAACCCTGAGTATTCCTTGGAAGGACTGATGCTGAAGCTGAAGCTCCAATACTTTGACCACACAATACAAAGAGCCAATTCATTGGAAAAGACCCTGTTTCAGGAAAGGACAGAAGGCATGAGGAGAAGGAGGCAACAGAGGGTGAGACAGTTGGGTGGCATCATTGATACAATGGACATGAGTTTGAGCAAACTGCAGGAGATAATGAAATATAGGGAAACCTGGAGTGCTGCAGTCCGTGGGGTCAGAAAGGATTGAACAGGACTGAGTGACTGAACAAAAACAGTGACTTATATGAGAACATCTCTTTGTACACCTTGATTGCATACAGTTTTTATGTGGTGTATTCTTTGTGGCCTCACTGGTAGACAGAGGTCTTAGAAGCAATTACCTTGTTTCCTGATGCTTTTACCAGGCAACTTACACCTTTGTTCAGTTATCTGCAAAGATCTCACAGTATAAATCCTATCTGTGATTGCAATGTTATCCTGAGTCCTTTGGGTTCTACCAGCAAATCAATGAATCTGAAGGAGGTCTTGAGGTCTCTGATGCGCATAATCAACCACGATCACCTCAGGATGAATGGTTCCTGGGTGTCCACTTAATCACTGACCAGGAACATTCAGGGAAATCGTCAAGCATTCATCACCACACATACAGAACTAACCAAAGACACAAAGAAAAGTTGATGTTGGGAAGATGAAAGCTTGTTCCTAGCAATCTCTTAATCATGTGGATATTCAACTTCTACCTTTATTGCTTATGTAGGTTGCTAGGAGGGATGCTCTGGAATTCACCCCATTTGCAATAGAGGTTGGGTTTCGCCATATTGACTGTGCTCATGCTTACCAAAATGAAGAGCAGATAGGCCAGGCCATTTGGAGCAAGATTGCAGATGGCACTGTGAAGAGAGAAGACATATTCTGCACTTCAAAGGTACTGTGTGTGTTGTGTGTGTGCACATGTGTACGAGTGATTGTGCCCAGGTGACAATTATATAATAGGATCCTTTGGTGAAGAGTTGCTTGGTGAACTATGCTTATTGGTAAATACCTAAAGTATTAGAGTTCCCTGGTGGTTCAATGCTTAAGACTTGGCACTTTAATGCCGTGTGCCTGGATTTGATCCTTGGTTGGGGAAGTAATATCAGACAGGCCTTGCAGTAAGGCCAAAATAAGTTACCTAAAGTATTCTTAATACAACTGTTTTTCTTTAACCTCTGCAGCTGTGGTGCACATCCTTTCGACCAGAGTTGGTCCAACCAGCCTTGGAAAAGTCACTGAAAAGTCTTCAACTGGACTATGTCGATCTCTATATTATGCATTATCCACTGGCTCTGAAGGTTAGAAATTTGTGTGATCACATCAGTGTTACATTTTGTGTTAGAATGTGCATCAACTTGCATGGATGGTTGAATTAAGATTTTTCTTAGTTGGTTGAAGGGTTGATTACACTAGAATAGAATCCTCCAAATAATCATTTGTGATCATCTTTTTACTGAGTTTCTTTGAATCCCTTACATGCCTTCCAGAGAAAAGAGTTAATATTCTGAGATTCTCTGCCAGAGAAACTTGAGAAAATAGAACTAGGTTAGTTCTGCACACACTTCTTGTTATGACTCCTGAGTGCCTGGGGATTTCATGAACCAAGAGTTTGGTGCATCCGTGGTGAGCATGACACTGCCTTACATTGAACATGATGAGTTTATCTTGTCTTTCACCCTTTCAAGTTGAGCATATTTGGTGGTGCTCCTTCTGGGTGCATCTAAACCTCGTACCTATACAGGGACTTGGAATTACTTTCCTGCACTCTTCCTAGTCTTCAGATGCGGTTTGTAGACTGCACTTATCCATTAAGAAAGGTTTACTTAGAATACTTGATTTCAAGTCACAGAAATCAGCTCAAACCACCCAATGCAAAATAGCTTAGTGGTCTACATAGATGGCAAGTTCCAGCCACAGACAGAAATGATGGTTGCAGTACTCTAAATATGTGTCTCCTTTTCTTATCCCTTATAAGGGCACTACTCATGGTTTACTTTATTTTTACTGAACATTTTCCATTGGTGGAAAATTTGACCTTGGAGCAGCTCGAGGCTCATGGTCATGTATATATGAGAGCATGTCTGGGTCTTCCGCATTCCATATCAACCTAATGAAAGCCTTGCTGATTCATGTGCCTGTCCTAGGGCACTTGATGCTCAGAGGGAAAAAAGAGTCTGATTATCTAGACCAGGTCAAGATAGCAAATTTTATTCTGGAAATAAAGCCATGTAACTTACTGCCACTTCCAGCTCATAGAGGCATTTGGAAACAGGCAAGTACAAGAACAGACAAAATTTACAGAAGTCACAGGAAGTCCCTTTTAGGACCTAGAAGAATTGTACTTATTACAACATATATTAAATGTAAGATATTAGAATAAGTCTCCCTCCTAAAGACATTGCTTATATATACAAATCACTTTGCAAATATTATCTAGTATCTAGAAAGTTGTAAACCTGCCTCAAGCAGTTTTAATCCCTGGTGTCAGGCAGCCTTGCTAACTGTGGAGAAATTATTTTGTGATGTCTCTAAAATGACTGCTTCTGTTATAGCCAGGGGACGAATTATATCCAAAAGATGAAAATGGAAAACTGATAGCTGACTCGGTGGATTTCTGTCGCACATGGGAGGTGAGTACGAGGAGTAGAGAGACCAGGGGGGAGCCAGGAGAGTGGGAACCTCCTTCACTTCTTCCACCTGTGAGAATGGGCCGTGGACCATCAGAGTCAGCAGTTCATGAATCTAAGGGCTGGGATGCTGGGTTTGTGGGGAGGAAACCATTGCTGAAATGTTTACAGAGAGGAATGGAGGAGGAGAATATGGGACAATGCAGACAGTCATCTCTTTCCTTCTGTGTGATATGTCTTTTCCAGGGTTCAAGGAGCAAACAGTATTTCTTTTTATATCATGTCTTCTTCCCCTCTTTCCTTCTTGATAATCGGTGCTAATTCTTGATGGATGATGGTGATTACCGATGTTTTTCAGCATTTATTCTTGCTCTATCATTCCATGTAATTGTTCTCCATCCCTCCCTCCCAGGCCCTGGAGAAGTGTAAGGACGCAGGGTTGGCCAAATCCATCGGGGTGTCCAACTTCAACCACAAGCAGCTGGAGAAGATCCTGAACAAGCCAGGGCTCAGGTACAAGCCCGTCTGTAACCAGGTGAGCAGCTCGGCTCCTCTCCCTCCTGCCCTTCAGAACCTCCTTCTTGCCCTGGAGCCTGATGTCTGTCTGTCCTCACCTCCTGTTCATCTGGCCATTGTGGACAGAAGATTCTAAACAGCTGAGTTCCTGTCTGGATGATGTGTATAAAATCCAAAATGGTATCTCTGTCTGTATGTCTAGGTGGAAAAGTGCAGAGATCTTCCTGGTAGAACCCAGAAGTAGAGGAAGGAGGTATTTCCCCGAGATGAAAGGATGGCCAGATGACAGGGTGAAAGTGCCCTGGAGCGAACTTTGTACAGGAAGGAAAACCATGAAAATGTGGAATGGGAAATAAATTGATAAAGAGGCAAATCAGCTGAGATGCTGTTGAGGGTTTGTGTGGGGTTCTGATGGCTGAATCCTTAATCTTGGTGTCGCAGTGTTTATAAGTCTTTAACAGGGAGCACAGTTGAGAAAAATGTGTTGGTATGATGAAAATCATTCAGGTTAGAGAATGATGTTAAAGGCTCATTGTGATGCTAACACTCTATGAATGTTACTCATGAATATCTACTCAAATGTAGAGCCTATCTTTTGGTTAGTCAATCTCGGACTGGTTCTCCCGTCTATGTCTATCATAAATCAAGTGTATATACAAACTTTTCTCTATTTCTCTGTTGATATTGATGTTTCCAATTTACATTTAATGTTATAGTTTTTCCTTTATCATTTTTTAAACTTTTTTCCTTTCTCTGTCATTTAATATTACATTTCCATAATATGTGACACTCCTTTCTATTGGTTTTCTACAGGTGGAATGTCACCCTTATCTCAATCAGAGGAAACTGTTGGATTTCTGCAAGTCACATGATATTGTTCTTGTTGCCTATAGTGCTCTGGGATCCCAAAGAGTAAAAGAATGGTATTGAACTCTAATGAAAGCAACGGGGAGTTTATGTAAAATTCAATTTTTGATGAGATAGTTTAAATCATACAATACTCAGATAACTCTCATAGGCAGAGGGGAGAGAGAGGAGTAATGGAATGAATTCTTCTCTTTTATCTTCCCATCACCCAGCCAATTTTTCTAGATTGTATTAGCTTGTCAATTCATGAATAACAAATATTTGCATTATAATCTATATATAATCCCCCAGTTAAGACCAGTGACACAAGCTTATGTCATGATTTACTTACTAACTAATGAACACATTTTTCAAAATAGGTGTTCCAAGGTTCACTTACCTTATGTCTAAAGTTGAGATAATAGTATTTAACTCCTAGGTTTCTATCACGATTGAAAAAAAGTTCAATTTGAACCATTTTTGTAAGCATGTATAGTAGAATAATGATGAAATAAATGTCTCTTATTTTGAGACCTCTCAATTTTTATCAATACCTTAGAAAAAGTGAAATTTACAAGCAATTCTTGGTCTTTCCTTCTGCTTCTCTATTCATGCCCTTGATTATATAAGAAAAAACACCCCTGAAAATTAAAGGGAAAAAAACCCATGAGTTTGGCAGTCCTGTCTCAACTCAATATTGCCTCTGAGTCACCTGCAGAGTTTTATAAACACAGAGTAGGAGGTGACACAGTTGAGGTTCTGATTCAGTTTGTTTTCAGCTCAGCCATGGAATTTGTATTTCTTACACGATCCCAGTTGATAGTGATGATGCTGGTCAATGAACTATACTTTGAGAAGCCCTGGTCTAGAATGAACCTCTTGTTCTGTTTGGGAAAATATTCAGAAACTGAGTATTTAGTCTCAGCTCCTCAGCATTTCTGAATTTGCTTCCAGGGTGAACCTGAACCACCCCGTTCTCTTGGAGGACCCAGTTCTCTTTGCCATTGCCCAAAAGCACAAGAAAACCCCAGCTCTGGTTGCCCTTCGCTACCAGATACAACGTGGGGTTGTGGTTCTGGCCAAGGGTAACAACAAGGAGTGGATCAAAGAGAACATGCAGGTGATGACGAGTGGGGCTGTGGGCAGAGGGCTCCTGGGGAATATCCTTCACGAGGGTCATTCTTTGTCCAGCCCTCAGACTATCTTTGGGCCAAAACGAGTTACCTGATCTTTCCCTGTGTGTGAATGCCTGGTAGTTTTCTCCTCCTGCTGTGGCAACAGGAGAGGCATTATGACTGGAGAGGGTTATGGTTGGACAGAAAATGGAGATTTTAGCTTGAGCATTACATTTGCAATGTATTCTGTCACTTTGTGCAAATGACATAATATTTTCTTCATTCTTAATTATGCAATTGCATTTTGTGATTTTTTTTATACTCTTTGAACTGCTCTAATAAAGCACCATAGGTTGAATGGCTGAGAAAAAAATTGGAATTTGTTTCTCACAGTTCCGAAGCTGGAGATCTGAGATCAGAGTGCCTGTGTGGTCAGGTGAGGCTGCTGCTCCAAGTCACAGGTTACTCCTTATATCTTAACATGGTGGAGGGGGCAAGGACCTCCCCCAATTCTCTTATATGAATATGATGTTGTTTAAATCTCATTCATGAGGGCTCCACCATCATGATGTAATCACCTCTCAAAGGATTCATTTCTAACAGCATCAACATGTGAATATGAAGGCAGAAAAATTATGGCAGTGATATTTAACTTCCAAATCATTGTGTTTTTGTTTTGCCTTTCCCTGAATACTAACAAGATTTCATCTTCATGCATTTAATCTTCTTGAGTTTCTGTCTTTGTGAAGTTCCTCTTCAAGACTTTGTACATTTTTCTAGGTTGTCTATACTTTGTTTTCTGTGTAGGAGACCATTACTGTACCTATAGTCATAACTGTATGGAAACTCCCCAGTTTCAGGATTTAATGCAGAGATGATTTATGCGTCTCTTGATTCTGTGGTTTGACAATCAACCTGCACTCAGCTAAGCTGTCGTCCTCTAGGCTGGGCTCTCCTGTGCTTTTGCAGTTCAATGCCGAGCAGCTGGGCAGTTCTGCTTTAGCAGGTGGACGAGGCTCCTGTCAGAGGAGCCTCCACCCTTCTCTGTATAGTTTTTATGAATATTTGACTAGACTGGGACCACTAACCTGGTTTTCATCTCAGCACAGTGCTATGATCCCAAGTCAGTGATTAGGGAAATAGTCCTCTTCCTGTCTGGGCTCAGATCTGGGTCATCTCTTCTTCTGGGAAACATCATTGTCCAATGCCGGTTATAGGTCAGGCCAAGTAAGGGGAATGGAAATTGTCCCCTGATCAATTGTTTTTGTGTTTCCATTTAATTTTGTTTCTGTAATCTAGCTGGAACTATTTATCTAAGAAAATATGAAAATGGATGCACACATTTTTAAGTATATTTAAATGTAAAGCTAAGGTTTCATATTTCCTCACAGATTTTCATTGTCAACTCAGTCATATATCAAGTATCCATAAGTACATTTCTGTTGTCTCTTTTCTATTTAACTATTCAGCTTTCTGCATCATGTTATTAAAGTGGAAAAATAAGTTTTGCTTTTCGGAATGGTTATTTTTTATTTTTTAAAGCTGTCTTGGCTGCTTTTGATTAGCTGTTCTTTTATTTAACATTTAGTATAACTTTACCAACTTCTAGGAAAGAATACATGCTCAAGTCTTTGGTTCATGTTGCATTGAAACATTAGATCACTTTGGAGAAAATGAATTTCTTTACAAAATTGAGCTTTCCATTTCATGACTATGATGTGAATTTTTAATTACTTAGGTGTTCTTTAATGTTAAAACACTTTTCATAAGTTTCTCCACTAAGGCATTTGCATAAAGTTTTTGTTAGATTTATTCATAGATAATGAGTAAGTTTGATATCAGATTCCTGAACAGGCTTTCAAGGGGGAGCCTCCTCCCTACACTACTTTAGCTGATCACTGTCACCCTTACAGCATGTTGGAAAGAGTTAATCAGTTTAATGTTTGCTCAATTGCAATTATTGAGATAGGAGTGGCTGAAGGCAGTGTGATTGGAAAAGAATGATTTTAGTTTGTTTTCTGTCTGAAGTGATTCACTTAGAAAGATAAAGGACTGATGCACTGTAATGTTTGTGAGGTGGACAGAGAAGGAGACGATGTGGGAAGGAGAGGTGAGAACTCAGCCGAGGTTCCCAGGCTTGTTCTCCTGAAAGCTGAGGACAGACGCGGCTTCCCTGCCCCCTCTTCTTGTCTCCATCCAGCTGGAAAATCCTCCAGTCCCCAGGGGGAGACTGGCTCCTTGAGGGAGAGGTAATGTGATTGTTCCTTCCTTCCAGGTGTTTGACTTTGAACTGACTCCAGAAGACATGAAAGCAATTGACGGCCTCGACAGAAATATAAGATATTGTGATTTTCAACTGTAAGTGACTTGCAGATGTTTCACCCACACACTGTTTTCTGTAGCAGGTGGGTCAGCAGGGGAAATAAGTTTTTCAAAAGCATAATTCTAGAAAGACAGTGCTGATTTCCTGCTTAGGAGTAACCAGGGACTTTCTGCAGACCTCACACCAGAGATTTCCTCCAGGGTTCCGTCTTTGATCAACAGCAGTGTGATGGGCTCAGGACAACTCATCAGTAAAATCCCCAGAGTTGACATCGTGGTGAATTCACTCCTTTGTGCTCCCATTCCCTGTGCCTGGTGCACCTCCTCTCAGTGCTCAGAACCCAGGGAACACAAAGGGCACAGTGCCTGTAGCCAACTATTCTTTCAGCGACCTGTGAACATGGTTAATCTTTATTTCTTTTTACATCAGGGGAAAATGATTATAGTAATAATAACTATGTATTAATGAATCCGAAGGATTACATTCTTGTTTTCTTCTGTTAGTCGCTTATTCACGCCCAAATCTTGGGACTTTGTGGAATGAATCGCAACAGGCTCCTCAATCCATGGGATTCCCCAGGCAGAAATGCTGGAGTGGGTTGCCATTTCCTTTTCCAGGGAACCTTGGGGAACTCCTGCTTGGCAAGTGGATCCTTTACCACTGAGCCACCTGGGAAGCCGGCATTCATGTTAATCCTGTGAACACAATTATAAAATGTATTGTTGACATTTTTATTGAGGAGGGTCTCATGAAGGCCAACGTGCAACAGTGCTGTGAAGTCACATGGGCCTGCTCATAAGTGTCTGGTGGATATTCTCATCAATGGGCATTTCTTTTCCAAGACACCATCCATTTCTTTCCAATTGATCTCTTCAATGATGTTTTTTCCCTATTACAACTCCCATATCCTCATTCCTGTTATCTCACAAAGCTGAATTACCAGTAGATCCTGAGCTTAACTGACCCTCCAGTGAGTGACTTCTGGGTCCTTAGCTGGACACACCCAGATAGGATCATCTGGGTCTCTGGTTTCTTGAGTAAAGACTCACCCCAGTTTAGCTTTTGTCCATCAGAAGTCCTTGGTGGCTTGAAAAATCCCATGGACAAAGGAACCTGGTGGGTTACAGTCCATGGCGTCACAAACAGTCAGATGTGACCGAGCAACTAAGCACACTTTAGAAGTCCATCCCCTGGGGAGCCCCCACCTCCTTGACTTTGACTTAGTCACTAACATGATTCCAGTGATTAATTACTGCAGGAGAATATTGGGACTGAAGAGACAGAAGAGAAATTTGGAAGGGAGTTTAGAGAGAAGGGAATACAAATTATTGGTTAACAATGATTATGCTTCAAATGAAAGATCCCAAAACTCTCCCTATTGTTTGTAAAGCTATATCATGATTCTGACAAGTGTGGAAGTCACTCAGTCGTGTCCAACTCTTTGGCACCCCAAGGACTATACAGTCCATGGAATTTTCCAGGCCAGAATACTGGAGTGGGTAGCCTTTCCCTTCTCCAGGGGATCTTCCCAACCCAAGGATTGGTCTAGGTCTCCCACATTGCAGGCAGATTCTTTACCAGCTGAGCCACTATCATGTTCTGATAAAAGACATCATAATTGAAGAAAAGTGGATAGTTGCATTTCTATACTTAAAGACTTTTAAGTATAACTGTATATTCTCTTTCATTAGGCTGTGAATGCCTAGACTTACACATCTTTGTGGGCTTGGGTCAACAGCACAGCTCCTGGCACTTGGAATAATTCAGAATTCACTTTTGAATGAATTGAATTGAAAAAGACATTTTCAGAAAGAAAAGTAGAAACACGGAAAAAAAGGAAAACAGCAGTAATACTAATTGCTGAATAACCAATGTTTTAACATAGTACAGTATAGATTAAGACAATAACAATCCCACTCTGCTCTATGATTATTCAGGTGCACATGGTATCTCTCCAATAGATAAGAAGTTCCTTAATGGAGACACTCTGTTTTGGGGGTGCTCAATATCAACTTATCAATGGATTTGTGGAAAAGATAAGCTAATTTGTTCACTGCAACCCTTATCATCTAGGGACGGAAGTTCCACTTGTGTCTGAAATGATCTCCATAGCTAGACCCAGGTCTTGTGCCTTCTTGGAAATTGTAACCTGAATCAAACTGCGTATCACTGTGGAGTGAATATTACACGTGAATGTTGGGGCTGGACGTACAGGTGCAGTGTGCACATGGAGCAGACACCTGCATGTGTGCTTGTTGGGGAGGGTGGGGAGAAGGAGGGATGTGTTTGTAGATTGAGAGTGTCAGCCCATCCTGACTGTCTCCACAGAGTAATGCTCTCTCTGACAATATGACAGATTTAATAAATTAATCCTCTTCCTTCTCTTTCAGGGGTGTTGGTCACCCTGAGTTTCCATTTTCTGAAGAATATTGACTCTTAGTCTTCCTTCTGGATCTTCAAGAATTTCTTGCTTCTAGGGGATGGGATTTTTGTACTTGGTGGAGGTGCTTAAATGCAGTGTCCGAATGTTTGAAAGCTTGACTTTCCTTAAAAAAAGAAAAATAGTTTATGAAACAATAAAGACTTCAAAGTAAGAATACTCTTTCTTTCTGATATTTGAAAAAACATGCAAATTGCAGAAAATTTGGAAAACAGAAGGGAAAGGATTGGAAATAAAAATAAGCTATGATTAAACCATTTGCTAATACTTAACTTTGGTGCATTTTCTTTATGAATCCTATGCAAATGTCTATGTGTGTTTATATACAAAGACAAATAATCTTCAATCTGCAGATTGTATGTTTATTTTTTAACAGCATAATTATCTTGATAAGCTAACAATATGATTTTAAAAAATCCAGTATTATATTTTTTATTGTAAAGCAACACATCTTATTCATTTATTTAATTTCTTAATTGTCTGCCCATGCTTAGCATTTTGATGAGTTCTTATATATTCTCCTAGTATTTCATTAGTTGCCATTCACTCTCATTCAGCAAAGCTTTTTACTGAATGTTCTTTAGTAATATATTGTTTTATCAATAAATGTTAATTAAAATGAGAACTTCTTTTTCTTTTAAAATGAGAAATTCTTGGGTTTATAGTCTAGTGGAGGATAAGACAGTAAATGAAATCAGGAGAATTTAGCTGTTAGAAATGGGTAAGTGCCTGTTGAGAAAATTCATCACAATCTCTTGCATTTCTGTACATCTGTTAGGCAGAAACACCAACTTCCCTACATCCCACACAACTTTTCAATTGTACAAGAAGTAGCCTTGAAAGAGAGATCGTGACTCCCTTCATTTCTCTGGAACACGAAACACTAAATTCAGGAAGGAAGAGTGTTCACGTAACATTTAAGGGCCAGCAAGTCAGCTGATGTGGGTGAAGTTTAGTGAGGAAAGAAGACAGGAGTTAAGACAAGCCAGAGAGCCAGTGGGGCCAGTGGGGCCAGTGGGGCCAGTGGATCTGTGTCACGTAGGCATTTAAAAGGACTTTACTGTGAGAGGAATGGAGAATGAAATTTTGCGTTTTGAGCTGAGCAGTTACACGAACAGACATGAGTTTTAAAAAAATCAACCTGGTTGTTATGTTGAGAAAAAAAGAGAAAAAAGAGCCCTCTTTTAGGACTCTATAGGAATTTAGGTGAGAGATGATGTTGGCTTGGACCACAGAAGGAGCAATAAATATGGTCAGAGTTGTTAGAATAGGGATTTATTTTAAGGGAAGCATGAATTAGACTGTCTAACATGTTGGACATCCAGTTAAAGGAAAAGGGGGATCAAAGTTGACTCCAGATGTTTGTGGCTAAGGGACAGGAAATGGAGATGCCATTTTCTCAGATGGAGACAATGTAGGGGAGCACACTTTTGTGGGAAGATTAGGAGTTCCATTATAGATCTGTATTTTGAGATGCCTTTAGGTACCCAAGTGAAGATGCATGCATACAGTTGGACATAGAATTCTATCAGAGAAAAGGTTTAGATAAAATATTTAATTTGTGGTTTGTTAATTTTAGTTGCCTCTTAAAGCCACGAGACTAGACAATCAGAGATATGTTATACAGTGAGTGGTATAGATAAGGAAGTTAAGCTTCATGAGAACCCAGTATTAAGAAGGTGATTAAAAAAAAAAATATGGAGGAACCTGCAAAAGAGGCTGAGAAGGACTGGTGAGTGAGGAAGGAGGGGTTGTTCTTAGAAGGCATGTGAAGCAGATGTTTGGAAGATAAAAGAGACCAATGCTAACAAGGGGACAAGTCAGAGAAGACTGAAACTGACCACTGGATTGGGCAGTTAACCTTGGCAAGGTCAAGTGCAGCTTTGATAGAGTGGTGAAGGCAAACCCTGAGTAGGGTGGGTTCAAGAAATGGTGCAAGAGACCAATGAGAAGCAGAGTATACACAGTTTTCAAAGACTTTGCTGTAATGAGAACGACAGAATTGCGCAGTCTCTGAGGAGAAAAGTGGAATCAAGAGACAAGTTTCCCTGATGCAGCAGATGACTGCCTGCCTCTGAGGTTGGAGGAACAGTCCAGCAGAGAGAGGAAAACCTATGATGCAGCAGATGAAGGTGGGGCTGACTTGAACCACCTCTGTATTAGTTACTGTTGCTGCTTCAACAAATGACCAAAACCTTTGTGGATGGAAACAAAAATAATGCATTATTTTATATTTCTGGGGGTCAGAAATTAAAAATCTGGTTCCGTGGGCTAAAGTTGAAGTGTCAGCAGGCATGCTTTCTTTTCTGGAGGTTGTAGGGGAAAATCTGTTCTCTTGCTTTTTCCAACTCCTAAAGACCAGGTCTTGTGTTGTTGGAAGAGGGTATTTGCTAAGACCAGAGCATTCTCTTTGTAACTCTATTTAGTCTTTGCCCTGCTTCATTTGTAACTCCAAGGCCAAACTTGCCTGTTACTTCAGGTATCTCTTGACTTCTTACTTTTGCTTCACAGTCCTCTATGATGAAAAGGACATTTTTGTTTTTTTTTGGTGTTGGATCTAGAAGGTCTTGTAGGTCTACAGAACCATTCAACTTCAGCTTCTTTGGAATTCGAAGTTGGGGCATAGACTTGGATTACTGTGATGCTGAATGGTTTGTTTTGGAAATGAACTGAGATCCTTCTGCTGTTTTTGAGATTGCACTCATGTACTGCATTTCAGACTCTTCTCTTGACAATGAGGGCTACTCCAATTCTTCTAAGGGATTCTTGCTCACAGTAGTAGATATAATGGTCATCTGAATTAAATTTGCCCATTCCAGCCCATTTTAGTTCACTGATTCCTAAAATGTTGATGTTTACTCTTGCCATCTCCTGTTTGACCATATCCAATTTACCTTGTTTCATGGACCTAATATTCCAGCTTCCTATGCAATATCATTCTTTAAAGCATCAGACTTTACTTTTACCACTAGACACACCCACAACTGGGTGTTTTTCTGTGTTGGCTCATCCTCTTCTTTCTTTCCACTGGTACATTTCTGTTCTTCCTTAGTAGCATGTTGGGCACCTACTAACCTGGTGTGTTCATCTTTTAGTGTCATATCTTTTTGCCTTTTCATACTGTTAATGGGGTTCTTAAGGCAAGAATGCTAAGTGGTTATCCATTCCCTTTTCCAGTGAACCGCATTTTATTAGAACTCTCTACCAGGACCTGTCCATTGTGGGTGGCCCTGGATGGCATGACTTATAGACTGAGCGACTGAACTGAACTGATAGCTACTGGAGTTACACAAGGCTTTGATCCATCTGATTATTTTGGTTAGTTTTCTGTGATTGCAGTTTTCATTCTGGAGGCCATAGTATTGAGATTCTTGCTCCTTCTGTCTGCCCTGTGATGGATGAGGATAAGAGGCTTGTGCAAGCTACCTGATGGGAGGGACTGGCTGTGGGGAAAACTGAGTCTTGCTCTGGTGGGCAGGGCCATGTTCAGTAAATCTTTTATGCAATTTTCTGCTAATGGGTAGGACTGTGGTTCCTCCCTGTACTAGGGAAATCAACTAGGCAATTCAGGTCAGTTCAGTTCAGTCGGTCAGTGATGTCTGACTCTTTGTGACCCCGTGGACTGCAGCACACTAGGCTTTCCTGTCCATCACCAAGTCCTGAAGCTTACTCAAACTCACGTCCATCGAGTCAGTGATGCCATCCAGCCATCTCATCCTCTGTCGTCCCCTTCTCCTCTCACTTTCAATCTTTCCCAACATCAGGGTTTTCCCCAGTGAGTCAGTTCTTCACATTACATGGCCAAATTATTGGAGTTTCAGCTTCAGAATCAGTCCTTCCCATGAATATTCAGGACTGATTTCCTTTAGGATGGACTGGTTGGATCTCCTTGCAGTCCAAGTGATTCTCAAGAGTGTTCTCCAACACCACAGTTAAAAAGCATCAATTCTTCAGTGTTCAGCTTCCTTTATAGCCCAACTCTCACATCCATACATGACTACTGGAAAAACCAAAGCTTTGACTAGATGGCCTTTTGTTGGCAAAGTAATGTCTCTGATTTTTAATATGCTGTCTAGGTGTGTCACAGCTTTTCTTCCAAGGAGCAAGTGTTTTTTTAATTTCATGGCTGCAGTCACCATCTGCAGTGATTTTGGAGCCCCCCAAAATAAAGTCTCTCACTGTTTCCATTGTTTTCCCATCTATTTGCCATGAAGTGATGGGAGCAGATGCCATGATCTTAGTTTTCTGAATGTTGAGCTTTAAACCTTTTTCACTCTCCTCTTTCACTTTCATCAAGAGGCTCTTTAGTTCTTCTTTGCTTTCTGCCATAATGGTTGTGTCATCTGCATATCTGATGTTATTGATATTTTTCCCAGCAATCTTGATTCCAGTTTGTGCTTCATCCAGCCCAGCATTTCTCATGATGTACTCTGCATATAAGTTAAATAAGCAGGGTGACGATATACAGCCTTGATGTACTCCTTTCCTGATTTGGAAACTGTCTGTTGTTCCATGCCCATTTCTAACTGTAGCTTGTTGCCCTGCATATAGATTTCTCAGGAGGTAGGTCAGGTGGTCTGGTATTGCCATCTCTTGAAGAATTTTTGACAGTTTGTTGTGATGGCCATTCAGGTATGACCTAAATCAAATGGCTATACAATGGAAGTTTCAAATAGATTCAAGATTAGATCTGATACAGAGTGCCTGAAGAACTGTGGATGGAGGTTCATAACATTGTACAGTAGACAGTGACTGAAACCATCACCAAGAAAAAGAAATGCAAGAAGACAAAATGGTTGTCTGAGAAGACATTACAAATACCTGAGAAAAAAGGAGGAGTGAAAGGCAAAGGAGAAAGGGAAATATATAGGCAACTGAAGAGGATATATATAGGCAATGTAGAGTTCTGAAGACTGGCAAAGAGAGATAAGAACACCTTCATAAGTGAACAGTGCAAAGAGATAGAATGAAACAATAGAATGAGAAAGACTAGAGATCTCTTCAGAAAATTAGAGATACCAAGGGAAAATGTCATGCAAAGGTGGGCACAGTAAAGGACAGAAACAGTATGGACCTAAAAGAAGCAAAAGAGATTAAGAACAGATGGCAATATGACCCAGCAATACCACTTCTGGGCATACACACTGAGGAAACTAGATCTGAAAGAGACACGTGCACCCCAATGTTCATTGCAGCACTGTTTATAATAGCCAGGACATGGAAGCAACCTAGATGCCCATCAGCAGATGAATGGATAAGGAAGCTGTGGCACATATACACCATGGAATATTACCCAGCCGTTAAAAAGAATTCATTTGAATCAGTTCTAATGAGATGGATGAAACTGGAGCCCATTATACAGAGTGAAGTAAGCCAGAAAGATAAAGAACATTACAGCATACTAACACATATATATGGAATTTAGAAAGATGGTAATGATAACCCTATATACAAAACAGAAAAAGAGACACAGAAGTACAGAACAGACTTTTGAACTCTGTGGGAGAAGGCGAGGGTGGGATGTTTTGAAAGAACAGCATGTATATTATCTATGGTGAAACAGATCACCAGCCCAGGTGGGATGCATGAGACAAGTGCTCGGGCTTGGTGCACTGGGAAGACCCAGAGGAATCGGGTGGAGAGGGAGGTGGGAGGGGGGATTGGGATGGGGAATACATGTAACTCTATGACTGATTCATGTCAATGTATGACAAAACCCACTGAAATGTTGTGAAGTAATTAGCCTCCATCTAAAAAAAAAAAAAAAAACAGATGGCAAGAATAAACAGAAGAATTAACTACAAATGTCTTAATGATCCAGATAACCACTATGGTGTGGTCACTTACCTCCAGCCAGACATCCTGGAGTGTGAAGTCTAGTGGGGCTTAGGAAGCATTACTGTGAACAAAGGTGGTGGAGACGATGGATTTCAAGCTGAACTATTTTAAATCCTAAAAGATGATGACATTAAAGTGTTGCACTCAATTTACCAGCAAATTTGGAAAACTGTAGAAAATGTCAGTTTTCATTTCAATCTCAAAGAAGGGCAATTGCAAAGAATGTTCAAAATATGGTAAATTGCACTCTTTTCACATGCTAACAAATTAATGTTCAAAATCCTTCAAGCTAGACTTCAACAGTATGTGAACCAAAGACTTCCAAATGTACAAGTTGGATTTAGAAAAGGCAGCGGCCCAGAGATCAAATTGCCAGCATCCATGGGATCATAGAAAAAGCAAGAGAATTCCAGAAAATATTCACTTCTCCTCACTGACTATGCTAAAGTCTTTGGCTGTGTGGGTCACAACAAACTGTGGGAAATTCTTAAAGAGATGGGAATACCAGACTACCTTACTAGCCTCCTGAGAAACCTGTATGCAGGCCAAGAAGCAACAGTTAGAATTGGATATGAAACAATGGGCTGCTTCAAAATTGGGAAAGAAGTATGTCAAGGCTGTTTATTCTTGTATCCTGCTTATTTAACTTATATGCAGAGTACATCATGTGAAATGCAGAACTGGATGAATCACAAGTTGGAATAAAGATTTCCAGGAGAAATATCAGTAACCTCAAATATGCAGGTGATACTACCCTTCTGGCAAAAGTGAGGAGGAACTGAAGAGCCTCTTGATGAAAGTGAAGGAGAAGAGTGAAAAAGTTGGTTTAAAACTCAACATTCAAAAACTCAGATTATGGCATCTGGTCCCATAACTTTATGGGAAATAGATAGGGAAAAAATGGAAACAGTGACAGACTTCATATTCTTGGGCTAAAAATCAATGTAGACTGTGACCACAGCCAGGAAATTAGAGACATTTGCCCCTTGTAAGAAAAGCTATGAGAAGCCTAGACAGCATGTTGAAAAGCAGAGACGCTACTTTTCTGACCAAGGTCCATAGCGTCAAAGCTGTGGCTTTTCCTGTAGTCACATATGGATGTGAGAGTAGGACCATAAAGAAAGCTGAGCACTGAAGAATTGATGCTTTTGAACTGTGGTGCTGGAGAAGACTCTTGGGAGTCCCTTGGACTGAAAGAAGATCAAACCAGTCAACCCTGAAGGAAATCCTAGTTCCAACCCTGATATTTATTGAAAGGACTGATGCTGAACCAGAAGCTCCAATACTTTGGTCACCTGATGCTAAGAGCTGACTCATTAGAGAGACCCTGATTTTGGGCAAGATTGAAGGCAGGAGGAGACGGGCTGACAGATGACGAGATGGCTGGAGGACTTCATTGACTCAATGGAAATGAATTTGAGCAAACTCTGGGAAATAGTGAGGACAGAGGGTGTAGTCCATAGGGTGCTGTAGTCCATAGGGTGCTGCAGTCCATAGGGTGGCAAAGAGTTGGACACAACTGAGAGACTGAACACCTCATTTTTTGTATTGTAGACTCTTCTGCCCTCTTCAGAGACAGCACATCACATCTTGGAGTCTCTTTTCTAATGCTCCTAACTTTCCACCTTCTCTTCGACTACAGTCCTCCCAGGTCCCAGGACTTTGTGATTACACTAGGGTGACCCAGGTAATCCAGGAACATCCCCTGTCTCATGGTTTAAATAACCTTTGATTAGTAGTACCCTGACCAGGTTCAGAACCTGTGCCCCCTGCAGTGGAAGCACAGAGTCCTCATCACTGGAACCACCAGGGAAGTCCCAGGTTCAGAAAGATTTTACCCAT
The DNA here is from genome assembly GCF_033118175.1 of Dama dama. Taxonomy (NCBI): domain Eukaryota; kingdom Metazoa; phylum Chordata; class Mammalia; order Artiodactyla; family Cervidae; genus Dama; species Dama dama. The sequence continues at coordinate 43,661,941 of NC_083703.1, forward strand.
AATTTCACCACATACATTTTGCACCCCTTTTCCTTTATCTTCTCCTTCTGGAACCCCTATCATGTGAATGTTTTTATGTTCTATTCCCTAGATAGAGAAGCATTCATAATTACTATTCTGAATTCTGGTAAATGAATTATTTTGGTAAATTATTCATCTCTATCTCTTTAGTGGATTTTTTCAGGTGTTTTTCTTATTGTTTCATTTGAGACAAATTCCTCTGTCTTCTCACTTTGCTTTACTTTCTCTGTCTCTATGAAATTAGGTGAAAAAGTTTCCTGATTTGTTCTTACAGCGGTGTCCTTGTGTGGATGCATCTTTGCGCAATCTGTGTGCCCAGATGCTTTGGGGCAGAGCTGGAGCTGAGGTGGGCAGGGTCACCCCTTCCCAGGGCATGCTGGCAACTGTCACCTTGATGGGAGGGGTTGGGGGAGGCAAGAACCAGAGCCCAGTGTGAGCAAAGGCTTCTCCTGTGTTCACTGACTGTCCCAACCCTACTGGGCTAGGTAGGTCCCAATAGGCTGGAGCAGAAGCCATGAAGGTTGGCCTCAATTTAGTTCCACCCCTTGTAAGTGTGCACCCCCTCCCCATCCCTGACGCTGGCACCTTTGCCCCAGAGGGGAGCAGAGCTGGAGGAAGGTATGCTGGAGCAGGCCCTGGCATGGATGCCCATGCATGTGGTGCAGCCCTGGCACACTTGTCAGAGCTCCAGACCCTGCTCCTCTGGCCCCTCTCTGATGGTTGCCCTACCCCATCCATATGTGCATGTGTTCCTGTGTGTGATCCTTTGTGAAGGTGTTAAAGTTGGGTACTTTAAACAACTTGTTTGACAAACAAGGCAAATCCTCTTGGTAGATTTGTTCCTTGTCATGATTTTCCTTCGTTAGTTTGCTTGGTATGCTCCTAGTCCTGGTTTTAGCCCAACAGGAAAACTGAGGGGTCTCAGTTCATTTCTGAGTCAGCGTCTTGCCTGGCCCATGGGTGGCTTTCTGATTCTGGTGTATTCATGATTGTTTTTGAATGCTGTAAGTCCCCCCCCACCCCAACCCAAATCTACACCCCAGTTCTACTCAGGGTTTTACCAATACTTGGTCTAGTCTCTGTCTCCTTCATTATTCCTTTGTCCTTGGCCCCATATATATATGGGCTTCCCCAGTGGCTTAGATGGTAGAGAATCTGCCTATAATGCAGGAAACCTGGGTTCAATCCCTGGGTCGGGAGGATCCCCTGGAGAAGGGACTGGCAACCCACTCCAGTATTCTTGCCTGGAGAATTCCAAGGACAGAGGAGCCTGGTGGGCCATGCCCATAGGGTCGCAAAGAGTCAGACATGACTGAGCAACTAACACTCACTCCATATATATAAAGTCCCCCTGAATCTGTAATAGCCCCTCTAGCTGCTCTTCAGTTTAAGTTTAGAGTTAAGTGGAACAGACAGAGATCTCCGAAGAGCCCCCAAGTAGGTTGGAACATTGCACACAGGTTTTCTATGATCACTTTTGTTTGAGGGAGGCAACTGGGAGCTGATCAAGACTGCACTGCTCCAAACAGGTGGAGGGTACAGGTGAGTGATGTACAATGAAATTCCCTGTCACACTCTGTTCTGGATTTTTCCTAATTGCCTGTTTACTTTGTTGCTGTAGTTCTTTGTTTGACTGTTTTCCAGAACTCCTATGAGGTTTTTCAGCTGCTTTCTCTCTCCTTTTTCATCTTTCCTTGAGAGAATTTCCTTATGGCAGAAAGTGAAGAGGAACTAAAAAGCCTCTTGATGAAAGTGAAGGAGAAGAGTGTAAAAGTTGGCTTAAAGCTTAACATTCAGAAAACTAAGATCATGGCATCTGGTCCCATCACTTCATGGGAAATAGATGGGGAGACAGTGGAAACAGTGTCAGACTTTTATTTTTTTGGGGCTCCACAATCACTGCAGATGGTGACTGCAGCCATGAAATTAAAAGGTGCTTACTCCTTGGGAGGAAGGTTATGACCAACCTAGATGGCATATTAAAAAGCAGAGACATTACTTTGCCAACAAAGGTCCGTCTGGTCAAGGATATGGTTTTTCCCGTGGTCATGTATGGATGTGAGAGTTGGACTGTGAAGAAAGCTGAGCGCTGAAAAATTGATGCTTTTTAACTGTGGTGTTGGAGAAGACTCTTGAGAGTCCCTTGGACTGCAAGGAGATCCAACCAGTCCATCCTGAAGGAGATCAGTCCTGGGTGTACATTGGAAGGACTGATGCTGAAGCTGAAACTCCAATACTTTGGCCACCTCATGCAAAGAGTTGGAAAAGACCCTGATGCTGGGAGGGATTGGGGGCAGAGGGAGAAGGGGACGACAGAGGATGAGATGGCTGGATGGCATCACCGACTCGATGGGCATGAGTTTGAGTAAACTCCGGGAGTTTGTGATGGACAGGGAGGCCTGACGTGCTGTGATTCATGGGGTGGCAAAGAGTCGGACACTACTGAGCAACTGAACTGAACTGAGCTTACCATTTTGCTGGCATCAAGTATATATTAAACTTTTAACTTCACAATATAACCATGTAACATTGCATGATAATTTCCCTTAATCTTCCTGAATTTGTTATAATTTAAGTTGTTTATAGGTTATTCTTTTATGAGTAATGCTGAATAAGACAGTAAGTAAATATGTAAAATATGTATCAGTTACATTATGAGAATATTTTAATAGTTATATAACTACGGACAAGGTACAAGCACTCAAAGTCTTTTTGCAGATTGCATATGGTGTCCTAAAGCTATTAATAGTTAACTTCCAATAAGGACTTTGCTAAATGTCTGGTTTTGGTATCCTCTTCAGGATTTCACCACTGTAAGATCTGTAAAGCAAAATAATTTTGCTGGTGGGAAATGTAGAAAAGGAAATTTATGTTCTTTTGAAGTTTTAATTCTTCATTAAGGGAAAATATTTTGAAAACTCCTTATTAAACACTTTTGTATGTGAGTGTGTTTGTACTGTAAGGTAGTTGTTTCAATTGATGTTTGACTGAGATTGGCTTCATAATAGAAAAATAAAAAAGATTACTGTGTAGAGTTTCTTGTGCAACTAATGGTTAAAAATTGTTCAGCACATCTCGTCACTATTTGATACTTAAGGTTATATTGATTAAAAAAATCAAACAAGTTAACTGATTTCAGTTCTCTTCTTACTCTGTGGGCACTGGTTTAGTCATGCTCCTCCTACAACATATCAGCTAACATTGGATCTTGTAGCTGGGTGTTACCTTCCTGTTATTTATAACTGTGAGTGAAGAAGAAAAAAATCAGTCTGCTTACTCAGAGGAGAAACAGGCAATGGATTCCAAAAGGCAAGTGAAGCTTAATGATGGCCACTTCATTCCTGTCCTGGGATTTGGAACCTATGCACCTCCAGAGGTAAGAGTAGTGGTTTAGGGTTGAGATATAAAAAAATAGCAGATATAACATGAGTGAAAGGGATGTGGGGTCTCAAGTTTTGAGTCCCCATGTGACACTAGGAGGGTCATTTGGTTCATTAACCAGGCTAGAACCATGGCCTATGACAGAGGAGAGAAAGAGAAGTTAAATATTACATTTTTTTTCCTTTAGGAAATATCATTTGGGGCAATCATCAACCCTACTTTTTTGTCCTTATTCCTATGGAAACTGTATATGTTTTTCTCTTGGATGCTCTTTATGACTTTTTAAAATACGTAGAAGTAATTTGGAAGTAAGTTTCTCAAATAAAGCAATAATTTCTAAAAAAAAAATGGAACATTTATTCAGCATTATGAACACAATAATCCTGCCATTTGTAACCACACAGATGAACTGGGAGAACATTAAGCTAAGCGAAATTAGCCAGAAATAGAAAGACAAATACTACATGATATCTTTATAGGTGGATTCTCTAAAAGTGAACTTGTAGAAGCAGAGAATAGAGAAATGGTGACCAGAAGCTGGGTCAAGCCTGGGAAAAATGGAAAGATGTTGGTCAATGGTATAGACCTTCAGTTATAGGATGAATAAGCCTGAACAACTGATGTAGAGCACAGTGACTATAGTTAAAGATAATGTGCTATAACATGAGATTTTGTTAGATTAGGTTTTAAGTCTTCTTACAAACAACCTTAATAGTTAGCTATGGGAGGTGATGGATCCTTTACCTAGCTTGATTGTGGTGATTATTAACTATGGACTCTTATGTGAGAACATCACTTTGTACACCTTGAATGGATACAGTTTTATTTGGTGTATTCTGTGTAGTTTCACTGGTAGACAGAGGTCTCAAATGCTTTCACTTGGTTTCTTGTTGCTTTTACCAGGCACCTTATATCTTTGTATGTAAGTATACATCTCACAGTATAAATGCTACCCATGACTACAACTTAAGCTGAGTCTTTTGGCTTCTAACAGCAAATCACTGAACCTGGAGGTGTTCTTGGGTCTTCTGAGGTCAGCGATCAACCACTGGTTGCCTGGGGTTGAAGGGTTCCTGGGTGTCCATGGAATAACTCACCAGGAATGTTCAGGGAAACTATCATGGGTTCATCGTCACACATATAGAACTAACCAAAGGCACACAAAAAAGTTGACCCTTGGGAAGATCAAAGCTTGTACCTTAACAATCTCTTAATCATGTGGATATTCAACATTTCTGTTTATGTAGACTGCTAAGAGTGAAGCTCAGGAAGTCACCCAATTCGCTATAGAGGTCGGGTTCCGCCATATTGACTGTGCTCATGTGTACCAAAATGAAGAGCAAGTTGGCCAGGCCATTCGAAGCAAGATTGCAGATGGCACTGTGAAGAGAGAAGACATATTCTACACTTCAAAGGTGCTATGAATGTTATGTGTGAACATGTATGCAAATGATTGTGCCAAGGTGACAATTATATAATAGGATCATTTGTTTGGTGATCTATGCTTATTGGTAAATTCCTAAAGTATTAGAATTCCATGGTGGTTCAGTGGTTAAGACTTGGTGCTTTAATGCCATGAGCCCAGATTTGATCCTTGGTCAGGGAAGTAATATCCCACAAGCCTCACAGTAAGGCAAAAAAAAAAAAAAAATTCCCTGAAGTATTATTGATAAAACTTCCTTTCTTTAATCTCTACAGCTTTGGTTAACTTCCCTTCGACAAGAGTTGGTCCAATCAGCCTTGGAAAAGTCACTGAAAAATCTTCAACTGGACTATGTTGATCTCTATATTATTCATTTTCCACTGGCTGTGAAGGTTGGAAATATTTGTGATCACATCAGTTTTATTTCTTGTGTTAGAATGTGCATCAGCTTGCATGGATGGTTGAATTAAGATTTGTCTTACTAGGTTGAAGGGACGATTACACTAGAGTAGAATCTCCCAAACAATAATTTGTGATCATCTTTTTAATCAGGTTCTTTGACTCCTTTACATGACTCCCTTACATGCCTCTCAGAGAAAAGATTTAATAATCTGAGAGTCTCTGCCAGAAAAACTTGAGGAAGTAGAAGCAGGCCAGTTCTGCACACAGTCCTGAATATGATTCCTGGGTCTCTGGGGATCTCATGAACCAAGAGTTTTGTGCAGCCGTGGTGAACATGACACTGCCTTATATTGAACATGATGAGTTTCTCTTGTCTTTCACCCTTTCAAGTTGAGCATGTTTGGTTGTGCTCCCTCTGGGTGCATCTAAATTTTGTTCCTTTGTAAGGACTTGGGAGAGATTGCCTCCTCTCTTGCCTGACTGCATGATGAGGTTTGTAGACGGCACTTAGCTGTTAAGAATGGTTTACTGAGAACTCTTGATTTCAAGTTACAAAAAGCAGCTCCAACCATCTGATGCACAATAGCTTAGTGGACTATGCAGATGACAAGTCATAGCCACAGACAGCTTGGGGATTCGCAGTACTCTTCAGAAATATCTCCTAATTTCTACTGATTTCTATTGCTTATCAGGATGTTGCTCATGGTTTGCTTATTTTTTACTGAAAATTTTCCACTGGTGGCAAATATGACCTTGGGGCAGCTCAAGGTTCATGGCCATGACCATTTGAGACCCTTGATCTTCCACAATGGTCTCAAAGACCATTGATCTTTGAGACTTTGATCTTCCACAATCTGTACCAACTAGAGGAGAGTGTTGCTGGTTCATGTGCTTGCCCTAGGGCATCTGATGCTCAGAGGTAAAAGGAAATCTGATTATCTAGTCCAGGTCAAGTTTGAAATTTTTATTCTGGAAATAAAGCCATGTAACTTACTGCCATTCTCAGATCAGAGATATTTCAAAAGAGGGAAGTACAGACAAAATTAACAGAAGTCACTTGAAGTCCTTTTTAGGACCTAGAAAAATTGTACTTATTACAACACGTATTGAGTGTAAAAAAGTAGAATAAGCCTCCCTCCTAAAGACCTTGCTTACGTCTCCATATGCAATCACTTTGCAAATGTTAGTATCTAGAAAGTTGTAAACCTACCTCATGTAGGTTTAATCCCAGGTGCCTGGAAGCCTTGCTAAATGTGGAGAAATTATTTTGTGACATGTTTAAAATGACTGCTTCTATTCTAGCCAGGGGAGGAATTATTTCCAAAAGATGAAAATGGAAAACTGATAGCTGACTCAGTGGATCTCTGTCACACATGGGAGGTGAGTTCCAAGAGTAGAGAATTAAAGGAGGAGCCAGGAGAGTGGAAACCTCCATCAATTCTTCTGCCTGTGTGAATGGGCTGTGGGCTATCAGACTCAGCAGTTCATGACCTCTAAGGGATATGATGCTGGGGTTGTGGGGAGGAAACCATTGCTGAAATGTTCACAGAGAGGAACAGAGGAGGAGAATCTGGGACAGTGAGACAGATATTTATTTCCTTCCATGTGATATGTGTTCTCCAGGGTTTTCCAAGGAGGAGATGGCAATTCTTCTTTTTGTGTCATGCCATTCTTCCCATCTTTCATTCTTGATAATCAATGCTAATTCTTGCTGGATGACACTTTTTACAGATTTTTTTTTCAGCTTTTATTCTTGTTCTATTGCCCATTCTGAGTGACTGATCACCACCTCTCCCTCCCAGGCCCTTGAGAAGTGTAAGGACGCAGGGCTGACCAAATCCATCGGGGTGTCCAACTTCAACCACAAGCAGCTGGAGAAGATTCTGAACAAGCCAGGGCTCAAGTACAAGCCCGTCTGCAACCAGGTGAGCAGCTTAGCTCCTCTCCCTCCTGCTCTTCACAACCTCCTTCTGCGCTGGAGCCTGATGTCTGTCTGTCCTCTCCTCCTGTTCATCCGACCTTTGTGGGTCAAAGGATTCTAGAGAGCGGAGCCTCTGTCTGGACTTTGTGAAAGAAATCCATAACGATATCTCTGATAAAGCCTGGGTGGATAGGTGTGGAGGGCTTCCTGGTAAATTGTGGGTAGAATCCAGAACTAGAGGAAGGAGGCATTTCCCTGAGATGGAAGGATGACCAGACGGAGGGTGAAAGTGACTTGGAGTGAACTGCAAGCAGGAAGGAAGACAATGAAAACCTGGAATGGATTCATGTTGAGGTTTGACAGAAACCAGCAAAATTCTGTAAAGTAATCATCCTCCAGTAAAAAATCAATAAAAAAAAAAAAAAAAACTGGAATGGGAAGTAATAAAGAGACAAAATCAGCTGAGATGGATGTTAAGCATTCATGTGGGGTTCTGTTGGCTGAATCCAAAATCTTGGTGTCTCAGCATTTATGAGTCTCAACAGGCAGCAAAGAACAGAAAAATATGCCGGAGATGATGGAAATCATCCAGGTTAGAGGGTTAATTTAAAGGCTCATGGTGATGCTAACATTACATGAAATATTTACTCAGAAACATTTACTCAAATGTAGAGCCCACCTTTTGATTATTCAGTCTTAAACTGGTTTTCCCATCCATGTCTATCATAAAATTAACTGTATAGACACAATTTTCTCTATTTCTCTCTTCGTGTTAATATTTGCAGCTTACATCTTTTCCTGTCACATTAATAATACCTTTCCATATAATCTGACACTCTTCTCTGTTGACATTCTTCAGGTGGAATGTCACCCTTATCTCAACCAGAGGAAACTGTTGGATTTCTGCAAGTCACATGATATTGTTCTTGTTGCCTATGCTGCTCTGGGATCCCAACGACTAAAAGAATGGTATTGAACCCTAATGTAGAGAACGAGGAATTTATTTAAAATTCAATTTTTGATAAAATAGTTTAAATCATATATTACTCAGATAACTCATAGGCACAGGGGATAAGCAGGGAGGGATGGAATGAATCCTTCTCTGTTATCTTCCCATCACCCAGCCAATTTTTCTACATTGTATTAGATTGTTGACCCATCAATAACAAATGTCTGCCTTAAAATCTATATATAATCCCCCAGTTGAGACCAGAGACACAAGCTTATATCATGATTTACTTATTTATTAAACAATGAACATGTTTCTAAAAATACATGTCTAAGCCTCACATATCTTTTATTTAAAATTGGGATAATAATATGTAACTTCCAGGTCTATCATGGTAACAAATTTCACTATGAATCATTTTTGTAAACATCTATAGAAAATTGAATAATATAAAATTGATGAAATGAATAGTTCTATATTTTGGACTATTCAACTTGTATCAATACCTGTGAAAAGTGACAATTAAAAAAAAATTCCCAGTCTTTTCCCATCACTACTTCTTTTTGTGCCATTGTACAAACTTTAGAGCTATGAATGGAGAAAAACAACAAATGAGAATTAAAAAAGGAAAAAAAATCCAGGAGTTTGGCAGTTCTGGTCTCACTCAAACATGCATTCAAATGACTGTGAGAACTTCGTAAAATAGATTGGGAGGTGCCACAGTTGAGGTTCTGATTCAGTGTGTCTGCATTTAAGCTGGGAATTTGTATTTCTAACAAGATTCCCAGTAATGCTGATGCTCTTAGTACATGGGCCACACTTTGAGAAGCACTGGTATAGATTGGACATACTTGGTCTGTTTGGTAAAACTACCCACAAACTGAGTACTTAGTCTCAGCTCCTCAGCATTTCTGAATTTCCTTCCAGGGTGAACCTGGACCTGCCCGTTCTCTTGGAGGACCCAGTTCTTTGTGCCATTGCCAATAAGCACAAGCAGACCCCAGCTCTGGTTGCCCTTCGTTATCAGATACAACGTGGGGTTGTGGTTCTGGCCAAGAGTTACAACAAGAAACGGATCGAAGAGAACATACAGGTAATGAGGGGGCTGTGGGCAGAGGGCTCCTAAGGAATATCCTTCACGAGAGTCATTCTTTGTCTGTCTCTCAAGACTTTCCTTGCGTCAAGACAAGTTACCTGTTCTTCTCCGTGCATGAATGTGTTTTGTGTGTTCCTGGTGATTTTCTCCTCCTGATGTGGCAACAGGAGAGGCGGCATGGCTGGAGAGGGTTCAGGTTGGACAGAAAATAGATATTTTAGTTTCAGAGTTATGTCAGCCATTTATTCTGTCATCTCGTGCAAATGACATCTTATTTTCTTTGTTCTCAGTTGATGAAATTGCATTATGTGATTTTTTTAGACCATTTGAACTGCTCTAACAAAATATCACAGATTGAGTGCCTGAGAAAAATTGAAATTTATTTCTCACAGTTTTGAAGCTGGAGATCTGAGTCAGGGTTCCTGTGTGGTCAGCTGAGGGCCCTCGTCTAGGTCACAGGCTTCTCTTTGCATCTTAATGTCATGGAGGGGGCAACAGAGCTCTCCCAAGTCTCTTATATGAATATGCTATTTTAAAATCTCATTCGTGAGAGCTCCACTATCATGACCTATCAAAGGCTCCATTTCTAACACCATCAACATGTAAAGTTCAGTTCAGTTCAGTTCATTTCAGTCGCTTAGTTATGTTTAACTCTTTGTGACCCCATGAACCACAGCACGCCATGCCTCCCTGTCCATCACCAACTCCCAGAGTTTACCCAAACTCATGTCCATTGAGTCGGTGATGCCATCCAACCATCTCATCCTCTGTTGTCCCCTTCTCCTCCTGCCCTCAATCTTTCCCAGCATCAGGGTCTTTTCAAATGAGTCAGCTCTTCGCTGACTTTGGGTGGCCAAAGTATTGGAGTTTCAGCTTCAACATCAGTCCTTCCAATGAACACCCAGAACTGATCTCCTTTAGGATGGACTGGTTTTATCTCCTTGCAGTCCAAGGGACTCTCAAGAGTCTTCTCCAACACCACAGTTCAAAAGGATCAATTCTTTGGCACTCAGCTTTCTTTATAGTCTAACTCTCACATCCATACATGACTACTGAAAAAACCATAGCCTTGACTATACCGACTTCTGTTGACAAAGTAATGTCTCTGCTTTTTAATATGCTGTCTAGGTTGGTCACAACTCCTTCCAAGGAGTAAGCATCTTTTAATTTCATGGCTGCAGTCACCATCTGCAGTGATTTTGGAGCCCCCAAAATAAAGTCAGCCACTGTTTCCACTGTTTCCCCATCTATTTGCCATGAAGTGATGGGACCAGATGATATAATCTTAGTTTTCTGAATGTTGAGTTTTAAGTCAACTGTTTCACTCTCCTCTTTCACCCAGAGGCTCTTTAGTTCTTTTTCACTTTCTGCCACAAGAGTGATGTCATCTGCATATCTGAGGTTATTGAAATTTCTCCCGGCAATCTTGATTACAGCTTGTGCTTCTTCCAGCCCAGCATTTCTCATGATGTACTCTGCATGTAAGTTAAATAGCAGGGTGACAATATACAGCCTTGACGTACTCCTTTTCCTATTTGGAAGTTTGGGGGCACAAATACTATGGCAGCAATCTTTAACCCCCAAGCCATCATGGTTTTATTTTGTGTTTCCCTGAATATTATAGGGTTTCATCTATATACACTTAACCTTCTTGAGTTTCTCTTTGTGAAGCTCCTTTTCAAGACTTTGTACACTTTAGCTAGGTTGTTTCTCTTTTGATTTATTTGTAGGAGACCATTATTGTACCCTTAGTCACAGCTATACAAGAAACTCTCCCCACTTTCAGGATTTAATGCAGAGATCATTTCTGTGTCTCTTGATTCTGTGTTTTGACAATCAGCCTGAACTCAGCTCAGCTGCTGTCCTCTTAGCTGGTTTTGCTCATGCATTTGCAGCTCTGTGCAGAGCAGCTCAGCAGCTCTGCTTTAGCAGGTGGATATGACTTTTGTCAGAGGAACCTGCAAGCTTCTTCATGTAGTTTTACATATATATTTGGATAGACTGTGGTCAACTAACCTGGTTATCAACTGAGCACAGTACTATGATCCATAGTCAGTGAATGGAAAAAATAATATTCTTCATTTCTAGACTCAGAACTGACTCATCAATTCTGGCAACATTCACTGTCCAATGTTAAAGATCCATCTAAGTCAAGGTCAAGTGTATGGTCCCCGAAAAACTTGTTTCTGTGTTTCCATTCAAATTTGGCCTTGCAATACACCTAGAATTGGTTTTCCAATATAATATGAAAATGGTTACATATATATTTATTTACTAAATGGAAATCTAAGACAGCAAGGATACCAAATCAATCTATCCTAAAGGAAATCAACCTTGAATATTCATTGGAAGGACTGATGTTGAAGCCGAAGCTCTAATATTTTGGCCACCTGATGTGAAGGGCTGACTCATTAGAAAAGACCCTGATGCTGAAAAAGACTGAGGGCAGGAGGAGAAGGGGACGACAGAGGATGAGATGGTTGGATGGCATCACTGACTCGACATGGATTTGGGTGGACTCCGGGAGTTGGTGATGGACAGGGAGGCCTGGCATGCTGTGCTTCATGGGGTTGCAAAGAGTGGGACACAACTGAGCTACTGAACTGAACTGAACTGAAGAATGTCTTGGCTACTTTTTATTGGTTCTTTTTTTTTTTTCCATTTATTTTTATTGGTTGCAGGCTCTTCTTTTATTTAAAATTTGGTATCACTTTACTGACTTCTACAAGAGAATATGTATGTCAGTCTTTGATTCATGTTGCATTGAAACACTAGATCACTTCAGAGAAAACAAATTTCTTTATAAACTGAGCTATCCATTTCATGATTACGATGTGAATTTTTAATATATTAGGGGTTCTTTAATGTTTAAACTTTTCATAACTTTATCTACAAAGGCATTTACATAAAGTTTCTTTTAGATTTATTCATAGATAAAGAGTAAGTTTGATATCAGATTCTTGGATAGGCTTTTGCAAGGAAGACTCCTCCCCACATGGCTTCAGTGCAACGCTGTCACACTTAGGGTGTGTTGGGGAGCGTGAAGCAGTCTAATGTTTGTTCAGGTGCAGGTATTGAGGCAAGAAAGTCCAAAGACAAAAGAATACATTTCTTTTCAGTCTGAAGTGATTCCCTTAGAAAGATAAGGGACTGATGCACTGTAATGTTTGTGAGGCAGATAGAAAAGGAGGTGTGGGAAGGAGAGGTGAGAACTCAGCAGAGAGTCCCAGGCTTGTTCACCTGGAAGCAGAGGACAGACACGTCTTCCCTGTCCCTTCTTCTTGTCCCCATCGAGCTGGAAAGTCCTCCAGTCCCCAGGGGAAGGCTGTCTTCTTGGCAGAGAGGTGAATATGATTCTTCTTTCCTTCCAGGTGTTTGACTTTGAACTGCCTCCAGAAGACATGAAAGCAATCGATGGCATCAATAGAAATATAAGATATTACGAATTTCTACCGTAAGTGATTTGCAGATGTTTCACACACATGGTTTTTTTTTTTCTCCTGTAGCAGGCAGATCAGTAGGGCAACTAAGCTTTTTAAAAGCTTGATTCTAGGAAGACAGTCCTGATTCCAGCATAGGAACCAACCAGAGTCTTCTGCAGACCTCAAACCAGAGGTTTTCTCCTGGTCTCTGTCTCTGGCCAACAGAAATGATTGGGACCTAGGACAGCCCTTCAGTAAAATCCTCAGAGTTGACATCGTGGTGATTTCACTACTTTGTGCCCTAATCCCTGTGCCTGGTGCACCTCCTCTCAGGGCCGAGGGACCCAGTAAACACAGGGCACAGTGCCAGCAGCCCACTATTCTTACAGGGACCTGCAAACATGTTTAATTCTTTTTACATCAGGATAAAATGGTTATATTAATAAAAACTGTAAAATAATGAATCATTTCTGGATTACATTCATGTTTTGTTGTTCTTGTTTAGTTGCTTAGTTGTGTCCAACTCTTGGGACCTACAGACTGTAGCCTGCTAGGCTCCAGGGTCCATGGGATTTCCCAGGCAGGAATACTGGAGTGAGTTGCCATTTTCTTCTCCAAGTTATCTTGCAATCACTGAACCCATGTCTCCTACTTGGCAGGTGGATCCTTTACACAGACCACCTGGGAAGCCCCCATTCACGTTATTCCTAAGACAATGATAAAACATCTTGTTGATACTTTTTTATGGAGGAAGGTCCCATGAAGGCCAACCTGCAACAGTTTTGAGAAATCACATGGGTCTCCACCCCATCTCCTAAGGGTCTGGTGAATTTTCTCCCTTAGGGGCATTTCTTCTCCAAGACACAATCAATTTCTTTCCAATTAATCTCTTCATTGATCTTTTTTCCCTATTACAATTCCCATGTCCTCATCCTTGTTATCTCACAAAGCTGAATTACCAGTAGATCATGAGCTATACTGACCCTCCAGTGAGAGACTGCTGTGTCCTTAACAGGACACACTCAGGTAAGATCATTTGGGTCTCTCTGGTTTCTTGAGTCAAGACACTGCAGTTTAGCCTTTGTCCAGCAGAACTCCATCCCCTGGGGAGCCCCCATCTGCTTGACTTTGACTTAGTCACTAACACAGAATTCCAGCTGCCTCATTACTGCAGGAGAATGTCAGGATTGAAGGGACAGAAGAGAAATTTGGAAGAGAGTTTAGAGAGGAGGGAATGCAAATTATTGGTACAGCGAAGATTTTGTTTGAAGGGAAAGATCTTAAAACTCTCCCTATTGTTTACAACCTCTTTAACAAGTGGTGCTGGGAAAACTGGTCAACCACTTGTAAAAGAATGAAACTAGAACACTTTCTAACACCATACACAAAAATAAACTCAAAATGGATTAAAGATCTAAATGTAAGACCAGAAACTATAAAACTCCTAGAGGAGAACATAGGCAAAACACTCTCCGACATAAATCACAGCAAGATCCTCTATGACCCACCTCCCAGAATATTGGAAATAAAAGCAAAACTAAACAAATGGGACCTAATGAAACTTAAAAGCTTTTGCACTACAAAGGAAACTATAAGTAAGGTGAAAAGACAGCCCTCAGATTGGGAGAAAATAATAGCAAATGAAGAAACAGACAAAGGATTAATCTCAAAAATATACAAGCAACTCCTGCAGCTCAATTCCAGAAAAATAAATGACCCAATCAAAAAATGGGCCAAAGAACTAAACAGACACTTCTCCAAAGAAGACATACAGATGGCTAACAAACACATGAAAAGATGCTCAAAATCACTCATTATTAGAGAAATGCAAATCAAAACCACAATGAGGTACCATTACACGCCAGCCAGGATGGCTGCTATCCAAAAGTCTACAAGCAATAAATGCTGGAGAGGGTGTGGAGAAAAGGGAACCCTCTTACACTGTTGGTGGGAATGCAAACTAGTACAGCCGCTATGGAAAACAGTGTGGAGATTTCTTAAAAAACTGGACATAGAACTGCCATATGACCCAGCAATCCCACTTCTGGGCACACACACTGAGGAAACCAGATCTGAAAGAGACACGTGCACCCCAATGTTCATCGCAGCACTGTTTATAATAGCCAGGACATGGAAGCAACCTAGATGCCCATCAGCAGATGAATGGATAAGGAAGCTGTGGTACATATACACCATGGAATATTACTCAGCCATTAAAAAGAATTCATTTGAACCAGTCCTAATGAGATGGATGAAGCTGGAGCCCATTATACAGAGTGAAGTAAGCCAGAAAGATAAAGAACATTACAGCATACTGACACATGTATATGGAATTTAGAAAGGTGATAACGATAACCCTATATGCAGAACAGAAAAAGAGACACAGAAATACAGAACAGACTTTTGAACTTTGTGGGAGAATGTGAGGGTGGGATATTTCAAAAGAACAGCATGTATACTATCTATGGTGAAACAGATCACCAGCCCAGGAGGGATGCACGAGACAAGTGCTCGGGCCTGGTGCACTGGGAAGACCCAGAGGAATCGGGTGGAGAGGGAGGTGGGAGGGGGGATCGGGATTGGGAATACATGTAAATCCATGGCTGATTCATATCAATGTATGACAAAACCCACTGGAAAAAAATAATAATAATAATAAAAAAAAATTAAAAAAAAAAACTATATCACAATTCTGATAAAATACATTATAAATAAAAAAAAGGTGGAAACTTACTTTTCTGTCCTTAAAGACTTTCAAGTATAATTCTATCTTCTCCTTCATTAGGCTGTGAATGCCTAGACTTATTCTTCTTTGTGGGCTCAGGTCAACAGCACAGCTCCTGGCACTTGGAATTGCTCAGAATGCACTCTTTAATGAATTGAATTGAAAAGGACAAGTTTAGAAAGAAAAGTAGAAACATGGAGAAAACGAAAACCATAGTTACACTAATTACTGAGTAACCAATGTTTTAACACATCATAAATTAAGGACATATCAATGTCAATTTGTGCTGTATGATTATTCAGGTGACTGTGGTATCTCTTCAATAGATTAGAATTTCCTTAATGGAGACAGTCTGTATTTTTGGGGGTGCTCAGTATCTGCTTATCCATGGATGTGCAAAAAAAGAGCAGCTAATTTGTTCGCTAGCTATGATCCTTCTCATCATCTAGGGACAGAAGTTCCATGAAGGGGCTGAAATGATCTCCAGAGTTAGCCCCAGGTCTTGGGCACTCTTAAAACTGTAACCTGAGTCAAACTACCTGTCACCATGGAGTGACAATTACACGTGAATGTTGGGACTGGATGTGCAGGTGACATGTGCACATGGAGCAGACACTTGATATGTGTTTGTTGGGGGAGAAGGAGGGATGTGTTTGTACGTTTTGAATTTTAGCCCATCCTGACTGCACTCACAGAGTAATGCTGTCTATGACAACATGACAAAATTAATAAATGAATCCTCCTTCTCTTTCAGTGGTGTCAGTCACCCTGAATATCCATTTCTTGAAGAATATTGACTCTCGGGTCTCACTGTGGTTCTTCAAGAATTTCTTGCTTCTGGGGCTGTGAAGAGGATTTTTGTAAGTGGTGAAGGTGCTTGAATGAAGTGTCTGAACTTTTGAAAATGCCTTTCCTTGTGAAAAAATGAAGTTTATGAAACAATTAAAACTTCAAAGTAAGAATGTTCTTTTTTTCTGATAATTAAAAAAAAATACAGGAAATTTGGAAAGTAAAAGAGACATGATAGAAAATAAAGATAAGCTGTGATTCACCATTATATAATACTTTGGTACATTTTCCTTATAGAATCCTATACAAATTTGTGTGCATGATTATTTACAAAGACAAATAATCTTCAATCTACAGGTTGTATACTTTTCAACTTAGCATAATCATCTTGGTAAGCTAAAATATGATTTAAAAAATCCAGTAGTATATTTTGCTCTCTGTAAAGCAGCACATCTGATTAATTTCTTTAATTTCTTAATTGTCTGGCCATGATTAACATTTCGATAAATACTTATATATTTTGCCATTCATTCACTGGTTGTCATTCACTCATTCATTCAGCAAAACATTATTGAACATTCTTTAGTAAGACATCGTTTTGTCAATAAATATTAACTAAATGAGAAATCCTTGAGTTTATAATCTAGTGGAGGATGGTACAGTGAATGTCATCAGGAGATGTGAGAAATGGGTAAGTGCCTGTTGAGAAAATCCTGCACAATCTCTCACATTTCTGTCCATCTGTTAGGCAGAGACACCAACTACCCTTCATCCCACACAACTTTTCATTTGTACAAGAAACAGCCTTTTTTTTTTTTTTTGTATTTATTTATTTTTTATTTTATTTTTTTTTTTATTTTTTTTTTTCCAGTGGGTTTTGTCATACATTGATATGAATCAGCCATGGATTTACATGTATTCCCAATCCCGATCCCCCCTCCCACCTCCCTCTCCACCCGATTCCTCTGGGTCTTCCAAGAAACAGCCTTGAAACATAGAGACAGTGGCTCCTTGCATTTCTCTGGAACAGAAAACTTTAAGTCCAGGAAGGAAGAGTGTTCATGTAACATTTGAGGGCAAGCAATTGGCTGATGTGGGTGGAGTTTAGTAAGGGAAGAAGACAGGAGTTGACAACAAGCTGAAGAGCCAGTGGGGCAATGGGGTCTGTGTCATGTAGGTTTTTGAGAGGTCTTTACTCTGAGAGAAGTGGAGAATGATATTTTGGTTTTGGGCACAGTAGTTACATGAGCTGACTTGTTTTCAAAAAAATCACTCTGGTTGTTATGTTTAGAAGAAAAAGAGGAAAAAGAGCCCTTTATTAGGACTCTACAGGAATTTAGATGAGAGGTGATGTTGGCTGGAACCACAGAAGGATCAGTAAAGATGGCCAGAGGTAGTGGAATAGGAGCTTATTTTAGGGGCAGCATTAATTAGACTGCTAAAATGTTGGACATATGGTGAAAGGTAAAGGGGAATCAAAGTTGACTCCAGGTGTTTGTGTTTAAGTGACAGGAAATGCAGATACCATTTTCTCAGATGGAGAAAATTCAGGGAATCTCATTTTGTGGGAAGATCATAAGTTCAGTTATAGATACATATCTTTCAAATGCCTTTTCATATCCAAGTAAAGATGTGTGCATAGAGTTGGACATGCAAGTAAATTAGAGAAAAGGTTTAGACAAAATATTCATATCTGAAATTTGTCAAATATAGCCTCTTAAAGCCATGAAACTAACCAGTCAGAGATATTACATTATGCAGTGAGTGGTGTGGACAGGGAAGTCAAGCTTCATGAGAAATAAGCATTAAGAAAATGCTTAAAAACAACAACAACAACAACCAAAAAAGAAAAAAAAAACACCCAAAAACAAAAAAACAAAACAAAAAAACCCCCCAAAACTGAAGGAACCAGCAAAAGAGGCTGAAAAGGATCAGCGAGTGAGGTAGGAGGGACTGTTCTTAGAAGGCATGTGAAGTAAGTGTTTGCAGGAGAAAACAGTCCAGTGCTTTCAATGGATCAAGTAAGAGAAGATTGAAAATGGATCACTGGATTCGGCAGTTAACCTTGGCAGGATCAAGTGCAGCTTTGAAAGAGTAGTGAAGGCAAACCCTGAGTAAAGTTGGTTCAAGAAATGATGTGAAGAGACCAATGTAGAACAGAGTATACACAGTTTTCAAAGACTTTGCTGTAATGAGGACCACAGAATCGGTCAGCTACTAAGGAAGAAAGTGGAATCAAGAGATGAAGTTCCCATGTTTGGGGAGACGACCACCTGCCTCTGAGGTCAGAGGAACATTCCAGCAGAGAATAAAACTCATGATGCAGCAGATGGAGGTGGGGCTGACATGAACCATAAATGTCTTAGTTAATGCTGCTGCTATAACAAATGACCAAAAACTTTGAAGCAACACCAAGGTATTCATTTGCATATCTGGAGGTCAGAAATTCAAAATACAGTTCTGAGGTCTAAAATAAAAGTCCCAGCAGGCTTGTGGTCTTTTCTGGAGTTTGTAGGGGAAATCCATTTTGTTCCTTTATCCAACTCTTGGAGAACAGGTCTTGGGTTGTTGAAAGAGTGTGTTTGCTAAGACCAGAGTGTTCTCTTGGTAATACTCTGTTATCCTTTGCCCTGCTTCATTTGTATCCCAAGGCCAAACTTGCCTGTTACTCCAGGTATCTCTTGACTTCCTACTTGTGCATTCTGGTCCCCTATGATGCAAAGGACATCTTTTTTTGGTGTTAGATCTAGAAGGTCTTGGAGGTCCTCATAGAACATTCAAATTCAGCTTCTCCTGCATTTGTGGTTGGGGCATAGTCTTAGATTATTGTGATATTGAATGATTTACCTTGGAAATGGACCAAGTACCTTCTGTCACTTTGAGATTGCACCTAAGTACTGCATTTTGGTCTCTTTTGTTGACTATGAGGGTTACTTCATTTCTTCTATGGGATACTTCCCCACAGTAGTTGATATAATCATCATCTGAATTAAATTCACCCATTCCCATCTATTTTAGTTCACTGATTCCTAAAAAATCCGCATTCACTCTTGATATCTTCTGTTTGACCAAATCCAATTTACCTAGATTCATGGACCTAATGTTCAGGTTCCTATGCAATACTGTTCTTTAAAGCATCAGATTTACTTTCACCACCAGACACATCCAGAACTAGGTGTCATTTCTGCTTTGGCTCAGCCTCATCATTCTTTCAGGTTGTATTTCTCCACTCTTCCCTAGTAGCATATTGGACACCTACTGTCCTGTTGGAGTCATCTCTTATGGTCGTATCTTTTTTGCTTTTTCATACTGTTCATGGGGTTCTCAAAGCAAGAATTCTAAGTGGTTTGCTATACCCTTCTCTAGTGAGCCAAGTGTTGTTGGAACTCTCCACCATGACTCATCCATCTTGGGGGCCATGTATGGCATGACTCATAGTTTCATGAGTTACACAAGGATGTGATCCATGTGATCATTTTGGTTACTTATCTGTGATTGTGATTTTCATTTTGGAGGCCATTGGATTGAAATTCTTGCTCATTCTGTCTGCCTTGTGATGGATGAGGATAAGAGGCTTGTGCAAGTTACCTGATGGGAGGGACTGGCTGTGGGGGAAACTGAGTCTTGTTCTCACGGGCAGGGCCATGTTCAGTAGATCTTTTATCCAATTTTCTGCTAATGGGTGGGACAGTGGTTCTTCCCTGTAGTAGGGAAAATTACTAGGCCATTCAGGCATGACCTAAATCAAATCCCTTATGATTATACAATGAAAGTGACAAATAGATTCAAGAGATTAGATCTGACTCAGTGCCTGAAGAACTGTGGATGGAGGTTCATAATATTGTACAGTAGGCAGTGACTGAAACCATCCCCAACAAAAAGAAAGGCAAGAAGACAAAATGGTTGTCTGAGGAGGCCTTACAAATACCTGAGAAAAGAAGAAGAGTGAAAGGCAAAAGAGAAAGGGAAATATATATGTAACTGAATGCAGAGTTCTGAAGAATAGCAAAGAGAGATAAGAACCCCTTCATAAGTGAACAATGGAAAGAGACAGATTAAAACTACAGAATGAGAAAGACTAGAGATCTCTTCAAGAAAATTAGAACTACCAAGGGGACATTTCATGTGAAGATGACCACAGAAAGGACAGAAACTGTAAGGACCTAACATAAGCAGAGGAGATTAAGAAAAAGTGGCAAGAATACACAGAAGAACTATACAAAAAAGATGTTAATGACCTGGATAACCAGGTCAGTATGTTCACTCACCTAGAGCCAGACACCCTGGAGTGTGAAGTCAAGTGGGCCTTAGGAAGCATTACTATGATCAAAGCTATTGGAGGTGAAGGATTTCCAGCTAAGTTATTTCACATGCTAAAAGATGATGTTGTTATAGTGTTTCATTCAATATGGCAGCTAATTTTGAAAACTCAGCAGTGGAAAAGGTCAGTTTTATTTCCAATCCCAAAGAAGGGCAGTGTCAAATAATGCTAAAACTACCACATAATTGTGCTCGTCTCACATGCTAGCAAGGTAAAGCTCAAAATCCTTCGAGTTAAGCTTCAATAGCAGATATACAAGATGGACTTGGAAAAGGCAGAGGAACCAGAGATCAAATTGCCAACATCCATTGGATTACAGAAAACACAAAAGAATTTCTGAAAAACATCTACTTCTGCTTTATTGACTAGGCTCACGCCTTTGACATTTTGGATCACAAAAAATTGTGGATACATCTTAAAGAGTTGGCAATACCAGACCACCTTACCTCCCTCATGAGAAACCTGTATTGCAGGCCAAGAAGCAACAGTTAGAATTGGATATGGAATGACAGAGTGGCTCAAAATTGGGAAAGAGGCACATCAAGGCTGTATATTGTCACCATGCTTATGTATATTACATGCAGAGTATATCACACAAAATGCCAAGCTGGATGAATCACAAGCTGGAAACAAGATTCGGGGAGAAATATTAATAACCTCATGTATGCAGATGATGTCACCCTTATGGCAGACAGGGAAGAGGAACTAAAGAGCCTTTTGATGAGGGTGAAAAAGGAGAGTGAAAAAGCCAACTTGAAGCTCAACATTCAAAAAACTAAGATCATGGCATTTGGTCCCATCACTTCATGGCAAATAGATGGGGAAACAATGGAAGCAGTGACAGATTTTATTTTCTTGGGCTCCAAAATCACTGTGGACACTGACCTTAGCCATAAAATTAAAAGCCCCTTGGAAGAAAAATTATGACAAATCTAGGCAGCATATTAAAAAGGAGAGATATCATTTTTCCGACAAAGTTCTATATAGTCGAAGCTCTGGTTTTTCTAGTAGTCATGTACAGATGTGAGAGTTGAACCATAAAGAAGGCTGAGTGCTGAAGAATTGATGGTTTCAAACTGTGGTGCCAGAGAAGGCTCTTGAGAGTTCCTTGGACAACAAGGGGATCAAACTAGTCAATCCTAAAGGAAATAGACTCTGAATATTCATTGGAAGGACTAATGCTGAAGCTGAAGCTCCAATACTTTGGTCATCTGACCAGAAGAGGCAACTCATTGGAATAGACCCTGATGCTGGGAATGATTAAGAAAAGGAGGAGAAGACGGTGACAGAGGATGAGATGATTAGATGGCATCACCAACTTGATGGACATGAGGTTGAGCAAACTCTGGGAGACAGTGAAGGGTGAAGTGTCTGGCGTGCTGCAGTCCATGCTGTGGTAGAGTTGGACACCACTGAGGGACTGACAACAGAACACTCTGTTCTTGATCTTGTAGACTCTCCCAACATCTCAGAGACAGCACATAGTGTCCTCGAATCTCTTATCTAATGCTCCTATCTTCCCACCTCCTCTTTGACTACAACACTTCCAGGTCCCACGTATAAGGACTTTGTGATTACACCAGGATAACCCAGGTAATCCAGGAACACCCCCATCTCATGGTTTTAATCACCTTTGCTAAGTAGTTCCCTGACCAGTTTCAGAACTTGTGCCCCCTGCTGTGGAAGCACAGAATCCTTACCACTGGACCACCACGGAAGTCCCAGGTTCAGAAAATTTTAGCCATATTTTCATCAGATACATTTTCTGCCCTTTTCCCTCTCTCTTCTCCTTCTGGAACACCCATCATGTGAATGTTAGTATGTTCTATTTCCTAGTTGGAATAACATTCTTATTACTGTTCTGAATTCTGGTAAATTATTAATATCTATCTTATTAGCAGATTTTTTTCAGGTTTTTTTTTTTTTTTCATTGTTTCATTTGAAACAGATTTCTCTGTCCTCTCATTTTGCTTAACATCCTCTGTGTCTGTGAAATTAGGTGAAATAGTTACCCGTCCTGGTTTGTAGGGCTGTCCTTGTGTGTACATGTCTCTGTGCAGTCTGTGTGCCCAGAGGCTTTGGAGCAGAGCTGAAGTTGAGCTGGTCAGAGGTCAGCCTTTCCCAGGGCGTGCTGGCAACTGTCACCTCGATGGGAGGGGGAGGGGCAGACTAGAGCCAGAGCCCAGTGTGAGCAAAGGCTTCTCCTGTGTGCAGTGGCTGTCCCCATCCTACTGGGCCAGGCAGGTCCCAGGATGCTGATGGAGAACTCTGAGGGTTGGGTCCAAACTGGTTCCACCCCTTGTACGTGTGCACTCCCCTCCCTCACTCTGGCACCTTTGCTCCAGAGGGTGGCAGAGCTGGAGGGAGGCGTGCTGGAGCAGCCCCTGGTGCGGGCAGCCGTGCATGTGGTGCAGCCCTGGCACACCGTCAAAGCCCCAGACCCTGCTTCTCGGGGCCGTCTGGCCTCCCTGCTCCATCCTGATGTGTGTGTGTTCCTGTGTGTGTGTATATATGTGTGTGTTCATAATTGGCTACCTGAAACAGCAGGCAAATACTCACTCTTGGTAGATCTTGTTCCTTGTCCTGACTGGCTTTCACTAATTTGCCTGGCATTCTCTTTGTCCTTGTTTCACCCCAACAGGAAAGCTAAGGGTGACTCACTTCATTTCTGAGTCAGCATCTTGCCTGGCCCGTGGGTGGCATTCTGAGTCTGGTGAATTTATGATTGTTTTTGAATGCCCTATGGCTCCCAAATCCACACCCCAGTTCTACTCAGGGTTTTATCAATACATGGTCTAGTCTATGTCTCCACCCTTATTCCTTTGTCCTTGGCTCCATGTGATATATATATATATATCAATCCCCTGCAGCTGCAATAGCCATTCCAGCTGCCCTTCAGGTTAAGCTTAGAGTTAAGTAGAACAGACACCAGTCCCCAGGCAGCCCCCAAGCTGCTTGGAACATTGCACAATTGGTTTTCTTTGATCACTCTGGATTGAGGGAGACAACTGGGGACTGATCAAGACTGCACTGTCCCAGGCAGGCAGAGGGTATAGGTAAGTAATACACGATGAAATTTCCTACCATTCTGTTCTGGATTTTTCCTAATTGTGTGTTCACTTTGTTGGTGTAGATCTTTGACTGTTTTCCAGAGATCTTAGGAGGTTTTTCAGCTGCTTTCTCTTTCTTTTCTTGCCTTTCCATGGGAGAGTTCAGTCCTCCTAGTCCACCATTTTGCTGACATCACTGTATTTGTTAAATTTTATTTAACTTCACCACACCCCCATATATCAGTGCATCATGATTTCCCTTACTCTTTCCAAGTTTGTTATAATTTATGTAGTTTATGCAGGAGACTCAGGTTCAATGCCTGGGTCAGGAAGATCCTCTGGTGAAGGAAATGGCAAGCCACTCCAGAATTCTTACCTGGAAAATCCCATGGATGGAGGAGCCTGGTGGGCTACACACCCCATGGAGTCGCAAAGAGTCGGACATGACTGAGCGACTAACACACATGTAGTTTATAGGGTTTTCTTTTGTGAATAATGTTGAACAAGTTAGTAAATTATGTAAAGTATGTATCAGTTACATCATGAGAGTACTCTGGGTGTGTGCTAAGTTGTTTTAGTCCCATCTGACTCTTTGCAACCCCATGGACTGTAGCCCGCCAGGCTCATCTGTTCATGGGATTCTCCAGGCAAGAATACTGGAGTGGGTTGCCATGCTCTCCTTCAGAGGATCTTCCCAACCCAGGGATCGAACCCAGTGATCAAAACTTTACATCTCCTGCATTGGCAGGCAGGTTCTTTATCACTAGGGCCACCGGAAAGTAAGTGTACTCTAAGAGTTATATAACTAAGTACAACACAGAAACACTCAGAGTCTCTTTGCACACTGCACATGGTATCCTAAAGCTGTTAATAATTAACTTCCAATAAACGCTTTGCCAAAATGTCTGGTTTAGGTATCCTGTTCAAGATTTCACCACTGTCAGGTCTGTAAAGCAAAATAATTTTGCTGGTGGGAAATGTAAAAAGGAAAATTTACTTTCATTTGAAGTTTTGATTCTTTATTAAGGGATAAAATTTTCAAAAATGCTGTTATCACTTTTACATTTTGTGACATGTTGTAAGTGTGCTGTTTGTACTGTAAGATAGTTGTTTCAGTTTATGTTTGATTGAGATTGGGCCTATAATAGAAAATAAAAAAGATTGGTGTGTGGAAATTTCTAGTTTAACTAATGGTCATTAATTGCTCAGTCAATCTCACTTTATATAATACTTTAGATTATATTGATAAAAAAAAATCAAACAAGGTAACTCTCTGACTCCTTGGGCATTAGTTTAATCACACTTCTCCTACAATGCATCAGTAAACATTGGACAGTGCAGCTGGAGTGTTATCTTTTTGTTATTTATAACCTCTGAAGGCAGAAGAAAAAATCAATCTGCTTTCTCAGAGGAACAACAGACAATGGATCCCAAAAGCCAGAAGGTGAAGCTTAATGATGGCCACTTCATTCCTGTCCTTGGATTTGGAACCTATGCACCTCCAGAGGTAACAGTACTGGTTGTGGGTTGAGATATAAATAGTAGTGGATGTGACAGCAGAAGAGACTTGGGTTGTCAAGCACTGAGCTCCTGTGTGACTCTGTGAGGGTCATGTGGTTCCACTAATCAGGCTAGAACCACACCCTGTGAAAGGGGAGAGAGCATCCAGTCTCCACTCTGCATCAGGGTCTGAGGCTTTGCTCACCTGCAGATTACTCTGGGTTCCCCTCCAGTTTCCGTCTCTTTTCCAGCTTGGCAGAAGAGGTGAGGCTCGGCTGGAGAACACTGTCAGCTGCTTTGCTTTAAGGGTGACTGCAATGGTGGGGTTTCTCTGTAGATTTTATTAGTTCAAGAACTCTTTCTTCCTTCCAAAAAGATATGACCCAGAGAAGTTTTTAGGTGGAAGGTCCTAAAGATGAGGTGTTTGAAAAATAATGGGAGAAAACTGTTTTTCTACTGTGGGGTACCTAATAGGTGCCAGGGCAGAAACACTCCATCTGTGTTTTGCCCTGTGCTTCTGTTTCTGCTTGGAAACTTCTTCTGATGGGAACTATAGTATCATTTGAGGTGATAAGATGCAATCTTACAGGCCAGGTTTTGTAATGTATCTTTGTGTTTCATAATGTGGTTTTATTTAAGTATTGTTTCCAGCGCTGGGATATAAAAGAGGAGCTAGTGGACAAGTCTCTATGCTGTAACCAGAAAATTTGCTATCCATCTTGTGTTTATAGTATGTAGTTGTGACAATGGACTGGTCCTTAAACTTTGAGCCTCATAGTTTTCATCTATAAAACTGATGGAAATAATTAGACACATTTTGGAAACAGAAGCCAGTACTTTGTAGTACAAATTGGGGTGAGGGGAGGGAAGAGTCCAGACTGTTACTGAAGCTCATTGGGTTCATTCCTTGGTATACACACAAATACCCAAGCATTTAAGAAAATCCAGGACTAACCCTAACAGAGAGAAGCTACACCAACTATCTACCTCCTTGAAACAGGAATGAGTCTGAATCACATAAAAAGAAATGGAATATTATTCAATATTAAAAACAAAATTAATCCTGTCATTTCCAACCACACAGATGAACTGGGAGAACATTAAGCTAAGTGTAATAAGCCATAAACAGAAAGACAAGGACTGTATGATCTCCTTATAGGTGGAATCTAAAAAAGTGGAACTCATAGAAGAAAGAGTAGGGTATGGTGACCAGAAACTGGGGACAAGTCTAGGAAAAATGAAAAGATGTTGGTCAAGGGTACAGACTATCAGTCCTAAGATGAATAAGTCTGAACACCTGATGTGTAGCACGGTGACTATAGTTAAAGACAATGGGCTATAACTTGAGATTTTATAGAGTCTAGACCTTAAATTTTCTTACAAACATACCTTAAATTTAAGTGTGTGAGGTGATGGATCTGTTGCCTAGGTCGATTGTGGTAATCATTAGCAATGTATACTTATATGAAAACATCACTTTATTCAACATATATGCTTTTTATTTGGTGTATTCTGTGTGGCTTCACTGGGAGACAAAAGTCTTGGAAGTTTTCACATGGTTCTTGATCCTTTTGCCAGGCATTTTACACCTTCATTGATTTTGCTTCAAACAGCTCACAGTATAAATCTTATCCATGACTATAACTTTATGCGAGTCCTTTGGGTCTTCCAGCAGATCACTGAACCTGGAGGTTGTCTTGGGGTCCTCTGAGGCCTGTGATCAGCCACTGGCCATCTGGGATTGAAGGGTTCCTTGGTGCCCATTTAATCACTGGCCAGGAACATTCAGAGAAACTGCCATGAGTTCATCACAACACTTACAGAATGAACCAAAAGCACAAAGAAATGTTGATTCTTAGGAAGATAAATCTTGCTCCTTAGCAATCTCTTGGTCATGTAGATATTCAAATTTTACCTTGTTGCTTATGTAGGCTGCTAAGAGGGAAGCTCTGGAAATCACCAAATTCGCTATAGAGGTTGGGTTCCGCCATATCGACTGTGCTCATGTGTACCAAAATGAAGAGCAAGTTGGCCAGGCCATTCGAAGCAAGATTGCAGATGGCACTGTGAAGAGAGAAGACATATTCTACACCTCAAAGGTGCTGTGTGTTGAGTGTGTGCACATGTGTGCAAGTGATTTGCCCAGGTGACAGTTAATTAATAGGATCATTGTTTGGTGAAAGATTGTTTAGTGAACTATTCTTACATACATTCCTGAAGTATTAGAGTTCCCTGGTGGTTCAGTGGTTAAGACTTGGTGATTTAATGCCATGAGCCAAGATCTATCCTTGGTCAAGGAAGCAATATCCCACAAGCCAAGTGGTACAGAAAAAAAGTTACCTAAAGTGTTATTGATACAACTTCCATTCTTTAACCTCTTGCAGCTTTGGTTAACTTCCCTTCGACCAGAGTTGGTCCAACCAGCCTTGGAAAAATCACTGAAAACTCTTCAACTGGACTATGTTGATCTCTATATTATTCATATTCCAGTGGCTCTGAAGGTTAGAACTTTGTGTGATCACATAATTTTGTATCTTGTGTTAGAATGTGCATCAACTTGCTTGGACGGTTGAATGAAGATTTTTCTTAGTAGGTTGTAGGGGTGGTTACAGTAGAGTAGAATCTCCCAAATAATCATTTGTGATCATTTTTTTAACTGAGTTTCTTTGAATCCCTTACAAGACTCCCAGGGAAAGGTGTTAAATAATCTGAGTTATTCTGCCTGAAAAGCTTGGGAAATAAGCCAGTTCTGCACACAGTCCTCGTTATGACTGTGAGTCTCTGGGTATTCATGAACCAAGAGTTTGGTGCAGCCATGGTGAGCATGACACTGCCTTACATTGAACATGATGAGTTTATCTTGTCTTTCACACTTTTAAGTTGAGCAGATTTGGTGGTGCTCCCTCTGGGTGCATCTAAACCTCATACCTTTATAGGGACTTAGAAGACCTTGCCTACCCTCTTGCCTGTCTTCAGGATGATGTTTGTAGATTGCACTTAGCCAATAAGAACAGTTTACTTAGAATTCTTGATTTCAAGTTATAGAAATCAACTCAAGTCATCTGATGCAAAATCGCTTAGTGGACTATGTAGATGGCAAGTCCCAGTCACAGACAGATTTTAGGAGTTTTAGAACTTTTTGGAAACGTCTCCTAATTTCTATCCCTTATCATGGCGTTACTCATGGTATGCTTTATGTTTACTGAACATTTTCCATTGGTGGCAAATATGGCTTCAGGGCAGTTCAAGGCTCATGGTCACGAATTTGAGAGCTTGTCTGGATTTTCCACATTCCATATCCAACTAACTTGAGCCTTGCTGGTTCATATGCCTGCCCTAGGGCATCTGATCCTCAGGGGGAAAAGAAAGTGATTGCAATATTTATGCTGGAAATGAAGCCCATGTAACTTACTACCAGTTCTAGCTCAAGAGAGACATTTCAAAATAGAGAAGTACAAGTAACAGACAAATATCACAGAAATCACTGTGAGTCACTTTTAGGACCTAGAAAAATTATATTTATTACAACATATATTAAGTATAGGAGATAAGAATAAGCCTCTCTCCTAAAGACACTGCTTACAACTCCATAGACAAATCACTTTGCAGATATTAGTATCTAGAAAGTTGTAAACCTAACTCATGGATGTTTAATTCCTGATGCCTGTCAGCCTGGATAAATATTGGGAAATTGTTTTGTGACATCTCTAAAATGTCTGCTTTTGTTCCAGCCAGGGGAGGAATTATTTCCAAAAGATGAAAATGGAAAACTGATATTTGACTCAGTGGATCTCTGTCTTACTTGGGAGGTGAGTCCAGGGAGGAGAGAACCAGGGAGGAGCCAGGAGAGGGGCAACCTCTTTCATTTCCTCCACCTGTAAGAATGGGCTGTGGACCATCAGACTCAGCAGTTCATGAATCTAAGGGAGGTGATGTTGAGGTTGTGGGGAGGAAACCATTGCCGAAATGTTCACAGAGAGGAACGAAGGAGTAGAATATGGGACAGTGCAGACAGGTATCTCTTTCCTTCCATGTGATATGTCTTCTCTAGGGTTTTTTCTAAGGAGACAGTAATTCTTCTTGTGTCATGACTTTTTCCACTGTTGTCTTCTTGATAATCAATGCTAATTCTTGATGGATGATGGTGATTACCGATGTTTTTCAGCATTTATTCTTGCTCTATCATTCCATGTAATTTTTCACCACCCCTCCCTCCCAGGCCCTGGAGAAATGCAAGGATGCAGGGCTGGCCAAATCCATCGGGGTGTCCAACTTCAACCACAAGCAGCTGGAGAAGATCCTGAACAAGCCGGGGCTCAAGTACAAGCCCGTCTGTAACCAGGTGAGCTGCTCGGCTCCTCTTCCTCCTGCTCTCAGAACCTCCTTCTTGCCCTGGAGCCTGATATCTGTCTGTCCTCCCCTCCTGTTCATCCAACCTTTGTGGACAGAAGATTCTAGAGCACAGACCCTCTGTCTGGATGGTGTGACTAGAACCCAGAATGGTATCCCTTGTCTGATAAATTTGGGTGGAAAAGGTGGGGAAAGCTTCCAGGTAAATTGTGGGTAGAACCCAGGGGCATTTTTTCTGAGATGAAAGCATGAACAGAAATTGGACTGGAAAGTGCCTTGTAGCAAAACATGTATAGGAAGGAAAACCATGAAAAGATGGAATGGGAAGTAAATAAAAAAGACAAATCATGTAAGACTGGCTTAAGAATTTGTGTGGAGTTTTGATCACAATAAACTGTGGAAAATTCTAAAAGAGAAGGGAAACAAGACCACCTGACCCACCTCTTGAGAAACCTGTATTCAGGTCATGAAGCAACAGTTAGAACTGGACATGGAGCAACAGACTGGTTCCAAATAGGAAAAGGAGTACGACAAGGCTGTATATTGTCACCCTGCTTATTTAACTTATATGCAGGGTACATCATGAGAAACACTGGGCTGGAAGAAGCACAAGTTGGTATCAAGATTGCCAGGAGAAATATCAATAACCTCAGATATGCAGATGACACCACCCTTATGGCAGAAAGTGAAGATCAACTAAAAAGCCTCTTGATGAACGTGAAAGAGGAGAGTGAAAGTGTTGGCTTAAAGCTCAACATTCAGAAAACTAAGATCGTGGCATTTGGTCCCATCACTTCATGGGAAACAGATGGGGACACAGTGGAAACAGTATCAGACTTCACTTTTTTGGGCTCCAAAATCACTGCAGATGGTGATTGCAGCCATGAAATTACAAGACGCTTACTCCTTGGAAGGAAAGTTATGACCAACCTAGACAGCATATTAAAAAGCAGAGACATTACTTTGCCAACAAAGGTCCGTCTAGTCAAGGGTATGGTTTTTTCAGTGGTCATGTATGGGTGTGAGAGTTGGACTGTGACAAAGCTGAGCACCGAAGAATTGGTGCTTTTGAACTGTGGTGTTGGAGAAGACTCTTGAGAGTCCCTTGGACTGCAAGGAGATCCAACCAGTCCATCCTAAAGGAGATCAGTCCTGGGTGTTCATTGGAAGGACTGATGCTGAAACTCCAATACTTTGGCCACCTCATGTGAAGAGTTGACTCATTGGAATGGACCCTGATGCTGGGAGGGATTGGGGGCAAGAGAAGGGGACGACAGAGGATGTGATGGCTGGATGGCATCACTGACTCGATGGACATGAGTTTGAGTAAACTCCAGAGTTGGTGATGGACAGGGAGGCCTGGCCTGCTGCAATTCATTGGGTCGCAAAGAGTCGGACACGACTGAGTGACTGAAATGAACTTGATGGCTAAATCCTTAGTCTTGGTGGTCTCATCCTTTATGGACCTTCAACAGGGAGCACAGTAGAAAAGAATGTGCTGGGGATGATGAAAACTGTCTAGGTTAGAGGGCGAAGTTAAAGGTTCATGGTAATACTAACAGTAGATGAAATATTTACTCTGAAACTTTTACTCAGATGTAGAGTCCATATTTTGATTACTCAATCTTGGACTTGTTCTTCCATCCATTTCCATCATAAAATTAAGTATATAAACACACTTTTCTCTATTTCAGTCTTGCTGTTAATATTTCAAGTTTCCAGTTAATGTTATAGTTTTTCCCTCAGCATTTTTTAACCTTTTAATATTTCTCTGTCCTGTTAATATTACCTTTGCATATAATCTGACACTGTTCTCTTTGGGCCTTCTATAGGTGGAATGTCACCCTTATCTCAATCAGAGCAAACTGTTGGACTTCTGCAAGTCACATGATATTGTTCTTGTTGCCTTTGGTGCTCTGGGATCCCAACGAGTAAAAGAATGGTACTGAATCCTATTGAAGACAACTGGAATTTTCCCTGAAATTCAATTTTTGATGAAATAGTTTACATTTTATGGTACTCAGATCGCTCTCATAGGCAGCGGGGAGAGCGGGGAGGGATGGAATGAATTCTCCTCTTTTGTAATCCCATCACCCAACCTGTTTTTCCACATGTATGAGCTTGTTGATTCATCAGTAATAAATGTCTGCATTAAAATCTACATATAGTCCCCCAATTGAGACCAGAGACACATTATGTCATGATTTACTTATTTATTAACCAAGGAACACATTTCTAAAAATAGATGTTCCAAGCCTCTTATCTTATGTCTAAAATTAGGATAATAATATGTAACTCATAGATCAATCATGATAGAAAAAATTTTGATGAACCATTTTTGTAAACATTTATAGTAGAATAATGATGAAATAATGTGTCTTATTTTGAGATGTCTCAATTAGTACCTTAGAAAAGTGAAATTTAAAAAAGATCCCTGTTTTTTTTTTTTTTTTTTTAAATTTTGTTTCTCTATTCATGCTGTTGATAATAGAAGAAAAACAACCTCTCGGATTTAAAGAATAATCCGTGAATTTGGCAGTCCTGGTCTCAACTCAATAATGCATCCGAATCACCTGCAGAGCCCTGTAAACACAGAATGGGAGGTTACACATTTGAGGTCCTGATTCAGTTTGTCTTCATCTAAGCCATGGAATTTGTATTTCTTACAAGATCCCAAGTGGTGCTGACGCTATTGGTCCATGGACCACAGTTTGAGAAGCCCTGTCTACAGTCGACCTTTCTGGTCTGTTTGGGAAGCTGAGACAAATGAGTCTCAGCTCCTCAGAATTTCTGAATTTCCTTCCAGGGTGAACCTGAACCACCCCATTCTCTTGGAGGACCCAGTTCTCTCTGCCATTGCCCAAAAGCACAAGCAAACCCCAGCTCTAGTTGCCCTTCGCTACCAAATACAACGTGGGGTTGTGGTTCTGACCAAGAGTTTCAACAAGAAGCGGGTCAAAGAGAACATGCAGGTGATGATGAGCAGGGCTGTTGGCAGAGGGGTCCTAAGGAATATCCTTCACGAGGGTCATTCTATGTCCATCTCTCAAGACTTTCCTTGAGTCAAGATGAGTTACTTGTTCTTTCCCATTCATGAAAGCCTTGTGTGTATTCCTGGTGGTTTTCTCCACCTGATGTGACAACAGGAGAGTTGGCATGGCTGGAGAGAGTTATGGCTGGACAGAGAGCAGAGATTTTTAACTCCAGTGCTATGTCTCCAATTTATTCTGTCACGTTGTACAAGTGATATTTTATTGTCTTTGTTTTCAATTGATGAAATTGCATTAAGTGATTTTTTTTTAGACTGTTTTGTGTGTTTTAACAAAATACTACAGACTGAGTGACTGAGAAAAAAGTGAAATTTGTTCCTCACAGTTCTAAAGCTGGAGGTCTGAGGTCAGGTTGCCCGTGTGGTCAGGGGAGGGTCTTCTTCCAGGTCAGAGGCTTCTCCTTGTACCTTAACATGGTGGAAGGGCCACAGAGCTGTCCCAAGGCTCTTATATGATATTTTTAAAATATCATTCATGAGGGCTGCACAATCATGTCCCGATCACCTCTTAAAAACTCCTTTTCTAACACCATCAAGATGTGAATTTGGGGGCACACATTTATGGCAGTGATCTCTAACCTCCTTTTTTAAATTAAATTAATTTATTTATTTTAGTTGGAGGTTAATTGCTTTATAATATTGTAGTGGTTTTTGCCATACCTTGACATGAATCAGCCATGGGTGTACATGCGTTTCCCATCCTGAACTCCCCTCCCACCTCTCTCCCCATCCCATCCCTCAGGGTAACCCCAATGCACCAGCCCTGAGCACCCTGTCTCATGCATTGAACCTGGACTGGCGATCTGTTTCACATATGACACTATACATGCTTCATTGCTATTCTCTCAAGTCACCCCACCCTCACATTCTCCCACAGAGTCCAAAAGACTGTTCTTTACATCTGTTTCTCTTTTGCTGTCTCACATATGGAGTCATTGTTACCATCTTTCTAAATTCCATATATATGCGTTAGTATACTGTATTGGTGTTTTTCTTTCTGACTTACTTCACTCTGTATAATAGGCTCCAGTTTCATCCACCTCATTAGAAATGATTCAAATGCATTCCCTTTAATAGCCGAGTAATATTCCATTGTGTATATGTACCACAACTTTCTTGTCCATTCTTCCGCCGATGGACATCTAGGTTGCCTCCATGTTCTGCCTCTTGTAAACAGTGCTGCAATGAACACTGGGGAAAACATGTCTCTTTCAATTCTGATTTCCTCAATGTGTATGCCCAGCAGTGGGATTGCTGGGTCATATGGCAGTTGTATTTCTGTTATTCTAAGGAATCTCCACTCTGTTCTCCATAGTGGCTATACTAGTTTGCATTCCCACCAACAGTGTGAGAGGGTTCCCTTTTCTCTACACCCTCTCCAGCTTTTTTGTTGTTTGTAGACTTTTTGATAGCAGCCATTCTGACCAGCGTAAGATGGTACGTCATTGTGGTTTTGATTTGCATTTCTCTGATAATGAGTGATGTTGAGCATCTTTCCATGTGTTTGGGGGTAATGAGTGATATTGAGCATCTTTCCATGTGTTTGGTAGCCATCTGTATGCCTTTGGAGAAATGTCTGTTTAGTTCTTTGGCCCCATTTTTTAAATTTGGTTGTTTATTTTTTGGGAATTGAGCTGCATGAGCTGCTTATATCTTTGAGATTAATTATTTGTCAGTTGCTTCATTTGCTATTATCTTTTCCCATTCTGAAGGGTGTCTTTTCACCTTGCTTAGAGTTTCCTACATTGTTCAAAAACTTTTATGTTTAATTAGGTCCATTTGTTTATTTTTGCTTTTATTTCCATTACTCTGGGAGGTGGGTCATAGAGGATCCTGCTGTGATTTATGTCAGAGAGTGTTTTGCCTATGTTTTCCTCTAGGATTTTTATAGTTTCTGGCCTTACATTTAGATCTTTAATCCATTTTGAGTTTACTTTTGTGTATGGTGTTAGAAAGTGTTCTAGTTTTGTTCTTTTACAAGTGGTTGACGAGTTTCTCCAACACCACTTGTTAAAGAGATTGTCTTTTCTCCATTGTATATTCTTGCCTCCTTTGTCAAAGATAAGGTGTCCATAGGTGCATGGATTTATGTCTGGGCTTTCTATTTTGTCCCATTGATCTAGATTTTTGTCTTTGTGCCAGTACCATACTGTCTTAATGACTGTAGCTTTGTAGTATAGCCTGAAGTCAGGCAGGTTGATTCCTCCAGTTCCATTATTCTTTCTCAAGATTGTTTGGCTATTCGAGGTTTTTTGTGTTTCCATACAAATTGTGAAATTATTTGTTCTAGTTCTCTGAAAAATACCATTGGTAGCTTGATAGGGATTGCACTGAATCTATAGATTGCTTTGGGTAGTATACTCATTTTCACTACATTGATTCTTCCAGTACACGAACTTGGTGTATTTCTCCATCTATTTGTGTCGTCTTTGATTTCTTTCATCAGTGTTTTATAGTTTTCTATATATAGGTTTTTGCTTCTATAGGTAGATTTATTTCTAAGTATTTGATTCTTTTCTTTGCAATGGTGAATGGAATTGTTTCCTTAATTTCTCTTTCTGTTTTCTCATTGTTAGTGTACAGTAGTGCAAGGGATTTCTGTGTGTTAATTTTATATCCTGCAACTTTATGATATTCACTGATTAGCTCTAGTAATATTGGATTTATTTTGTATTTCCATGAATCCTGTAAGGTTTCACTTCACACACTTAATCTCCTTGAGTTTCTGCTGTTGCAGAGTTCCTGTTCTAGACTGTGCCTATTATTGCTAAGCTGTCTGTGTTTTGATTTCTGTGTAGGAGACCATTATTGTACCCTTAGCATAGCTGTACAGGAAGCTGTTCCCAGTTTTAGGATTTAATGCAGAGATCATTTTTGCATCTCTTGAGTCTGTGATTTGACAGTCCACAATGTTTGACAATCCACAGTGTTAGCCAGCACTCAGCTAAGCTGTTGTCCTGTAGGCTTGGCATTTTTGTTCATTTGCAGTTCAGTGCTTTACCAGGTGGAAGTGACTCTTGTCAGAGGAGCCTGCACGCTTCTCTCTCTCTCTCTCTGTGTGTGTGTGTGTGTGTGTATATATATATATATATTCATATATATTTGGCTACACTGTGACAACTATCTCAGCACAGCCCTATGATCCCAAGCAAGTCAGTCAGTTCAGTTACTCAGTCAGGTCTGACTCTTTGCACCCCCATGGATTGCAGGATGCCAGGCTTCCCTGTCCATCACCAACTCCCAGAGTTTACTCAAATTCATGTCCATCAAGTCAGTGATGCCATCCAACCATCTCATCCTCTGTCCTCCCCTCCTCCTGCCTTCAATCTTTTCCAGCATCAGGGTCTTTTCTAATGAGTCAGCTCTTTGCATCAGGTGGCCAAAGTATTGGAGTTTAGCTTCAGCATTAGTCCTTCCAAAGAATGGAAGGATTCTTCCATTCCTTCCAGGAATGATTTCCTTTACGATTGACTGGTTTTACCTCCTTGCAGTCCAAGAGACTCTCAAGAGCCTTTTCCAACACCACAGTTCAAAAACATCAATTATTCAGCACTCAGCTTTCTTTAGAGTCCAACTCTCACATCCATACATGACTACTGGAAAAACCATAGCTTTGACTAGAGGGACCTTTGTCAGAAAAGTGATGTCTCTGATTTTTAATATGCTGTCTAGGTTTATCATAGCTTTTCTTCCAAGGAGCAAGTGTCTTTTAATTTCCCAATTATGATCCCAAGCTAGGGAGTAGAAAAAAATCCTCTTCATGTCTAGGCTCAGAATTAACTCACCATTTCTTCTGGCAAATTTAACTGCCCAATGTAAGTTATGGGTCAGGCCAAGTGAAGGGTCAATTATATGGTCCCCTGAAAAATTGTTTTTGTGTTTGCTTTCAAATTCGGCTCTGAAATACACCTGGAACTGATTTTCTAATATGATATAAAATGATTACCTGTATATATATATATATTTATTTAAATGGAAATCTAAGTGTTCACATTTTCCGCAGATTTTCACTGCCAACTCTGTCATATATCAAATGTTCATAAATACATTTCTGGCCTATTTAACTATACAGTTTTCTGTACTCTGTTACAAAAGTATAAAATAAGTGCTGCTTCTCAGCATGGTATATTCTTCTTCTTAAAGGCTATCTTGAATGCTCTTGACTAGGTATTTCTTATTTCAAACTTAGTATCACTTTACTGAATTCCACAAAATAATATGTGTTTAAGTCTTTGGATCATGTTGCACTGAAACACTACATCACTTTGGAGAAAATGAATTTCTTGATAAAATTGAGCTTTCTGTTTCAAAATTATGATATGAATTTTTAATTATTTAGGTGTTCTCTAATGTCTTAAACACTTTTCATAATTTTCTCCACAAATGCATTTACATAAAGCTTTTTAGATTCAATTATAGGTAATGAGTAAGTTTGATATCAGATTCTTGAATAGGCTTTCATGGAGGAGCCTTCTTCTGACACTGCTTCAGCTGAATGCTGATACTCTTAGGGCATGTTGGGGAGAGTTAATCAGTCTAATGTTAGCTCAGGTTCAGTATCGAGTCAGGAGTGTCCAACAAACATGCTTGGTAAAAGAAGATTTTAATTTGTTTGTTTTTTCAAGTGATCCACCTAGAAGGATAAGGGACTGATGCACTGTAACATTTGTGAGATGGACAGAGAAGGAGAGGGTGTGGGAAGGAGAGGTGAGAACTCAGCAGAGGCTCCCAGGCTTGTTCACCTGGAAGCTGAGGACAGACAAGGCTTCCCTGTCCCCTCTTCTTGTCTCCATCTGGTAGGAAAGTCCTCCAGTCCCCAGGGAGATGCCAGTTCTTGGGGGAGTTAATGTGGTTCTTTCCTTTCTTCCAGGTGTTTGACTTTGAACTGAGTCCAGAAGATATGAAAGCAATTGATGGCCTCAACAGAAATAGACGATACTATGAATTTCTACCGTAAGTGACTTGCAGATGTTTCACACATATGTTACTTTCTGTAGCAGGTGGTTCAGTAGGGGAACTAAACTTTTTAAAGCTAAATTCTTGGAAGACAGTCCTGATTTCCAGCATAGGAGTAAACCAGGGGCTTCCTGCAGACCTCACACCAGAGTTTTCCTCTAGGGGTTCATCTTTGACCAACAGAAATGTGATTGGAACCCAGAACAGTGCATCAATAAAATCCCGAGTTCACATCATAGTGAATTCACTGCTTTGTGCCCCTGATCCCTATGCCTGGTGTACCTCCTCTCAGGGCCGAGAGAATCAGGAAACAGATGGCACAGTGTCTGCAGCCCAGTATTCTTTCAGGGACTTGTGAACTTATTTCATCTTTAATTCTTTTTACATCAGGGGAAAATAATTATATTTATAATAAATATATAATAATGAATCCATCAGGCATTACATTCATGTTTTGTTGTTTTTGTTTAATCTCTAAGTCCTGTATGACTCTCTACCCTCCCATGCTCTATAGCCCAACAGGCTCCTCTGTTCTTGGGATTTCCCAGGCAATAATACTGGAGTGGATTACTGTTGCCTTCTCCAATGGATCCTGTGGCCCTACGGATTGAACCCAGGTCTCCTGCTTGGCAGGTGGATCCTTAACCACTGAGCAACCTGGGAAGAAGACATTCATATTATGCCTAATAAAATTACAAAATGTATTGTTGATATTTTTTATGAAGGATGGTCCCATGAAACCCAATGTGCATCTGTGCTACAAAGTCACAGGGGGCCTGCTTCCACCCTGTCCCCTAAGTGTCTGGTGGATTTTGCATTTTTCTCCAAAACATCATCCATTTCTTTCAAATTGGTCTCTTAATTGGCCTTTTTCCCCTGTTGTAACTCCCACATCCTCATCCTTGTTATCTCACAAAGCTGAATTACCAGTAGATCATGAGCCTAACTGACCCTCCAGTGAGTGACTGCTGTGTCCTTAGCAGGACACACCCAGGTAAGATCATCTGGGTCTTCTGCTTTCTTGAGTAAAGACTCACACCTCACACCTGTGTTGTATTTGTTCATCAGTGATCCATCCACTTCGGAGTCCCTACCTCCTGTACTTTGACTTAGTCACTAACATGGGATTCCAGCTGCCTAATTACTGCAGGAAGATGTCAAGACTGAAGAGACAGATGATTGATCAAACAGGGAGAAGTTGGAAGGGAGTTTAGAGAGAATGGAATATAAATTATTGCTAAAATGAAGATTTTGTTTCTAATAAAGGATCTCAAAACTCTCCCTATTGTTTGTAAAGCAGTATCATGCTTCTGAGAAAAGCCATGTTAAAAGAGAAAAGGTGGCAGGTTATTTTTCTGTACTTAGGGGTGCTTAAGTATAATTCTGTGTTCTTCTTCATTAGGCTGTGAATGCCTAGACTTACTCATCTTTGTGGGCTCAGTTCAGCAGCACAGCTCCTGGCACTTGGAATTGCTCAGAGTGCACTATTTAATGAATTGAAAAGGACAAATTCAGAAAGAAAAATGAAAACATGGAAAAAAAGAAAAACAGCAGTAGTACTAATTGCTGAGTAACAAGTGTTTTAATACATTATAAATTAAGAAAGCAATAATCCCACTTTGAGCTATATGATTATTCAGGAGCTTGTGGTAGCTCTCCAATAGATGACAAGTTCCAGGCACTATGGATTTTTGGAGTGCTCATTTGCTTATCCATGGATGTATGAAAAAAAGCAGCTAATTTGTTCACTGTGCACCTTTTCATCATCTAGGGGCAGAAGTTTCACCTGTGTCTGAAATGATTGCTACAGTTACTGCCAGGTCTTGTGGTCTCATATAAATTGTAACCTGAGTCAAACTACCTGTCACTGTGAAGTGAATGTTACATGTGAATGTTGGGATTGGACGTGCAGGTGCAGTGTGCACATGGAGCAGACACCTGCATGTGTGCTTGTCAGGGGAGAAGGAGGGATGTGTTTGTAGATTGAGAGTTTTAGCCCATCCTGACCACATCATAGAATAATGCTCTATGACAACATGACTGATTTAATAAGTAAATCTTCCTCCTTCTCTTCCAGTGGTGTTGGTCACCCTGAGTATCCATTCTCTGAAGAATATTGACTGAAGTCTCACTGAGATTCTTTGAGAATTTCTTGCGTCTAGGGTGGTGAAGACTTTTGTACTTGGTGGAGGTACTTAAATGAAGTGTCTGAACTTTTGAAAGCTTGCCTTTCTTTTTTGAAAAATAAAAAGTTCATGAAACAATAAAGACTTCAAGTAAGAACTCTTGCTTCTGACCATTAAAGTAATACCTCCAAATTATACAAAATTTGGAAAATAGAAGGGACCAGATAAAAATAAAGATCAGTTATGTTTACCCATTTAAAAATACTTACTTTTGAAATATTTACCTTGTGATTTTCCTATACAAATATGCACATTTGTTTACTTACAAAGACAAATAAATTTCAATCGATAGGTTGTATACTTCTTTTGAAACTTAGCATAAGCATCTCGGTAAGCTAAAAGAGAGATTTTTAAAAAATGTTGCTGTATTTTGCTTCCTGTAAAGCAGTACATTTTACTCATTTATGTAATTTCTTAATCGTCTGCCCATGCTTAGCATTTTGATGAATCCTTACATATTTTGAGTTCGTTCATTGGTCATTCAGCAAAACTTTGTTGAACATTCTTTAGAAAGACATTGTTTCATCAAGAAATGCCAATAAGTGAAATAAATTCTTGAGTCATTAGTCTCGTGGAGAATGAGACTGTGAATGGTAGCAGGAGAATTTAGCTGTTAGAAATGAGTATGTGTCTGTTGAGATAGTTCTGCATAACGTCTTGCATTTCTGTACATCTATTAGGCAGAGACACCAACTACCCTTCATCCCACACAAATTTTCATTTCTACAAAACAGCCTTGAAGATAGAGACAGTGGTTCCTGGATTTCTCTGGAACAGAAAACGCTTTTGCCAGGAAGGAAGAGCGTTCTTGGAATATTTAAGGGCCAGCAAGTTGGCTGATGTGGGTGGAGTTTAGTGAGGTGGGGAGACAGGAGCTGAAGACAAGTCAGACAGCTGGTGGGGCAGGGGGTCCTTGTCACATACGTTTTTAAAGGACTTTACTGTGAGGGAAATGGAGAAGGATATTTCCAGAACATTGCTCCTTGGGCCTCTCTCTGATAGTCGATGGCGACCCTGGCCTGTCCAGACGGCCTGCTGGTCTGAGCCGACTCTGTATCCCACACTGCCCACTCTGCCCAGCATGGGCGGCCCTCACCCTTGGGGGAATAAACTGAATCCAGAGGCACTGAGGGGGCATCTGTGGGCCGGGGGGCACACGGGCTGCCCAGTAATCTGGCTGAGTCCTGGACAACGTCCAGCCGCCTCCTCAGCCTGTTCCAGGAGCAAGAGTGGGTGCATGTCTCAGGAGAGGAGTCAGGTTCCCAGGCCTCCTGTGGGTCCACCTGGATTCACAGTAGCTGCGGGGCTGTGACCTCCTGGGGTCGTCCCAGGGCTGCAGTGCCCAGTGTGTGGTGTGCACAGGTCTCTCCAGGGAGGACCTGTGAGCCCCTGTTCCTCCTCCTCGTCTGGGGGCACTCCTGTGGGCTCAGTCCTGATCTGATGGCTTCTCTTCCCTTCCCACCCAGCTCCATGGGGATGGTTCTTTACAGCCTTGGTGTGGAGGA
Source organism: Dama dama (assembly GCF_033118175.1). Classification (NCBI taxonomy): domain Eukaryota; kingdom Metazoa; phylum Chordata; class Mammalia; order Artiodactyla; family Cervidae; genus Dama; species Dama dama. Next base: position 43,702,987 of record NC_083703.1, read on the forward strand.
GCCTTCCTGCTTGTGTCGTGTGTTTTCAGGAGATGGGACCCCCTAAGGTGCATCTGTGGGAGCTGAGCTCAGTATACTCTTGCCCCCCTCGAGCTCCTCCCCAGGACAGTGTGTGACACTCACTGTGCACTAAGTGTGGTTCCTGTGATTGGTCAGGAAGAGGCGGTGCCGATTTCTTTTCTATCTATCTTTCTTTCTTTCTTTATTTTTTAATTTTTTTTATCTTTTTATTATTATTATTATTATTATTATTATTATTTTCCAGTGGGTTTTGTCATACATTGATATGAATCAGCCATGGATTTACATGTATTCCCAATCCCGATCCCCCCTCCCACCTCCCTCTCCACCCGATTCCTCTGGGTCTTCCCAGTGCACCAGGCCGGAGCACCTGTCTCGTGCATCCCACCTGGGCTGGTGATTTGTTTCACCATAGATAGTATACATGCTGTTCTTTTGAAATATCCCACCCTCACATTCTCCCACAAAGTTCAAAAGTCTGTTCTGTATTTCTGTGTCTCTTTTTCTGTTCTGCATATAGGGTTATCGTTATCACCTTTCTAAATTCCATATATATGTGATAGTATGCTGTAATGTTCTTTATCTTTCTGGCTTACTTCACTCTGTATAAGGGGCTCCAGCTTCATCCATCTCATTAGGACTGGTTCAAATGAATTCTTTTTAATGGCTGAGTAATATTCCATGGTGTATATGTACCACAGCTTCCTTATCCATTCATCTTCTGATGGGCATCTAGGTTGCTTCCATGTCCTGGCTATTATAAACAGTGAAGTAAGGTGAAAAGACAGCCCTCAGATTGGGAGAAAATAATAGCAAATGAAGAAACAGACAAAGGATTAATCTCAAAAATATACAAGCAACTCCTGAAGCTCAATTCCAGAAAAATAAATGACCCAATCAAAAAATGGGCCAAAGAACTAAACAGACATTTCTCCAAAGAAGACATACAGATGGCTAACAAACACATGAAAAGATGCTCAACATCACTCATTATTAGAGAAATGCAAATCAAAACCACAATGAGGTACCATTACACGCCAGTCAGGATGGCTGCTATCCAAAAGTCTACAAGCAATAAATGCTGGAGAGGGTGTGGAGAAAAGGGAACCCTCTTACACTGTTGGTGGGAATGCAAACTAGTACAGCCGCTATGGAAAACAGTGTGGAGATTTCTTAAAAAACTGGAAATAGAACTGCCATATGACCCAGCAATCCCACTTCTGGGCATACACACTGAGGAAACCAGATCTGAAAGAGACACGTGCACCCCAATGTTCATGGATCAGGCTTTTCAGGTAGGGCAGTGGTAAAGAATCTGCCTGACAGTGCAGGAGATATGGGTTGCATTCCTGATCCAGGAAGATCCACTGGAAAAGGAAATGGCAGCCTACTTCAGTATTCTTGCCTGGAGAATACCACGGACAGAGAAACCTGTGGGGTCCATGGGGTCACAGTAGAGGTATCTTGACTTAGCGACTAAACAGTAACAAAAACAGTTTCATGGCTCATGTTTTCTCTCTTTTTTCCTCTCTCTCTCTTTCTCTCTCTCTCTCTTTTTTTAGCTTAGTTGTTTCACCTTTCTTTATTGTATGCCTTTTCTCTCTCTTCTTCTGTGTGTTCATGACTGGGTACTTGGACAAGCACAGTACACCCACTGTTGGCAGATTTGAACCACATCCTGATTGTCCTTTACTAGCAGACATGGCATGTGCCTGGTCCTGGGGTCAGCCCAACAGAAAACTAAGGGAAACTCAGTTCATTTCTGAGTCAACAACTTACCTGGCCCATGAGTGGCTTTCTGATTCTGGGAAATATATGATTGTTTTTGAATGCTTTCAGTTCAGTTCAGGTCAGTTCAGTCGCTTAGTCTTGTCCGACTCTTTGTGACCCCATGAATTGCAGCACGCCAGGCCTCCCTGTCCATCACCAACTCCCAGAGTTTACTCACACTCATGCCCATCGAGTCGGTGATGCCATCCAGCCATCTCATCCTCTGTCATCCACTTCTTCTCCTGCCCCCAATCCCTCCCAGCATCAGGGTAATAGACCAATAATTCCAATGAGTCAGCTCTTCGCATCAGGTGGCCAAAGTATTGGAGTTTCAGCTTCAGCATCAGTCCTTCCAATGAACACCCAGGACTGATCTCCTTTAGGATGGACTGGTTGGATCTCCTTGCAGTCCAAGGGACTCTCAAGAGTCTTCTCCAACACCATAGTTCAAAAGCATCAATTTTTCAGCACTCAGCTTTCCTCACAGTCCAACTCTCACATCCATACATGACCACTGGAACAACCATAGCCTTGACCAGACGGACCTTTGCTGGCAAAGTAATGTCTCTGCTTTCTAATACTCTGTCTAGGTTGGTCATAACTTTCCTTCCAAGGAGTAAGTGTCTTTTAATTTCATGGCTGCAATCACCATCTGCAGTGATTTTGGAGCTCCTCAAAATAAAGTCTGACACTGTTTCCCCACCTATTTGCCATGAAGTGATGGGACCAGATGCCATGATCTTAGTTTTCTGAATGTCGAGCTTTAAGCCAACTTTTTCCACTCTCCTCTTTCACTTTCATCAAGAGGCTTTTTAGTTCCTCTTCACTTTCTGCCATAAGGGTGGTGTCATCTGCATAGCTGAGGTTATTGATATTTCTCCCGGCAATCTTGATTCCAGCTTGTGCTTCTTCCAGCCCAGCATTTCTCATGATGTACTCTGCATATAAGTTAAATAAGCAGGGTGACAATATACAGCCTTGACTGTATACTCCTTTTCCTATTTGGAACCAGTCTGTTGTTCTATGTCCAGTTCTAACTGTTACTTCCTGACATGCATACAGGTTTCTCAAGAGGCAGGTCAGGTGGTCTGGTATTCCCGTCTCTTTCAGAATTTCCCACAGTTTATTGTGATTCACACAGTTGAAGGCTTTCGCATAGTCAATAAAGCAGAAATAGATGTTTTTCTGGAACTCTCTTGCTTTTTCGATGATCCAGCTGATGTTGGCTATTTGATCTCTGCTTCCTCTGCCTTTTCTAAAACCAGCTTGAACATCTGGAAGTTCATGGTTCACGTTGCTGAAACCTGGCTTGGAGAATTTTGAGCATTACTTTACTAGCTTGTGAGAAAAGTGCAATTGTGCGGTAGTTTGAGCATTCTTTGGGATTGCCTTTCTTTGGGATTGGAATGAAAACTGACTTTTTCCAGGCCTGTGGCCACTGCTGAATTTTCCAAATTTGCTGGCATATTGAGGGCAGCACTTTCACAGCATCATTTTTCAGGATGTGAAATAGCTTAACTGGAATTCCATCACATCCACTAGCTTTGTTTGTAGTGATGCTTTCTAAGGCCCACACATTCCAGGATGTCTGGCTCTAGGTGAGTGATCACACCATTGTGATTATCTAGGTCATGAAGATCTTTTTTGTAAAGTTCTTCTGTGTATTCTTGCCACCTCTTCTTAATATCTTCTGCTTCTGTAGGTCCATACTATTTCTGTCCTTTATCGAACCCATCTTTGCACAAAATGTTCCCTTGGTATCTCTAATTTTCTTGAAGAGTCTCTAGTCTTTCCCATTCTGTCGTTTTCCTCTATTTCTTTGCATTGATCACTGAGGAAGGCTTTCTTGTCTCTCCTGGATGTTCTTTGTTTCTTTGTTTTTTTCCATTTATTTTTATTGGTTGGAGGCTATTTACTTTACAATACTGTAGTGGTTTTTGCCATACATTGACATGAATCAGCCATGAATTTACATGTGTTCCCCATCCCGATTCCCCCCTCCTGCCTCCCTCCCTACCCCATCCCTCTGGGGCTTCCCAGTGCACCAGCCCTGAGCACTTGTCTCATGCATCCAACCTGGGCTGGTGATCTGTTTCACCCTTGATGATATACATGTTTCGATGCTGTTCTCTCAGAACATCCCACCCTTGCCTTCTCCCACAAAGTCCAAAAGTCTATTCTGTACATCTGTGTCTCTTTTTCTGTTTTGCATATAGGGTTATCATTGCCATCTTTTTAATTTCCATATATATGCGTTAGTATACTGTATTGATCTTTATCTTTCTGGCTTACTTCCCTCTGTATAATGGGCTCCGATTTCATCCATCTCATTAGAACTGATTCAAATGAATTCTTTTTAATGGCTGAGTAATATTCCATGGTGTATATGTACCACAGCTTCCTTATCCATTCGTCTGCTGATGGGCATCTAGACTGCTTCCATGTCCTGGCTATTATAAACAGTGCTGCGATGAGCATTGGGGTGTATGTGTCTCTTTCAGATCTGTTTTCCTCAGTGTGTATGCCCAGGAGTGGGATTGCTGGGTCATATGGCAGTTCTATTTCCAGTTTTTTAAGGACTCTCCACACTGTTCTCCATAGCGGCTGTACTAGTTTGCATTCCCACCAACAGTGTAAGAGGGTTCCCTTTTCTCCACACCCTCTCCAGCATTTATTGCTTGTAGACTTTTGGATAGCAGCCATCCTGACTGTCGTGTAATGGTACCTCATTGCGGTTTTGATTTGCATGTCTCTAATAATGAGTGATTTTGAGCATCTTTTCATGTGTTTGTTAGCCATCTGTATGTCTTCTTTGGAGAAATGTCTGTTTAGTTCTTTGACCCGTTTTTTGACTGGGTCATTTATTTTTTCTGGAATTGAGCTGTAGTAGTTGAACTCTGCATTCAAATGGGAATATCTTTCCTTTTCTCCTTTGCTTTTTGCTTCTCTTCTTTTCACAGCTATTTGTAAGGCTTTCTCAGACAACCATTTTGCCTTTTTGCATTTCTTTTCCATGGGGATAGTCTTGATCCCTGTCTCCTGTACAATGTCATGAACCTCAATTCATAGTTCATCAGGCTCTCTGTCTATCAAATCAAGTCTCTTAAATTTATTTCTCACTTCCACTGTATAGTCATAAGGGATTTGATTGAATGCCTTACTATGCCCCAAATCCACACCCCTGTTCTATCAGGGTTTTACATGGTCTTGTGTTTGTTTCCACCCTTACTCCCTGGTCCTGGCCCCATATTTATCTAGTCCCCCCTGCAGGTGTAATGAGCCACTCCAGCTGCCCTTCAGTTCAAACTCAGAGTTAAGTGAAATGGACACCAGTTTCCAGGCAAGCTCCAAGTAGGGGAGAATATTGCACACAAGGATTTCTGCGATGAGTCTGCTTTGAGGGAGGCAGCAGGGTGCTGAGCTGCCATACTTTACAGATCAAGATGGCTCCACTCAAGTTAGGGGAGAGGTGAGTCTGAATAAAAACATACAGAAATGTCCTTCCAGTCTTTTGAATCTTCCCTCGTTGTGTGTACACTTTGTTGCTATAGATTTTTTTTTTTTTTACTATTTCCCAGAACTCCTACAACATTTTTCAGTTGCTTTCTCTCCATACTTCCCTTTTCAAGGGAGACTTCATTCCTCCAAGCTCACTATTTTGCTGACATCACTCTATGTGTTAAATTGAATTTCCCTTCACAATATCTGCTTGTACCAGTGCATCATGATTTCCCTTACTCTTCCCAAGTTTGTTGTAATTTCAGTTGTTTATAGGTTTTTCTTGTTAGCATGTTTAGCATGATAATAAAATATGTAAAATATATAATGATTACATAATAAGAGTACTCTAAAACGTTATGCAACTCAGTACAAGGTATAAACACTCAAGAGTCTGTTTGAACCTGCATGTGATATCTAAAATTATTAATGATTAATGCCAAGAAACATTTTGCCAACATGTCTGGTTTTGGTATCCTTTTCAGAATTTCACCCTAGTCAAGTCTATAAGGGTTTCTCCAGTGGCCCAGTGGTAAGAATTCACCTGCCAATGTAAGTGACACAAGAGACTTGAGTTGGATCCCTGGATCAGGAAGATACTGTGGTGTAGGAAATGGCAACCGACTCCAATATTCTAGCCCAGTAATTCCATGAACTGTGGAGCCTGGTGGGGTATAGTCCCTGGGGTTGTAAAAGAGTTGGACATGACTTACTGACTATACCTCTACCACCATAGGTGTTTAAAGCAAAATAATTTTGCTGCTGGAAAATTTAAAAAGGCAAATTTGGTTTGTTTCACATTTTGATTCTCTATTAAGAGATTTTGGAAAATGCTTAATAATCAACACTTTTTAATTGTGTGATTAGTGTGCCATTCTGTACTATGAAATAGTTGTTTCAATTGATGTTTGATCAAAAGTGGGCTTCACAATTAGAAAAGTAAAATGACTGGTATGTGGAGGTTTCTGTGTAATATTTGGGCAATAATTGTTTGGCACATTTCACCATTACATAACTGAAGTTATTCTGATTAAAAAAAAAAAACTACCAATGTAACTGGCTTCAATTCTCTTCCTATTCTATGGGCATTGGTTTAATCCTCTCCTCCTCCAATGTACCTGCTAACATTGGACAGTCAGGTGGGGCGTTAACTTCCTGTTATTTATAACCTTGGAGGCAGAAGAAAAGATCAGTCTGCTTATTCAGAGGTGAAACAGGCAATGGATCCCAAAGGCCAGAGAGTGAAGCTTAATGATGGCCACTTCATTCCTGTCCTGGGATTTGGCACTGCTGAAAGAAAAGAGGTAACAGAGGTGGTTTGAGGTTGAGATATAAATAGTAGTGGATGTAACATGAGTGGAAGGGACTTGGATTGTCAAGCACTGGGCTCCTGGCTAGCTTCTCTAGCCACTAACCAGGCTAGAACCATGCCCTGTGAAAGGGGAGAGAGCATCCAGTTTTCACTCTGCATCAGGGTCTGAGGCTGAGCTCACCTGCAGATTACTCTGGTTCCCCCTGCCCCCTGCCCCAGTTTCTGTCTCTTTCCCAGCTTGGTAGAAGAGGTGAGATTCGGCTGTCAAGATCACTGACTGTCAACTGCTTTGCTTTGAGGGCGATTGCAATGGCTGGGGTTCTCTTTGTAATTCATTAGTTTCAGAACTCTTATCTGCTTCAAAAAAGATGTGACCCAGAGAAGTATTTGAGGTGGAAGGTCCTAAGGATGAGGTGAATAGGAAAGAGTGGAGAGAACTGCTTTTCTACTGTGGGGTGCCTGGTAGGTGCCAGGCAAGACACTCCAGCTAAGTTTTGCCTTGTACTTTGGTTGCTCCTTGGAAACTTCTTCTAATGGAAAATATAGTGTTATTTGAGGGGATAAACTACCATCTTACAGGCAAGGTTGTGTAATGTATTCTTGGGTGTTGTAATGTCTTTTTATTAAAGTGTAGTTTTCAGTGCTTGGACAGAAAAGGGACTAGCAGACAAGTACCTAGACCTGAAGCCAGAAAGTTTACTGTCCATCTTGTCTTTAGAGAATGTGGTTGTGACAAGGTCTGATCCTGAAACTTTGCATCTCACTTTTATCATTTGGAGAACAGAAGGAAATATTCAGAGGCATTTTGGAAAGAGAAGACAGGATTTTGTAGTGCAAAGTAGGGTGTGGGGAGTAAAGTGTCCAGGCTAGTACTGAAGCTCACTGGTCCTTTCCTCAGTACATCCCTGAATGCCCAAGTGTTTCAGAAAGACTGGACTGCACCCAACAGAGGGTGGTTACACCAATTATCTATCTCCTTGAAGTAGAAAAGATTCTGACACATGAAAAATTATGGAATATTATTCAGCATTAAAAAAAGTTAATCCTGCCATTTGAAACCACACAGGTGAACTGGGAGAACTTTAACTAAGTGAAGTAAGCCAGAAATAAAAGGACAAATACTACTTGATGTTTTTGTGAAAAGTGAAAGTGAAGTCGCTCAGTCGTGTCCGACTCTTTGCTACCCCATGGATTGTAGCCTACAAGACTCCTCTGTCCATGGGATTTTCTAGGCAAGAACACTGGAGTGGGTTGCCGTTTCCTTCTCCAGGAGATCTTCTTGACCCAGGGATCAAACCTGGGTCTCCCTTATTGTGGGCAGATGCTTTACCGTCTGAGCTACCAAGGAAGTCTCTTTATAGGTGGAATCTAAAATAGTGGAACTTATAGAAACAGAGAGTAGAGAAATGGAGACCAGAAGCTGAAGACAAATCTGTGAAAAATGGAAAGATGTTTGTCAACAGTCTATACTTTCAGTGATAAGATGAATAAGTTGGTGACCTGATGCACAGAACCGTGACTATAGTTATAAATAATGGTTGATACCCTGAGATTTTGTAGAGACTAGATCTTAAGTTTTCTTACAAACTCCATAAAGTAAGGTAAGTGAAATGAGTGATCTGCTAACTGGCTTGTTTTTGGTGATCATCAACAATGGATCCTTATATGAGAACTTAACTTTGTATACCTTGAATAGATACAGTTTACATTTGGTGTATTCCACATAGCTTCACTGGTAAACAGTGGTCTTAGAAGCTTTCACCTTGCTTCTTAATGCTTTTTGTTATTGTTGTTGTTCAATCACTAAGTCATGTCTGACTCTTTGTGATCCTATGGATTGCAACAGGCCAGGCTCCCTGTCTCACACTATCTCCTGTAGTTTAATGTCTTTACCATATACCGTATACCTTTGTTGATTTTACTGCAAGAATCTTATAGTACAAATAATATTCATGACTACAACTTTATGCTGAGTCCTTTGGGTCCACTGAAACTGGAGGTGGGCTTCAGGTCCTCTGATGCCTGTGATTGACCACAGATCATTAGGGATGTGAGGGTTACTGTGTGTATTTAAAATCTGACCAAGAATGTTCAGGGAAACTGTCCAGGGTTCAGCACCACACATACAGATCTAATCAAAGACATGAAGAAAAGTTGAATCTTTGGAAAATCAAAGCTTGTGCTAACAATCTCTTAATCATGTGGATGTTCAAATTCTGCCTTGTTGCTCATGTAGGTTCCTAAGAGTGAAGCTCTGGAAGTCACCAAATTCGCTATAGAGGTTGGGTTCCGCCATGTTGACAGTGCTCATTTGTATCAAAATGAGGAGCAGGTTGGCCAGGCCATTCGAAGCAAGATTGCAGATGGCACTGTGAAGAGAGAAGACATATTCTACACTTCAAAGGTATTGTGTGTTGTGTGTGTGAATATATGGGCTACTGAGTGTGCCCAGGTGACTAATACATAATAGTATCATTTGTTTGGTGAAGAGTTGATTGGTGAACTATGATTTTTGGTATGTTCTTAAGGTATTAGAAATCCTTGGTGTTCAGTGGTTAAGAGTTGGCACATTACCATCATTGGTAAAGGAAGTAATATCCGACAAGCCACAAGGGAAGATCAAAAGAAAATTTCATAAATTATTATTAATAAAATTTCTATTCTTTAATATTTTCAGCTTTGGTGCACCTTTCTTCGGCCAGAGCTGGTCAGACCAGCCTTGGAAAAGTCACTGAAAAATCTTCAACTGGACTATGTCGATCTCTATATTATTCATTTTCCACTGGCTATGAAGGTTGGAAATCTGTGTGATTACATCAATATTATATCTTGTGTTAGAATGTGTGTCAACTTGCATGGATGGTTGAATTAAGATTTTTCTTGGTAGATTGAAGGGATGATTATGCTAGAGTTCAGTTCAATTCAGTCGCTCAGTCGTGTCCGACTCTTTGTGACTCCATGAATCGCAGCACGCCAGGCCTCCCTGTCCATCACCAACTCACGGAGGCTACTCAAGCTCATGCCCATCGAGTTGGTGATGCCATCCAGCCATCTCATCCTCTGTGGTCCCCTTCTCCTCCTGCCCCCAACCCCCCCATCCCCCAGCATCAGGGTCTTTTCCAATGAGTCAGCTCTTCACTAGAGTAGAATCCCCCAAATAATCATTTGTGGTCATCTATTTACCGAGTTTCTTTGAATCTGTTACATGCCTCCCAGACAAAGGAGTTAATAATCTGAGAGTCTCTGCCTGAAAAACTTGAGGAAGTAGAAATAGGTGAGTTCTGCACACAGTCTTGGTTATGACTCCTGAGTGTCTGGGGATTTCATGAACCAAGAGTTTGGTGCAGCCGTGGTGAGCATGACACTGCCTTACATTGAACATGATGAGTTTATCTTGTCTTTCATCCTTTTAAATTGAGCAGATTTGGTGGTGTTCCCTCTTGGGTGAATCTAAACCTTGTACCTTTATAGGGAATTGGGAGACATAGTCTACAATCCTGCCTGACTTTACAAAGAGATTTGTAGACCACACTTAGTCATTAAGAATGTTTACTTAGAACTCAAATAGGGGCACTGTATCAACCTAGAGGGGTGGGATTTGGAGGGAGATGGGAAGGAGGTTGAAAAGGGAGGAGATATATGTTTACCTATGGCTGATTCATGTTGATGTTTGACAGAAAGCAACAAAATTCTGTAAAGAAATTATGCTCCAATTAAAAAAGAAATTAAAAAGAAAGAATGGTTTACTTAGAAATTTTGATCTCAAGTTACAGAACATCAACTCAAGCCATCTAATGCAAAATAACTAAGTGGACAATGTAGGCTGCAAGTCTCAGACACAGAGAAATTTGAGGATTTGCAGGACTCTTCAGAAATGTCTTCTTTTTCTATCCCTTACCATGGCATTACTATATTTTTATTGAACATTTTCCATTGGTGGCATATATAATTTTGGGGGCATTTCAAGGCTCTGGGTCTTGAATATTTGAGAGCATGTCTGGATCTTCCACATTCCATATAAACCTAACGAGAGCCTTGCTGGTTTACATGCCTGCTCTAGGGCATCTGATGCTCGAAGGGAAAAGGAAATCTGATATCTAGCCCAGATGTAGCTTGCAAATTTTATTCTGGAAATTATGGCATGGAACTTACTGCCATTCTCAGACCAGAGACATTTCAAGAGAGGCAAGTACAGGAAACAGACAAAATTCACAGAAGTCACTGGAAGTCCGTTTTAGGACATAGAAAAATTGTATTTTTTGTAACACATAATAAGTGTAAGACAGTAAAATAAGCCTCCCTCTTATAGAAATTTCTTACAACTCCATACACAAATCACCTTACAAATATTAGTATGTAGAAAGTTGTAAACCTACCTTGTGGAGATTTAATTCCTGGTGCCTTGCAGCCTGGCTAATTGTGGAGAAATTATTTGGTCACATCCCTAATATTCTTGCTTCTGTTCCAGCCAGGGGAGAAATTTTTTCCAAAAGATGAAAATGGAAAACTGATAGTTGACTCGGTGGATCTCTGTCACACATGGGAGGTGAGTCCAGGGAGGAGAGAACCAGTGGAGGAGCCAGGAGAGGGGGAACCTCCTTCATTTCTTCTACCTGTGAGAATGGGCTGTGGACCATCTGACTCAGCAGTTCATGAATCTAAGGGCTGGGATGCTGGGGTTGTGGGGAAGAAACCATTGCTGAAATGTTTACATAGAGGAATGAAATGGAGAATTTTGGACAATGAAGACAATGCGTTTTTCTTTCCATGTGATATGTCTTCTTCAGTTTTTTTTTTATGGAGGAAATGGTAATTCTTCAATTTACATGTTGACTTTCTTCTGTTTTTTCCTCTTGATGCTCAATGTTAATTCTTGAACATGACCATGTTTATTGATTTTTTTCAGCATGTATTTTTGTTCTATTGCCCGTTCCAAGTGACTGCTCACCACCCCTTCTTCCCCAGGCCCTGGAGAAGTGTAAGGACGCAGGGTTGACCAAGTCCATCGGGGTGTCCAACTTCAACCACAAGCAGCTGGAGAAGATCCTGAACAAGCCAGGGCTCAAGTACAAGCCCGTCTGCAACCAGGTGAGCAACTCAGCTCCTGTCCCTCCTGCTCTTCAGGCCCTCCTTCTAGCACTGGAGCCAAACATCTGTCTATCCTCCCCTCCTGTTCATCCAACCTTTGTGGACAGAGGACTCTAGAGAACAGAATCTCTATCTGGATGGTGTGAATAGAACCCAAAATAGTATCTCTATGTAGTCTGGATGGAAAAGGTGGGGGAGGGCATCCTGATGAATTGTAGGTAGAACCTAGAACTAGAGGTAGGAGGTGTTTCCCTGAGATTAAAGGATGACAAGATTGGATGGGAAAGTCCCCTGAAATGAACTGTGTACAGGAAGGAAGCAATGAAAACATAGAATGAAAAGTAAATTAATAAATTAACAAATCAGCTGAGATGGGTGATAAGGGTTTGTGTGGGGTTCTGATGGCTGAATCCTTAGTCTTGTTGTCTCAGCATTTATGAGTCTCAACAGGGAGCACAGAACAGAAAAATGTGCTGGTGATGATGAAAGTCATCCATGTTACAGGGTGAAGTTAAAGGCTCGTGAAGACGCTAACAGAAGATAAAACATTTACCTGGGAATATCTATTCAAATATAGAGTATCCCTTTTGATCACTCAGTCTTGGACTGGTTCTCCCATCTATGGTTTGTCATAAAATTAACTGTATAAACACACTTTTCTCTATTTCTCTCTAGATGTTAATATTTCCAGTTTACATTTAATATTGCAATCTTTCCTTTCAGTTCAGTTCAGTCACTCAGTCATGTTCAACTCTTTGTGACCCCATGAACAGCAGCACGCCAAGCCTCCCTGTCCATCACCAACTCCCGGAGTCCACCCAAACCCATGTCCATTGAGTCAGTGATGCCATCCAATCATCTCATCCTCTGTTGTCCCTTTCTCCTCCTGCCCTCAATCTTTCCCAGCAACAGGGTCTTTTCAAATGAGCAGCTCTTTGCTGACTTTGGGTGGCCAAAGTATTGGAGTTTCAGCTTCAACATCAGTCCTTCCAATGAACACCCAGGACTGATCTCCTTTAGAATGGACTGGTTGGATCTCTTTGCAGTCCAAGGGACTCTCAAGAGTCTTCTCCAACACCACAGTTCAAAAGCATCAGTTCTTTGGTGCTCAATTTTCTTTATAGTCCAACTCTCACATCCATACATGACCACTGGAAAGACCATAGCCTTGACTAGACAACCTCTGTTGAAAAAGTAATGTCTCCACTTTTTAATATGCTGTCTAGGTTGGTTATAACTTTCCTTCCAAGGAGTAAGCATCTTTTAATTTTATGGCTGTAATCACCATCTGCAGTTGTTTTGGAGTCCCCCAAGATAAAGTCAGCCACTGTTTCCTCTGTTTCCCCATCTATTTGCCGTGAAGTGATGGGACCAGATGCCATGATCTTAGTTTTCTGAATGTTGAGTTTTAAGCCAACTTTTTCACTCTCCTTCTTTCACTTTCATCAAGAGGCTCTTAAGTTCTTCCTCACTTTCTGCCATAAGGGTGGTGTCATCTGCATAGCTGAGGTTATTGATATTTCTCCCGGCAAGCTTTATTCCAGCTTGTGCTTCCTCCAGCCCAGCATTTCTCATGATGTACTCTGCATGTAAGTTAAATAAGCAGGGTGACAATATACAGCCTTGACGTTCTCCTTTTCCTATTTGAAACCAGTCTGTTGTTCCATGTCCAGTTCTAACTGTTGCTTCCTAACCTGCATACAGGTTTCTCAAGAGGCAGGTCTGGTGGTCTGGTGTTCCCATCTCTTTCAAAATTTTCCACAGTTTATCTTTCCTGTAGGCACTTAAAACTTTTTAATCTTTCTCTGTCATATTAATATTACCTTTCCAAATAATCTGACACTCTTCTCTGTTGACATTCTACAGGTGGAATGTCACCCTTATCTCAATCAGAGCAAACTGTTGGATTTCTGCAAGTCACATGATATTGTTCTTGTTGCCTTCGGTGCTCTGGGATCCCAACGAATAAAAGGATGGTACTGAATCCTATTGAAGACAAGTGGGAGTTTCCCTAAAATTCAATTTTTGATGAGATATTTTAAAATACAGTACTCAGATAATTCTCATAAGCAGAGGGGAGAGAGGGGATGGATGGAATATTTTCTTCTAACTTCCCATCACCCAGCCATTTTTCACGCATTGTATTAGCTTGTAGACTCATCATTAACAAATGTTTTCATTAAAATGTATATATAATCTCCTAGCTAGAACCAGAGACACAAGCTTATATCATGATTTATGTAGTTATTAACTAATAACATATTTCTAAAAATAGAAATTCCAAGTCTCATTTACCTTATGCCTAAAATTGGGATAATAATATACAATTCTCAGGTCTATTATGATAGAAAAAACTAAACTTTAACCATTTTTGTAAATATCTAAAGAAGAGTAATGAGGGAATAAATGTCTCTGATTTTGAGACTACTTACTTTTTATCAATACCTTAGGAAAGTGAAATTAAAAAAAATCCCTGGTCTTTCCCTTCTGTTTCTCTGTTCATGCCCTTGATTATAGAAGAAAAACAACCTCTAAGAATTAAAGAAAAACCCCACAACTTTAGCAATCCTGGTTTCAGGTCAATAATGCATCCGAATCACCTGCAGAGCTTTGTAAACACAGAATGGGAGGTGATCCAGTTGAGATGCTGATTCAGTTTCTCTTCAGCTAAGCCATGAAATTTGTATTTCTAACAAAATCCCAGGTGATGTTGATCATGCTGGTCCATGGACCACACTTTGAGAAACACTGGTGTAGAGCGTACCTACTTGATCTGTTTGGAAAAACTACTCACGAAGTGAGTACTTAGTCTCAGCATCTCAGCATTTCTGAATTTTCTTCCAGGGTGAATACGAACCACCCCGTTCTCTTGGAGGACCCAGTTCTCTGTGCCATTGCCAAAAAGCACAAGCAAACTCCTGCGCTGGTTGCCCTTCGCTACCAGATACAACGTGGGGTTGTGGTTCTGGCCAAGAGTTACAACAAGAAGCGGATCAAAGAAAACATAAAGGTGATGAGTGGGGCTGTTGGCAGAGGGGTCCTAAGGAATATCCTTCATGAGGGTCATTCTTTGTCTGTCTCTCAAGACTTTCCTTGAGACAAGATGAATTATCTGTTCTTCTCTGTGCATGAATGCCTTATGTATATTCCTGATGGTTTTCTCCTTCTACTGAGGCAACAGGAGAGATGGCTTGGCTGGAGAAGGTTCAGTTCTGTTCAGTCATTCAGTCTTGTCTGACTCTTTTCGACCCCATGGACTGCAGCACACCAGGCTTCCCTGTCCATCATCAACTCCTTGAGCTTGCTCAAAGTCATGTCCATCAAGCTGGTGATGCCATCCAATCATCTCATCCTCTATCTTACCCTATTCCTCCTGCCTTCTATCTTTTGCAGCATCAGGGTCTTTTCCAATGAGTCAGTTCTTTGCATCAGGTTGCCAAAGTATTGGAGCTTCACCTTCAGCATCAGTCCTTCCAATGAATATTCAGGACTGGTTTCCTTTAAAATTGACTGGTTTGATCTCCTTGCAGTCCAAGGGACTCTCAAGAGTCTTCTTCGACGCCACAGTTCAAAAGCATCATTTCTTTGGTGCTCAGCTTTCTTTACGGTGTACCTCTCACATCCATACATGGCTACTGGGAAAAGCACAGCTTTGACTACAGACTTTTGTCGGTAAAGTAATGTCTCTGTTTTTTAATATGCTGTCTAGGTTTGTCATAGCTTTTCTTAGAAGGAGCAAAGGTCTTTTAATTTCATGGCTGCAGTCACAATCTATAGTGATTTTGGAGCCCAAGAAAATACATTTGGACAGAAAATGGAGATTTTAGTTCCAGTGCTAGGTCTGCAATTTATCCTATCACCTTGTACAAATGATGTCTTCTTACCTTTGTTCTCAATGGATGAAATTGCATTATGTGATTATTTTAAGCCTTTTGGACTTTTTTTTTTTTTTTTAACAAAAAGCCACAGATTTGGTGTCTTAGAAACAATGAAAATTTGTTTCTCACATTTCTGAAACTGGAGGTCTGAGGTCAGGGTGCCTGTATGGTCATGTGATGGCCCCTCCTCTAGGTCATAAGGTTCTCCTTGTATCTTAACATGGTTGAGGGGCAACAGAGTTCTCCCAAGTTTCTTAGATGACTGTGATATTGTTGAAATCTCATTCACTAAGGCTCCATCATCATGACCTAATCACCCATGAATGGCTCCATTTCTAACACCATCCATATGTGAATTTTGGGGCATGAAAATTATGGCAGCAATCTTTCATCTCCAAACCATCGTGGTTTTGTTTTGCATTTTCCTGAATACTAATAAGGTTTCATCTTCATATATTTAACCTTCTTGAGTTTCTGTCTTTGTGAAGTTCCTCTTCAAGACTTTGTCCACTTTTGCATGATGTCTCTCATTTGTTTTCTGTGTAAGAGACCATTACTCTACCCTTAGGCATAAGTGTATAGAAAACTCTCCCCAGTTTTAAGATTTAATGCAGAGATCAGTTATGCATCTCTTGATTCTGTGGTTTGAGTTTCCACCTGCACTCAGCTCAACTGTTGTCCTCTTGGCTGGGCTCCCTAATGCATTTGCAGTTCAGTGCAGAGCAGTTTGGCAGTTCTTCTGTAGCAGGAGGATATGACTCTTCTTAGAGGAGCCTGCACAGCTTTCCATGCAGTTTTTTATATATATTTGGCTAGACTGTGGTCAACTAACTTGATTTTCATCTCAGGATAGCGCTGTGATTTCAAGCCAGGGAGTGGGAAAAAATCCATGTCATTATCTCAGCTCAGAACTAAGTCACCACAGCTTGCAAATTTCAGTCTCACTGCAAGTTACAGGTCAGCCCATGTCAAGAGTCAGGTGCATGGGCCCTTGGAAAATTTGTTTTTCTGTTTCCATTCAAATTTGATTCAAAAATACACCTGAAACTGATTTTCTAATGTGATATAAAAATGATTGCCTATATGTTTGTTGAAATATATTTAATAGATTTTCATCATCAACTCTGTCATATAACAAGTGTCCATAAGTATATTTGTGGCCCTTCTCTTCTATTTAACTATTCAGTTTTCTGTTCTGTGTTTTTAAAATGGAAAATAAATGTTCTTTCTCAGAATGGTACATTTGTTTTTAAGGATGTCTTGACTGCTCTTGACTAGCTGTTCTTTTACTTAAAATTTAGTATCACTTTACTGATTTCCACAAAGGAATCTGTGTTTAAGTCATGTTCATGTCACACTGAATCACTCTGGAAAATGTATTTCTTTAGAAAGTTGAGCTTTTTTTTTTTCTTGACTGTGATGTGAATTTTTAATAATTTATTGTTCTTTAATGTTTTAAACACTTTTCATTCATAACTGTTTACACTAAAGCATTAGTTGCTTTAGTTGTGTCTGACTCTTTGTGACCCCATGGGCTGTAGCCTGCCAGGCTCCTCTGTCCATGCGATTCTCCAGGCAAGAATGCTGGAGTGGGTTGTCATTTCCTTCTCCAGGACATTTTCCCAACACTGGGATCTCCTCCACTAAGGCATTGATGTATAGGTTTCCTTAGATTTACTCATAGATAATGAGCAAGTTTCATAACATATTCCTGAACAGGATTGCAAGGGGGCATTTCCTTCCCACACTGCTTCAGCTGAATGCTGTCACCCTTAGGGCGTGTTGGGGAGAGGCAAACAGTCTAATGTTAGCTCAGGTTCAGTATCAAATCAGGAGTGTCTAAAGCAGTGTGTTTGGAAAAAGCAGGTTTTAGTTTGTTTTCTGTCACAAGTGATTCACTCAGAAAGATAAGGGACTGATGCACTGTAATGTTTGTGAGGTGGACAGAGAAGGAGAGGGTGTAGGAAGGAGAGGTGAGAACTCAGCAGAGGTGCCCAGGTTGTTCTCCTGTAAGCTGAGGACACACATGGCTTTCCTGCCCCCTCTTCTTGTCTCCATCCAGCTGGAAAGTCCTCCAGTCCCCAGGGGGAGGTCAGCTCCTTCTGGGAGAGATTAATGTGATTGTTCCTTCCTTCCAGGTGTTTGACTTTGAATTGAGTCCGGATGACATGAAAGCAATTGATGGCCTCAACAGAAATATAAGATACTATGAATTTCTTATGTAAGTGACTGTTTCACATACACAGTTTTTTGTTTTTTTTTTGTCACAGGCAGGTGAGCAGGGAAACTAAGCTTTTAAAAAGCTTAATTCTTGGAAGACAGTCTTGATTTCTAGTGTAGGAGTCAGCCAGATACTTCCTGCAGACCTCAAACCAGATTTCCTCCAGAGCTCCATCCTTGATCAACAGAAATGTGATTGGGGCCCAGGACAGCCCATCAGTAAAACTCCCACAGTTGACATTGAGGTGAATGAATTCACTAGTTTGTTCCCCTTAACCTTGTGCCTGGTGTACCTCCTCTCAGAGCCCAGGGAGCCAGGAAACACAAAGGGCACAATGCCTGCAGCCGATTATTCTTTCAGTGACCAGTGAACATGTTTAATTGTTAATTCTATTTATGTCAGGGGAATATATTAATTAAGATGGTGTTATAATGATGTCAGGTTTCATAAATGAATCCATCTCTTTGTCTTCCAGTGGTGTCAGTTACCCTGAGTATCCATTCTCTGAAGAATATTGACTCTCAGCTCTCACTGTGGTTCTTCCATAACTTGTTACTTCTAGAGTGGTGAAGAAAATTTTTGTGCCTGAAGGAGAAGTTTAAATCAAGTGTCTGAACTTCTGAAACCATGCCTTTCCTTTTAAAAATAAACAGTTTATGAAACAGCATAGACTTCAAAGTAAGAATACTCTTTCTTCCTGATGATTGAAATAATACATATGTATGACAGAATATTTAGATAGAGAAGGGACAGGATGGGCAATGATGATCAGCTGTGTTTACCCATTGGATAACAGTTACCTTTGATGCGTTTACCTTGTGATTTTCTTAGACAAATATGTGCGTTTGTTTACTTACAAAGATAAATAAACTTCAATCTACAGGTTGTATACTTCTCTTGAAACATAGCCTAAGTATCCTGGTGAGCTAAAAATATGAGTTAAAAAATCCAATATTATATTTTTCTTCCTGTATAGTAAGCAGCACATCTTACCCATTTATGTAATTTCTTGTTTGTCTGCCCATGCTCAGCATATTGATGAATCCTTACATATTTTGAGTTTATTCATTGGTCATTCAGGAAAACTTTATTGACCATTCTTTAGTAAGAAATTGTTATATCAATAAATGTCAATAAGTGAAATGAGAAATGTCTTGAGTCTTGTGGAGAATGAGACTGTGAATGATATCAGGAGAATTTAGCTGTTAGAAATGGGTAAGTGTCTGTTGAGATAATTCTGCACAATCTCTCCCGTTTCCTCTGTACATCTTTTAGGCAGAGACACCAAATCCCCTTCACCTCACATACCTTTTCAAACAGGCTTGCTTTTACAAACAGCCTTGAAAATAAAGATAGTGGCTCCCTGCATTTCTCTGGAATAGTAAACACTTACTCCAGGAAGGAAGAATATTCATGGAACATTTAAAGGCCAGCAAGTTGGCTGATGTGGGTGGATTTAGTGAGTTGGGGAGACAGGAGCTGAAGACAACTCAGAGAGCTGGTGGGGCAGGGGGTCCTTGTCACACAGGCTTTTAAAGAACTTTACTATGAGGGAAATGGAGAAGGATATTTCCAGAACACTGCTCCTTGGACTCCTCTCTGATAGCCAATGACCATCCTGGCCTGTCCAGACGTCCTGCTGGTCTGATACAACTCTGTATCCCCCACTACCCACTCTGCCCAGCACATGTGGCCCTCGCCCCAGGGAGAGTGAACTGGATCCAGAGGCACTGAGGGGGGCATCTCTGGGCTGGGGGCATATGGGCTGCCCAGTAAATCGGCCAAGTCCTGGGCAGCGTCCGGTGACCCCTTCAATCTGTTCCAGGAGCAGAAGCGGGTGCATGTCTCAGGAGAGGAGTCAGGTTCCGGAGCCTCCTGTGGGTCCCTCTGGGTTCACAGCAGCTGCGGAGTTGTGACCTCCCGGGGTCGTCCCAGGGCTGCGGTGCCCAGTGCATGATGTGCACGGGTCTCTGCAGTGAGGACCTCCAATTCCCTGTCCCCCCTCCTCATCTGGGGCCCTCCTGTGAACTCAGTCCTGATCTGATGGCTTCTCTTCCCTTCCCACCCAGCTCCATGGGGATGGTTCTTTACAGCCTTGGTGGAGGGGGCTTCCTGCTGGTGTCGTGTGTTTTCAGATGTGACCCTGATATGCTCCTGGCGGGGGTGGGGGTGATCTCAGCGTCAGCTTGCCCACCTGAAGCTCCTCCCCAGGACAGTGTGTGACACTCACTATGCACTAAATGTGGCTCCTGTGACAGTTCTGGAAGAGTCGGTGCCAATTTCTTTTATTTCTTTCATGGATCAGACTTCTTAGGTAGGGCAGGGGTAAAGAATCTGCCCCCCAATGCAGTTGATGTGGGTTGGATCCCTGATCCAGGAAGATCCTCTGGCAAAGGAAATGGCAGCCCACTCCAGTATTCTTGCCTGCAGAATCCCATAGACAGAGAAACCTGTGGGGCTACCATCCATGGGGTCACAAAAGAAGGGTCTTGACTTAGCAACTAAGCAGTAACAAAAACAGTTTCTTGACTCATGGTTTTCTCTTTCTTTTTTCCTCTGTCTCTTTTTTAGCTTTCTTTTTTCACGTTTCTTTATTGTATGTCTTTTCTCTCTCTTCCTCTGTGTGTTCATGACTGGGTACTTGAACAACCACAGCATACCCACTGTTTGCCCATTTGTACCACATCCTGATTGTCCTTCCCTAGCAGGTGTGACATGTGCCCGGTCCTGGGGTCAGCCCAACAGGAAACTAATGGCAACTCAGTTCATTTCTGAGTCACAACTTACCTGACCCCTGAGTGGCTCTGGTTCTGGGGAATTTATGACTGTTTTTGAGTGCCCTGTGTGTGTGTGTGTGTGTGTTAGTCGTGCAGATATGTCCAACTCTTTGCAACTCCATGGACTGTAACCCGCCAGGTTTCTCTGTCCATGGAATTCTCCAGGCAGAATACTGGAGTGGGTTGCTATTTCCTTCTCCAGAGGAACTTCCCAACCTGGGGATTGAACCCTGGTCTCCTGCATTACAGGCAGATTATTTACTGTTTGAACTAATATCACCTTGTCTAGGAAACCACAGTATGGCACCCATCACCCTCAGACACACTCCTGCAACCTGCTTCCTCATGAGCAGTCCCAGTATGACCTAGGAATGTGTTTACAAGGCTCAGAAAGTGCAGGGAGACACACTGCCCTATCTCTGGAAGTTAAGCCTTTTGGAAAACTTGGAGGTCTCACATCTTAGAAGCTGGACAGTTCCTGATACATAGAGGCCTGAAAACACACTCTCTGTTCATGCCTTTCCTTCCTTGAAGCCCTACTGCTGCTGCTACGTCGTTTCAGTCGTGTCCGACTCTGTGCGACCCCATAGCCGGCAGCCCACCAGGTTCCCCCATCCCTGGGATTCTCCAGGCAGGAACACTGGAGTGGGTTGCCATTTCCTTCTCCAAAGCATGAAAGTGAAAAGTGAAATTGAAGTTGCTCAGTCATGTCAGACTCTCCGTGACCACATGGACTGCAGCCTACCAGGCTCCTCCGCCCATGGGATTTTCCAGGCAAGAGTACTGGAGTGGGGTGCCATTGCTTTCTCCTCAAAGCCCTACTACCCCCCCAAATCCACACTCCAGTTCTATCAGTGTTTTACATGGTGTAGTGTGTGTCTCCACCCTTACTCCCTTGTCCTTGGCCCCATATATATATAGTTCGCTTGCAACTGTAAAGAACCACTCCAGCTGCTCTTCAGTTTAAGCTCAGTTAAGTGAAATGGATATCAGTCTCCAGGCAGCTCCAAAGTAGGGGAGAATATTGCACAAGAGGATTTCTGCAATGAATCTGCTTTGAGGGAGGCACCAGGGTGCTGAGCCACCACCCTTTACAGATCAAGATGGCTCTGTTCAAGTCAGGGGAGAGGTGAGTGTGAACAAAAACACACAGAAATATTCTTCCAGTCTTCTGGATCTTCCCTAGTTGTGTATTCACTTTGTTGCTGTAGATGTTTGTTTGACTGTTTCCCAGAACTCCTGTGATGTTTTTCAGCTGCTTTCTCTTCCCATGCTTCCCTTTCCAAAGGAGACTTCACTCCTCCTAGATCACTATTTTGCTGACATCACTCTATGTGTTAAATTGCATTTTCCTTCACAATATCTACTTGTACCAGTCCATCATGATTTCCCTTACTCTTCCCAAATTTGTTGCAATTTCAGTTGTTCATAGCTTTTCCTCTTATGAATAATGTTGAACAAGATAATAAAGTATGTATAATATGTTTCAGCTACATTATGAGAGTACTCTAAATGTTCTATAACTAAATGCAAGGTATAAACAACAGAGTCTCTTTGCATCCTGCACATGGTATCCTAAAGCTATTAATAATTAGCTTTCAATATACATGTTGCCAAAATATCTGGTTTTGTAACCTTTGTAGGATTTCTCCCTTGTCACTTCTGTAAGGGCTTCCCAGGTGGCCCAGTGGTAAGAATTCACCCCCCAATGCAAGTGACTCAAGAGACACGGGCCAGGAAGTTCCCATGGTATAGTAAATGGCAACCAACTCCAGTATTCTAGCCTAGAAATCCATGAACTATGTAGCCTGGTGGCTATAGTCCATGGGGTTTTAAAAGAGTTGGACATGACTTATTGACTAAACCTTCACCACCACATGCAGGGGTTAGTAGTCAGCCGCCTGTTGCTCTGGTTAAGCCATGAGAAAAATCACCATGGGAAAAGAATAAAAGCAAAATAGAGCAATACAGCATAACCCAAATAAAAGTACATCGGGTTGATTAGTTGGAGTCATCATACCCTGCTAAGCTAAGGAAAAGCATAGTGTGGACCTTGAAACGCCAGGTGAGGGCAAGTTCAGAACATGGGTTGTGCACACCCCAAGATGTTTTCCCAAGGCATATGTGGGTCTATGACCTCCAGCTAGGTGATAGCCCTTGTACAAGGAAATAACAAAGATAAGTTAAAGTAATCAATAAAATGGGAGACGTGCCTGGGGACACAGGAGGTGGACTTCATCGCAGCACAACAGATAGTTTCTGCTTGCCAAGACACTAAATAAAAATGATGTGTCTCCGAGGAACAGCACTCTTGATCCAAGAGGTCTTAAGTACCACAGTACCATCTTTAAAACTTTCATTCTGTCTCTAGATTCTTTTTCCCAAACTGTGCGTGTTGGTTGTTGACCACTTTGGATCCCTACCTGCTGCGCTCACTGCAGCAAATGGCGCCCAACTCGGGGCTGGGATGTGAGGGATCGGTGAGAGAGAAACTGAAGTTGAAATATGGGCGGCGCTTGGTCCTGCAGGAGAGTGGGGTGAGGCCTCTGAAAATCCTCCTTTGCGGTAAGTGATACTCTCTCAGGCATTGAAACCGGGCATGGGAATTCAGAAAGCTGGGAACAAAAGGCAGCTTTTGAAAGCAGGGGGAACAAAAACAAGTGAGGGCCGGCTATTGGAGCTGTCACAAACCACTGAGAAACACTGATTATAGTTCCCTTCTCTCGGTACTTTAGATTTACGAACGTGGGAGAAGGTAGATAGTGAATTAGAGAAACCTCTTTGCAAGGGAGTGCCCTCAACTTGGGCACTGATAAAATCTGTTTTGGAACCTCTTCAGATCCCGGAAAGCTCAGAAGGGAGTGAAGATGAAAGTGAAATCCCATCATGAGGGAGGACCTGAAAATGCAGAGCCCAAGGGGGTAGAACAAAAAACGCAGGAGGCTCTTAAAGCTGCAGTTCCTTCTGCGCCTTTGAGAAAGACCGGTTTCCTCTGCCCCCTCCTGCCTTAACCGCTGGAGCGGCTCAAGCTTTTCCTTCCTTACAACAGACAGCAGTTCTGTCACCCCTCCAGAAAGGTGTTTGTTGGACTCGACAGGAGGGTGACTTGGAGGCTATGATTATGGCATTCCTAGTGACAATACATGAATGGATAGCTGCTGGGACAGATCCTAATAATACTACTGGGGTGTGTGAGGCTGTACACAAATGGATTCTCTTCAAAATACTAAAGGAACTTAAGCAAGCTGTTCAGAATCATGGAGTAAATTCTCCTTTAACTTGGGGATAGTGCAGGGACTAGCTGAGGGTTCCCATTTGCTTATGGTGTCTCATGACCAAGCCAGGCAGAGCCTCATCTCTTTAGATCAATTGATAGGCAGTGGAAACTGGGGGAGAACCCAAGATCAAATGCTTATGGAAGACCAAGCTATAGAACAGGTGAGGTGATACTGCATAAGAGCCTGGGAGAAAATAAAGGCTAAAGGACAGGCTTTCTTTACTTTAAAAGAATACCTCACCTCCCCAGAGACACAATCCCTGCTGGGACAACATCTTATCAGTCACGTTACCCCTGTCATCAAAGCCAATTTGAACATTTCCTGGTTTACTTTTTAGCTAGAACAGCATGTATATTATCTATGGTGAAACAGATCACCAGCCCAGGTGGGATGCATGAGACAAGTGCTCGGGCCTGGTGCACTGGGAAGACCCAGAGGAACTGGGTGGAGAGGGAGCTGGGAGGGGGGATCGGGATGGGGAATACATGTAACTCCATGGCTGATTCATATCAATGTATGACAAAACCCACTGAAATGTTGTGAAGTAATTAGCCTCCAACTAATAAAAAAAAAAAAAAAAAAAAGAGATGACTCTGGGAAAACTGGTCAACCACTTGTAAAAGAATGAAACTAGAACACTTTCTAACACCATACACAAAAATAAACTCAAAATAGATTAAAGATCTAAATGTAAGACCACAAACTATAAAACTCCTAGAGGAGAACATAGGGAAAACACTCTCCGACATGAATCACAGCAGGATCCTCTATGACCCACCTCCCAGAATATTGGAAATAAAAGCAAAACTAAACAAATGGGACCTAATGAAACTTAAAAGCTTTTGCACTACAAAGGAAACTATAAGTAAGGTGAAAAGGCAGCCCTCAGATTGGGAGAAAATAATAGCAAATGAAGAAACAGACAGAGGATTAATCTCAAAAATATACAAGCAACTCTTGAAGCTCAATTCCAGAAAAATAAATGACCCAATCAAAAAATGGGCCAAAGAACTAAACAGACATTTCTCCAAAGAAGACATACAGATGGCTAACAAACACATGAAAAGATGCTCAACATCACTCATTATCAGAGACATGCAAATCAAAACCACAATGAGGTACCATTACACGCCAGTCAGGATGGCTGCTATCCAAAAGTCTACAAGCAATAAATGTTGGAGAGGGTGTGGAGAAAAGGGAACCTTCTTACACTGTTGGTGGGAATGCAAACTAGTACAGCCACTATGGAGAACAGTGTGGAGATTCCTTAAAAAACTGGAAATAGAACTGCCATATGACCCAGCAATCCCACTTCTGGGCATACACACTGAGGAAACCAGATCTGAAAGAGACACATGCACCCCAATGTTCATCACAGCACTGTTTATAATAGCCAGGACATGGAAGCAACCTAGATGCTCATCAGCAGACGAATGGATAAGGAAGCTGTGGTACATATACACCATGGAATATTACTCAGCCATTAAAAAGAATTCATTTGAATCAGTTCTAATGAGATGGATGAAACTGGAGCCCATTATACAGAGTGAAGTAAGCCAGAAAGATAAAGATCATTACAGCATACTAACACATATATATGGAATTTAGAAAGATGGTAATGATAACCTTATATGCAAAACAGAAAAAGAGACACACATGTACAGAACAGACTTTTGGACTCTGTGGGAGAAAGTGAGGGTGGGATGTTCCGAGAGAACAGCATGTATATTATTTATAGTGAAACAGACCACCAGCCCAGGTGGGATGCATGAGACAAGTGCTTGGGTCTGGTGCACTGGGAAGACCCAGAGGAATCGGGTGGAAAGGGAGCTGGGAGTGGGGATCGGGATGGGGAATACATGTAAATCCATGGCTGATTCATGTCAATGTATGACAAAACCCACTGCAATGTTGTGAAGTAATTAGCCTCCAACTAATAAAAATAAATGAAAAAAAAAAAAAAGAGAATATTGTAAAAATATATATTTATTCAAATATTTAAAAAAAAGAGAGATGACATTTTTGACACTGAATGGCCATGATATTCTTTAGAAAACTGGCTAAAATAGAATCTTTTTTGAAGTTGCAAAACTGGTTCTTGCATGTAAAATTAAGAAAAAGTTGGCTTGTTAAGATACTTTTTTGGAGCTCCAATTCTGCCTAAAAAACTAAAACAGGCCTGGGAAAAAACCCGAAGTTAACTCTTACCTTGTCCTTGGGATACACAGCCCACTCTATCTGGGACTCCAGCCCTGGGCAAATTGGTAGAACTCAAGCCAAGGAAAAAAAAGAAAAAGGGGCAAAGAGACATTTTAAATTTAAGTGGAAAACTATGGGATCTCTGTCTGTCTGTCTCAATTTATCTGTGTCTCAGTGTGTGTCTTTGTTTTTGCATAACATGAGGGTAATTTATAAATGAGCTCTATTTAAATTCAGGTTCATGTGAACTGAAAAATATTCAATATTAAATATCTAACATTATTATTTGTTTGCTAATCTAATTAAGACATGTCTTAAGTCATCAAAATTGTGTAATATTTTTATTGTGCCTAGGTTTAAGGTAAACTAAACTTGTCAACAAGAAAGCAACTCTTTATATATATAAATGAGATGAAAACATTTAGATAAACTCTATTAAAAATAGCTATATTTTAGAATTGTCTATCTAAAATAATCTCTGAGAATTGGGGTATTTTAAATTTCTAGAGTTGTACTAAACTAAATGATGAAAGTTTATTAAATAGCTAGGTCATTTCCAAGTAAAATAAGATTTTGAAACATTAATTACTGAACACTAACTTCCTCTTACAGAGAAGCTAGAGATTTTGGACCGTTAATAAATATGTTTGGTGCTATCCTGAGATGTTCTCTGTTAAAAAAGAAAAAAAGCAAATATTAAAAAAAATTAAAACTGGTATTTATGTTCACCAATCTATAAAGTGTTAATATACAAGATGGTTCATGGTTGCTTAAGGAAAATACAATTTATGTTTTTAATAATAATAAAAGATATGAAAAATAAAATTACAGTCTATTAAGGAAAAAATAAAGTAAATCTAAACTTCCAAGTGGCTATTCTCTAAACAGGTAAATGAAGTGATGACTTCAGAAAATGTAAAAAAAGGTTTATGACAAGTGAAAAAAGAGTTTTGTGCACGGTACAATTTTCTTAAGACATTAAACTGCCTTTGAAGTCTTATTGTTACTTTGACTAAGAAAATAATTATTGTTTCACAATGAATATAAGATGGTACCAATCTGGAATATGGTTTTCTCTTCCTATTAAAAAAACAAAGGTTTCTTGGAATATGGCTTTTGATAGCAGATTATGTAAATTTCTTTAAGTGATTCATACTTGTTTTTAAACTCTGTTGTTACTTTGACAAAATAAATGAGTGTTATTTCACAATGATCTATGGAAACCATGGCACACATAGACAAAGCTCATTCTGCTTCTACAAAATTAACCCCCCATCAAGAAATTTAAAATGGATAAACAATGGCTATAAACCAAACAATCAGGGCTATGGGAAGTCCAAGACGGCAGCTTGGCTTTTCCCAGCTCCCTCTAAAACCTCACTTCTTTTTATAGGATAAAGCCTTTCCTGGCTGCGGGGTTAATATCTCACAATGGAAAAAATGGTTAAATTGCATTTTCTGTGATCTCCAGTGATCAGGGCACCCACTTTGCTGGACAGGTTGTACAGACACTAGCAAAAACTTCATGAGCTTCTTAGAGACTACCACTTTCACTGACGTCCTTCGTCATCAGACAAGGACCACAAAACAAAGGGATTGGTTACATGAGATTAAACAGACTGCTAAATATGACTAAAATTTTCATGACTTTTTGTCTGACATATTACTGGCTTCTAATCTTTGTTTTCAGATATAAAAAAGCTCTTCTCCTGGAGTCACTGATGGTTTAAAACAATTTAGTGATTTACACTTGTGGGTAAAATTGAAACATTTTTCTTTTCTCTCTGCCTCATCCCTCCAAGAATTGGAGACATTTTGAGTTCTAAACAGCCTCATCAAGGTAAAAAAAAAAAAAAAAAAAAAGACTGTCTCCAGACATATACAAAAATCTCAGAGTAATACTAGGGAGCTCTAAAAAAATATCCACCCAACTGATGTCAGGCCTATGACATCTAATATATTTCACTGCATATTAAGTTCTAGTTTTGTTAATTAAGGTCTGTCTTTAATAAGAATCACTTCTTAGATAGTTCCTTGTGGTTACGTTACATTGCTAAAAAGACATTCATTAAGTTAAATTAAAAGTGTCCTTCATTAAAAAGGACACTGTAAGTTTGTTTCTAAAGCTTATCTCAGTAACTAGTCTGTAAATAAAGATCAGATGCTCCAGGATCTACAACCAGAAAGTTAACAACAAGTTATAGTCATTTAACAAACTAAGTCAGATGACTTAAAGATGTCACTAGGCTATACCTAATGAAAGTTCTTGACTTAAGTTCTTACTTTTGATTTTACTATTACTGCTAGCTATATTGTTTTCTACATCGCCTATTTCAAAAAGTGTTGTCAGAGGTGTTATCATAGGTGTGATTGAGCCACAGATATAATGATGGTATACAGTTCCATGTGAAATCCATAGTTGTAATGAATGTAACTCATATATCTTCCTTTGGTAAACTCTCTTATGCACATGTGACTATTGATACATTCTTTCAATTTATATAGACCACTACTCAATCCAGTGAGACTATGAAACAAGTACAAAGACATCTATGTGCTCGTTTTTTGCTGTTATAAAACTACCAAAACTATAAAAACTGATAATGGCCCTGCTTATACCAGTAGAGTATTCCAACAATTTCTTAAAATTTTTTCTATAAAACATTCTACTGGCTTTCCCTATAATCCACAAGGACAGGCCATAGTGGAGGGTGCTAATCAATCACTTAAACATATGATACAAAACAAAAAGCGGGAGATGCCATAGGACAGCAAACAACATTAATAAAGCTTTACTTACTCTCAACTTTTTAAATATTTTGTCACAAACTACGGAAACTGCAGCTGAGTGACATTTTCAGGGTACATCCACAAATACAACTAAGCCTGTGATTCGGTGGCAAGATCCACTAACATATGCTTGGTCACCGGGGAAGTTAATTACAAGGGGAAGAGGGTTTGCTTGTATCTCCCCAGAAGAAGGTCTAGAGTCTGTGTGGATTCCAGCTCGTAGAGTAAAACCTAGCAGAGACAACCAGTGATTCCAGGCAACCTGATCATGGTTATGTTGATTACCATCATAGTGAGTATACCCCTAGCTTTAGTAGAAGCAAAGAATTATACCTATTGGGCCTAGGTACCCTTGCTAAGGCCTGTTGATTAGGGTGAAGGATCTATCCCTGTTTATGTTAATGACTCCTCCTGGATCCCTGGTCTAGAAGACAAGCATTTGCCCATTCATAAAAAGGAAGAGGGGACTCCCTTCATTAGTACTTTGGGTTTTGACACTTGTTCTGTTTTCCTGGGTGCTGATCAGGGCTGTCTTAATCTATCAATGCAGGCTTGGCTTTCTGTAAATTCTTTGAACAGAAATCACACTAAGGCTCAACTGCATTTACTTTCTGGATTGAACTTTGAATATCAAGAGACTGATCAAAATAATCTAACCAAGCCAGATAGACCTTTGTGTGAGAGCAGACACATAAGGGCCAAATGACATGATCAAATACTCTGGAATAATTGTCGTGGGACTGAGGGGGTGATCTTACTTAATGGTTCCTATGGAATTGTCTGGGACTGTCCCCTAAGGGGTATGCAGCCTCGAATTGCTCACACCATAACTCATCCTGCAATCCTTATGAGAAGTTGCATTGGCATGTGTCTGTATACAATCATACTAATATTACTACACACTCAGAATATCCTATTATCTGGCATGGCAGTGGAAGGTCCCCACCACAGCCACGGCTCAAATTAGGTAGGGCTCAAACAGAAATATGGAAGCTAGCCAAAGCCTGAAAAAATATCAGTTTTGGGACAGAAATTATTCTTATTCCAGGAATTATACCTTATCATTAAATATATCAACAAATTGGACATTTTATACTCAAGTTTGTGTTACAGATCCCTAAGTGATTATAATTGGTACTATAACTATTAATCAGATAGAAAGGAAACTGACCTGCCAGAATTGCAAACTGTATACTTGAACAGTTCTTTATTTAACTCTAAACATTCCTATGTGATTTTGTGTAGATGTTTAAGAGTTTGGCTGCCAATAACTCAAAATAAGCCGTGGGCACTCTCCCCTGACATGCATACTTTGCTCACAGACCTAAATATTTTTCTGAAAAGATCCAAACGTTTCATTGGGCTTATTGCTGCCATAATGGGCATTTTTGCCATATGGCCAACAACCTTACTCTACATATTAAAAAGCTACAAGCAAAAATCATTGGCATACAGCATGCTTCTCTTAGACTATTACCAGGTACAGATACACTTCTAGGAATAGCAGAGGGCCTTAACTCACTGAGTCCTCTTGAGTGGATCAAAGGTATCAGAGGTGGTCTCATTGGAACACTAGCAATGCTTTGCTGTTTCACTATAATCTCTTTAGTCCTTAGATGCATGCAAAAAGCCCTCTGAAAACTAATGAAGAAAGAAGTTGCGAGATCAGCATATTTTCTGCTACAAAAACAAAAAGGGAGATATGCAGGGTTTAATAGTCAGCCCCCTGTTGTTCTGGTTAAGCCATGAGAAAAATCACCATGGGAAAAGAAGAAAAGCAAAATATAGCAATACAGCATAACCCCAATAAAAGTACATTAGGTTGATTAGTTGGGGTCGTCATTCCCTGCTAAGTTAAGGGATAACATAGTGTGGACCTTGGGACGCTGGGTGAGTGCAAGTTCAGAACGTGGGTTGTGCACACACCAAGATGTTTTACCAAGACATATGCAGATCTATGACCTCCAGCTAGGTGATAGTCCTTGTACAAGGAAATAGCAAAGATGGTTTAAAGTAATCAATAAAATGGGAGACGTGACAGGGGACACAGGAGGCTGACTTCATTGTAGCACAACAGATAGTTTCTGCTTGCCAATACACTAAATAAAAGTGATGTGGCTCTGAGGAACAGGGCTCTTGATCCAAGAGCTCTTGAGTCCCCCGGTCCCATCTTTAAAACTTTCATTCTGTCTAGTTTCTTTTTCCCATACTGTGCATCGACCAGTTTGGATCCCTACCTTGCTGCGCTGGCTACAGCAACCACAGGTGTGTAAAACAAAACAATTTTGTTGTTGGGAAATTTAAGCAGGCAAATTTAGTTTCATTTCACATTTCGATTTTTTATTTTAGGACCACATTTAGGAAAATTGTTAATAATCATCACTTTTCAATTGTGTGATTAGTGTGTCTTTCTGTACAATGACATAGTTATTTCAATTGATGTTTGATCAAAAGTGGGCTTCATAATTAGAAAAAAGAAATGACTGATATGTGGAAGTTTCTGTGTAACATTTGGTGAATAATTGTTTGGAACACTTCATCATTATATAACTTAAGTTAGTCTGATAAAAAAAAAAAAAAAAAGCAATGTAACCAGCTTCAATTCTCTTCTTATTCTATGGGCACTGGTTTAATCCTCTCCTCCTCCAATGTATCTGCTTACTTTGGACAGTCAGCTGGGGTGTTAACTTCCTGTTATTTAAAACATGTGGAGGCTGAAGAAAAGATCAGAGTCTGCTTATTCAGAGGCGAAACAGACAATGGATCCCATTAAGCTTCACTCAAGCTTAACGACGGCCACTTCATTCCCATCCTGGGATTTGGCACCGCTGTACCTCCAGAGGTATCAGTACTGGTATGGGGTTGAGATATAAATACTAGTGGATGTAACATGAGTGGAAGGGACTTGGGTTGTCAAGCACAGAGCTCCTGTGTGACTCTGGCTGGGTCACGTGGTTCCACAATCAGGCTAGAACCACGTCCTGTGAAAGGGGAGAGAGAGCGTCCAGTTTTCACTCTGCATCAGGGTCTGAGGCTTCGCTCACCTGCAGATTACTCAGGGTTCCCCTCTGGTTTCTGTCTCTTTCCCAGCTTGTCAGAAGAGGTGAGACTCGGCTGTCAAGATCACTGTCAGTTGCTTTGCTTTGAGGGCGATTGCAATGGCCGGGTTTCTCTGTGTATTTCATTAGTTCCAGAACTCTTACCTCTCAAGAAAGATGTGACCCAGAGAAGTATTTGAGGTGGAAGATCCTAAGGATGAGGTGAATAGGAAATAGTGCAGAGAATTGCCTTTCTACCGTGGGGTGCTTGGTAGGTGCCAGGCAAGGTTTTGCCTGTACTTCGATTGCTCCCTGGAAATTTCTTCTAATGGAAAATATAGTGTCATTTGAGGGGATAAGCTACCATCTTACAGGCATGGTTTTGTAATGTATCCTTGGGTGTTGTAATATCTTTTTATTAAAGTGTAGTTTTCAGTGCTTGGACAGAAAAGGGACTAGCGGACAAGTCTCTAGACCTGAAGCCAGAAAATTTGTTGTCTATCTTGTCTTTATAGAATGTAGTTGTGACAAGATCTGATCCTGAAACTTTGCATCTCATTTTTTTTCATTTGGAGAACAGAAGGAAATATTCAGAGGCATTTTGGAAAGAGAAGACAGGATTTTGTAGTGCAAAGTAGGGTGTGGGGGGTAAAGTGTCCAGGCTAGTACTGAAGCTCACTGGTCCATTCCTCAGTACATTCCCCGAATGCCAGAGTGTTAAAGAAAGACCAGGACTGCACCCAACAGAGGGTGGTTACACCAATTATCTACCTCCTTGAAATAGAAAAGATTCTGACACATGAAAAAGATATGGAATATTATCCAACATTTAAAACAAAGTTAATCCTGCCATTTGAAACCACACAGGTGAACCGGGAGAACTTTAGCTAAGTGAAGTAAGCCAGAAGTAAAAACACAAATACTACATGATCTCTTTGTAGGTGGAATCTAAAATAGTGGAACTTATAGAAACAGAGAGTAGAGAAATGATGACCAGAAGCTGAGACAAATCTGGGGAAAATGGAAAGATGTTGGTCAACCATCCAGACCTTCAGTTATAAGATGAATAAGTCGGAGACCTGATGTATAGCACCATGACTATATGTAAAAATAATGGGTGATACCCTGAGATTTTGTAGAGACTAGATCTTAATCCTTCTTACAAATACACCCTAAAGTGAGGTATGTGAAGAGATGGATCTGCTAACTAGCTTGATTTTGGTGATCATCAACAATGGATTCTTATATGAGAACATCACTTTGTACACCTTGAATAGATACAGTTTATATTTGGTGTATTCCACATAGTTTCACTGGTAGACAGTTGTCTTAGAAGATTTCACCTTGCTTCTTGATGCTTTTTGCTATTGTTTTTGTTCAGTCACTAAGTCATGTCTGACTCTTTGTGATCTTATGGATTGCAACAGGCCAGGCTCCCTGTCTCTATCTTCTATAGTTTAATGTTTTTACCATGTACATTTTACCTTTGTTGATTTTGCTTCACCTATGTTGTAGATAAATTATGCTCATGACTACAACTTTATGCTGAGACCTTTGGGTTCTTCTAGCAAATCTCTTAACCTGAAGGTGGTCTTGGGGTCCTCTGATGCCAGTGATCGACCACGAATCATTTGGGATGTAAGGGTTACTGGGTATCTATTTTTTAAAAAATATTTTTATTCTTTGTACTTTCATCTCACTTTATTTATTTTTTAAAATAAATTTATTCATTTTAATTGGAAGCTAATTACTTTACAATATTGTAGTGGTTTTGCCATACACTGACATGAATCAGCCATGGGTGTACATGTGTTCCCCATACTGAACCCCCCTCCCACCTCTCTCCCCTCGGGGTCATCCCAGTGCACCAGCCCTGAGCACCCTGTCTCATGCATTGAACCTGGACTGACGATCCGTTTCACGTATGATAATATACATGTTTCAATGCCATTCTCCCAAATCATCCCATCCTCTCCTTCTCCCACAGAGTCTAAAAGACTGTTCTATACATCTGTGTCTCTTTTGCTATCTCACATATAGGGTTATTGTTACTATCTTTCTAAATTCCATATATATGTGTTAGTATACTGTATTGGTGTTTTTCTTTCTGGCTTACTTCACTCCATATAATAGGTTCCAGTTTCCTCCACCTCATTAGAACTGATTCAAATGTATTCTTTTTAATGGCTGAGTAATATTCCATTGTGTATACGTATCACCATTCATCTGCTGATAGACATCTAGGTTGCTTCCATGTCCTGGCTATTATAAACAGTGCTGAAATGAACATTGGGGTACACATGTCTCTTTCAATTATGGTTTCCTTGGTGTCTATGCCCAGTAGTGGGATTTCTGGGTCATATGGAAGTTCTATTTCCAGTTTTTTAAGGAATCTCCACACTGTTCTCCATAGTGGCTGTACTAGATTGCATTCCCACCAACAGTATAAGAGGGTTTCCTTTTCTCCACACCCTCTCCAGCATTTATTGCTTGTAGACTTTTGGATAGCAGCCATTCTGACTGGCATGAAATGGTACCTTGTTGTGGTTTTGATTTGCATTTCTCTGATAATGAGTGATGTTGAACATCTTTTCATGTGTTTGTTAGCCATCTGTTTGTCTTCTTCGGAGAAATGTCTGTTTAGTTCTTTAGCCCACTTTTTGATTGGTCATTTATTTTTCTGGAATTGAGCTGCAGGAGTTGCTTGTATATTTTTGAGATTAATTCTTTGTCAGTTCCTTTGTTTGCTATTATTTTCTCCCATCTGAAGTTTGTCTTTTCATCTTGCTTATAGTTCCCTTCATTGTTCAAAAGCTTTTAAGTTTATTAGGTCACATTTGTTTATTTTTGCTTTTGTTTCCATTACTCTGGGAGGTGGGTCATAGAGGATCCTGCTGTGATTTATATCAGAGAGTGTTTTGCCTATGTTTTCCTCTAGGAGTTTTATAGTTTCTGGTCTTACATTTAGATCTTTAATCCATTTTGAGTTTATTTTTCTGTATGATGTTAGAAAGTGTTCTAGTTTTGTTCTTTTACAAGTGGTTGACCAGTTTTCCCAGCATCACTTGTTAAAGAAATTGTCTTTTCTCCATTGTATATTCTTGCCTCCTTTGTCAAAGATAAGATGTCCATAAGCACGTGGATTTATCTCTGGGCTTTTTATTTTGTTCCATGATCAATATTTCTGTTTCTGTGCCAGTACCGTACTGTCTTGATGACTGTAGCTCTGAAGTATAGCCTGAAGTCAGGCAGATTGATTCCTCCAGTTCCATTCTTCTTTCTCAAGATTGCCTTGGGTATTCGAGGTTTTATGTATTTCCATACAAATTGTGAAATTATTTCTTCTAGTTCTCTGAAAAATACTGTTGGTAGCTTGATAGGGATTACATTGAATCTATAGATTGCTTTGGGTAGTATATTCATTTTCACTACATTGATCTTCCAATCCATGAACACGGTATATTTCCCCATCTATTTGTGTCATCCTTGATTTCTTTCATCAGTGTTTTATAGTTTTCTATATATAGGTCTTTTGTTTCTTTAGGTAGATATATTCCTAAGTATTTTATTCTTTTTGTTGCAATGGTGAATAGAATTGTTTCCTTAATTTCTCTTTCTGTTTTCTCATTTTTAGTGTATAGAAATGCAAGGGATTTCTGTGTGTTGATTTTATATCCTGAAATTTTACTATATTCATTGATTAGTTGTAGTAATTTTCTGGTGAAGTCTTCAGGGTTTTCTATGTAGAGGATCATGTCATCTGCAAACAGTGAGAGTTTTACTTCTTTTCCAATCTGGATTCCTTTTATTTCTTTTTTGCTCTGATTTCTGTGGACAAAACTTCCAAAACTATGTTGAATAGTAGTGGTGAGAGTGGGCACCCTTGTCTTGTTCCTGATTTCAGGGGAAATGCTTTCAATTTTTCACTGTTGAGGATAATGTTTGCTGTGGGTATGTCATATATAGCTTTTATTATGTTGAGGTATGTTCCTTCTAATCCTGCTTTCTGGAGGGTTTTTATCATAAATGGATGTTGAATTTTGTCAAAGGCCTTCTCTGCATCTATTGAGATAATCATATGGTTTTTATCTTTCAACTTGTTAATGAGGTGTATTACGTTGATTGATTTGTGGATATTGAAGAATCCTTGCATCCCTGGGATAAAGCCCACTTGGTCATGATGTATGATCTTTTTAATATGTTGTTGGATTCTGTTTGTTTGAATTTTGTTAAGAATATTTGCATCTATGTTCATCAGTGATATTGGCCTGTAGTTTTCTTTTTTTTGTGGCATCTTTGTCTGGTTTTGGTAGTAGGGTGATGGTGGCCTCATAGAATGAGTTTGGAAGTTTACCTTCCTCTGCAATTTTCTGGAAGAGTTTGAGTAGGATAGGTGTTAGCTCTTCTCTAAATTTTTGGTAGAATTCAGCTGTGAAGCCGTCTGGTCCCGGGCTTTTGTTTGCTGGAAGATTTTTGATTATAGTTTCAATTTCCGTGCTTGTGATGGGTCTGTTAAAATTTTCTATTTCTTCCTGGTTAAGTTTTGGAAATTTGTAGTTTTCTAAGAATTTGTCCATTTCTTCCAAGTTTTTTTTTTCTTCCATTTTTTAATTATTTGGAGGCTAATTA
The DNA here is from genome assembly GCF_033118175.1 of Dama dama. NCBI lineage: Eukaryota > Metazoa > Chordata > Mammalia > Artiodactyla > Cervidae > Dama > Dama dama. Next base: position 43,739,486 of record NC_083703.1, read on the forward strand.
CAATATTGTAGTGTTTTTTGCCATACATTGACATGAATCAGCCATGGATTTACATGTGTTCCCCATCCAGATCCCCCCTCCCACCTCCCTCCCCATCCCACCCCTCTGGGTTTTCCCAGTGCACCAGTCCTGAGCACTTGTCTCATGTATCCAACCTGGGCTGGTGATCTGCTTCACCCTTGATAGTATACTTGTTTCAATGCTATTCTCTCAGAACCAAGTTGTTCATTTCATTGGCATTTAGTTGTTGATAGTAGTCACTTATGAGCCTTTGTATTTCTGCATTGTCTGTTGTGATTTCTCCATTTTCATTTCTAATTTTGTTAATATTCTTCTCCCTTTGTTTCTTGATGAGTCTGGGAAAAGGTTTGTCAATTTTATTTATCTTCTCAAAGAACCAGCTTTTACCTTTGTTGATTTTCGCTATGGTCTCTTTTGTTTCTTTTGCATTTATTTCTGCCCTAATTTTTAAGATTTCTTTCCTTCTACTAACCCTGGGATTCTTCATTTCTTCCTTTTCTAGTTGCTTTAGGTGTAGAGTTAGGTTATTTATTTAACTTTTTTCCTTGTTTCTTGAGGTAAGCCTATACTGCTATGAACCTTCCCCTTAGCACTGCTTTTACAGTGTCCCATAGGTTTTGCATGGTTGTGTTTTCATTTTCACTCGTTTCTAGGCATATTTTGCTTTCTTTTTTAATTTCTTCTGTGATTTGTTGGTTATTCAGCAGCGTGTTTTTCAGCCTCCATATGTTTGTATTTTTAATAATTTTTCTCCTGTAATTGACATCTAATCTCATTGCATTGTGGTCAGAAAAGATGCTTGGAATGATTTCATATTTTGAATTTACCAAGCCTAGATTCATGGCCCAGGATGTGATCTATCCTGGAGAAGGTTCCATGTCACTTGAGAAGAAAGTGAAATTCATTGTTTTGGTGGTGAAATGTCCTATAGATATCAATTAGGTCTAACTGATCTATTGTATCATTTAAAGTTTGTGTTTCCTTGTTAATTTTCTGTTTAGTTGATCTATCCATAGGTGTGAGGGGGTATTAAAGTCTCCCACTATTAATGTGTTATTGTTAATTTCCCCTTTCATACTTGTTAGCATTTGCCTTACATATTGCAGTGCTCCTATGTTGGATACATATATATTTATAATTGTCATATCTTCTTCTTGGAATGATCCTTTGATCATTATGTAGTGTCCTTCTTTGTCTTTTTTTCACAGCCTTTATTTTAAAGTCTATTTTATCCGATATGAGTGTTGCTTTCTTTTGGTCTCTATTTGCATGGAATATCTTTTTCCAGCCCTTCACTTTCAGTCTGTATGTGTCCCTTGTTTGGAGGTGGGTCTCTTATAGACAACATATATAGGGGTCTTGGTTTTTTATCCAATAAGTTAGTCTTTGTCTTTTAGTTGGGACATTCAACCCATTTACATTTAAGGTAATTATTGGTAAGTATGTGCTGTTGCCATTTACTTTGTTGTTTTGGGTTCAAGTTTATACACCCTTTCTGTGTTTCCTGTCTAGAGAAGATTTTTTAGAATTTGTTGGAGGGCTGGTTTGATGGTGCTGAATTTTCTCAGCTTTTGCTTCCCTGTTAACTTTTGGTTTCTTGATGGAGAAGTTTAAATAAAGTGTCTGAACTTCTGAAACCATGCCTTTCCTTTTCTCTCCTATTTCTATACTTCTGTTAGACAGAGGCATCAACTATACTTCATTCCACACAACTTTTCATTTGTAAAAAACAGCCTTGAAACACACAGACAGTGGCTCCTTGCATTTCTCTGGAACAGAGAACGCTTATTCCAGGAAGGAAGAGTGTTCATGGAACATTTAAGGGCCAGTAAGTCGACTGATGTGAGTGGAATTTAGTGAAGTAGGGAGACAGGAACTGAAGACAGGTCAGAGAGCCAGTGGGGCATGGGATTCCTGTCACATAGGCTTTTAAAGGACTTTACTGTGAAGGAAATTAAGAAGGATATTTCCAGAACCCTGCTCCTTGATCCCCTCTCATAACCGATGGCCACCCTGGCCTGTCCAGATGTCCTGCTTGTCTGAGCCGGCTCTGTACCCCTACTGCCTACTCTGCCCAGCATGGGCAGCCCTTGCCCCAAGGGGAGTGAACTGGATCTAGAGGCACTGAGGGGGCATCTGTGGGCTGGGGGGCACAGACACTGCCTAGTAAACCGGCCGAGTCCTGGACAGTGTCTGGCGGCCTCTTCAGTCTGTTCCAGGAGCAGGAGTGGGTGCATGTCTCAGGAGACGAGTCAGGTTCCTGGGCCTCCTGTGGGTACCCCTGGGTTCACAGCAGCTGCAGGGCTGCCACCTCCCCGGGTCGTTGCAGGGCTGTGGTGCCCAGTGCGTGGCGTTCAAGGGTCTCTCTAGGGAGGACCTCCAAGTCCCTGTCCCCCCTCTCGTCTGGGGCCCTCCCAGGGTCTCAGTCCTGATCTGCCAGCTTCTCTTCCCTTCTCACCCAGCTCCGTGGGGACGGTTCTTTACAGCCTTGGTGTGGAGGGTGCTTCCTGCTGCTCTTGTGTATTTTCAGGAGATGTGATCCCCCTGATGTTCTCTTGGGGGAGCTGAGCTCAGCACCCTCTTGCCCACCTGGAGTTCCTCCCCAGGACAGTGTGTGATACTCACTGTATGCTAAGTGTGCCTCCTGTGATAGTTCAGAAAGAGTTGGTGCCGATTTTTTTTTCCTTTCATGGATCATGTTTCCCAGGTAGGGCAGTGATAAAGAATCTGCCTGCCAATGCAGTAGATGCAGATTGGATCTCAGATCCAGGAAGATCCACTGGAAAAGGAAATGGCAGCCCACTCAGTATTCTTAGCTGCAGAATCCCATGGCCAGAGAAACCTGTGGGGCTACCATCCATGGGGTTGAGATAGTTTGACTTAGCGACTAAAGAGTAACAAAACTGTTTCACGGCTCATGTTTTTCTCTCTTTTTTCATCTGTGTTTCTTTTATTAGCTTTCTTTTTTCACCTTTCTTTAGTGTATGCCTTTTCTCTCTCTCCCTCCGTGTGTTCATGACTGGGTACTTGGAAAAGCACAGCACACCCACTGTTTGCAGATTTGTACCACATCCTGATTGTCCTTCACTAGCTGGCACGGCATGTGCCTGGTCATGGGGTCAGCCCAACAGGAAACTAAGGGAAACTCAGTTCATTTCTGAGTCAACAACTTACCTGGGCCATGAGAGCCTTTCTGATTCTGGGAATTTATCATTGTTTTTGAATGCCTTCAGTTCAGTTCAGCTACTCAGTTGTGTCTGACTCTTTGTGACCCCAAGAAAAGCAGAACTCCAGGCCCTCCTGTCCTTCACCAGCTCATGGAGTTTACCCAAACTCATGTCCATTGAGTCGGTGATGCTATCCAACCATCTCATGCTCTGTCGTCCCCTTCTCCTCCTGCCCCCAGTCCTTCCTTGCATCATGGTCTTTTCCAATGAGTCAGCTCTTCACATCAAGTGGCCAAAGTATTGGAGTTTCAGCTTCAACATCAGTCTTTCCAATGAACACCCAGGACTGATCTCCTTTAGGATGGACTGGTTGGATCTCCTTGCAGGCCAAGAGACTCTCAAGAGTCTTCTCTGACACCACAGTTCAAAAGCATCAATTTTTTTGGCACTCAGCTTTCTTTATAGTCCAACTCTCACATCCATACATGACTACTGGAAAAACCATAGCCTTGACTAGACGGACCATTGTTGACAAAGTAATGTCTCTGCTTTTTGATATGCTGTCTGGGTTGGTCATAACTTTCCTTTCAAGGAGTAAGCATCTTTTAATTTTATGGCTGCAATCACCATCTGCAGTGATTTTGGAGCCCCCCAAAATAAAGTCAGCCACTATCTCCCCTGTTTCCCCATCTATTTGCCATGAAGTGACAAGACCAGATGCCATAATCTTAGCTGTCTGAATGTTGAGCTTTAAGCCAACTTTTTCACTCTCCTTCTTTCACTTTCATCAAGAGGCTCTTTAGTTCTTCACTTTCTGCCATAACAGTTATGTCATCTGCATATCTGAGGTTATTGATATTTCTCCAGGCAATCTTGATTCCAGCTTGTGCTTCTTCCAGCCCAGCGTTTCTCATGATGTATTCTGCATATAAGTTAAATAAGCAGGGTGACAATATACAGCCTTGTCATATTCCTTTCCCTATTTGGAACCAGTCTGTTGTTCCATGTCCAGTTCTAACTGTTGCTTCCTAACCTGCATATAGGTTTCTCAAGGGGCATGTCAGGTGGTCTGGTATCCCCATCTCTTTCAGAATTTTCCACAGTTTATTGTGAACCACACAGTCAAAGGGATCAGTGAACTAAAGTGGACTGGAATGGGTGAATTTAACTCAGATGACCATTATATCTACTACTGTGGGCAGGAATCCCTTAGAAGAAATGGAGTAGCCATCATGGTCAACAAAAGAGTCTGAACTGCAGTACTTGGATGCAATCTCAAAAATGACAGAATGATCTCTGTTCATTTTCAAGGCAAACCATTCAATATCACAGTAATCCAAGCCTATGCACCAACCAGTAATGTGGAAGAAGCTGAGGTTGAATGGTTTTATGAAGACCTATAAGACCTTTTAGAACTAACACCCAAAATGGATGTCCTTTTCATTATAGGGGACTGGAATGCAAAAGTAGGAAGTCAAGAAACACCTGGAGTAACAGGCAAATTTGGCCTCAGAGTATGGAATGAAGCAGAGCAAAGGCTAATAGAGTTTTGCCAAGAGAACGCACTGGTCATAGCAAACACCCTCTTCCAACAACACAAGAGAAGACTCTACACATGGACATCACCAGATGGTCAACACCAAAATCAGATTGATTATTTTCTTTGCAGCCAAAGATGGAGAAACTCTATATAGTCAGCAAAAACAAGACTGGGAGCTGACTGTGGCTCAGATCATGAACTCCTTATTGCCAAATTCAGACTTAAATTGAAGAAAGTAGGGAAAACCACTAGAGCATTCGGGTATGACCTAAATCAAATCCCTTATGATTGTACAGTGAAAGTGAGAAATAGATTTAAGGGACTAGATCTGATAGACATAGTGCCTGATGAACTATGGACGAAGGTTCGTGACATTATACAGGAGCCAGGGATTAAGACCATCCCCGTGGAAAAGAAATGAAAAAAAAAAAGCAAAATGGCTGTCCGAGGAGGCCTTACAAATAGCTGTGAAAAGAAGGGAAGTAAAAAGTAAAGGAGAAAAGGAAAGATATTCCCATTTGAATGCAGTGTTCCAAAGAATAGCAAGGAGAGATAAGAAAGCCTTTCTCAGCAATCAGTGCAAAGAAATAGAGGAAACCAACAGAATGGGAAATTAGAGATCTCTTCAAGAAAATTAAAGATACCAAGGGAACAAGAATTCCTTACTATCCCCCAAATCCATATCCTAGTTCTATCAGAGTTTTACATGGTCTTGTGTGTGTCTCCACCCTTACTTCCTGGCCCTGACCCCATATATTTCTAGTCCCCCTGTAGCTGTACCTAGCCAATCCAACTGCTCTTCAGTTCAAGCTCAGAGCTAAGTGAAATGGACACCAGTTTCCAGGCAAGCCCCAAGTAGGGGAGAATATAGCACATAAGGGTTTCTGCGATGAGTCTGCTTTGAGGGAGGTAGCAGAGTGCCAAGTCACCGCCCTTTACAGACCAAGGTGGCTCTGTTCAAGTCAGGGGAGAGATGAGTGTGAAAACAAAAAACAAAAACAAAAAAAAACCCCAAAAAACCACACACAGAAATATCCTTCCAGTCTTCTGGATCTTCCCTAGTTGTGTGTTCAGTTTGTTGCTGTAGATGTTTGTTTGACTATTTCCTAGAACTCCTAAGATGTTTTCAGCTGCTTTCTCTTTCCATATTTCCATTTCCAAGGGATACTTCACTCCTCCTGCTCACTATTTTGCTGACATCACTTTATGTGTTCAATTGAATTTTCCATCACAACATCTACTTGTACCAGTGCATCATGATTTCCCTTACTCTTCCCAAATTTGCTGCAATTTCAGTTGTTTATAGCTTTTTCTTTATGAATAATGTTTAGCATGATAATAAAATATGTAAAATATGTAATGATTACATAATAAGAGTACTTTAAAAAGTTATGTAATTTAGTACAAGGTATAAACACTCAGTCCATCCCAGAGGAGATCAGTCCTGGGTGTTCATTGGAAGGACTGATGCTGAAGCTGAAACTCAAGTGCTTCGGCCACCTCATGGGAAGAGCTGACTCAATGGAAAAGACCCTGATGCTGGGAGGGATTGGGGGCAGGAGGAGAAGGGGACAACAGAGGACGAGATGGTTGGATGGCATCACTGACTCGATGGACAAGTGTTTGAGTAAACTCTGGGAGTTTGTGATGGACAGGGAGGCCTGGCATGCTTCGATTCATGGGGTCACAAAGAGTCAGACACGACTGAGCGACTGACCTGAACTGAACTGATAAACACTCAAGAGTCTGTTTGAATCTGCACATGGTATCCAAAAATTGTTAATGATTAACATCAATAAACACTTTGCCAAAATGTCTGGTTTTGGTATCCTTTTCAGAATTTCACCATAGTCAGGTCTGTTAAGAGTTTCTCACGTGGCCCAGTGGTAAGAATTCGCCTGACAGTGTAAGTGACACAAGAGACTTGGGTTCAATCTCTGGATCAGGAAGATACTGTGGTGTAGGAAATGGCAACCCATACCAGTATTCTAACCAGGAAATCCCATGAACTGTGGAGCCTGGCACGGTACAGACATGAGTCAGACAAAGAGTCAGACATGACTTACTGATTATACTCCACCACCATAGGTGTATAAAGCAAAATAATATTGCTGCTGGAAAATTTAAAAAAGGCAAATTTGGCTTGTTTCACGTTTTGATTCTTTATTAAGAGATTACATTTTGGAAAATGCTTAATAATCAACAATTCTTAATTGTGTGATTAGTATGTCTTTCTGTACTATGTAGTAGTTGTTTCAATTGATGTTTGATCAAAAGTGGGCTTCATAATTAGAAAAGTGAATTGACTGATAATGTGGAGGTTTCTGTGTAATATTTGGGCAATAACTGTTTGGCACATATTATCATTATATAACTTACATTTTTTTCTGATAAAAAATTGTACTGGATTCAATTCCCTTCTTACTTTATGGGCACTGGTTTAATCCTCTCCTCCTCCAATGTACCTGCTAACATTGGACAGTCAGCTGGTGCATTAACGTTCTGTTATTTATAACCTGTGGAGGCGGAAGAAAAGATCAGTTTGCTTATTCAGAGGTGAAACAGGCAATGGATCCCAAAGGCCAGAGAGTGAAGCTTAATGATGGCCACTTCATTCCTGTCCTGGGATTTGGCACCGCTGAAAGTAAAGAGGTAACAGAGGTGGTTTGGGGTTGAGATATAAATAGTAGTGGATGTAACATGAGTGGAAGAGACTTGGGTTGTCAAGCACTGAGCTCCTGTGTGACTCTTGGAGGGTCACATGGTTCCACTAAGGAGGCTAGAACCATGCCCTGTGAAAGGAGAGAGAGCATCCAGTCTTCACTCTGCATTAGGGTCTGAGGCTGTGCTCACCTGCAGATTTCTCTTGGTTCCCCTCCAGTTTCCACCTCTTTCCCAGCTTAGCAGAAGAAGTGAGACTCTGCTGTCCAGAACACTGACTGTCAGCTGCTTCTCTCTGAGGGGGATTGCAATGGCCAGGTTTCTCTATATATTTTATTAGTTCCAGACCTCCTTCCTCCTTCCAAAAAGACATGATCCAGAGAAATGTTTGAGGTAAAAGGTCCTGAAGATGAAATGGCTGAAAACTAATGGGAGAGAATTGCTTTTCTACTGTGGGGTGTCTGCTTGGTCCCAGGCCAGACACACTCCAGCTGTATTTTACCCTGTACCTCTGTTTCTGTTGACTACTTCTTCTAATGGGAATTCTAGTGTCATTTGAGGGGATAAGCTACAGTCTTACAGGCCAGGCTTTGTAATGTATTCTTGGGTTATGCAGTGTCTTTTTATTAAAGTATAGTTTTTAGTGTTTGGACATGAGGGGCTAGTGGACAAGTGTCTAGACTGGAAGCCAGAAAGTTTGCTGTCCATCTGGTCTTTAGAGTATGTAGCTGTGACAAGAGTCTGACTGGTCCTTAAACTTTGTGTCTCACTTCTTCAGCTATAAAACGGAAATATTCAGAGACCCTTTCAAGACAGAAGACAGGGCTTGTTTCCTTGTAGTGCAAAGTGGGATGAGGGGAGGGAAGGGACCAGGCCATACTGAAGCTCACTGGTTCATTCCTCAGCACAGTCCTGAATACCTGAATATTTAAGAAAAACCAGGACTAGACCCAACAGAGGGAAGTTAGACCAATCATCTAGTTCCTTGAAACAGGAAAGATTCTGAATCACATAAAAAGAAATGGAGTATTATGCAGCATTAAAAACAAAGTTAATCCTGCCATTTGCAACCACACATATCAACCTGGAGAACATTAAGTTAAATGAGAGAAGCCAGAAATAGAAAGACAAAACTTCATGATCTCTATATGGGTGAAATCTAAAAAAGTGGAACTCACAGAAGAAGAGAGTAGAGGAATGGTGACCAGAAGTTGAGGACAAGGCTGGGAAAAAGGGAAAGATGTTGGTCAAAGGGACAGAGCTTCAGTTTGAGATGAATAAGTCTTGACCCCTGATGTTCAGCACAGTGACTCCAGTTAATAATAATGGATTCTATCTTGAGATTTGCTAAGAGAGGAGATCTTCAGTGTTCTCACAAACACCCTCAAAAGTTAGCTATGTGAGGTGATGGATCTCCTGGTAGCTTGACTGTGATAATCAATAACAGTGAGTAATTATAAGCAGTACTTATGTTACTTTACCATTAGTGCCACTTGGTGCTGGTTGTAAAGAACCCACCTGCTAATTCAGGAGACATAAGAGGTTAAGGGTTCAATCCCTGGGTTGGGAAGATCCCCTGGAGGAGGACATGGCCATCCACTCCAGGATTTTTGCATGGAGAATCCCTTGAACAGAGGAGCCCGGTGGGCTATGGTGGCCATAGGGTGGCAAAGAGTTGGACATGACTGAAGCAACTTAGCTAACATGCACTTATATGAAAACATCACTTTGTATACCTTGAATATATATATATATATATATATATATATATATATATATATATACTTACATATATATATATGTAAGTACTACCTTTGTTGCTCATGTAGGTTCCTAAGTGTGAAGCTCTGGAGGCAACCAAATTCTCTATAGAGGTTGGGTTCCACCATATTGACTGTGCTCGTGTGTACCAAAATGAAGAGCAGGTTGGCCAAGTCATTCGAAGCAAGATTGCAGATGGCACTGTGAAGAGAGAAGACATTTTCTATACTTCAAAGGTGCTGTGTGTGTGTGTGTTGTGTGCGTGCACATGTGGGCAACTGATTGTACCCAGGTGACTATTGTATAATAGGATCATTGTTTGGTGAAGAGTTGTTTGGTGACCCATATTTATTGTTACATTCCTAAAGTATTGGAATTCCCTGGTGGTCCAATGGTTAAGACTCAGTGCTTTATTGCCATGAGCCCGGGTTCAATTCTTGGTCAATGAAGTAATATTCCAAAAGCCACGTGGTAAGCCACCCCCAACCCCACCCTCTCATCGCCCACCAAAAAAAAATTTCCTGAAATATTATTAACACAGCTTCCATTCTTTAATCTCTGCAGCTTTGGTGCACTTTCCTTTGACCAGATTTGGTCCGACCAGCCTTGGAAAAGTCACTGAAAGATCTTCAGCTGGACTATGTTGATCTCTATCTCATTCATTTCCCAGTGGCAATGAAGGTTGGATATTTGTGTGGTCACTTCTTTTTTCAGAATGTGTATCAACTTGCATGGATGGTTGAATTAAAGATTTGTCTTAATAGGTTGTAGCGAGGGTTTCACTAGAGTTCAGTTCAGTTCAGTCACTCAGTCGTGTCCGACTCTGCGACCCCATGAATCGCAGCATGCCAGGCCTCCCTGTACATCACCAACTCCCGGAGTCTACCCAAACTTATGCCCATTGAGTCAGTGATGCCATCCAGCCATTCACCCTCTGTCGTCCCCTTCTCCTCCTGCCCCCAATCCCTCCCAGCATCACGGTTCTATCCCATGAGTTAACTCTTCGCATGAGGTGGCCAAAGTATTGGAGTTTCAGCTTCAACATCAGCCTTACACTGAACACCCAGGACTGATCTCCTTTAGGATGGACTGGTTGGATTCCCTTGCAGGCCAAGGGACTCTCAAGAATCTTCTCCAATACCACAGTTCAAAATCATCAATTCTTTGGCACTCAGCCTTCTTCACAGTCCAACTCTCACATCCATACCTGACCACTGGAAAAACCATAGCCTTGACTAGACGGACCTTTGTTGGCAAAGTAATGTCTCTGCTTTTTAATATGCTATCTAGGTTAGTCATAACTTTCCTTCCAAAGAGTAAGTGCCTTAATTTCATGGCTGCAGTCACCATAGCAGTGATTTTCAGTTCAGTTCAGTCGCTCAGTCATGTCTGAATCTTTGTGACCCGATGAATCGCAGCATGCCAGGCCTCCCTGTCCATCACAAACTCCCGGAGTTTACTCAAACTCATGCCCATCGAGTCAGTGATGCCATCCAGCCATCTCATCGTCTGTTGTCCCCTTCTCCTCCTGCCCCCAATCCCTCCCAGCATCAGGGTCTTTTCCAATGAGTCAGCTCTTCACATGAGGTGGCCAAAGTATTGGAGTTTCAGCTTCAGCATCAGTCCTTCCAATGAACACCCAGGACTGATCTCCTTTAGAATGGATTGGTTGGGTCTCCTTGCAGTCCAAGGGACTCTCAAGAGTCTTCCCCAACACCACAGTTCAAAAGCATCAATTTTTCGGCGCTCAGCTTTCCTCACAGTCCAACTCTCACATCCATACATGACCATGGAGCCCCCCAAAGATGAAGTCTTACACTGTTTCCACTGTTTCCCCATCTATTCGCCATGAAGTGATGGGACCAGATGCCATGATCTTAGTTTTCTAAATATTGAGCTTTACAGCAACTTTTTCACTCTCCTCAAGAGACTTTTTAGTTCCTCTTCATTTTCTGCCGTAAGGGTGGTGTCATCTGCATATCTGAGGTTATTGATATTTCTCCCAGCAATCTTGATTCCAGCTTGTGCTTCTTCCATACCAGTGTTTCTCATGATGTACTCTGCATATAAGTTAAATAAGCAGAGTAGAATCCCCCTATAATCATTCGTGATCATCTTTTTCCTGATTTTCTTTGAATTCCTTACACACCTCCCAGAGAAAGGAGTTAAAGAATCTTTCAGTGTCTGCCTCAAAAAATTGAGAAAATAGAAATAGGTGAGTTCTGCACACAGTCCTGAATATGACTCCTGAGTCTCTAGGGATTTCATGATGCAGCCATGATGAGCAGCCATGATGAGCAATGACACAATCTTACATTGAATGCGATGCGTTCTTACCCTCTTTCACCCTTTTGAGTTGAGCAGATTTGGTGGGTACTCCATCTGGGTGGGTCTAAAACTAGCAGACATCATAGTGACTTGGGCAATCTTGGCTACACTGTTGCTTGTCTTCATGATGAATTTTGTACACTGCACTTAGACTTTAAGAACCCTATTATTATGCTGCATAATTATGTAGACGGGAATTTCCTGACAGTCCAGTAGTTATGACTCCATGCTTTCACTGCTGAGGCAAGTTGGATTGAGGGAAGGAGTGCAATCCATGTTTGGGGAACTAAGATCACACAAACCTGAGACACACACACACACACACACACACACACACACACAACAAACCCCACAATGAAACTACAACAACAAAAAACTGTGTTATCCGAGGGTGGGATGTTTCGAGAGAACAGCATCGAAATGTATATATTATCTAGGGTGAAACAGATCACCAGCCCAGGCTGGATGCATGAGACAAGTGCTTGGGCCTGGTGCACTGGGAAGACCCAGAGGAATCGGGTGGAGAGGGAGGTGGGAGGGGGGATCGGGATGGAGAAAATACATGTAAATCCATGGCTGATTCATGTCAATGTATGACAAAAACCACTACAATATTGTAAAGTAATTAGCCTCCAACTAATAAAAATAAACAGGAAAAAAAAAAAAAAGAAAACTTCTTATAACTAAATGTACAGCAAGTCTCAGACATTACTATTAAAAAAAAAAAAACAAAAAACTGTTATCTAGAACTCTTGATTTTAAATTACGGAAATCTACTCAAGCCATCCTATGTAAAATAACTTAGAGGACTATGTAGATGGGAAGTCCAAGTCATGGATAGATTTATGGATTTGCAGTACTCTTCAGAAATGTCTATTTTTTCTATCTCTTATCATGGCATTGGAGGCTTTCCCTATGGCTCATCAGTAAAGAATCTGCCTGCAATGCAGGAGCTGCAGGAGATGTGGGTTCAATCTCTGGATTGGGAAGATCCCCTGGAGGAGAGTCTGGCAACCCACTCCAGTATTCTTGCCTGGACAATCCCATGGACAGAGGAGCGTAGTGGGCTACAGTCCATGGGGACACAAAGAGTCAGAAATGACTGAAGCAACTTAGCACACAGACACATCATGGCATTACTCATGATTTGCTTTATTTTTACTAAACTTTGATGACATTTTCGATTGGTGGCAAATATGGTCTTGGGGCAGCTCAAGGCTCATGGTCATGAACTTTTGAGGGCATGTCTGGATCTTCCACATTCCATATCAACCTAACGAGAGCCTTGCTGGTTCACATGCCTGCCCTAGGGCATCTGATGCTCAGAGGGAATAGGAAGTCTGATTATCTCATCATATCAAGATTGAAATTTTTATTCTGGAAATTATGTCAGGTAACTTACTGGCATTTCCAGCTCAAGAGAAGCATTTCAAGGGAGGCAAGTAGAAGGAACAGACAAAATTCACAAAAGTCATGGGAAGTCCCTTTTAGTGCCTAGAAAAACATATTTATTACTATCTATCTATCTATCTATCTATCTATATATATATATATGTATATATATATAAAGTATAAGAGATTAGAATAAGCCTCCCTCCTAAAGACATTGCTTACAACTCCATATATGCAAATACTAGTATCAAGAATATTATAACACCTACCTCATGGAGGTTAACTACTTGGTGCCAAGCAGCCAGGCTAAATGTAGAGATATTACTTTGTGACATCTCTAAATTGACTACTTCTATTCCAGCCAGGGGAGGAATTTCTTCCAAAAGATGAAAATGGAAGAATGATATTAGACTCAGTGGATTGCTGTCAGAAGTGGGAGATGAGTCTGGGAAGGAGAGAACCAGAGGAGGAACCAGGAGAGGGGGAACCTCTTTCATTTCTTCCAACTTGACAATGGGCTGTGGATCATCAGACAAAGCAGTTCACGGATCTAAGGGCTGGGATGCTGGGGTTTTGGGGAGGAAACCATTGCTGAAATGTTCACAGAGAGGAACGGAGGTGGAGAACCTGGGACAGTGAAGACAGGCATCTCTTTCCTTCCATGTGGTATGTCTTGTAAGGGTTTTTCTAAGGAGGAAATGGTAATTGTTGCTTTTGTGTCAAAACTTCTTTTTTCCTCTTGATAATCAATGCTAATTCTTGATGGGTGACCCTGTTGACAGATAATTTTTCAGCATTTATTTTGCTCATTGCCCATCCTCACCACAGCCCTGGAGAAGTGTAAGGACTCAGGGCTGACCAAGTCCATCGGGGTGTCCAGCTTCAACCACAAGATCCTGAACAAGCTGGGGCTCAAGTAGAAGCCCATCTGCAACCAGGTGAGCAGCTCAGCTCCTCTCTTTCCTGCTCTTCAGAACTTCCTTCTTGCACCGGAGCTTGATGTCTTTCTGTCCTCCCCTCCTGCTCACCTGACCTTTGTGGACAGAATATTCTAGAGAGCAGAGCTTCTGTGTGGATGGAACACTGAATAGAACCCACAGTGGTATCTCTGTTTGATAAAGTCTGGATGGAACAGCTGGGGAGGGGGATCCTGCTAAATTGTGGTGGAGACTGAGGAAAGGTAAAGGAGGTGAAGAAGTGTTAGACTAGTCATCCAGAACTTAGAGGAAGGTGGTGTTTACCTGAGCCAAAAGGGTGTCAAGAAATGGATGTTGAAAGTGCCTGGGAGGGAACTGTGGACAGGAAGCAGGACTATGAAAACTTGGCATGGGGAGTAAAGAAAGATAAATCAGGTAATATTGGTTTAAAATTTGCATGGGTTTGGATGGCTGAATCCTTAGTGTTTCACCTTTTCTGGGTCTTCAGTACCTAAAATGTGCTGAAAACTATGAAAGTCATCCAGTTGAAAGGCTGAAGTTAAGGGCTCATGGTGACACTAACAGTCAATAAAATATTTACTCAGAAACATTTACTCATATGTAGAGCTCACCTTATGATTACTCAAGCTTGGAATGGTTCTCTCATCCATGTCTATTATAAAATTAACTTTTAAGTACACTTCTCTATATTTTTATCTTGATGTTGATATTTCAAGTTTACATTTAAGTTATAGTTTTTCCTTTAGCATTTTAAAAAACTTTTAATATTTCTGTGTCATATTAATATTACTTTTCCATATAATCTAACACTCTTCTCTGTTGGCATTCTACAGGTGGAATGTCACCCTTATCTCAACCAGACTAAACTGTTGGATTTATGCAAGTCACACGATATTGTTCTTGTTGCCTATAGTGGTCTGGGATCCCAAAGCGTAAAAGAATGGTAATGAACTCTAAGGAAGAAAACATGGTGTTTACCTAAAATTCAGTTTTTGATGAAATGGTTTAAATCATACAGTACTCAGTGGTCAGGAGATAACTCTCATAGGCAGGGGAAGAAAGGGGAAGGATGGACTGATTTCTTCTCTTTTATCTTCCCGTCACTCAGACAGTTTCTCTACATTGTATTAGCTTGGGTGAAATGGTTAATTGCATGTTGTTTCTGACTCTTTGTGACCTTATGGTTTGTAGCCTGCTTAACTCCTCTGTCCATGGGATTTTCCAGACAAGAATACTGGAGTGGGTAGCCACTCCCTTCCCCAGGGGATTTTTCTGACTCCGGGATCCAACCCAGGTCTCCTGCTTGTAGATTCATCAATAACATTAAAATCTGTATATAATCTCCCAGTTGAGACCAGCAACCCAAGCTTATGTCATGATTTTGCTTATTAACTAATGAACATGTTTCTAACAATAAATGATCCGAACCTCACTTACCTTATGTCTAAAATTGGAACAATAATATGTAACTCCTAGGTCTATCATGCTAGAAAAAAATTTCAATTTGAACCATTTTTGTCAGCATCTCTAGAAGAATAATGGTGAAATAAATGACTGTCATTCTGGGACTACTCAGTTTTTATCAGAGCTTAGAAAAGTGACATTAAAATATTTCCTGGTATTTTTCTTCTCTTTCTCTACTCATAGTCTTGATTACCAAAGAAAAACAATCAGTGAGAAATAAAGAAAAAATTCCACAAGTTTGGCAATCCCGGTCTCAACTCAATCATGAATCTGAATTACACACAGAACTTTGTAAACACAGAATGTGAGGTGACCCACTTGAGGTTCTGATTCAGTTTGTCTTCAACTAAGTCACGGAATTTGTATTTCTAACAAGATCCCAAGTGATACTGATGAAGCTGGTCCCTGGATCACACTTTGAGAAGCACCGGTCTAGAGTGAACCTACTTGGTCTGTTTGAGAAGTCTCCTTAGAAACTGAGTATTTAGTTTCAGCTCCTCAGCATTTCTGAATTTCCTTCCAGGGTGAACCAGAACTACCCCACTCTTTTGGAGGACCCAGTTCTTTGTACCATTGCCAAAAATCACAAACAGACCCCAACTCTTGTTGCCTTTCGCTACCAGATACAATGTGGGGTTGTGGTTCTGATCAAGAGTTTCAACAAGAAGTGAATCAAAGAGAACATAGAGGTGATGATGAGTGGGGCTGTGGGCAGAGGGCTCCTAGGGAATATCCTTCACGAGGGTCATTCTTTGTCCATCTCTCAAGACTTTCCTTGAGTCAAGATGAGTTACCTGTTCTTCCCTGTGCATGAATACCTTATGTGTATTCCTGGTAGATTTCTCCTCCTGCTGTGGCAACAGGAAATGTGGCATGGATGGAGAGGGTTAACGTTGGACAGATGTATGTGCTCAGTTTGTCAGTCTTCTCTGACTCTTTGTGACCCCATGGACTGTAGCCTGCCAGGCTGGTCTGTCTGGGGGGATTCTTCAGGCAAGAATATTGGAGTGGGTTGCCATGCTCTCCTCCAGGGGATCTTCCCAACCCAGGGATTGAACTCAGGTCTCCCACATTGCAGGCAGATTCTTTACTGTCTGCATAACCAGGAAAGCCCAAGAACACTGGAGTTGGTAGCTTGTCCCTTCTCCAGGAGATCTTCCCAACTCAGGAATCAAACTGGGGTCTCCTGCATTGCAGGTAGATTCTTTACCACTGAGCCAAGTTTGGACAGATAACAGAAATTTATTTCCAGTGTTACTTCTGCAATTTATTCTGTGCAAATGACATCTTATTTTCTTTGTTCTCAATTGATGAAATTGTGAATTTTTAAGGCCGTTTGGACTAACAAAATATCACAGATTGAGTGGCTGAGAAAAAATTGAAATTTGTTTCTCACATTTATGAAGCTGGAGTCTTGAGGTCAGGGGGCTTGTGTGGTTGGGTGAGGGCCCTTCTTCAGGTTACACACAGGCTTCTCCTTGTGTTTTAACATGGTGGAGGGGGCAACAGAGTATTTCCCTGAATACTAATAAGGTTTCATCTTCATACATTTAATCTCCATGAGTTTCTGCCTTTGAGAAGCTCCTCTTCAAGACTTTGTCCACTTTAGCTTGGTTGTTTCTATTTTGACTTCTGTGTAGGAGGCCGATATTGTTCTCATAGGCATAGGTGTGCAGAAAACCCTCCCCAATTTCAGGATTTAATGTAGAGATCAGTTATGCTTCTCTTGATTCTGTGGTTTGACAATCAGCCTGCACTCAACTAAGCTGTTGTCCTTTTGGCTGGGCTCTCTCATGCCTTTGCAGTTCAGTGCAGAGCAGCTCGGCAGTTCCGCTTTAGCAGGTGGATGTGGCTCTTGTTAGAGGAGCCTGCACGCTTCTCTGCATAGCTTTTCATATACGTTTGGCTAAACTGTGGTCAACTGACTTGGTCTTCATCTCAACACAGGGCTGTGAATCAAGTCAGTGATTAGGGACAAAATTCTCTTCCTGTCTGGTTTCAGATTTGCCTCAGCACTTCTGGGAAATATCACTGTTCAGTGCCGCAGGTTACAGGTCAGGCCAAGTCAAGGGGAATGGAAATTGTTCCCTGATCAATTGTTTCCGTGTTTCCATTTAAATTTGGTTCTGTAATCTAACTGGAACTGAGTTTCTAAGATAATATGAAAATGGATACATACACCTTTGGTATACTTAAATTTAAACTTAAAGTTCCATGTTTCCTCACAGATTTTCATTGTCAACTCTGTCATATATGAAGTCTCCAGAAGTACATTTCTGGTGTCTCTCTTCTATTTAACTATTCTGTTTTCTGCAACATGTTATTAAAGTGGAAAATAAGTATGCTTTTCAGAAAGATAATTTTTTATTTTTTAGAATGTCCTGACTGCTTTTGTTTAGCTCTCTTTTATTGAAAATTTAGTATCACTTTACCAACTTCTGGGGGAGAATACATGCTCAAGTCTTTGGTTCATGTTGCATTGAAACACTGGATCATTTGGAGAAAAGGAATTTCTTTACAAAACTGAGCTTTCCATTTCATGATTATGATATGAAATTTTAATTATCTAGGTGTTCTTTAATGTTAGACATTTTTCATAACTGTCTCCAGAAACACATTTACATAAAGTTTTTGTTAGATTCAGTCATAGATAATGAATAGTTTGATATCAGATCCTTGAATGGGCTTTCACAGGGAGCCTCCTTCCCACAATTCTTCAGCTGAATGTTGTCACCCTTAGGGCTTGTTGGGGAGAGTTAACAGTCTAATGTTAGCTCAGGTTCAGGTATCGAGTCAGGAGTGTCCAAAGGCAATGTATTTGGAGAAAGAAGATTTTAGCTTGTTTTCTGTCACAGATGATTCACAAAGAAAGATAAGGGACTGATGCGCTGTAATGTTTGTGAGGTGGACAGAGAAGGAGAAGGTGTGGGGAGGAGAGGTGAGAACTCAGCAGAGGGTCCCAGGTTGTTGTCCTGGAAGCTGAGGACAGACATGGCTTCCCAGTCCTCTATTCTTGTCTCTACCAGCTGGAAAGCCCTTTAGTCCCCAGGGGAGGCTGTCTCCTTTGGGGAGAGGTTAATGTGATTGTTCCTTCCTTTCAGGTGTTTGACTTTGAACTGAGTCCAGAAGACATGAAAGCAATTGATGGCATCAACAGAAATATAAGATATAACAAGATACTATTGTAAGTGATTTGCAGATATTTCACACATACACTGTTTTATGTAGCAGGCAGGTCAGCAGGAGAACTAAGCTTTTCAAAAGCTTAATTCTGGGAAGAGAGTCCTGATTTTCAGTGTAGGAGTAAACCAGGGGCTTCCTGTAGACTTCAGACCAGAGGTTTCCTCCAGGGCTCCATCTCTGACCAACAGAAATGTAACTTGGGCCCAGGACAGCCCATCAGTAGAACCCCCAGATTTGACATCATGGTGATGTCACTACTTTGTATCCCTAATCCCTATGCCTAGTGTACCTTCTCTCAGGGTAGAGGGACCCAGGAAACACAAAGGGCATAGTGCCTGCAGCCCACAATTCTTTCAGGGACCTGTGAACATGTTTCATCTTTAATTCTTTTTGTGTCAGGGGAATATGATTATATTAATAATAGCTATATAATAATGAATCCATCATGCATTACATTCATGTTTTGTTGTTGTTCAGTTGCAAAGTCCTGTCTGACTCTTTTGCAATCCCATGGACTGTAGCCTATCAGGCTCTTCTGTCCATGGGATTTCCCAGGCATTTCCTTGTCCAAGGGATCTTCCCAACCCAGGGGTTGGACCCATGTCTCCTGCCTGGGCAGTGGGATCCTTTACCACTGAACAACCTGGGAAGCCTGTGTTGATGTTTGCCCATGTGCAATTGTGAAATGTCATGTTAATGATTTTCTGCGGTGGGGGGATCCAGGCAGGCCAATGTGCATCAGTGCTCCAAAGTCACAGTGGACCTACTTCCATCCCCTCCCCTAAGTATCTGGTGGGTTTTCTCCATAATGGACATTTCTTCTCCAAGACATTATCCATTTATTTTAAATTGATCTCTTCATTGGCCTTTTTCCCTATTCCAACTCCCATTTCCTCATCCTTATAATTTCACAAAACTGAATTATAAGTAGGTCATTAACTTAACTGACCCTCCAGTGGGTGACTTCTGTGTCCTTAGCAGGACATGCCCAGGTAAGATCGGCTGGGTGTTTGGTTTTTTGAGTCAACACTTATCCCACTGTAGCTTCTGTCCATCAGGGGTACATCCCTTTGGAAGCCCCTATCACCTGGACTTTGACTTAGTCACTAACATGCGGCTCGAGCTGCCCAATTACTGAAGAAGGCAATCAGGATCGAAGAGACAGAATAGAAATTTGAAAGGGAGTTTTGAGAAATGAGAGTACAAATTATTGGCAAAATGAAGATTTAATTTCAGTGAAAGATCTCAAAACTGCCCCTGTTGTTGCAAAGCTATATCATGATTCTAAGAAAAGATATGATACATGGAAAAAACATGGAAAGCTCTTCTTCTGTACTCAAAGGCTTTTAATTTCTCAAAGGCTTTTTAATACTATATTCTCCTTCATTAGGCTGTGAGTGCTATCTTTGTGGGTTTAGCTCAATAGCACAGCACTTGGAACATGGAATTGCTAAAAATGCACTTTTAATGAATTGAATTTGAAAGGACACATTAGAATGAAAAGTAAAAATATGGAAAAAAGGGAAAGAGCAGTAATACTAATTGCTGAATAACCAGTGTATTAATATATTATAAAGTAAGAAAATAATGATCCCACTTTGTGCTGGGCAATTATTGAGGTGTACATGGTATCTCTTCAACAGATGAGAAATTCCTTAATGGAGACACCCTGTAATTTTTTGGTTCTCAGTATCTGCTTATCCATGGATGTGTGAAAAAGAGCAGCTAATTTGTTCACTGTGATTCTTATCATCATCTAGGGACAGAAGTTCCACCTGTGTCTGAAATGATCCCCACAGTTAGTCCTACGTCTTGTGCTTTTGTATAAATTGTAACCTGAATCAAACTACCTGTCATTGTGGAGTGAATATTACACGTGAATGTTGGGACTGTAGATGCAGGTACTGTGTGCACATGAAGTGGGCATCTGTATGTGTGCTTATTGGGGGAGAAGGCTAGTCCTGCTTTTAGAATTAGAGTTTTAGCCCATCCCAACCACATTCACAGAATAATATTCTCTGTGTACGAACAAAGCTAGTGGAGGTGATGGAATTCCAGTTGAGCTATTTCAAATCCTAAAAGATGATGCTGTGAAAGTGCTGCACGAAGTATGCCAGCAAATTTGGAAAACTCAGCAGTGGCCACAGAACTGGGAAAGGTCAGGTTTCATTCCAATTCCAAAGAAAAGCAATCCTAAAGAATGCTGAAGCTACCGCACAATTGCACTCATCTTACATGCTACTAAAGTAATGCTCAAAATTCTCCAAGCCAGGCTTCAGCAATGCGTGAACCATGAACTTCCAGATGTTCAAGCTGGTTTTAGGAAAGACAGAGGAACCAGAGATCAAATAGCCAACATCTGCTGGATCATCGAAAAAGCAAGAGAGTTCCAGAAAAACATCTATTTCTGCTTCATTGACTATGCCAAAGCCTATGACAACATGGGTGATTTAATAAATGAATCCTCCTCCTTCTCTTTCAGTGGTGTAGGTCACCCTGAGTTTCCATTCTCTGAAGAATATTGACTCTCAGCTCTCACCGTGGTTCTTTGAGAATGTATTTCTTCTAGGGTGGTGAAGAAGATTTTCATACTTGGTGGAGGTACTTAAATGAAGTGTCTCAAATTTTGAAAGCTTGCTTTTCCTTTTAAAACATTTAACACTTTATGAAACAATAAAGACTTCAAAGTTAGACAACTTCTTTTTTTCTGATAATTAAGGTAATACATACAAATTACAGAAAATTAGGAAATAGAAAGCCAAGGATTGAAAATCAAAATAAGCTGTGACTAACCATTTTAATAATACTTTCATGCACTTTTCTTTACAAATGTGTGTGATTTTTTTTTATTTACAAAGAGAAAGAATCTTCAATCTACAGGTTATATATTTATTTTTTAACTTAGCATAATTATCTTGGTAACTTAAAATATGATTTACAAATCCAGCATTATATTTTGCTTAGGCAAAAATCTTATTCATTTAATTTCTTAACTGTCTGCCTAGAAATTGCTTTATCAATAGATATTAATTAAAATGAGAAACTTTTGAGTTGATAGTCTAGTGGAGGCTGAGACTGTGAACAAAATCAGGAGTATTTAGCTGTTAGAAATGGGTAAGTTTCTGTAGGAGTTATTTCTACACAATCTCTCCCATTTCTGTACATCTGTTAGGCAGAGGAGCCAACTACACTTCATCCCACACAACTTTTCATTTGTACAAGAAAGAGCCTTGAAACATAATGATAGTGCTCCCTGCATTTCTCTGGAACAGAAAATGATAGTCAAGTAAGTATGAATACTCATGTAACATTTAAGGGCCAGCAAGTCAGCTGATTTTGGTGGAGTTTAGTGAAGTGGCGAGACAGGAGCTGAAGCGAAGGCCAGAGAGTCGGTGGGGCCAGGAGGTCTGTGTTGTGTAGGTTTTTGAAAGGACTTTACTCTGAGAGAAATGGAGAATTACATTTTGGGTTTTGAGCATAGTAGTTACATGAATTTATTATTATTATTATTATTTTTTCCAGTGGGTTTTGTCATACATTGATATGAATCAGCCATGGATTTACATGTATTCCCAATCCCGATCCCCCCTCCCACCTCCCTCTCCACCCGATTCCTCTGGGTCTTCCCAGTGCACCAGGCCGGAGCACTTGTCTCATGCATCCCACCTGGGCTTGTGATCTGTTTCACCATAGATAGTATACATGCTGTTCTTTTGAAATATCCCACCCTCACATTCTCCCACAAAGTTCAAAAGTCTGTTCTGTATTTCTGTGTCTCTTTTTCTGTTTTGCATATAGGGTTATCGTTATCACCTTTCTAAATTCCATATATATGTGATAGTATGCTGTAATGTTCTTTATCTTTCTGGCTTACTTCACTCTGTATAAGGGGCTCCAGCTTCATCCATCTCATTAGGACTGGTTCAAATGAATTCTTTTTAATGGCTGAGTAATATTCCATGGTGTATATGTACCACAGCTTCCTTATCCATTCATCTGCTGATGGGCATCTAGGTTGCTTCCATGTCCTGGCTATTATAAACAGCGCTGTGATGAACATTGGGGTGCACGTGTCTCTTTCAGATCTGGTTTCCTCAGTGAATTTTTTAAAAAGTCACTCTTTGGAGGAACAAGATGGTGGATGAGTAGGTGAATGTGGAGTACATCTCTCTCCTTGGATACATCAGGAATCCACCTTCTGACACAGAAGTGCATACAGAACAACAGCTGAGAGCGGACAGGAGGATCTGACCAGTGGAAAAGAATATATGGAACCACACAAAACTCCATAGGATGAAGGAACTAGGGGTAAAAACAGGAGTGTTGGTAGGACTTGACCTGCCCTTGGTGTGTGGGGAAACTGAAGCAGGGGTCCAATCTCCACAGTGGGGCAATTGTCTGAGTCAGAGGAGAAACATTTAAGGCTGAGTGTGAAATAGTTGATCCGTGGCAGCCTAAATAGAATGAGAATCAGACAGTTGGTGCTGCAGCCATATATACCGTGGGCAGGGATGCAAGTCCCCTAGAAGGTACAATGGCTGGGAGCTGGCGCTTAGGGATTGTGGAGCAATCCCAGGGCAAGGGCTGCTGTGGAGAGATGGATGAGGTGATGTGAGGGAGGAGACTGTGGTGGAAAATGCTGAGTCATGCATAGGGGATGGAGCCATCACCATAGCCTCTCTCTCCCCGCACGTCAGCATGGGGAGCTGAACAATAGAGAGGCTGAGACAGGGAACTACTGAGGAGGACCCCACCCAGAGTGCCCCTTTAAGTGCCTCATGTGCTGATCTACACAGTAGGACCCCACCCTGGGGTGGGGGTATGGCACAGGGAAGGGGGGCCCTCTATGTCCGTGAAGCACCGAACAACAGAGAAGGACCCCAGGCAAGGGAGCCCTCTAAGTGCCTAAACGGGCTGAGCTATGGACAAAGACTAGCCAAAGAGGCCTTCTGATCGCCAGGTACCAGAGGTTTGAAAAAAGGCTCTGATAGGGCCAATACTCCAGTGGCTCAGGCAGTCCGTGTCCCTGCGCATTTGACACCACCATGGTTCCCACAACCCAAGCAGCTATGCCACCATCATGTTCAACCTTCACTGGGGAAGAACTGTCACAGGCAAAAAAAAAGTCTTGCATCTATGCTCACGGGGTCCCTTTGGTTGCGTCCAACTCTCTGCGACCCTGTGAACTGTGGCCTTGCAAGGCTTCACTATCAGGGGGTTCTCCAGGTGAGAATACTGGAGTGTATTGGACAATACTGGTTGCCATATCCTTCTAGAGCACTACATTTCCTGCTGCCCTAGCCGCCAACACCCCTGAGTACCTGGTGCTGCTAGAACCCCTGCGACCCAAGCAGCTGCACCGCCTCCACACTTGGCTGTCAGTGGGACAAATCCAAGTCCTCCAGGGCAGCCTCAGGAGCAAACCCCCGTGGACGACTCACATGCAGAGGCGGAAATAAAACCACAATCGAAACTCGGGGGCAGTGTGGCTAAGGAAGAGAATCCAAAACATTCCCACCAGCTGTACAAATTGCAGATTAAATCCACACAATCAACTAGGCAGACTCTGTGTCCATGGAATATATAAAAGGACATTGAGAACTCCCACAAATGAAATCGTACCAGTTCCGATAGCTGTGGACATTGGAGGCAAGAACACACAGGAGTTGGACCAGATTAGAATCTGAACTTCCCAGATGACCAGGAGGTCCGGAGAACAGCACAGTGTTGGGGGGCATCCTAGGGAGGTGAGGTGGACTGTGACTCAAAGAGAAGGAAAAGATTCTGACAGCAGTGACTCAAGAAAAACATTTATTATTCTTGTTTTGACTTGTTCTATAGTTTCTTTTGGATCTTTTTTCTTCCCCTCCCCCCCCCCCCGCCCCCACCATCCCCGTTATTTGTTGATTTTATTGGCACTATGAAATCTAATTAAGCTTTTTTTTTTTCAGTCACACTTTTTGTTGTTGTTATAAACCTCTGCCTCTAAGTTGGGCCTTTGCAGTTCTGTGGAGTTTTCTTTTTTGTTGTTGTTTTTTATTTCCTCTTCCTTTCTTTGTTTTTCTCTTTTTTTAATTTTTAAATTTAATTTTTTAAAACCTTCCTTTGTTTGCTTTTCCTACTGTTCTTTTCCCCTAGCAGTTAATCTTTAATGTATATAGCTCTTCTTTATCTACCTCTATTTAGCTTTGCATATCTATTTTTCCTTTCTTTTGTTTCTTTCCTTTCCTCTCAAAATATTTGTTAGTTTTGTTTTCATTGCTTTATTCCCCACTTGGCACCTTGCTTTAGTTGTGTTTTCCAGTTTGTGCTTTAGTTAGTTTTGACTTAACTGGTAGATATCATTTTTGGCATCCTTTGTTCTCCAGGTCAATCGATCGTACTTTATTTTTGTTGAGCTATATTGATTTTGCCTATGGGTGTATATGTATATGTGTATATTCCATCATTTTTATTATTATTTGGCTGATTTTGTAACTCCCATTTGTCTGGGATTCATCTTTGGTTTCTCATTTTTAGGTATGTGCTTTAATCTCACTTAATGCCATAAGAAACCACTTGTGGAATCTTTGTTCCTGACCGGAGATCAAGCCCTGAGCCTTTGGCATGGAAGTACTGACGTCAAAATCCTAGACTACCAGAGAACTAACCCTAGGGAGTATCAAATAGTCAGAACTCCCACAAAGGAAACCACTTGAATACAAGTCCTGGCATCACCCAACAACCAGTAGCACCCTGTGCAGGACACCTCATCTAAACAACAAGCAAAACAAAAATACAAACCTAATCATCAGCAGACAGGATTACCACCTCACTCAGCCTTGCCCATCAGAGGAAAAACAAGCAAACAACAACAACAAAACAGCATAAATCTCACCCTATACAAAGCTTCAGTGCAGTTCAGTTCAGTCGCTCAGACATGCCCGACTCTTTGTGACCCCATGAATAGTAGCACACCAGGCCTCCCTGTCCATCACCAACTCCTGGAGTTTACTCAAACTCATGTCAATCGAGTGGGTGGTGCCATTCAGCCATCTCATCCTCTGTCGTCCCCTTCTCCTCCTGCCCCCAATCCCTCCCAGCATCAGGGGCTTTTCCAATGAGTCAACTCATTGAAAATATAGAAATTATGAATAACCCAATTACAAGCACTGAAATAGAAGCTGTGATAAAAAATCTCCAAAATAATAAAAGCCCAGGGCCTGATTGCTTCCCAGGAAAATGTTATCAAATATTTAGAGAGGAGCTAATGCCTATCCTTCTAATTCTCTTTCAAAAAATTGCAGAGGAAGGAACACTTCCAAACTCATTCTATGAGGCCACCATCACCCTTATCCATACTAACAATGAAAAATCAGAAGGAGAAACTAAGGAATCAATCCCAGTCACTAGTCCAACAAAAAGAATAAATTATCTAGGAATAAACTTACCTAAGGGCACAAAAGAATTGTACACAGAAAATTATTTCTGTATGCATGTATGTTTGTACTATAAGATCATTGTTTCAACTGATGTTTGATTGAGATTGGCTTTGTAATAGAAAAATAAAAAATATTGCTCTTGTGGAAGTTTCTAGTCTAATACATGGTCAATAATTTTTCAGCACATATCATCATTTCATAATAATGCTCTACTGCTAAAAAAAAGCAAACAAGTTAACTGATTTCAATCCTGTTCTTACTCAATGGGAACTGATTTAATCATGCTCCTCCTACAGTATATCTGCTAACATTGGATGGTGCAGCTGGGGTGTTACCTTCCTGTTATTCCTAACCTGTGAAGGAAGAGGAAAAATATCAGTCTGCTTACTCCAAGGAGAAATAGGCAATGGATTCCAAAAGTCAGAGAGTGAAACTTAGTAATGGCCACTTCATTCCTGTCCTGGGATTTGGAACCTGTGCACCTCCGGAGGTAACAGTAGTGGTTGTGGGTCAAGATATAAATAGTAGTGGATGTAACATGAGTGAAAGGGATTTGGGTTGTCAAGCACTGGCTCCTGTGCGGCTCTGGGAGGATCACATTGTTCCACTAACCAGGCTGGAACCATGCTCTATGAAAGAGGAGAGAGCATTCAGTCTTCACTCTGCATCAGGGTATGAAACTGTGCTCACCTGTAGATTACTCTGGGTCTGAGTTCCCCTCCAGTTTCTGTCTCTTTCCCAGCTTGGCAGAAGAGGTGAGACTCGGCTGTCAAAATCACTGATTATCAGCTTCTTTCCTTTGTGGGTGACTGCAGTTGCACGGTTTCTCTGTACATTTTATTAGTTCAAGAACTCTTTCCTGCCTCCATTAAGACATGACCCAGAGAAGTATTTGAGGTGGAAGGTCCTGAAGATGAGGTGACTGAAAACTAATGGGAGAAAATTGCTTTTCTACTGTGGGATACCTGCTTGGTGCCAGGCAAGAAACACTTCAGCTGTGTTTTGCCCTGTGCTTCTGTTTCTGCTTGGAAACTTTTTCTGATGGGAACCATAGTATCACTAGAGGGGATAAGATACAATCTTACAGGCCAGGTTTTGTAATGTATCCTGGGGTTTTGTAATGTGTTTTTATTAAAGTATGGTCTACAGTGCTTGATCATAAGAGGGGCTAGTGGACAAGTCTCTAGACTAGAAACCAGAAAGTTTGCTATCTTGCCTTTATAGTACATGTGACAAGGGACTGGACTTATACTTTGAGGCTCACTATTCTAATTTATAAAATGGAAAAATTATTAAGAGACAATTTGCAGATAGAAGACAGAACTTGTTTACTTCATAGAGCACACTGGGTTGAAGTGAGGAAAGGGACAGGGCTGTTACTGAAGCTCATGGGCTCATTCTCAAGTACATTCCCGAAAGTGAACATCACTCAGTCATGTTCAACTCTTTGCGACCCCATGGACTGTACAGTCCGTGGAATTCTTCAGGCCAGAAAACTGGAGTGGGTAGCCTTTCCCTTCTCCAGGGGATCTTCCTATCCCAGGGATTGAGCCCAGGTTTCCTGCATTGCAGGCAGATTCTGTACCATCTGAGCCACCAGGGAAGCCAATCCCCAAATGTCCATGCATTTAAGAAAAACCAGAACTAGACCCAGCAGAAGTCTGTTATACCAAATATCTACCTCCTTGAAATGGGAAAGATTTTGAATCACATGAAAAGAAATGGAATATTATTGAGCATTGAAGACAAAGTTAACCCATTTGCAATCACACAGAAGAACTGGGAGAACATTAAGTTAAGTAAGCCAGAAATAGAAAGACAAATACTGCATGATCTCTTTGTAGGTGGAATCTAAAATAGTGGTACTTGTAGAAGAGAGAGTAGAGGTATGGTGACCAGAAGCTGGTGACAAGACTGGGAAAAATGGAAAGATGTTGGTCAAGGGTACAGACCTTCAGTTATAAGATGCATAATTCTGGAAACCTGACATACAGCAAGTTGACTATAGTTAAAAATAATGGGTTATATCTTGAGATTTTGTAGACACTAGATATAAATCTTCTTATAAGCACCTCCAAAAGGTAGCTATGTGAGGTGGTGTTTCTGTTAACTAGCTTGCTTGTGGTAATTAGTAACAATGGATACTTATATGAGTAAGTACAATCCTGAGAAATGCCAGGCTGGATGAAGCTCAAGCTGGAATCAAGATTGCCATGAGAAATATCAATAACCTCAGATATGCAGATGACACCACCATAATGGCAGAAAGTGAAGAGGAATTAAACAGCCTCTTGATAGAGGTGAAAGTGGAGAGTGAAAAAACTGGCTTGCGTCTGAAAAACTATGATCATGGCATCCCGTCCCATAACTTTATAGCAAATAGATGGGGAAACATGGAAACAGTGACAGACTCTTTTTTTTGTCTTCAAATTACTGTGGATGGTGTGTAGCCAGGAAATTTAAAGACACTTGTTCCTTGGAAGAAAAGCTGTAACAAATTTGGACAGTGTATTAAAAAGCAGAGATAACACTTTGCCCACAGAGGTACATATTGTCAAAGCTAAGGTTTTTCAAGTAGTTATGTTCATGTATGGATATAAGTGCTGGGCCATAAAGAAGGCTGTGCACAAAAGAATTGATGCATTTCAACTGTGGTGTTGGAGAAGACTCTTGAGAGTCCCTAGGACAGCAAGGAGATCAAACTAGTCAATCCTTAAGAAAATTAATCCTGAATATTCCTTGGAATGACTGATGCTAAAGCTGAAGCACCAATACTTTGGCTACTTGATGCTAGTGACAACTCATTGGAAAACACCCTGATTCTGGGAAAGATTTATAGCAGGAGGAGAAGGAGGGGACAGAGGATGAGATGGTTTGATGGCATCATTGGCTCAAAGGACATGAGTTTGAGCAAACTCTGGGAGATGGTGAAGGACAGGGAAACCTGGAGTGCTGCTGTCCATGGGGTTGCAAAGAGTCAGACATTACTGAGCAAGTGAATAACAAGAATAACTTATATGAGAACATCACATTGTACACCTTGAAAAGATAGTTTTTTTTTGGGGGGGGTGGTTATTCTGTGTGGCTTCACTGGTAGATATAAGTCTCAGAAGTTTTCACCTTGGTTCTTGATACTTTTACCAGGCACCTGTAACTTTGCTCATTTTGCTTCAAACACCTCACATTATAAGTCATGTTCATGACTACAATGTTTTGTTAAGTCCTTTGAGTTCTTTCATCAAATCACTGAACCTAAAGGTGGTTTTGCCGTCCTCTGATACCAGCAGTCAGCCACTGATCACCTGAAGTTGAAGAGTTCCTGGGTAGTGTTCATTTAATTACTTATTAGGTATGTTAAGGGAAACTGTATGGGTTCATCACTACACATACAGAACTAACCAAACACACAGATAAAAGGTGATTCTTTGGAAGATCAAAGCTTGTGCCTAGCAATATCTTATGTGGATATTCAACTTCTACCTTTGTTGCTTATGTAGGTTGCTAAGAGGGAAGCTCTGGAATTCACCCCATTTGCTATAGAGGTTGGGTTCTGCCATACTGACTGTGCTCATGCCTACCAAAATGAAGAGGAGATTGGCCAGGTCATTCGAGGCAAGATTGCCGATGGCACTGTGAAGAGAGAAGACATATTCTGCACTTCAAAGGTACTGTGTGGGTTGTGTGTGTGCACATGTGCAAGTGATTGCGCCCAGATGACAATTACATAATAGGATCCTTTGGTGAAGAGTTGTTTGGTGAACTATGCTTATTGGAGTATTCCTAAAGTATTAGAGTTCCCTGGTGGTTCAGTACTTAAGACTTGGTACTTTACTGCTATGAGCCAGGTTTCCATCCTTGGTTGGGGAAGTAATACCCCACAAACCTTGCAGTAAGACAAAAAAAAAAAAAAAAAAAATTACCTAGTGTATTATTAATGCAAATTTCATTCTTTAACCTCTACAGCTTTGGTTAACTTCCCTTTGACCAGAGTTGGTCTGAGCAGCCTTGGAAAAGTCAGAGAAAAATCTTCAATTGGACTACGTCAATCTCTATATTATTCATTTTCCAGTGGCTCTGAAAGTTAGAAATTTGTGTGATCACATCAATGTTATATCTTGTGTTAGAATGTGTACCAACTTGCATGGATGGTTGAATAAAGATTTGTCTTAGTAGGTTGAAGGGATGATTACACTAGAGTAGAATCCCCCAAGTAATTATTTGTGATCTTCTTTTTACTGAGTTTTTTAAATCCCTTACATGCTTCCCAGA
This sequence comes from Dama dama, assembly GCF_033118175.1. Lineage (NCBI taxonomy): Eukaryota > Metazoa > Chordata > Mammalia > Artiodactyla > Cervidae > Dama > Dama dama. The sequence continues at coordinate 43,769,631 of NC_083703.1, forward strand.
GAAAGGAGTTAATAATCTGAGGCTCTGCCTGAAAAATAAAGGAAATAGAAACCAGCCATTTCTTCAGAAAGTCCTGGTTATGACTCCTGAGTGTCTGGGAAATTCATGAACCAAGAGTTTGGTGCAGCTGTGGTGAGCTTGACACTGCATTACGTTGAACAGGATGAGTTAATCTTGTCTTTTACTCTTTCAAGTTGAGCAGGTTTGGTGGTGCTTCCTCTGGGTGAGTCAAATCTCTTAACTGTATAGGAAGTTGGGAGACATTGCCTACATTTTTGCCTGTCTTCACGATGAGGTTTGTAGACTGCACTTCACCATTAAGAATGGTTTACTTAGAACTCTGGATTTCAAGTTACAGAAATAAACTCAAGCCATCTAATGCAAAATAGCTTAGTGGACTATGTAGATGGCAAGTACCAGACACCGAAAGATGTGAGGATTTGCAGGACTCTTCAGAAATGTCTCCTTTTCTCTATCCCTTATCAGGACACTACTCATGATTTACTTTATTTTAACTGAACATTTTTTATTGGTGCCAAATAGGACCTTGGGGCAGTTTGAGGCTCATGGTCACAAATATTTGACAGCATGTCTGGATCGTCCACATTCCATATCCACCTAAAGATAACCTTGCAGTTCACATGTCTGCCCTAGGCCACCTGATGCTCAGAGGGAAAAGGAAGTCTGATATCTAGCCATATGAAGACTGCAATTTTTATTCTGGAAATTATGTCATGTAACTTACTGCCATTCCCAGCCCAAAAAGGCATTTCAAAATGGCAAGTACAAGAAGCAGACGAAATAGAGAGAAGTCACTGTGGGTCCCTTTTAGGACCTAGAAAAATTGTGTTTATTACAACATATATTAAGTGTAAGAGATTGGAATAAGCCTCCTTCCTAAAGGTATTGCTGACAACTCCATATATGCAAATCACTTTGCAAATATTAATATTTAGAAATTAGTAAACCTAAGGTTTACTCCCTGGTGCCAGGTAGCCTTGCTCAATGCAGAGAAATTATTTTGCAACATGTCTAAAATGACTGCTTCTATTCCAGCCAGGGGATGAATTATCCCCAAAAGATGAAAATGGAAAACTAATATTTGACTCAGTGGATCTCTCTCATACATAGGAGGTGAGTCCAGGGAGGAGAGATCCATGGGAAGAGCCAGGAGAGGGTGCACCTCCTTCATTTCTTCCACCTGTGAGAATGGGCTGTGGAGCATCAGACTCAGCAGTTCACGAATCTAAGGCCTGGGATGCTGGGTAGTGGGGAGGAAACCATTGCTGAGATGTTCACAGAGAGGAACAGAGGAAGAGAATTTGGGATAGTGTAGACAGGCATCTTTTTCCTTCCATGTGATATGACTTTCAGGAGTTTTTCTAAGGTGGGGGCAGTAGTTTTTCTTTTTGTATCATGACCTTCTTCCCGATTTTTCTTCTTGATAGTCAAGGGTAACTCTTGATGGAGGAGAGTGATTACTGATGTTTTTCACCACTAATTCTTGTTCTATTACCCATTCCAAGTGACTGTCCACCACCCCTCCCTCCCAGGTCCTGGAGAAGTGTAGGGACGCAGGGCTGACCAAGTCCATTGGGGTGTCCACCTTCAACCACAAGCCGGGGCTCAAGTACAAGCCCATCTGCAACCAGGTGAGCAGCTCAGCTCCTCTCCCTCCTGCTCTTCAGAACCTCCTTCTTGCCCTGGAGCCAGATGTCTGTCTGTCCTCACCTCCTGTTCATCTGACCTTTGTGGACAGAGGATTCTAGAGAGTAGAGCCTCTCTGGATGGTGTGAATAGAATCCATATCAGTATCTCTGTTTACAAAAGTCTGGGCAGAAAAGGTGGGTTGCTTTCCATCTAAACTGTGGGTAGAACTCAGAACTAGAAGAAGGAGGCATTTCCTTGAGATGAAAGGATGACCAGATGGAGGGCAATGTGCCCTGGAGTGATCTGCATACAGGAAGGAAGATGATGAAGACATGGAATCAGAAGTAAATTAATATGGCTATTCAAGGTTTTTTGTATTTCCATACAAATTGAGAAATTATTTGTTCTAGTTCTGCAAAAAATACTGTTGGTAGCTTAATAGGGATTGCATTGAATCTAAGATTGCTTTGGGTAGAATAGCCATTTTGACAGTGCTGATTCTTCCAATCCATGAACACGGTATGTTTCTCCATCTGTTTGTGTCCTCTTTGATTTCTTTCATCAGTGTTTTATAGTTGAGATGGATGAAACTGGAGCCCATTATACAGAGTGAAGTAAGCCAGAAAGAGAAATAACATTACAGCATACTAACACATATATATGGAATTTAGAAAGATGGTAATGATAACCCTATATGCAAAACAGAAAAAGAGACACAGATGTACAGAATAGACTTTTGGACTCTGTGGGAGAAGGCGAGGGTGGGATGTTTCGAGAGAACAGCATTGAAACATGTATATTATCTATAGTGAAACAGATCACCAGCCCAGGTTGGATGCATGAGACAAGTGCTTGGGCCTGGTGCACTGGGAAGACCCAGAGGGATTGGGTAGAGAGGGAGGTGGGAGGGGGGATCAGGATGGGGAACACATGTAAATCCATGGCTGATTCACGTCAATGTTTGACAAAACCCACTACAGTATTGTAAAGTAATTAGCCCCCAACTAATAAAAATAAATGGAAAAAAAAAAGAAGTAAATTAATCAAGTAACAAATCAGCTGAGATGGGTGTTAAGGATTTGTGTGCTGTTCTGATGTCTGAATCCTTGGTCCTGGTGTCTCAGCATTTATGAGTCTTAAACAGGGAGCGCAGTTCAGAAAAGTGTGTTGCGGGTAATTAAAATCATCCAGTTTAGAGGGTGAAGTAGCTCAAGGTGGTACTAACAATCTATGAATATTTACTCAGGAACATCTACTCAAATGTAGAGCACAGCTTTTGATCACTCAATCTTGGACTAGTTTTCCCATCCATGTCTATCATAAAATTAAGTGTATAAATACACTTTTCTCTATTTCTCTGTTGATGTTGACTTTTCCAATTTACATTTAATGTTGTAGGCTTTCCTTTAGCCTTTGAAATCTTTTAGTCTTTCTCTGTTATATTAATATTGCCTTTGCATATAATCTGAAATTCTTCTCTGTGAGCATTCTACAGGTGGAATGTCACCCTTATCTCAACCAGAGCAAACTGTTGGATTTCTGCAAATCACATGGAATCATTCTTGTTGCCTATGGTGCTCTGGGATCCCAATGAGTAAAAGAATGGTATTGAATCCTATTGGAGATACCTGGGAGTTTCCCTAAAATTCAGTTTTTGATGAAATATTTTAAATTATACAGTACTCAGATAACTCTCATAGGCAGAGGCGAGAGAGGGGAGGGATGGAATGAATCCTTCTTTTATATCTTCCCATTACACAGCCAATTTTTCTATGTTATATTAGATTGTCAACTTGTCAATAACAAATGTCTGCATTGAAATCTATATGGAATCCCCGAGTTGAGACCAGAGACACAAGCTTATGTAATGATTTACTTATTAACTAATGAATAGATTTCTAAAAATAGATATTGTGATCCTCACCTACCTCATATCTAAAATTGGGATAATAATATGTAACTCCTATGTCTATCATGTTAGAAAATATTTCAGTTTGAAGCATTTCTTTGACATCTATAGAAACATAATGATAAAATAAATGTCTCTTATTTTGAGACTACTCAATTTTTATGGATACCTCAAAAAGTTAAATTTAAAACAATTCCTGGTCTTTTCCTTCTGTTTTTCTACTCATGCCCTCGATTTTAGAAGAAAAACAATCCCTGAGAATTAAAGAAAATATCCACCATTTGGCAATCTGGTCTCAACTCAATAATGCATCTGAATCACCTGCAGAGCTTTGTAAACACAGGCTGAGAGGTGACACAGTTGAAGTTCTGTTCAGTTTGTCTTCATCTCAGCCATGGAATTTATATTTATTACTAGATCCTAGTTGATAGTGATGATGCTGGTCCTTGGACCACACTTTCAGAAGCTCTGGTTTAGAGTCTACCTACTTAGTCTATATGGGAAGCCTACTTACAAACTGAGTATTCAGTCTCAGCTCTTTGGCATTTCTGAATTTCCTTCCAGGGTGAACTTAGATCTGCCCATTCTCTTGGAGGACCTTGTTCTTTGTGCCATTACCAAAAAGCACAAGAAAACCCCACTCTGGTTGTCCTTTGCTACCAGAAACAATGTGGGGTTGTGGTTGTGGCCAAGGGTAACAATAAGAATCAATGAGAACATACAGGTGATGAGCAGGGCTCTGGGCAGAGGGCTCCTAAGGAATATCTTTCCTAAGAGTCATTCTTTGTCAGCTCTCAAGAGTATCCTTGAGTCAAGACAAGTTACTTGTTCTTCCCTGTGCATGAATGTTTTGTGTATATTCCTGATGGTTTTCTCATCCAGATTTGGCAACAGGAGAGACAATATGGCTGGATAGGGTTAAGATTGGACAGAAAATAGAGATCTTAGGTTCAGAGTTATATCAGCAATTTATTCTGTTACCTCGTGTAAGTGATATCTTATTTTCTCTGTTCTGAATTGATAAAATTGCATTATGTGGTGTTTTAGACTGTTTGAACTGCTCTAATGAAATACTACAGATTGAGTGGCTGGGGAAAAAAACTAAATTTGTTTCTCATAGTTCTGAAGCTGGAGGTCTGAGGTCAGGATGCCCATGTGGTCAGGTGAGGGCCCTCCTCTAGGTCACAGGCTTCCCTTTTATCTTAACATGGTGGAGTGGGCAACAGCGCTCTCCAAAATCTCCTTTATGTGTATGATATTGTTGAAATCTCATCCATGAGGGCTCTGCCATCATGATCTAATCACCCCCAAAGGCTCTATTTATAACACCATCAACATGTAAATTTGGGGACACAAAAATTATGGCAGCATTCTTTAACCTCCTAATCATTGTGGTTTTATTTTGTATTTCCCTGAATACTCATATTTTTTCATCTTCATACATTTAATCTTTTTGAGATGCTGTCTTTGAGAAATTTCTCTTCAAGACTGTCCAAGTTAGCTATGTTGTTTCTCTTTTGACTTCTGTGTAGGAGACTATTATTGTACTTTAGCCATAGCTGTAGAGGAAACTCTCCCCAGTTTCAGGATTTAATGCAGAGATCACTTCTGCATCTCTTGATTCTGTGGTTTGGCAAACAGCTTGCACTCAGCTCAGCTGTTGTCCTCTTGGCTGGGCTCTCTCGTGCATTTTCAGTGCAGAACAGCTCAGCAGTTCTGCTTTAGCAGGTAGATGTGGCTCTTATCAGAGGATCCTGAACACTTCTCTGTATAGTTTTTTGTATATAATTGGCTAGAATAAGGCAACTAACCTGGTCTTCATCTCAACACTATTGTATGATTGCCAGTCAGTGGGGAAAAAATCTCTTCCTTTGGGATTGCAGAGTTGGACACACTAAGCGACTGAATAACACCAAGTGTCCATATTTTCCACAGATTTTCATTGTTAGTTCTGTCATATATCAAGTATCCATAAATACATTTCTGCCCACTCTTTTCTATTTAACTATTCAGTTTTCTGTACTGTGTTACTAAAACAAAAAATAAGTCTTGCTTTTCAGTATGGTACATTCTTCTATTTTAAGGATGTCTTGACTGCTTTTGACTAGCTCTTCTCTCATTTAATATCAGTATCACTATACTGACTTCCACAAGAGTATATGTGTTTAAGTCTTTGGTTCATGTTGCATTGAATCATGAGATCACTTTGGAGAAAATGAATTTCTTTATAAAACTGAGCTTTCCACTTCATTATTATGATGTAAATTTTTAATAATTTGTTGTTCCTTAATGTTTAAGCACTTTTCGTAACTTTCTCCACAAAGGCATTTATATAAAGTTTTTTTTAGATTCAATTATAGATAATGAGTAATTTGATATCAGATTCCTGAACAGGCTTTCACGGGAAGCCTCCTTCCCACACTGCTTCAGCTGAATGCTGTCACCCTTAGGGCGTGCTGGTGAGAGGCAATCAGTCTAATGTTAGCTCAGGTTCAGTATCAAGTCAGGAGTGTCTAAAGCAGTGTGTTTGGAAAAGAACGATTTTAGGTTTTTTATTTTTTGTCTCAAGTAATTCACTTAGAAAGATAAGTGACTGATGTGCTGTAATCTTTTTATTTTATTTTTATTTTTAGTAGTTGGAGGCTAATTACTTTACAATATTGCAGTGGTTTTTGCCATACATTGACATGAATCAGCCATGGATTTACGTGTGTTCCCCATCCCAATCCCCCCTCCCGCCTCCCTCCCCATTCCATCCCTCTGGGTCTTCCCAGTGCACCAGCCCTGAGCACTTGTCTCATGCATCCAACCTGGGCTGGTGATCTGTTTCACCCTTGATAGTATACTTGTTTCAATGCTATTCTCTCAGAACATCCCACCCTCGCCTTCTCCCACAGAGTCCCAAAGTCTATTCTGTACAACTGTGTCTCTTTTTCTGTTTTGCATATAGGGTTATCGTTACCATCTTTTAAAATTCCATATATATGCATTAGTATACTGTATTGGTCTTTATCTTTCTGGCTTACTTCACTCTGTATAATGGGCTCCAGTTTCATCCATCTCATTAGAACTGATTCAAATGAATTCTTTTTAATGGCTGAGTAATATTCCATGGTGTATATGTACCACAGCTTCCTTATCCATTCGTCTGCTGATGGGCATCTAGGTTGCTTCCATGTCCTGGCAATTATAAACAGTGCTGTGATGAACATTGGGGTGCACATGTCTCTTTCAGATCTAGTTTCCTCAGTGTGTATGCCCAGAAGTGGGATTGCTGGGTCATATGGCAGTTCTGTTTCCAGTTTTTTAAGGACTCTCCACACTGTTTTCCATAGCGGCTGTACTAGTTTGCATTCCCACCAACAGTGTAAGAGGGTTCCCATTTCTCTACACCCTCTCCATGATGTGCTGTAATCTTTTTGAGGTGAACAGAGAAGGAGAAGGTGTGGGAAGGAGAGGTGAGAACTCAGCAGAGGGTCCTAAGTTGCTCACCTGGAAGCTGAGGACAGTCATGGCTTCCCTGTCCCCTCTTCTTGCCTCCATCCAGCTGGAAAGTCCTCCAGTCCCCAGGGGAAGGCCGGCTCCTTGAAGGAGAGATTAATATGATTGTTCCTTCCTTCCAGGTGTTTGACTTTCAACTGACTTCAGAAGACATTAAAGCAATTGATGGCATCAACAGAAATATGAGATATTATGAATTTCCACTGTAAGTGACTTGCAAGTGTTTCACACATACATGGTTTTCTGTAGCAGGGAGGTCAGCAGGGGAACTAAGCTTTTTAAAAGCTTAATTCTAGGAAGACAGTTCTGATTTCCAGCTTAGGAATCTACCAGGGGCTTTCTACAGGCCTCAGACCAGAGGTTTCCTCCAGGGCTCCATTTCTCACCAACAGAAATGTGATTGGGGCTCAGGACAGCCCATCAGTAAAATCCCCTGAGTTGACATTGTGGTGAATTCACTACTTTGTACCCCTAATCCCTGTGCTTGGTGCACCTCTTCTCAGGTTTGAGGGACCCAGTAGACACAGAGGGCACAGTGCCTGCAGCTCAGTATTCTTTCAGTGTTCTTTGAACGTGTTTAATCTTTATTTCTTTTTACACCAGGGGAAGATTATTGTATTAATAATAACTGTATAATAGTGAATCCATCACAAATTGCATTCAAGTTTGTTGATGTTTTTAGTCACTCAGTCATTTCCAACTCTTGGTACCCCATGGACTGTAGCCCGCCAGGCTCCTCTGTCCCTGGGATTTCCCAGGCAAGAATACTGAAGTGAGTTGCCATTTCCCTCTCCAGGGGATCTTGCTGACCCAGGGATCAAACCTGTGTCTCCTGCTTTGCAAATGGATCCTTTACCACTGAGCCACCTAGGAAGCCTGCAATCATGTTAACCCCAACATAACTATAAAATGTATTGTTGATGTTTTTATGGAGGAGGGTCCATCAGTGCTATGATGTCACATGGGCCTGCCTCCACCCTGTCCCCTAAGTGTTTGGTGCACATTCTCCCTAATTGGTATTTATTCACCAAGACACTATCCATTTCTTTCAAATCGACCTCTTCATTGCCCTTTCTTCCCTATTACAACTCTCATGTCCTCATCCTTGTTATCTCACAAAACTGAATTAATAGATCAAAAGCTTAACTGACCCCCCAGTGAGTGACTGCTTAGCAGGACACACTCAGGTAAGGTCATCTGGATCTCTTTGGTTTCTTGAGTCAAGACTCACACCAGTGTTGTATTTGTCCATCAGGGCTCTATCCCTTGGGGGCCCCTAACTTCTTGACTTTGATTCAGTCACTAACATGGAATTCCAGCTGCTTATTTACTGCATGAGGGTGTCAGGATTGAAGAGACAGAAGACTGATCAAACAGGGAGAATTAGGAAGGGAGTTTAGAAGAAGGGAATACCAATTATTGGCAAAACGAAGATTTTGTCTCCAGTGAAAGATCTCAAAACTCTCCCTATTGTTTGTATAGCTATATCATGCTTCTGATAAAAGACTTGATAATTGAAAAAAAAGGTGGAAAGTTACTTTTCTGTACTGAAAGGGTTTTAAGTATAGTTGTATGTTTTCCTTCATTAGGCTGTGAATGCCTAGACTTACTTATCTTTGTGGGCTTGGGTCCACAGCCCAGCTCCTGGCACCTGGAATCACTTAGAATGCATTCTTTAATGAATTGAATTGAAAAAGACAAATTCTGAAAGAAAAGTAGAAACATGGAAAAAAGGAAAAAAGTAGTAATAGTAATTAGTGAATAACCAGTGGTTTACTACATTATAAATTAAAAAAAAATAATAATCCCACTTTGAGCTGTATGATTGATTATTCAGGTGCATATGGTAGTGTTCTGATTGATGACAAGTTCCTTAATGTAGGCACTCTATATTTTTAGGGCTGCTCAGTATCTGCTTATTGATAGATGTATGAAAAAGAGTCAGACGTTCCACCTGTGTCTGAAATGACTTCCAGAGTTAGCCCTAGGTCTTGCACTCTCGTATAAATTGTAAACTACCTGTCACTGTGGAGTGAATATTACACGTGAGTGTTGGGATTGGACATGCAAGTGCTGTGTGCACATGGAGCAGACACCTGCATGTGTGCTTGTCAGGGGAGAAGGAGGGATGTGTTTATAGATTTAGACAAATATATCCTGACTGCATCTATAGAGTAGCAGCTTTTGACAGCATGACAGATTTAATAAATTAATCCTCCTCCTCTCTTTCAGTGGTGTTGGCCATCCTGAGTATCCATTTTCTGAAGAATATTGACTCTCAGTTCTCACTGTGATTCTTTGAGAATTACTTGCTTCTAGGACTATGAAGAGGATTTTTGTATTTGGTGAGGTGCTTAAATGAAGTGTTTGAATGTTTCAAATCTTACCTTTCCTTAAAAATATAAAAACAGTTTATGAAACAATAAAGACTTCAAAGTAACAATAAATTTTTTTCAAAATTAAAAAATACAAATTGCCGAAAATTTGGAAAGCAGAATGGAAGTGATAGAGAATAAAGATAAGCTGTGATTAACCCATTTAATAATACTTAAATTTGGTGCTTTAACCTTATGATTTTCCTGTAGAAATGTGTGTGTTTTCATTTACAAAAAGAAAAGATCTTCAGTCTACAACTGTCTACTTGTTTTTAACTTGGCATAAGTATCTTGGTAAAATAAAAATATGACTTAAAAAATCCAGTATTATATTTTGCTTACTATAAAGCAGGACATCTTATTCATTTATTTAATTTTTTAATTGTCTTCCGATGCTTAACATTTTGATGAGTTTTTATATATTTTGCCTTTGATTCGTTGGTTACAATTCATTCATCAATTCAGCAAAACTTTACTGAATATTCTTTAGAAACACATGGTTTTATCAATAAATATTAATTAAAATGAGAAATTCTTGAGTTAATAGTCTAGTGGGCCGAGACTGTGAATGACATCAGGAGAATTAAGCTGTTAGAAATGGGTAAGTGCCTGTTGGAGATAATTCTGCACAATCTCTCTCACTTCTGCACATCTGTTAGGCAGAGACACCAACTACTTTTTTCCCACACAACTTTTCATTTGTATAAGAAACAGCCTTGCAACATAGAGACAGTGGCTCCCTTCATTACTCTGGAACAGAAAAAGGCTAAGTTCAGGAAGAACGAGTGTTTATGTAACATTTAAAGTCCAGCAAGTCAGCTGATGTGGGTGGAGCTTACTTAGTGAGGTGGGGCGATAGGAGCTGAAGAGAAGGCCCAGAGAGCCATAGGGATTTTGAGTCTGTATTATGTAGGTTTTTGAAAGGATTTTACTCTGAGAGAAACAGAGAATGATATTTAGGACTCTGAGCAGAGTAGTTACATGAACAGACATGCTTTACTTTTTTTTTCCTTTATTTATTTATTTATTTTTCAGTGGGTTTTGTCATACATTGATATGAATCAGCCATAGATTTACACGTATTCCCCATCCCGATCCCCCCTCCCACCTCCCTCTCCACCCGATTCCTCTGGGTCTTCCCAGTGCACCAGGCCCGAGCACTTGTCTCATGCATCCCACCTGGGCTGGTGGTCTGTTTCATCATAGATAATATACATGCTGTTCTTTCGAAACATCCCACCCTCACTTTCTCCCACAGAGTCCAAAAGTCTGTTCTGTACTTCTGTGTCTCTTTTTCTGTTTTGCATATAGGGTTGTCATTACCATCTTTCTAAATTCCATATATATGTGTTAGTATGCTGTAATGTTCTTTATCTTTCTGCCTTACTTCATTCTGTATAATGGGCTCCAGTTTCATCCATCTCATTAGAACTGGTTCAGATGAAATCTTTTTAACGGCTGAGTAATATTCCATTGTGTATATGTACCACAGCTTCCTTGTCCATTCATCTGCTGATGGGCATCTAGGTTGCTTCCATGTCCTGGCTATTATAAACAGTGCTGCGATGAACATTGGGGTGCACGTGTCTCTTTCAGATCTGGTTCCCTCAGTGTGTATGCCCAGAAGTGGGATTGCTGGGTCATATGGCAGTTCTATTTCCAGTTTTTTAAGGACTCTCCACACTGTTTTCCATAGCGGCTGTACTAGTTTGCATTCCCACCAACAGTGTAAGAGGGTTCCCTTTTCTCCACACCCTCTCCAGCATTTATTGCTTGTAGACTTTTGGATAGCAGCCTGGCGGGTAATGGTACCTCATTGTAGTTTTGATTTGCATTTCTCTGATAATGAGTGATGTTGAACATCTTTTCATGTGTTTGTTAGCTATCTGTACGTCTTCTTTGGAGAAATGTCTGTTTAGTTCTTTGGCCCATTTTTTTGATTGGGTCATTTATTTTTCTGGAATTGAGCTTCAAGAGTTGCTTGTATATTTTTGAGATTAATCCTTTGTCTGTTTCTTCATTTGCTATTATTTTCTCCCAACCTGAGGGCTGTCTTTTCACCTTACTTATAGTTTCCTTTGTTGTGCAAAAGCTTTTAAATTTCATTAGGTCCCATTTGTTTAGTTTTGCTTTTATATCCAATATTCTGGGAGGTGGGTCAAAGAGGATCTTGCTGTGGTTTATGTCGGAGAGTGTTTTGCCTATGTTCTCCTCTAGGAGTTTTATAGTTTGTGGTCTTACATTTAGATCTTTAATCCATTTTGAGTTTATTTTTGTGTATGGTGTTAGAAAGTGTTCTAGTTTCATTCTTTTACAAGTGGTTGACCAGTTTTCCCAGCACCACTTGTTAAAGAGGTTGTCTTTTTTCCATTGTATATCCTTGCCTCCTTTGTCGAAGATAAGGTGTCCGTAGGTGCGTGGATTTATCTCTGGGCTTTCTATTCTGTTCCATTGGTCTATATTTCTGTCTTTGTGCCAGTACCATACTGTCTTGATGACTGTGGCTTTGTAGTACAGTCTGAAGTCAGGCAGGTTGATTCCTCCAGTTCCATTCTTCTTTCTCAAGATCACTTTGGCTATTCGAGGTTTTTTGTATTTCCATACAAATTGTGAAATTCTTTGGTCTAGTTCTGTGAAGAATACCATTGGTTGCTTGATAGGGATTGCATTGAATCTATAGATTGCTTTGGGTAGAATAGCCATTTTGACAATATTGATTCTTCCAATCCATAAGCATGGTATGTTTCTCCATCTGTTTGTGTCCTCTTTGATTTCTTTCATCAGTGTTTTATAGTTTTCTATGTATAGGTCTTTTGTTTCTTTAGGTAGATATACTCTTAAGTATCTTATTTTTTTTGTTGCAATGGTGAATTGTTTCCTTAATTTCTCTTTCTGTTTTTTCATTGTTAGTATATAGGAATGCAAGGGATTTCTGTGTGTTAATTTTATATCCTGCAACTTTACTATATTCACTGATTAGCTCTAGTAATTTTCTGGAAGAATCTTTAGGGTTTTCTATGTAGAGGATCATGTCATCTGCAAACAGTGAGAGTTTCACTTCTTCTTTTCCTATGTGGATTCCTTTTACTTCTTTTTCTGCTCTGATTCCTGTGACCAAAACTTCCAACACTATGTTGAATAGTAGTGGTGAGAGTGGGCACCCTTGTCTTGTTCCTGATTTCAGGGGAAATGCTTTCAATTTTTCACCATTGAGGGTGATGCTTGCTGTGGGTTTGTCATATATAGCTTTTATTATGTTGAGGTATGTTCCTTCTATTCCTGCTTTCTGGAGAGTTTTAATTATAAATGGGTGTTGAATTTTGTCAAAGGCTTTCTCTGCATCTATTGAGATAATCATATGGTTTTTATCTTTCAATTTGTTAATGAGGTGTATTACATTGATTGATTTGTGGATATTAAAGAATCTTTGCATTCCTGGGGTAAAGCCCACTTGGTCATGGTATGTGATTTTTGTAATATGTTGTTGGATTCTGTTTGCTAGAATTTTGTTAAGGATTTTTGCATCTATGTTCATCAGTGATATTGGCCTGTAGTTTTCTTTTTTTGTGGCATCTTTGTCTGGTTTTGGAATTAGGGTGATGGTGGCCTCATAGAATGAGTTTGGAAGTTTACCTTCCTCTGCAATTTTCTGGAAGAGTTTGAGTAGGATAGGTGTTAGCTCTTATCTAAATTTTTGGTAGAATTCAGCTGTGAAGCCGTCTGGTCCTGGGCTTTTGTTTGCTGGAAGATTTTTGATTACAGTTTTGATTTCCTTCCTTGTGATGGGTCTGTTAAGATCTTCTATTTCTTCCTGGTTCAGTTTTGGAAGGTTATACTTCTCTACGAATTTGTCCATTTCATCCCAGTTGTCCATAACAGACATGCTTTAAAAAAAAAAAAAAATTACCCTGCTCGCTATATTGAGAAGGAAGAGAGAAAGAAAAACCCTCTTTTAGGACTCTACAGGAATCTAGGTGAGAGATGATGCTTGGGTGGACCACAGAACGAACTGTGAGTGTGGTCAAAGTTGTTAGAGTAGGGATATATTTTAAGGGCTGCATCAACTAGACTGTCTAATGTATTGGGCATAAAGTGAAAGGAAAAGGGGAATCAAAACTGACCCCCAACGTTTGTGCTTAAGGGATAGGAAAAGGAGATGCCATTTTCTCAGATGGAGACAATGTAGGGAGAGCATATTTTTGTGGGAAGATTAGGAGTTCAATTATAGACATGTATCTTTGAGATGACTTTAGGTACCCAAGTGAAGATGCATGCATACAGTTGGACATAGAAGTCTATCAGAGAAAAAGGTTAGCTAAAATATTTATATTTGTGGTTTCTCAATTTTAGTTGCCACTCAAAGCCAAGAAACTAGAAAATTGGAGATAATATGTCATACAGTGAGTAAGTTTAGACATGGATGTTAAGGTTCATGACAACTCAGCATTGAGAAGTTGGTTTTTCCTTAAAAAAAGAAAAAGTGGAAGAACCAGCAAAAGAGACAGAGAAGGGTGCTTCCTAGTGGACAAGTAAGAGAAGACTGAAACGGACCACTGGATTGGGCAGTTAAGCTTGGCAAAGTCAAGTGGTGCTTTGATAGTGAAGGCAAACCTTGAGTAGAGTAACTTCAAGAAATGGTGTGAAGAGACCAATGAGAAACATAGTATACATGGTTTTCAAAGACGTTGCTATAACACGGACCATGGAATTGGGCAGGTGCTGAAGGAGAAAGTGGAATTACAAGACAAGGTTCCCTGTTGGGGGAGATGACCACCTACCTCTGAGGTCAGAGGAACAGTCCAGCAGAGAGAGGAAAACCTATGATGCAGCAGATGGAGGTGGGGCTGATTTGAACCACATTTGTTTTAGTTAGATTGCTGTTATAACAAATGACCAAAAATTTGTGCTTTGAAACAACAGCAATTTATTAGTTGCTGATATTATTTATATTATTTATTATTGCTGATATTATTACATATCCTGAGGTCAGAAATTCAAAATGTGGTTCAATGGGCTAAAGTCAAAGTGCCAGCAGGCCAGCATTCTTTTCTGGAGGTTGTAGGGGAAAATCCATTTCCTTGCCTTTTCCAGCTCCTAGAGAACAGGTCCTGTGTTGTTGGAAGAGGGTGTTTGGTAAGACCAGAGCATCCTCTTGACAAAATTCTCTTAGCTTTGGCCCTGCTTTATTTGTATTCCAAGGCCAAACTTGTCTGTTAGTCTGGGTATCTCTTGACTTTCTACTTTTGTATTTCAGTCCCCTATGATGAAAAGGACATTTTTTTTTTTTTTGGGTGTTAGATTTAGAAGGTCTCTTAGGTCTTCCAAGAGCACATCAACTTCAACTTCTCTGGCATTTGTGGTTGGGGTATAGACTTGAATTTCTGTCATGTTGAATGGTTTGCTTTGAAAATGAACCAAGATCATTCTGTCATCTTTGAGATTGCACCCAAGTATACTGCATTTTGGATTCTTTTGTTGACTATGAGGGCTACTCCCTTTCTTTGAAGGCATTCTTGCTCACAGTAGAAGATATAATGGTCAGTTGAATTAATTTCACCCATTTCCCATCCATTTTCGTTCACTGATTTCTAAAATATCCATGTTTACTCCTGCCATCTCCTGTTTGACCACATCCAGTTTACTGGGATTCAGAGACCTAACATTCCAGGTTCTTATGCAATATTATTTTTTACAGCATCAGACTTTACTTCCACCACTAGACACATCCATAATTGGGTATTGTTTCTGTTTTGACTCTGCCTCTTCATTCCTTTTAGAGCTATTTCTCCACTCTTTTCTAGCAGCACATTGGACACCTAGCTGTGTCCTACACAGGTCCTGTGTCCTGTAGGTGTAGGTACACCTGTAGGTGTAGGACCTGTGTCCTGACACCTACCTGTTGGACATCTACCAACCTGGGGGTCCTGTCCTTCAGTGTCATATATTTTTGCCTTTTCATACTGTTCATGGGATTCTCAAGGCAGGAATACTGAAGTGGTTTACCATTCTTTCTCTGTCATCAAATCTCTCCATCATGACTTGTCCATCTTGGGTGGCCCTGCATGGCATGACTGATAGTTTCATGAGTTACACAAAGTGTGATCCATGTGATCGTATTGTTTAGTTTTCTGTGATTGTAGTTTTTATTCTGAAGGCCATAGAATTGAAATTCTTGCTTCTTCTGTGTGCCCTCTGATGGATGAGGATAAGAGGTTTGTGCAAGTTTCCTGATGGGAGGGACCGACTGTGGGGAAAGTCTTTCTCTGGTTGGCGGGGCAATGCTCAGTAAACCTTTAATCCAATTTTCTGCTGATGGGTGGTGAAATGAAGCAGACTCCTTTGTTCCTTGCCCCTGTACCATGTCCTTTTCCTGCTCTTTGTGGAAAACTTCAAAGAATAAGTTTAATCAGAGGATTGAGAAATGTA
This sequence comes from Dama dama, assembly GCF_033118175.1. Lineage (NCBI taxonomy): Eukaryota > Metazoa > Chordata > Mammalia > Artiodactyla > Cervidae > Dama > Dama dama. The sequence continues at coordinate 43,785,492 of NC_083703.1, forward strand.
CACACAAAGGAAAAGGGTCAAAAGAGACTAAATAATAACAATGTGGTCATTAAGCATAATCAGGGACCTTCAGCTCTTTCTCAAAGGGCTGTAGATAATATTCTGAACCATATCCTGTGAGCTTCCTTATAAATAGTAAAACACCTGGTGGAGAAGTTAACTACATGATGACCAGAATACATTCATGACATAAACTGCCACAATTCTGAGTACTGGCCTCAAGAAATTCAAACAAATGGGTCCTGGAACTGAAGACTAATGTGCATAAAGCAATCAATATGACACGGGTCAGACCACCGATGACCAATTTGAAGATGACTGTCAGAGCTGACTGTGCTGTTTCTGCATATAGCACCCTTGTCATTTCTGTCTATAAGGGCTCTTACCCCACTGGTTTCCAGTGGAGAGAGGTTGGGCTCTGGATCGATGTCTGTCACCCCAACAGCCCTGTTACTGGTATCTGAAATCAAACAAACTTTTCTTTCCACCAACCTGGCCTGATTATTGGCTTTGAAGCAACAAGCAGCGGTACCCACACACACCATTTTGGTAACAGTGGCACGTGCTCCCTCTAGTAGAAGGGAAAACCACTAGGACATTCTGGTATGACCTACATGAAATTCTTTATGATTATACAGTGGAAATGACAAAAAGATTCAAAGGATTAGATCTGATAGATAGAGTGTGTGACGAACTATGGGTGGAGGTTTGCAACATCATATAGGAGGTGGTAATCAAGACCATCCCAAGAAAAGAAATGCAACAAGACAAGATGGTTGTCTGAGGAGACCTTACAAATAGCTGAGAAAAGAGGAAAAGCAAAAGGCAAAGGAAAAAGTGAAAGATTTACCTTTCTGAATGCAGAGTTCTAAGAAATAGCTAGGAGAGGTAAGGAAGTCTTCTTAAGTGATCAGTGCAAAGAAATAGAGGAAAACAATATAATGAGAAACACTAGAGATCACTTCAAGAAAATTAGAGATACCAAAGGAACATATCATTCAAAGATGAGGACAATAAAGGACAGAAATGGTATGACCTAAGATAAGCAGAAGAGATTAGGAACAGGTGGCAAAAATACAAAGAAGAACTATACAAAAAAAAGGCCCTAGTGACCGGGATAACCATAAAGGTGTGATCACTCACATAGAGCCAGACATCAAGGAATGCGAAGTCAAGAGGGTTTTCGCATGAACAAAACTAGTGAAGGTGATGGAATTCCAGCTGAGCTATTCCAAATCACAAAAGATGACGCTGTGAAAGTGCTGCACTCAATAACCCAGCAAACTTGGAAAAGTCAGCAGTGGCCACAGGACTGGAAGAGGTCAGTTTTCATTCCAATCCCAAAGAAGGGCAATGCCAAAGAATGTTGAAACTGCTGCACAATTGCACTCATTTCATAGAGTAGCAAGGTAGCAATGCTGAAAATCCTTGATGCTAGGCTTCAGTGGTATGTGAACTGAGAACTTCCAGATGTACAAGCTGGATTTAGAAAAGGCAGAGAAACCAGAGATCAAATCGCCAACATCCATTGAATCATAGAAAAGGTGAGGGAATTCCATAAAAAAGCATCTACTTCTGTTTCATTGACTATGCTAAAGATTTTGACTGTGTGGATCACAACAAACTGTGGAAAATTCTTAAAGAGATGGAAATCCCAGACCACATTACCTGGCTCCTGAGAAACCTGTATGCAGGCCAAGAAGCAACAGGATGTGACAGGACACGAAACAATGGACTGGTTCCAAATTGGGAAAGGAGCCCATCAAAATCATATATTGTCACCCTGTTTATTTAATTTATATGCAGAGTACATCATGTGGAACGCCCGGCTAGATGAATCACAAGGTGGGTTGAAGATCACTGGGAGAAATATCAGTAACTTCAGATAAGCAGATGACATCACCTTAATGGCAGAAAGCAAAGAGGAACTAAGGAGTCTCTTGATGGAGGTAAAAGAGGAGAGAGAAATAACTAGTTCAAATCTCAATATTTGAAAAATTATGATCATGGCATCTGGTTCCATCCCTTCACAGCAAATAGATGGGAAAAACTTGGAAACAGTGACAGAGTTTATTTTCTTGGCCTCCAAAATCACTGCAGATGGTGACTGTAGCCATTAAATTAAGATGATTACTCTTTGGAAGAAAAACTATGACAAATCTAGATAACCTGTTCAAGAACAGAGCCATCATTTTGTCAACAAAGTTCTGTAGAGTCAAAGCTATGGCATTTCCAGTAGTCATGTATGAATGTGAGAGTTGGACTATAAAGAAGGCTGAGCCCTGAAGGATTGATGCTTTCAAACTGTGGTGCTGGAGAAGACTCTTGAGAGTCCCTTGGACAGCCAGGAGATCAAACTGGTCAATCCTGAAGGAAATCAACCTGAATATTCATTGGAAGGACTGATGCTGAAGCTGAAGCTCAATATTTAGCCACCTGATGCTAAGTGCCAACTCACTGGAAAAGACCCTGATGCTGAGGGCAAGAGGAGAAGGGGATGACAGATAGTGAGATGGTTGGATGGCATCGTCAACTCAATGGGCATGAGTCTGAGCAAACTCTGGGAGATAGTGAAGGACAGAGAGGCCTGGTGTGTTGCAGTCCATGGGGTGGCAAAGAGTTGGACATACTGAGAAACTGAACAACAAGATAACTCTTCCATCTTCATCTTGTAGACTCTATCAAGATCTTCAGAGACAGACTGTAGCATCTTAGAATCTTTTATCCAATGCTCCTATCTTCCCACCTTCTCTTCGACTACAACCGTCCCAGGTCACACATTTAAGGACTTTGTCATTATATTAGGGTTACCAGGGAAACCAAGAATATCTTGCATCGCAAGATTTTAATCACCTTTACAAGATTGTTCCCAGACCAGGTTCAGAATCGTGCCCCCTGCAGTGGAAGCACAGAATCCTCACCACTGGACCACCAGGAAAGTCCCAGGTTAAAGGAAATTTTTAGCCATAATTTCATCACACCTATATTTTCAGACCTCTTCCCCATCTCTTCTGCTTCTGGAACCCCTACACTGTGAATGTTAGTATGTTCTATTCCCTAGATATTGTGGCATTCTTCTTATAATTCTGTATTCTGATAAATTATTTTGGTAAATTATTAATCTCTGTCTCAATATCTGACCTTTTCAGTTTTTTTTTCTTATTGTTTCTTATGACACAAATTCCTCTCTCTTCTCATTTTGCTTAGCTTCCTCCTTCTCTATGAAATTAGGTAATAAAAGTTACCTGTCCCGGTTTGTAGGGGTGTCCTTGTGTAGACCCGTCCCTGTACAGTCTATGTGCCCAGAGGCTTGGGGCAGAGCTGGAGCTGAGGAGGGAGGGCAGGGTTACCCCTTCCCAGGTCATGCTGGCAACTGTCACCTTGGTGGGAGGGGGAGGGGCAGGCTAGAGCCAGAGCCCAGTGTGAGCAAAGGCTTCTCCCGTGCTCAGCAGCTGTCCCCACCCTACTGGGCCAGGCAAGTCCCAAGATGCTGGAGCAAAACTCTGAGGGTTGGGTCCAGACTGGTTCCACTCCTTGTAAGTGTGCACCCCCCTCCTCTGCACTGGCACCTTTGCCCCAGAGAGTGGCAGAGCTGGAGGAAGGCGTGCTGGAGCAGTCCCTGGTGCGGGCAGCCGTGCATGTGGTGCAGCCCTGGCACACCATCAGAGCCCCAGACTCTGCTCCTCATCAGGCCCCTCTTTGATGGCCGCCTTGCCCCATCCAGATGTGTGTGTGGCCCTGTGTGTGTGCATTCAGTTGGGTACTTGAAACAGGCAAATGCTCACTCTTGGTAGAGTTATTCCTTGTCATAACTTTCACTAGTTAACTCATCATGCTCCTAGTCCTGGGATCAGCCCAATAGGAAAGTAAGCGTGGCTCAGTTCACTTTGAGTCAGCATCTTACCTGGTCAAGACTGGCTATCTGATTCTGGTGAATTTATGACTGTTTTTGAATGCACTTTGTCCCCCAAAGCCACACCCCCATTCTATTCAGAGTCTTTTAATACATGGTCTAGTCTATGTCTCCACCCTTATTCATTTTCCTTGGCTCCATATGTATGTATATATATATATATATATACATACATACATACACACAAACATAAATATATAGTTCCCCTGCAGCTGCAATAGGCATTCCAGGAGCTCTTTAGTTCAAGCTTAGAGTTAAGTGGAACAGACACCAGTCTCCAGGCAGCCCCCAAGTTGGTTGGAACCTCGCACATAAGGTTTCCTCTGATCATTCTGGTTTGAGGGAGGCAACTGGGAGCTGATCAAGACTGCACTACTGTACCAGGCAGGAGGAGGGTACAAGTGAGTAATACATGATGAAATTTCCTTCTACTCTGTTCTGGATTTTTCCTAATTGCCTGTTCACTTTGTTGTTGTCAATCTTTGTTTGACTTATTTTACAACTAATTTCTCTTTCTTTTCTTGTCTTTCCATGGGAGATTTCAGTCCTCCCACCTCACCAGTTTGCTGACATCACTGTACATGTTAAATTTTATTTATCTTCACAACATTTTCGTATATCAGTGCATCGTAACTTCTGTTTTCTTTCCAAATTTGTGTTATTTTAATTTGTTTATAGTTTTTTCTTTTATGAATAATGTGGAACCGTTAGTAAATTATGTAAAATATGTATCAGCTACATTATAAGAGTACTCTTTAAAAAATAATTTACTTCTTTTAATTGGAGGTTAATTACTTTACAATATTGTGGTGGCTTTTGTCATACGTTGACATGAATCAGCCATGGTTGTACGTGTCCCCTTGTTCTGTACTGCTGTTCCATCTCCTTCTCCATCCCATCCCTCTGGGTTGTCCCAGTGCACTGGCTTTGAGTGCCCCATTTCATACGTTGAACTTGGACTGGTCATCTATTTCATGCATGGTAATATACATGTTTCAGTGCTAATCTATGAGAGTACTCTTAAAGTTATATAACTAAGTACAATGTATAAATACTCAGAGTCTCTTTGCACAGTGCATATGGTATCCTAAGGATATTAATAACTAATCTCCAATAAGTACTTTGCCAAAATGTCTGGTTCCTGTATCCTGTTCAGGATTTCACCAGTCAGGTCTGTAAAGCATAATAATTTTCCTGGTGGGAAATATAAAGAAACAAATTTATTTTCATTTGAAGTTTTGATTCTTTATTAAGGGGTAACATTTTAAAAAATGCTATTAAACACTTTCGGATTGTGTGATTTGTGTATGTGTGTGTGTTTGTTCTGTAGGATGACTTTTTCAATTGATGTTTGATTGACATTATGGTCATAATAGGAAAACAAAAGGGATTGTTGTTAGAAGTTTCTAGTCTAACTAATGGTCCATAATTGCCCACCCAATTTCATCAGTATATAATACTTGAGGTTATGCTGATAAAAAAAAAGTCAAACAAATTGACTGTCTTTAAGCCTCTTCTTACTCCATGGACACTAGTTTAATCACACTTCTCCTACAATATATCTGCTAATGTTGGACAGTGCAGCTGGGATGTGAACGTCCTGCTATTTATAACCTGTGAAGGAAGAAGAAAATATCAATTTACTTACTCAGAGGAGAAACAGGCAATGGATCCCAAAGGCCAGAAGGTGAAGCTTAATGACGGCCACTTCATTCCTGTCCTGGGATTTGGAACCTATGCACCTCCAGAGGTAACAGTACTGGTTGTGGGTTGAGATATAAATAGTAAGTGAATGTAACATGAGTGGAAGGGACTTGGATTGTCAAGCACTGAGTTCCTGGGTTACTTTGGGAGGGTCACTAACCAGGCTAGAACCATGCCCTGTGAAAGGGGAGAGAGCATCCAGTCTCCACTCTGCATCAGGGTCTGAGGTTGTGCTCACTTGCAGATTACTCTGGGTTCCCCTCCGGTTTCCATCTCTTTCCCAGCTTGGCAGAAGAGGAGATTTGACTGTCAAGAAAACTGTCAGGTGCATTGCTTTGAAGGTGATTGCAACAGTGAGGTTCATCTGTATATTTAATTAATTTCATAACTCTTTCCTCCTTCCAAAAAGCCATGACACAGAGAAGTATTTGAGGTGGGAGGTCCTATAGATGAGGTGAATGGAAAATAATGGGAATGAATTGCTTTTCTACTGTGGGGTGCATGCTAGATGGCAGGGAAGAAACACTCCTGTTGTGTTTTGCCTCATATTTCTGTTTCTGCTTGGAAACTTATTCTTAGGGAAAATATAGTCTCATTTGAAGGGAAAAGCTACTGTCTTACAGGCCAGGTTTTGTAATATTTTCTTGGGCTTCCCCGGGTAGCTCACATGGTAAAGAATCTGCCTGCAATGTGGGAGATCTGGGTTCGATCCCTGGGTCAGGAAGATCCCCTGGAGAAGGAAATGGCAAGCCACTCCAGTGTTCTTGCCTGGAGAAACCCGTGGACAGAGGAGCCTGATGGGCTATAGTCCACGGCATCACAAAGAGTCGGACACGATTGAGCAACTAACACTTTCACTTTCAATGTCTTTTTATTAAAGTATGGTTTGCAGCGCTTGGGCTTAAGATGGGCTGGTAAATCTCTAGTCTGGAAGCGAGAAAGTTTGCTGTCTATCTTGTCTTTAGGGTAGATGTGACAAGGGATTGGTCCTTAAACTTTGAGTCTCACTATTCTAATTCATAAAATGGAAAAACATATTCAGAGACATTTTGCAGATAGAAGACAAGACTTGTGTACTTTGTAGAGCAAAGTGGGGTGAGGGGGATGAAGGGGTCAGGATGTTACTGAAGCTCACTGGCTCATTCCTCTGTGGTGATGGTGGTTTAGTCGCTCAGTCATTCCTGACTTCTGCGATCCCGTGGACTGTAGCCTGCCAGGCTCCTCTTTCCTTGGGATTCTCCAGGCAAGAATGGAGATGACACCACCGTAATGGCAGAAAGGGAAGAGGAACTAGAAGGCCTCTTGATGAAGGCAAAAGAGGGAGTGAAGAAGCTGGCTTAAAACTCAGCATTAAAAATACTAAGATGAAAAAAAAAAAAAAAAAAAAAAACTAAAATGATGGCATTCAGTCCCATCACATCATGGCAAATACATGAGGAAAAAATTGAAACAGTGGCACACTTTATTTTCTTGAACTCCAAAATCATTGCGAATGGTGACTATAGCCAGGAATTTTAAAAGACGCTTGCTTCTTGGAAGAAAAGCTATGAGAAGCCAAGACAGTGTATTAAAAAGCAGAGACATTACTTTGCTGACAAAGGGCCATATAGTCAAAGCTATGCTTTTCCAGTAGCTATGAACAGATGTGAGAGTTGGACCATAAAGAAGTCTGAGTGCAAAGAAATGATGCTTTTGAACTGTGGTGTTGGAGAGGACTCTTGAGAGTACCTTGGACTGCAAGGAGACAGACAAAACTGGTCAATCCTAAAGGAAATCAATCCTAAGTATTCCTTGGAAGGACTGATGCTGAAGCTGAAGCTCCAATACTTTGGTCACATGATGCAAAGAGCCAACCCATTGGAAAAGACCCTGATTCTGGGAAAGATTGAGGGCGGGAGGAGAAGGATACAATAGAGGATGAGATGGTTGGATGGCAGTATTGACCCAATGGACATGAGTTTGAGCAAACTGCAGGAGATAATGAAAGACAGGGAAACCTGGAGTAGGGTCAGAAAGAGTTGAACAGGACTGAGAAACTGAATAGAAACAACAATTTATATGAGAACATCACTTTGCATGCCTTGATTACATAGTTTTTATGTGGTGTATTCTTTGTGGTTTTACTGGTAGACAGAGGTCTTAGAAGCTTTTACTTTGTTTCCTGATGCTTTTACCAGGCATCCTACACCTTTGTTGACTTATCTTCAAACATCTCATTGTATAATATCCATGACCATGAATTCTTTGGGTTCTTCCAGCAAATCAATGAACCTGCAGGTGGTCTTGAGGTCCTCTGATGCCAACAATCAACCACTGCTTGCCTCAGGTTGAAGGGTTCCTGGGTGTCTACTTAACCACTGACCAGGAATGTTCAGGGAAATCATCAAGCATTCATCACCACACATACAGGACTAACCAAAGGCACAAAGAAATGTTTATGTTGGGAAGGTGAAAGCTTGTGTCTAGCAATTTCTTATGTGGATATTCAGCTTCTATCTTTGTTGCTTATGTAGGTTGCTAAGAAGGAAGCTCTGGAATTCACACCATTTGCTATAGAGGTTGGGTTCCGCCATATTGACTGTGCTCATGTGTACCAAAATGAAGAGCAGATAGGCCAGGCCATTCAAAGTAAGGTTGCAGATGGCACTGTGAAGAGAGAAGATGTATTCTGCACTTCAAAGGTACTGTGTGTGTTGTGTGTGTGCACATGTGTGCAAGTGATTGTGCCCAGGTGAAAATTATATAATAGGATCATTTGTTCAGTGAAGAGTTGTTTGGTGAACTATGCTTATTGGTATATTCCTAAAGTATTAGAGTTCTCTGGTGGTTCAGTGCTTAAGCTGTGGTACTTTACTGCAATGAGCTGGGATTCCATCCTTGGTCGGGGAAGTAATATCTCATAAACCACATGGTACGCCCCCCCAAAAAAATTACCTAAAGTCTCATTAACACAAATTTTATTTCTTAACGTCTGCAGCTTTGGTGCACATCCTTTCGACCAGAGTTGGTCCGACCAGCCTTGGAAAAGTCACTGAAAAGTCTTCAACTGGACTATGTCAATCTCTATATTATGCATTATCCACTGGCTCTGAAGGTTGGAAATTTGTGTGATCACATCAATGCTATATCTTGTGTTAAAATGTTCATCAACTTGCCTGGATGGTTGGAGTAAGATTTGTCTTAGTAGGTTCTACACTAGAGTAGAATCCCCCAAGTAATCATTTGTGATCATCTTTTTTTTTTTCCATTTATTTTTATTAGTTGGAGGCTAATTACCTTACAATGTTGTAGTGGTTTTTGTCATACATTGACATGAATCAGCCATGGATTTACATGTATTCCCCATCCCAATCCCCCTTCCCACCTCCCTCTCTACCCAATCCCTCTGGGTTTTCCTAGTGCACCAGGCCCAAGCACTTGTCTCATGCATCCAACCTGGGCTGGTGATCTGTTTCACTATAGATAATATACATGTTTCAATGCTGTTCTCTCGAAACATCCCACCCTTGCCTTCTCCCACAGAGTCCAAAAGTCTGTTCTGTACATCTGTGTCTCTTTTTCTGTTTTGCATAAAGGTTTTCATTACCATCTTTCTAAATTCCATATATATGTGTTAGTATACTGTATTGGTCTTTATCTTTCTGGCTTACTTCACTCTGTATAATGGGCTCCAGTTTCATCCATCTCATTAGAAGTGATTCGAATGAATTCTTTTTAATGGCTGAGTAATATTCCATGGTGTATATGTCCCACAACTTCCTTATCCATTCGTCTGCTGATGGGCATCTAGGTTGCTTTTTACTGAGATTCTTTGAATTCCTTATATGCCTCCCAGAAAAAGGAGTTAAATAATCTGAGAGTCTCTTCTTGAAAACTTTCGGAAATAGAAATAAGCCAGTTCTGCACCCAGTCCTGGTTATGACTCCTGACTCTCTGGAAATTTCATGAACCAAGAGTTTGGTGCAGCTGTAGTAAGCATGACACTGCCTTACATTGAACATGATGAGTTTATCTTGCCTTTCACCCTTTCTAGTTGAGCAGATTTGGTGGTGCTCCCTCTGTGTGGGTCTAAACCTCATACCTTTATAGGGACTTGGGAAACCTTGCCTACAGTCTCCCCTGTCTTCAGATGAGGTTTGTAGTTTGCACTTAGCCATTAAGAAAGGTTTACTTAGAACAACTGATTTCATGTTACAGAACTCAAGCTATCTGACGCAAAATAGCTTCATAGACTATGTAGATGGTAAGTTCCAGCCACAGACAGAATTAAGGGTTGCAGTACTCTTCAGAAATGTCTCCTTTTTTCTATCCCTTATCAGGGCACCACTCGTGGTTTGCTTTATTTTTACTGAACATTTTCCATTAGTGGCAAATAATGGGGCAGCTCAAGGCTCATGGTCATGAATATTTGAGAGCATGGCTGGATCGTCCACATTCCATATCAACCTAAGGAGAGCCTTCCTGGCTCATATGCCTTCCCTAGGGCACCTGATGCTCAGAGATAAAAGGAAATCTGATTATCTAGCCCAGGTCAAGATTGCAATTTTTATTCTGGATATAAAGCCATGTAACTTACTGCCATTCCCAGCTCACAGAAGCACTTCTAAAGAGGCAAGTACAAGAAGAGACAAAATTCACAGAATCACAGGAAGTCCGTTTTAGGAATTAGAAAAATTGTACTTATTACAACATATATTTAGTGCAAAAGAGTAGAGTAAATCTCCCTCCTGAAGACATTGCTTACATAGACAAAATCACTTGGCAAAGATTAGTATCTAGAAAGTTGTAAACACATCTCATGGAGGTTTAATTCCTGGTGCTTGGGAGGCTGGCTAAATATGGAGAAATTACTTTGTGACATCTCTAAAATTACTGCTTCTATTCCAGCCAGGGGAGGACATTTTGCCAAACAGATGAAAATGGAAAACTGGTATTTGACTCAGTGGATTTCTGTTGCACATGGGAGGTGAGTATGGGGAGGAGAGAGACCAGAAGAGGAGCCAGGAGATTGGGAACCTCTTTCATTTCTTCCACCTGTAAGAATGGGCTGTGGACCATCAGACCCAGCAGTTCATAAAGTCTAAGGGCTGTGATGCTGGGGTTGTGGGGAGGAAACCATTGCTGAAATGTTCCAGAGAGGAAAGGAGGAGGAGATTATGGGACAGTGCAGACAGGTATCTCTTTCCTTCCATGTGATATGTCTTCTCCAGGGTTCAGAGAGGAGATGATAATTCTTTTTGTATAATGTCTTCTTCCCCTCTTTTCTTCTTGATAATCAATGTTAGTTCTTGATGGATGATACTTTTACAGATTTTTTCCAGCATTTATTCTTGATCTATCACTAATTTTAAATGACTGTTCACCACCCTTCCCTCCCAGGCCCTGGAGAAGTGTAAGGATGTAGGACTGACCAAGTCTATCGGGGTGTCCAACTTCAACCACAAGTAGCTGGAGAAGATCCTGAACAAGCCGGGGCTCAAGTACAAGCCCGTCTGCAACCAGGTGAGCAGCTCAGCTACACTCCCTCCTGCTCTTCAGAACATCCTTCTTGCACTGGAGCCTGATGTCTGTTTGTCCTCCCCTCCTGTTCATCCTACATTTGTGGACAGAAGGTTCTAGAGAGTAGAGCCCCTGTCTGGATGGTGTGAATAGAACCCATAATGGTATCTCTGTCTGATAAATTTGGATGGAGAAAGTGCAGAGGGCTTCCTGGTAAATCATGAATAGAACCCAGAAGTAGAGGAAGGAAGTATTTCCCTGAGATGATAGCATGACCAGTTCGGAGATTGAAAGTGCCCTGGAGCAAGCTTTTTACAGAAAGGAAAACCATGAAAACATAGAATCAGAGGTAAATTAATAGAGTCAAATCAGTTGCAATGGGTATTAAGGGTTTGTGTGGGGTTCTGATGGCTGATTCCTAAATCTTGGTGTCACAGCATTTATAAGTCTTTAGCAGGGAACACAGTTCAGAAAATTGTGCTGGACATTATGAAAATCACCCAGGTTAGAGGGTGAAGTTAAAGGCTCATGGTGATGCTAACAGTCTATGAAATAGTTTATTCATGAATGTCTACTCAAATGTAGAGTCCATGTTTTGATTAGTCAATTTTGGACTGGTTCTCCTATCTATGTCCATCATAAATTAACTGTATAAACATAAACACACTTTTCTTTGTTTCTCTGTTGATGTTAATATTTCCAGTTTACATTTAATGTTATCATTTTTCCTTTATCATTTTTTAAACTTTTTGTCTCCCTTTGTCATATTAGTATTATGTTTCCATAATATCTGACACTCTTCTCTACTGGTTTTTTACAGGTGGAATGTCACCCTTATCTCAACCAGAGGAAACTGTTGGATTTCTGCAAGTCACATGATATTGTTCTTGTTGCCTATAGTGCTCTGGGATCCCAAAGAGTAAAAGGAAGGTATTGAACTCTAATGAAAGCAACAGGGAGTTTATGTAAAATTCAATTTTTGATGAGATAGTTTAAATAAAAAGATACTCAGGTAACTCTCATAGGAAGAAGGGAGAGAGAGGAATAATGGAATGGTTTCTTCTCTTTCATCTTCTCATCACCCAGCCAATTTTTCTAGATTGTATTAGCTTGTTGACTCATCAGTAACAAATGTCTGCATTAAAATCTATATATAATCCCCCAATTGAGACCAGAGACACAAGTTTATGTCATGATTTACCTATTAACTAAGGAACACATTTTAAAAAATAGGTGTTCCAAGACTCACTTACCTTATGTCTTAAGTTGAGATAATAATATAATAATATATAACTCCTAGGTCTATCATGATAGAAAAGAAATTCAACTTGAACCATTTTTGTAAACATCCATAGTAGAATAATGATGAAATAAATGTCTCTTATTTTGAGATCACTCAATTTTTATCAATACCTTAGAAAAAGTGAAATTTACAAGCTACTCTTGGTCTTTTCCTTCAGTTTCTTTTTTCATACCCTTGATTGTAGAAGAAAAAACACTCCCTGAAAATTAAGGAAAAAATCTATGAGTTTGGCAGTCCTGTTCTCAACTCAATAATGCCTCTGAATTGTCTGTAGAGCTTTGTAAACACAGAATGGGAAGTGACGCAGTTGAGGTTCTGATTCAGTTTGTCTTCAGCTCAGGCATGGTTGTATTTCTAATAAGATCCCAGGTGATACTGATGATGCTGGTCCATGGACCACACTTTGAGAAGCAGTGATCTAGAGTGAGCCTCTTGGTCTGTTTGGGAAATCTACTCACAAACTGAGTACCTAGTCTCAGCTTCTCAGCATTTCTGAATTTCCTTCCAGGGTGAATCTGAACCACTAATTCTCTTGGAGGACCCGGTTCTCTCTGCCATTGCCCAAAAGCATAAGAAAACCCCAGCTCTGGTTGCCCTTCATACCAGATACAACGTGGGGTTGTGGTTCTGGCCAAGGGTAACAATAAGAAGTGGATCAAAGAGAATATACAGGTGATGAGTGAGTCTGTGGGGAGAGGGTTCCTAAGGAGTATCCTTCACGAGGGTCATTCTTTGTCTGACTCTCAGACCGTCTTTGGGCCAAGACGAGTTACCTGTTCTTTCCCTGAGCATGAATGCCTTGTGTGTATTTCTGGTGGCTTTCTCCTCCTGCTGTGGCAACAGGAGAGGCATCATGTCTGAAGAGGGTCACAGTTGGACAGATAATGGAGGTTTTAGTTTGAGCATTACATTTGCAATGTATTCTGTCACTTCATGCAAATGAAATTTTGTTTTCCTTGTTTTCAATGGATGCAATTGAATTATTTGATTTTTTTTGAATGTTTGAATCAATCTAGCAAAATACCACAAATTGAGCGCCTGAGAAAAAAATTTAAATTTGTTTCTCACAATTCTGAAGCTGGAGATCTGAGTTCAGGGTCCCCATGTGGTCAGGTGAGGGTGCTCCTCCAAGTCACAGGCTTCTCTTTCTATCTGAACATGGTGGAGGGGGCAATAGAGCTCTCCCAAATATCTTACATGAATATGATGTTGTTTAACTCTCTTTCACAAGGGCTCCACCATCATTACCTAATTGCCTCTCAAAGATTTCATTTCTAACACCATCAACATGTGAATATGAGGGCAGAAAAATTGTGTTTTTATTTTGCATTTCACCAAATTCTAATAAGGTTTCATTTTTGTATATTTAATCTTCTTGAGTTTCTGTCTTTGTGAAGTTCTCCTTCAATAGTTTGTCCATTTTTGCTAGATTGTATTTTGTTTTCGGTGTAGGAGACCATTATTGTACCTTTAGCCATAGCTGTACAGGAAACTCCTCAGTTTCAGAATTTAATTCAGGGGTCTTTTATGTGTCTCTTGCTTCTGTGGTTTGGCAATCAGCCTGCACTCAGCTAAGCTGTTGTCCTCTTGGCTGGGCTCTTTTATGAATTTGAAGTTCAGCTCAGAGCAGCTTGGCAGTTCTGCTTTAGCAGGTGGATGTGGCTCTTGTCAGATAGGCCTTCATACTTCTCTGTACAGTTTTTCATGGATATTTGACTAGACTGTGCCAACTAACATAGTCTTCATCTCAGCACAGGGCAATGACCCCAAGTCAGTGATTAGGTAAAAAGTCCTCTTCCTGGGCTCAGAGCTGGCTTACCACTTATGGGATATATCACTATTCAATGCAGGTTACAGGTCAGGCCAAGTCAAGGGGAACAGAAATTGTCCCCTGATAAATTGTTTCCATATTTCCATTTAAATTTGGTTCTGTAATCTAATTGGAACTGATTATCTAAGATAATATGAAAATAGATACATACATGTTTATGTGTATTTAAATGTAAATCTAAGGTTCCATATTTCCTCACAGATTTTCATTGTCAGCTCAGTCATATATCAAGTTTCCATAAATACATTTCTGGTGTCTCTCTTCTATTTAAATATTCAGTTTTCTACACTGTGTTCTTTATTTTTTATTAAAAAATTTTTTCCCATTTATTTTTATTAGTTGGAGGCTAATTACTTTACAATACTGTAGTGGTTTTTGCCATACATTGACATGAATCAGCCATGGATTTACATGTATTCCCCATCCCAATTCCCCCTCCCACATCCCTCTCCACCGGATCCCTCTGGGTCTTCCCAGTGCACCAGCCCTGAGCACTTGTCTCATGCATCCAACCTGGGCTAAAAAACTGGAAAGAGAACTGCCATATGACCCAGCAATCCCACTTCTGGGCATACACACTGAGGAAACCAGATCTGAAAGAGACATGTACACTGTGTTCGTAAGTGAAAAATCAGTCTTGCTTTTCAGAATGGTAATTTTTTTTATTTTTTAAGAATGTCCTAACTACTTTTGATTAGCTCTCCTTTATTTAAAATTTAGTATCATTTTACCAGCTTCCAGGAAAGAATACATGCTCAAGTCTTTCATTCATGTTGCATTGAAACACTAGATCACTTTGGAGAAAACGAATTTCTTTACAAAATTGGGCTCGCAATTTCATGATTATGATGTGAATTTTTAATTGTTAACGTAAAGTAAAGTCGCTTAGTCGTGTCCGACTCTTTGCGACATCATGGACTGTAGTCTACCAGGCTCCTCTGTCCATGAGATTTTCCAGGCAAGAGTACTGGAGTGGGTTGCCATTGCTTGCATTTTCATGACTATGATGTGAAGTTTTAATTGTTAAGGTGTTCTTTAATGTTTTAACAATTTCATTACTTTCTGCGCAAAAGCATTTGCATAAAGTTTTTATTAGGTTCAATCATAGATAATGAGTAGTTTGATATCATATTCCTGAACAGGCTTTCAAGGGGGAGGCTCCTTCCCACTCTGCTTCAGCTGAATGCTGTCACCCTTAGGGTGTGTTGGGGAGATGCAATCAGTCTCATGTTAGCTCAGGTTCAGTATCAAGTCAGGAGTGTCCAAAGGCAATGAGTTTGGAAAAAGAAGATTTTAGTTTGTTTTCTGTCACAAGTGATTCACTTAGAAAGATAAGGGACTGATGCGCTGTAATATTTGTGAGGTGGAGAGAGAAGGAGAAGGTGTGGGAAGGAGAGGTGAGAACTCAGCAGAGGCTCCCAGGCTTGTTCACCTGCAAGCTGAGGACAGACATAGCTTCCCTGTCCCCTCCTCATGTCTCCATCCAGCTGGAAAATTCTCCAGTCCCCAGGGGGAGGCCGGCTCCTTGGGGGAGAGGTTAATGTGATTCTTCTTTCCTTCCAGGTGTTTGACTTCGAGCTGACTCCAGAAGACATGAAAACAATTGATGGCCTGAATAGAAATATAAGATATAATGAGATACTATTGTAAGTGACTTACAGATATCTCACACATACACTGTTTTCTGTAGCAGGCAGGTCAGCAGGGGAATTAAGGTTTTCAAAAGCTTAGTTCTTGGAAGACAGTCCTGATTTCCAGTGTAGGAGTAAACCAGGGGCTTCCTGTAGACCTCAGACCAGAGGTTTCCTTCAGGGCTCCATCTCTGACTGACAGAAATGTGACTGGGTCCCAGGAAAGCCCAGGAAAGAGTGGCCATTGTACAGGATGGCCAGAGTGGACACTGTGGTGAATTCACTACTCTGTGCTCCTAATCCTTGGGCTTGCTGCACCTCATCTCAATGTGGAGGGACCCAGAAAACACAAAGGGCAGGGTGCCTGTAGCCCACTCTTCCCTCAGGGACCTGTGAACATGTTTCATCTTTAATTCTCTTTGCATCAGGGGTAAATGACTATGTTAATAATAACTATATAATAATGAATCCATCATGCATTACATTCACGTTTTGTTGTTGTTCAGTTGTGAAGTCCTATCTGACTCTTTTGCAACCCCATGGACTGTAACCTATCAGGCTCTTCTGTCCATGGGATTTCCCAGGCATTTCCCTCTCCAAGGGATCTTCCCAATCCAGGGGTTGGACCCATGTCTACTGCATGGACAGTGGGATCCTTTACCACTGAACAACCTGGGAAGCCTGCATTGATATTTGCCCATGTGCAATTGTAAAATGTCATGTTAATATTTTTCTGGAGGGGATCCAGGCAGGCCAATGTGCACCAATGCTCAGAAGTCACAGTGGACCTACTTCCATCCCCTCCGCTAAGTATCTGGTGGGTTTTTTCCATAATGGGCATTTCTTCTCCAAGACATTATCCATTTATTTCAAATTGATCTCTTCATTGGCCTCCCCCCCCCTCATTCCAACTCCCATTTCCTCATCCTTATAATTTCACAATACTGAATTACAAGCAGGTCATTAACTTAACGGACCCTCCAGTGAGTGACTTCTGTGTTGTTAGCAGGACACGCCCAGGTAAGATCGACTGGGTGTCTTGTTTCTTGGGTCAACACTCACCCCTCTGTACCTTCTGTCCATCAGGGGTACATCCCTTTGGAAGCCCCTATCACCTGGACTTTGACTTAGTCACTAACATGCTACTCCAGCTGCCTAATTACTGAAGAAGGAGATCAGGACTGAAGAGACAAAATAGAAATTTTGAAGGGAGTTTTGAGAGAAAAGAATACAAATTAATGGTAAAACGAAGATTTAGTTTCAGTGGAAAATCTCAAAACTCTCTCAATTGTTGCAAAGCTATACCATGATTCTAAGAAAAGTTATGATACGTTGAAAAAAACTGGAAAGTTCCTCTTCTGTACTCAACGGCTTTTAAGTTTTCAAAGCCTTTTAAATTCTGTGTTCTCCTTCATTAGGCTGTGAATGCCTAGACTTACATATCTTTGTGGGCTCAACTCAATAGCATAGCTCCTGGAATATGGAATCACTAAAAATGCACTTTATAATGAATTGAATTGAAAAGGACACATTAGAATGAAATATACAAACATGGACAAAAAGAAAACAGCACTAATACTAATTGCTGAATAACCAGTGTTTTAATATATTATAAAGTAAGAAAATAATGATCCCATTTTGTGCTGTATGATTATTAAGGTGTACATGGTATCTCTTCAACAGATGAGAAATTCCTTACTGGAGATACCCTGTATTTTTTTTTTGGGTTCTCATTATCTGCTTATCCATGGATGTGTGAAAAAGAGCAGCAAATTTGGTCACTGTGACCCTTCTCATCATCTAGGGACAAAAGTCCCATCTGTGTCTGAAATGACCTCCATACTTAGTCCTACGAATGTGCCCTCTTATAAATTGTAACCTGAGTCAATAAACATGAAAAAAATAAATAAATTATAACCTGAGTCAAACTACCTGTTATTGTGGAATGAATATTACATATGAATGTTGGTATTGGACAAGCAGGTGCTGTGTGCATGTGGAGCAGACTCCTAATGTGTGCTTGTCAGGGGAGAAGGAGGGACGCGTTTGTAGATTTAGAGTTTTAGCCCATCCTGTCTGCATCATAGAGTAATGCTCTATGACATTAATGCTCTATGGCTGATTTAATAAATGAATCCTCCTCTTTCTCTTGCAGTGGTGTCGGTCACCCTGAGTTTCCATTCTCTGAAGAATATTGACTCTCAGCTCTCACCGTGGTTCTTTGAGAATGTCTTGCTTCTAGGATGGTGAAGAAGATTTTCATACTTTGTGGAGGTGTTTAAATGAAGTTTCTGAAATTTTGAAAGCTTGCTTTTCATTTAAAACATTTAACACATTATGAAACAATAAAGACTTCAAATTAAGAATACTTCCTTTTCTGATAATTAAAATAATATATACAATTTAAAGAAAGTTAGGAAATAGAAGGCAAAGGATTGAAAATAAAAATAAGCTGTGATTAACCCTTTTAATAATACTTTGGTGCACTTTTCTATACAAATGTGTATGCATGTTTATTTACAAAGAGAAGGAATCTTCAAACTACAGGTTGTATACTTATTTTTTAACTAAGTAAACTCCGGGAGTTGGTGATGGACAGGGAGGCCTGGCGTGCTGTGATTCATGGGGTCACAAAGAGTCGAACACAACTGAGCAACTGAACTGAACTGAACTGAATTACCTTGGTATGCTAAAATATGATTTAAAAAATCCAGCACTGCTTCACCCTAGATAATATACATGTTTTGATGCTGTACAATATTGTAAAGTAATTAGCCTCCAACTAATAAAAATAAATGGGAAAAAAAAAGAAAAAACTCCAGCACTATATTTGCTTACTGTAAAATGGAAAATCTTATTCATTTATTTAATTTCTTATTCACTTGCCTAGAAATTGTTTTATTTATTTTTAAAATTTTTAAAAAAATATTTATTTTAATTGGAGGCTAATTACTTTGCAATATTATATTGGTTTTGCCATACATTGACATGAATCTGCCATGGGTGTACATGTGGTCCCCATCCTGAGCCCCCCTCCCACCTAACTCCCCATCCCATCCCTCTGGGTCTACCCAGTGCACCAGCCCCAAGCACCCTGTATCATGCATTGAACCTGGACTGGGGACTCATTTCACATACGATAATATACACATTTCCATGCCATTCGCACAAATCATCTCTCCCTTGCCCTCTCCCACAGAGTCCAAAAGTCTGTTCTTTACATCTGTGTCTCTTTTGCTGTCTTGCATACAGGGTTATCGTTACCATCTTTCTAAATTCCATATATATGCATTAGTGCACTGTATTGGTGTTTTTCTTTCTGGCCTACTTCACTCTGTATAATAGGCTCCAGTTTCATCCACCTCATTAGGAATGATTCAAATGCATCCTTTTCAATGGCCGAGTAGTATTCCACTGTGTATATGTACCACAGCTTTCTTATCCATTCATCAGCTGATGGACATCTAGGTTGCTTCCATGTCCTGGCTATTTTAAACAGTGTGTTTAAAATAACCAGGACATGGAAGCAACCTAGACTCCCATCAGCAGATGAATGGATAAGGAAGCTGTGGTACATATATACCACGGAATATTACTCAGCCATTAAAAAGAATTCATTTGAATCACTTCTAATGAGATGGATGAAACTGGAGCCTATTATACAGAGTGAAGTAAGCCAGAAAGAGAAATAACATTACAGCATACTAACACATATATATGGAATTTAGAAAGATGGTAATGATAACCCTATATGCAAAACAGAAAAAGAGACACAGATGTACAGAACAGACTTTTGGACTCTGTGGGAGAAGGCAAGGGTGGGATGTTTCGAGAGAACAGCATCAAAACATGTATACTATCTAGGGTGAAATAGATCACCAGCCCAGGTTGGATGCATGAGACAAGTGCTCTGGCCTGGTGCACTGGGAAGACTCAGAGGGATTGGGTAGAGAGGGTGGTGGGAGGGGGGATCGGCATGGGGAATACATGTAAATCCATGGCTGATTCATGTCAATGTTTAACAAAACCCACTACAATATTGTAAAGTAATTAGCCTCCAACTAATAAAAATAAATGAAAAAAAAATACACGTGAATCATATAGCTGTATGGGGAGCTATATCTAAATATATGGAAAAAATAAACACTATTATGAAAAGCCTAAAAAAAATAAACAGTGCTGCGATGAACATTGGGGTACACATGTCTCTTTCAATTCTGGTTTCCTCGCTGTGTATGCCCAGCAGTGGGATTGCTGGCCATATGGCAGTTGTATTTCCAGTTTTTTAAGGAATCGTCACACTGTTCTCCATGGTGGCTCTACTAGTTTGCATTCCCACTAACAGTGTAAGAGGGTTCCCTTTTCCCCACACCCTGTCCAGCATTTATTGTTTGTAGACTTTTCGATAGCAGTCATTCTGACAGGCGTGAGGTGGTACTTCACTGTGGTTTGGCTTTGCATTTCTCTGATAATGAGTGATGTTGGGCATCTTTTCATGTGTTTGTTAGCCATCTGTATGTCTTCTTTGGAGAACTGTCTGTTTTGTTCATTGGCCCATTTTTTGATTGGGTCATTTATTTTTCTGGAATTGAGCTGCACGAGTTGCTTGTATATTTTTGAGATCAATTCTTCGTCATTTGCTTCATTTGCAATTATTTCCTCCCATTCTGAAGGCTGTCTTTTCACCTTGCTTATAGTTTCCTTTGTTGTGCAAAAGCTTTTAAGTTTAATTAGGTCCCATTTGTTTATTTTTGCTTTTGTTTCTATTACTCTGGGAGGTGGGTCATAGAGGATCCTGCTGTGATTTATGTCAGAGACTGTTTTGCCTATGTTTTCCTCTAAGAGTTTTATACTTTCTGGTCTTATATTTATATCTTTAATCCATTTTGAGTGTACTTTTGTGTATGGTGTTAGAAAGTGTTCTAGTTTCATTCTTTTACAAGTGGTTGACCAGTTTTCCCAGCACCACTTGTTAAAGAGATTTTGCTTTCTGCATTGTATATTTTTGCCTCCTTTGTCGAAGATAAGGTGTCCATAGGTGTGTGGATTTATCTCTGGGCTTTCTATTCTGTTCCATTGATCTATATTTCTGTCTCTGTGCCAGTACCATACTGTCTTGATGACGGTGGCTTTGTAGTAGAGCCTGAAGTCAGGCAGGTTGATTCCTCCAGTTCCATTCTTCTTCTTAAGATTGCTTTGGCTATTTGAGGTTTTTTTGTATTTCCATACAAATAGTGAAATTCTTTGGTCTAGTTCTGTGAAAAATACCGTTGGTAGCTTGATAGGGATTGCATTTAATCTATAGATTGCTTTGGGGTAGTATACTCATTTTCACTATATTGATTCTTCCGATCCATGAACATGGTATATTTCTCCATCTATTTGTGTCCTCTTTGATTTCTTTCACCAGTTTTTTTTTTTATTTTTATAATTTTCTATATATATGTATTTTGTTTCTTTAGGTATATATATTCCTAAGTATTTTATTCTTTTCTTTGCAATGGTGAATAGAATTGTTTCCTTAATTTCTCTTTCTATTTTCTCATTTTTTCTGTGTGTATAGGAATGCAAGGGGTTTCTGTGTGTTAATTTTATATCCTGCAAGTTTACTATATTCATTGATTAGTTCTGGTAATTTTCTGGTAGAGTCTTTAGGGTTTTCTATGTAGAGGATCAAGTCATCTGCAAACAGTGAGAGTTTTACTTCTTTTTTTCCAATCTGGGTTCTTTCTATTTCTTTTTCAGCTCCCATTGTCATGGCCAAATCTTCCAAAACTATGTTGAATAGTAGTCATGAGAGTGGGCACACTTGTCTTGTTCGTTAGGGGAAATGCTTTCAATTTTTCACCATTGAGGATAATGTTTGCTGTGGGTTTGTCATATATAGCTTTTATTATGTTGAGGTATGTTCCTTCTACTCCTGCTTTCTGGAGGATTTTTTTTTTATCATAAATGGATGTTGAATTTTGTCAAAGGCTTTTTCTGCATCTATTGAGATCATCATACTGTTTTTAATTTTCAATTTGTTAATGTGGTGTATTACTTTGATCGACTTGTGGATATTGGAGAATCCTTGCATTCTTGGGATAAAGCCCACTTGGTCAAGATGTATGATCTTTTTAGTATGTTGTTGGATTATGTTTGCTAAGATTTTTGCATCTATGTTCATCAGTGATATTGGCCTGTAGTTTTCTTTTTTTGTGGCATCTTTGTTTGTTTTTGGTATTAGGGTGATGGTGGCCTTAGAAATTGTTTTATCAATAAATATAAATTAAAATGAGTCAATAGTCTAGTGGAAGCTGAGACTGTGAACAAAATCAGGATTATTTAGCTGTTAAAAATGGGTAAATTCCTGTTGGAGATAATTCTACACCATCTCTCCTATTTTTGCACATCTCTTAGGCAGAGACACCAACTGCCCTTCATCCCACACAACTTTTTCATTTGTACAAGAAACAACCTTGAAACATAGTAATAGTGCTCCCTGCATTTCTCTGAAACAGTAAATGCTAAGTCCAGGAAGGAAGAGAGTTCATGTAACATTCAAAGGCCAGCAAGTTGGCTGATGTGGGTGGAGTTTAGTGAGGTGGGGAGACAAGAGCTGAAGAGAAGGCCTACAGAGCCACTGCAACCTTGGGTATGTATCATGTAGGTTTTTGAAAGGACTTTACTCTGAAATAAATGAGTGATATTTTTGGTTTTGAGCACAATAGTTATGTGAACTGACATGTTTTTTAAAAATTCACTTTGGTTTTTATGTTGAGAAGAAAAAGAGGAAAAAGAGCCATCTTTTAGGACTCTGAAGGAATTTATTTTTAAATTTTATTTATTTATTTTTTCTGGCTTATTTATTTTTTATTTTTTGTATTTAAACATTTTATTATCATGATCCCAGTTTATAAGAGTAAAAACAGATAATCAACTGACCTTGATTATCTTAACCTGCAACTGATCATACATATAGCAACTCACTAGTTCTTTTACTTTTTGTTTATAACAAGCAGACTTTAAAAACTTTTAATATATCTGAGACAATAAATGATAAAGAAATGCTTTCATCTTAGTAAAAGAAATCACTCAAATATTAATGAAGTAAATCTTGATTTTACAAATAAATATTGGAATTAACTTAATAACTAATTCTTTCATAACTGCAACTATCAAGATTAACTGAGAAAAAAATGTCTTTGACATAACAAGATACAGGAGCTTAATGAGCTTAAGACATAAACTGTAAAAGAGAATTTTAACTATAATGAAATTATGATTTAAATGGAAACTGTGTAACTTTCTGTTAGAGCTCATCAATAATCAATGTCAAAGTTTATAAGTGTCTATCTCATATATTGCCTTTTTTTTTTAACTTTTATTTTTAATTGGAGGCTGATTACTTTACAGCATTGTGGTGGTTTTTGCTATATATTCACATGAATCAGCCATGGGTGTACATGTGTTCCCCATTCTGACCCTCCCTCCCACATCCCTCCCCATCCCATCCTTCAGGGTCATACCAGTGCACCAGCCCTGAGTACTCTGCCTCATGCATCAAACTTGGACTGGCAATCTATTTCACAGATGATCATATACATGTTTCAATGCTATTCTGTCAAATCATCATACCCTTGCCTTCTCTCACAGAATCCAAAAGTCTCTTCTTTACATCTGTGTCTCTTTTGCTGTCTCGCATACAGGGTCATTGTTATCATCTTTCTAAATGTCATATATATGCATTAATATACTGTATTGGTGTTTTTCTTTCTGACTCACTTCACTCTGTATAATAGGCTCCAGTTTAATCCAGCTCATTAGAACTGATTCAAATGCATTCTTTTTAATAGCAGAGTAATATTCCATTGTATATATGTACCACAGCTTTCTTATCCATTTTTCGGCCGATGGACATCTAGGTTGCTTCCATGTCCTGGCTTTTGTAAACAGTGTTGCTATTAACATTGGTGTACACGTGTCTCTGATTTCCTCAGTGTGTATGCCCAGCAGTGGGATTGGCTTGGACCACAGAATGAACAGTAAAAGTGGTCAGAGTTGTTAGAATAGGGAAATATTTTAAAGGCAGCATCTACTAGACTTTCTAACATATTGGACGTACGGTGAAAGGCAAAGGGAATCAAAGTTGACTCCTGATGTTAGTGGTTAAAGGACAGGAAGTGGAGATGCCATTTTCTCAGATGGAGACAATGTGGGGGAGTACATTTTTGTGGGAAGACTATGAGTTCAGTTATAGGCATGTATTTTTGGGTGCCGTTAGGTACTCAAGTGAAGATGTATGAATACAGTTAGACATAAAAGTCTACTAGAGAAAAGGTTTAGATAAAATATTTATATTCATGATTTGTCAAATTTAGTAGGAGAAAGTGGACAAGGCTCCCAATTGCTGGAGATGACAAACTGTCTCTGAGGTCAGAGGAACAATCTAGCAGAGAGACAAAAACCTATGATGCAGCAGGTGGAGGTGGGTTGACTTGAACCACGTCTGAATTAGTTAATTCTGCTGCTTCAACAAATGACAAAAAATTTTGTGGCTTGACAAACCAATTTGTTATTTTATATTTTTGGAGGTCAGAAATTCAAAATCAATGGGCTAAAATCAAAGGCCAGCAGGCCTGCATTCTTTTCTGGAAGTTGTAGGGAGAGGCCTATTTTATTGCTTTTTCCAGCTCCTAGAGAACAGGTCTTGTGTTGTTGGAAGAGATTGTTTGCTATGACTAGAGTGTTCTCTTGATTAAACTCTATTAGCCTTTGCCCTGCGTTGTTTGTACTCCAAGGCCAAACTTGCCTGTTACTCCAGGTTTCTCTTGACTTCCTACTTTTGGATTCCAGCTCCCTATGATAAAAATGGACATCTTTTTTTTGGTGTTAGTTCTATAAGGTCTTATAGGTCTTCACAGAACCTTTCAACTTAAGCTTCTTCAGCATTTGTGGTTGGGGCATAGAATTAGATTACTGTGATGTTGAATGATTTCCCTTGGAAGTGAACCAAGATCAGTCTGTCATTTTTGAGATCGTACCCAAGTACTGCATTTTGGAATCTTTTATTGATTATGAGAGCTTCTCCTTTTATTCTGATGGATTCTTGCCCACAGTAGTAGATATAATGGTCATCTGAATTAAATTTGCCCATTTCTGTCCATTTTAGTTCACTAATTCTTAAAATGCCCATGTTTACTCTTGAAATCTCCTGTTTGTCCACATCCAGTTTATCTGGATTAGAGACCTAACTTTCCAGGTTCCTATGCAATATTATTCTTTACAGCATTAGACCTTACATTTGCCAACAGACATGTCTACAACTGGGAGTTAATTCTGCTTTGGCACAGCCTCTTCATTCATTCTGGTGCTATTTCTCCCTCTTCCTTAGTAGCATACTGGGCACCTACTGACCTGGGGAGTTCATCTTTCAGTATCATATCTTTTTGGCCTTTTCATTCTGTTCATGTGGTTCTCACAGCAAGAATGTCAACGTGGTTTTCCATTGCCTTCTCTAGTGAACCACATTTTGCTGGAACTCTCCACCAGGACTCGCCCATCTTGGGTGGCCCTGTATGGCATGACTCATAGTTTCATGAGGTACAGAAGAATGTGATCCCATGTGATCATTTTGGTTAGTATTCTGTGATTGTGGTTTTCATTCTGAGGGCCATCGGATTGAAATTCTTGCTCCCCTGTCTGCCATGTGCTGGATGAAAGTAGAGGTTTTGCAAGCTTCCTCATGGGAGGGACTGACTGTGGGAAAAATTAAGTCTTACTCTGGTAGACAGGGTCATGCTCAGTAAATCTTTTATCCAATTTTCTGCTGATAGGTGGGGCTGTATTCCTTCCCTGTAGTAGGAAAGTCACTAGGCCATTCACATATGACCTAAATCAAATCCCTTATGATGATATAATGGAAGTGTTTAATAGATTCAGGGGATTAAGTTGATAGACAGAGTACCTGAACACTATGGATGAGGCTTGTAACACTGTACAGGAAGTGGTGACCAAACTATCCTGAAGAAAAAGAAATGCAAGAAGGCAAAATGGCTGTCTGAGGAGACCTTGCAAATAGCTGAGGAAAGAGGAATTGGGAAAGGCAAATGAGCAAGGGAAAGATATACCCAACTGAGCACAGAGTTCCAAGGAATAGCGAGGAGAGATAAGAAAGCCTTCTTAACTGAACAATGCAAAGAAATAGACTAAAATGATAGAATGGGAAAGACTAAATGTTTCTTCAAGAGAATTAGAGATACCAAGGAAACTTTTCATGTAAAGAGGAAGAAAATAAAGGAAATAAATGGTAAGGGCCTAAAAAAAGCAGAGGAGATTAAAAAGACGTGCATGAATACACCGAAGAACTGTATAAAAAAGGTCTTTATGACCTGGATAACCACGATGGTATTGTCACTTACCTCTAGCCAGAATCCTGGAGTGTGAAGTCTAATCAGCCTTAGGAAGCATCAGTATGAACAAAGTTAGTGGACATAATGGAATTCCAGCTGAGCTATTTCAAATCCTAAAAGACGATACTGTTAAAGTGCTACACTCAACATGCCAGAAAACTTAGAAAGCAAAGCAGTGGCCACAGGACTGGAAAAATTCAGTTTTTATTCCAGTCACAAAAAAGGGCAATGCCAAAGCACGTTCAAATTACTACAAATTTCACTCATTTCACATGCTAGCAATGTAATGCTCAAAATCTTTTAAGCTAGACTTTAGCAATATGTGAACCGAGAACTTTTACAAGCTGGATTTAGAAAATGTGGAGGAAGCAATGATCAAATTGCCAATATCTCTTGGATCATAGAAAAAGCAAGGGAATTCCATAAAAACATCTACTTCTGCTTCCATGACTACTCGAAAGTCTTTGTGTGGATCACAACAAACTGTGGAAAATTCTTAAAGAGATGAGAACGCTATAAAACCTTACCTGCTTCTGGAGAAACCTGTATGCAGGTCAAGAAGCAACAGTTAGAACCAGACATGGAGCAATGAACTGATTCGATTGGAAAAGGAGTATGTCAAGGCTGTATATTGTCACCCTGCATATTTTACTTATATGTGGAGTACATCAAGCTAAGTGCAGGGTTGGATGAATCACAAGCTGGAATTAAGATTGCTGGGAGAAATATCAACAATCTCAGTTATGCAGATGACTCCACGTTTCTGGTAGAAAGCAAAGAGAAATTAAGAGCCTCTTGATGAAGGTGGCAGAGGAGAGTGAAAAGCCTGGCTTAACTTTCAACATTCAAGAAAATAAGATCATTGCAGTCAGTCACATCGTGCATGAGTGCATGCTAAGTCATTTCAGTCATGTCCGACTTTTTGCGACCCTATGGACTGCAGCCAACCAGGCTCCATTGTCCAGGGATTCTCCGAGCAAGAATACTGGAGTGGATTGCCATGCCCTCCTTTAGGGAATCTTCCTGAGCCAGATGTAGAACCCACCCCACTTATGTTTCCTGCATTGGCAGGCAAGTTCTTTACCACTAGTGCCACCAGGAAGCCCATCCAGTCCCATCACTTCATGGCAAATAGATGGGGGGAAAATGGGAACAGTGACAGACTTCATTTTCTTGGGCTCCAAAGTCACTGTGAACCATGACTGCAGCCAGGAAATTAAGACACTTGTTCCTTGAAAAAAAATCTATGACAAACCTAGACAATGTATTAAAAAACATTTGTCCACCAAGGTCCATATAGTCAAAGAATGGTTTTTTCAGTGGTCATGTATGGATGTGAGAGTTGAACCATAAAGAAGTCTGAGTGCTGCAGAATTGATGCTTTTGAACTGTGGTGCTGGAGAAGACTCTTAGTCCCTTCAACAGGAAGGAGAAGATTCTTAGTTCCTTCAAAAAGCGAGACATCATGTTTCCCACCAAAGTCCATATAGTCAAAGTTATGGTTTTTTCAGTAGTCATGTATGGATGTGATAGTTGACCCATAAAGAAGGCCGAGTGCCAAAGAATTGATGCTTTTGAACTGTGGTGCTGGAGAAGACTCTTAATCCCTTCAACAGCAAGGAGAACAAACCAGTCAGTCCTAAAAGAAAACAATCCTGATTATTCATTGGAAGGACTGATGCTGAAGCTCCAATATTTTTCCCCTTGATGCAAAGAGCTGACTCATTGGAAAAAGACCCTGATTCTGGGAAAGACTGAGGGAAGGAGGAGAAGGGCACGGCAGAAGGTGAGCTGGTTTGATGGCATCATTGACTCGATGGACATGAGTTTGAGCAAACCCCAGGAGATAGTGAAGGACAGGGATTCCTTGTGTGTTATAGTTTATGGGGTGCAAAGAGTCAGACTCGACTATGTCACTGTACAAGAAAACACTTCATTTTTTTGTCTTGGAGACTCTTCCAGCATCTTCAGAGACAGTGCATAGTGTCTTGGATTCTCTTATCTAATGCTTCTATCTTCCCACCTTCTCTGCGACTACAACCCTCCCAGGTCCCATGTATAAGGACTCTAATTACACCAGAGTGGTCTAGGTAATCCAGGAACACCCCCCATCTCATGATTTTAATCACCTTTGGTAAATAGTTCCCTGGCCAGTTTCAAAACCTGTGCCCCCTGTAGTGGAAGCACTGGACCACCAGGGAAGTCCCAGGCTCAGAAAATTTTAGCCATAATTTCATCAGATACATTTTCTGCCCCTCTCCCCCTCTCTTCTGCTTCTGGAATCCCTACACTGTGAATGTTAGTATGTTCTATTTTTGAACTGTGTTAAGGTAGCATTCTTTTTATGCTTCTAAATTCTGGTAAATTATATGGGTAAACTATCAGTATCTGTCTCATAACTGATTTTTTTTTCAGGTGTTTATTCTTATTGTTTCATTTGACACAAATTCCTCTCTCTTCTCGTTTTGCTTAACTTCCTCTCTCCCTATGAAGTGAAAGTTGCTCAGTTGTGTCTGACTCTTTGTGACCCCATGGACTGTATAGTCCATGGAATTCTCCAGGCCAGAATACTGGAGAGGGTTGCTGTTCCATTCTCCAGGGGATCTTCCCAGCCCAGGGATCAATCTAGGTCTCCTGCATTGCAGGCAGATTCTTTACCAGCTGAGCCACCAGGAAGCATCCCTATGAAATTAGGTGAAAATTATCTGCCTTGGTCTTTCAGGGGTGTCCTTGTGTGGACGGGTCCCTGTGCAGTCTTTGTGACCAGAGGATCTGGGGCAGAGCTGGAGCTGATGTTGGCAGGGTTACCCCTACCCCAGGGCATGCTGGCAGCTGGCATCTTGATGGGAAGGGGAGAGAGAGGCTACACCAGAGCCAAGTGTGAGTAGAGGTTTCTGTGCTCACCGGTTGTCCCCACCCTACTGGGCCTTGTGGGCCCCAAGATGCTGGAGCAGAACTCTGATGGTTGGGTACAAACTCATTCCACTCCTTGTAAGTGTGCACTGCCCCTTCTCACCCCTGCCCCCCTGCTCTGGCACTTTTGCCAGCAGCCCCTGCAGCAGGCGGCCATGCATGTGCTACAACCCTGGCACACTGGTCACAGCTCCTGATCTTGCTTCTCTGGCACCTCTCTAATGGCTGCCCTGTCCCGTTCGGATGTGTGTGTGTTCCTGTGTGTGTGTGTGTTCACAACTGGGTACCTGAAAAAACAGGTGAAAACTCACTATTGGTAGATTTGTTCCTTATCATGACTTTCCTTCATTAGTTTTTTCATCATGTTCTTTGTCCTGGGGATCAGTGCAACAGGAAAGCTAAGGGGTTTCAATTCAATTCTGAGTCAGCATCTTGCCTGGACTGAGAATGTCTTTCTGATTCCAGTGAATTTTTGACTGTTTCTTAATGCTCTATGTCCCCCAAAGACACACACCAATTCTACTCAGGGTTTTATTAATACGTGGTCTAGTCTATATCTCAACCCTTATTCCTTTGTCCCTGACATATATATATATATATACATATGGTGCCAGGGACTATATAGGTATAGTCCCCCTGCAGCTGCAATAACCACTCCAGGTGTTCTTCCATTCGAGTTTAGAGGTAACTGGAACAGACTCCAGTCTCCAGGTAGCCCTCAAGTTAGTTGGAACATCATACACTGTTCTGTGAGCAGTCTGGTTTGAGGGAGGTAACTGGGAACTGATCAAGACTGTACTACTCCAGACAGGAGGAGGATCAGTTCAGTTCAGTTGCTCAGTCATGTCTGACCCCATGGACTGCAGCACAGCAGTCTTCCCTGTCCATCACCAACTCTTGGAGTTTAATCAAACTCATGTCTATCGAGTAGGTGATGCCATCCAACCATCTCATCCCCTGTCATCCCTTTCTCCTCCAGCCTTCAATCTTTCCCAGTTTCAGGGTCTTTTCAAATGAGTCAGTTCTTTGCATCAGGTGGCCACAGTATTGGAGTTTCAGCTTCAGAATCAGTCCTTCCAATGAATATTCAGGATTGATTTCCTTTAGGATGGACTGGTTGGATCTCCTTGCAGTCCAAGGGACTCTCAAGAGTCTTCTCCAACACCGCAGTTCAAAAGCATCAATTCTTCAGCTGTCAGCTTTCTTTATAGTCCAACTCTCTCATCCATACATGACTACTGGAAAAACCATAGGTTTGACTAGATGGACCTTTGTTGGCAAAGTAATGTCTCTGCTTTTTAAAATGCTGCCTATGTTGGTCATAGCTTTTCTTCCAAGAAGTAAGCATCTTTTAATTCCATGGCTGCAGTCACCATCTGCAGTGACTTTGGAGCCCCCCAAAATGAAGCCTTTTACTGTTTCCATTGTTTCCCCATCTATTTGCCATGAAGTGATGGAGCCAGATGCCATGATTTTAGTTTCCTGAATGCTGAGTTATAAGTCAGCATTTTCAGTCTTCTCTTTCACTCTCATCAAGAGGCTCTTTAACTCTTCTTCCCTTTCTGCCATAAGGGTAGTGTCATCTGTGTATCTGAAGTTATTGATATTTCTTCCAGCAATCTTGATTCCTGCTTGTGCTTCATCCAGTCTGGCATTTCTCATGATGTACTCTGCATAGAAGTTAAATAAATAGGGTGACAATATACAGCCTTGATGTACTGCTTTCCCAATTTGGCAGCAGTCTGTTGTTCCATGTCTGGTTCTAACTGTTGCTTCTTGACCTGCATACAGACTTCTCAGGAGGCAGGTAAGGTGACCTTGCATTCCCATCTCTTTAAGGATTTTCTACACTTTGTTGTGATCTACACAGTCAAAGGCTTTGGCATAGTCAATGAAGCAGATGTTTTTGTGAAACTCTCCTGCTTTTTTTTTTTTTTTATCATCCAGAGGTTGTTGGCAATTTGTTCTCTGGTTCTTGTGCCTTTTCTAAATCCAGCTTGAACATCTGGAAGTTCACGGTTCATGTACTGTTGAAGCCTGGCTTGGAGAATTTTGAGCACCACTATGAAAGCATGTGAGATGAGTGCGATTGTGTGGTAGGTTGAACATTCTTTGGCATTACCTTTAGTTGGGATTGGAATGAAAACTGACCTTTTCCAGTCCTGTGGCCACTGCTGAGTTTTCCTAATTTGCTGGAATATTGAGTGCAGCACTTACACAGCACCATCTTTTAGGATTTGAAATAGCTCAACTGGAATTCCATCACCTCCACTAGCTTTGTTTGTAGTGATGTTTCCTAAGGCTCACTTGACTTTGGATTCCAGGATGTCTGGCTCTAGGTGAGTGATCACACCATAGTGGTTATGTGGGTCATGAAGATCTTTTCTGTATAGTTCTTCTGTGTATTCTTGCCACCTCTTCTTAATATCTTCTGTTTCTCTTAGGCTCATACCATTTCTGTCCTTTACTGTGCCCATCTTTGCATGAAATGTTCCCTTGGTATCTCTAATTTTCTTGAAGAAATCTCTAGTCTTTCCCATTCTATTGTTTTCATCTATTTCTTTGCATTGATCACTGAGGAAGGCTTTCTTATCTCTCCTTGCTATTCTTTGAAACTTTGCATTCAAAGTTTGCATTCCTTTTCTCCCTTGCCTTTAGCTTCTCTTTCTTTCTCAGCTGTTTTTAAGGCCTCCTCAGACAACCAACAGACTAGTTCCAAATAGGGAAAGGAGTACGTCAAGGCTGTATATTGTCACCCTGCTTATTTAACTTATATGCAGAGTACATCATGAGAAATGCTAGTCTGGATAAAGCACAAGCCGCAATCAAGATTGCTGGGAGAAATATCAATAACCTCAGATATGCAGATGACATCACCATTACGACAGAAAGGGAATAAGAAATAAAGAGTCTCTTGATGAAAGTGAAAGAGGAGAGTAAAAAAGTTGTCTTAAAACTCAACATTCAGAAAACTAAGATCATGGCATCTGGTCCCATCACTTCATGGCAAATACGTGGGGAAACAGTGGAAATAGTGACAGACTTTATATTTTTGGGCCTCAAAATCACTGCAGATCACCAGCCCAGGTTGGATGCATGGGACAAGTGCTCGGGCCTGGTGCACTGGGAAGACCCAGAGGGATCCGGCAGAGAGGGAGGTGGGAGGGGGGATCGGCATGGGGAATACATGTAAATCCATGGCTGATTCATGTCAATGTATGACAAAAACCACTACAATATTGTAAAGTAATTAGCCTCCAACTAATAAAAATAAATGAAAAAAATCACTGCAGATGGTGACTGCAGCCATGAAATTAAAAGATGCTTACTCCTTGGAAGGAAAGTTATGACCAACCTACACAACATATTTAAAAGAAGAGACATTACTTTACCAACAAAGGTATGTCTCGTCAAGGCTACGGTTTTTCCAGTGGTCATGTATGGATGAGAGAGTTGGACTATAAAGAAAGCTGACAGCCGAAGAATTGATGCTTTTGAACTGTGGTGTTGGAGAAGACGCTTGAGAGTCCCTTGGACTGCAAGAAGATCAAACCAGTCCATCATACAGGAAATCAATCCTGAATATTCATTGGAAGGACTAATTCTGAAGCTGAAACTCCAATACTTTGGCCACCTGAGGTGAAGTATGGACTCATTGGGAAAAACCCTGATTCTGGAAAGATTGAAGTCTGGAGGAGAAGGGGATGACAGAGAATGAGATGGTTGGATGACATCACCGACTCAATGGACTTGAGTTTCATCAAGCTCCAAGAGTTGGTGATGGACAGGGAGGGCTGGCATGCTGCAGTCCATGGCATCACAATTGAGTGACTAAACTAACTAACAGACAACAATTTTGCCTCTTTGCATTTCTTTTTCTTGGGGGTGGTTGATCACTGCCTCCTGTATGATGTCACAAACCTCTGTCCATAGTTCTTGAGGCACTCTGTCTATCAGATATAGTCCCTTGAATCTATTTGTCCTTTCCACTGTATAATCGTAAGGGGTTTGATTAAGGTCAAACCTGAATGGTTTAGTGGTTTTCCCTACTTTCTTCAAGTTAAGTCTGAATTTGTCAATAAAGAGTTCATGATCTGAGTCATAGTCAGCGCCCAGTCTTGTTTGTGCTGACTGTATAGAGCTTCTCCATCTTTGGCTGCAAAGACTATAATCAATGTGATTTCGGTATTGACCATCTGGTGATGTCCAAGTGTAGAGTCTTCTTTTCGTTGTTGGAAGAGGGTGTTTGCTATGACTGGTGCATTCTCTTGAGAAAACTCTGTTAGCCTTTACCCTGTTTCATTCTGTACTCCAAGGCCAAATTTGCCTGTTACTCCAGGTATCTCTTGACTTCCTCCTTTTGCATTCCAGTCCCCTATGATGAAAAGGACATCTTTTTTTGGTGTTAGTTCTAGAAGGTAGTGTAAGTCTTCATAGGACTGTTCAACTTCAGCTTCTTCAGCATTACTGGTCGGGGCATAGACTTGAATTACTGTGATAATGAATGGTTTGCCTTGGAAATGAACAGAGATCATTCTGTCGTTTATGAGATTGGAACCAAGTACTGCATTTCAGACTCTTGTTGACTGTGATGGTTACTCCATTTCTTCAAAGGGATTCTTGGCCACAGTAGTAGATACAATGATCATCTGAGTTAGATTCACCCTTTCCAGTACATTTTAGTTCACTGATTCCTAAAATATCTATGTTCACTATTGCTATTTCCTGTTTGACCACTTCCAATTTATCTTGATTCATGGACATAACATTCCAGGTTCCTATGCAATATTGCTCTTTACAGTATCAGACTTTACTTCCATCACCAGTCACATCCACAACTAGGCGTTGTTTTCACTTTGGCTCCATCTCTTCATTCTTTCTGGAATAATTTTCCACTCTTCTCCAGAAGCATATTGGGCACCTACTGACCTGGGGAGTGCATCTTTCAGTGTCATATCTTCTTGCCTTTTCATACTGTTCATGGGGTTCTCAAGGCAAGAATATTGAAGTGGTTTGCCATTCCCTTCTCCAGTGGATTACGTTTTGTCAGAAGACTCCCCCATGACCCGTCCATCTTGGGTGGCCCTAGATGACATGGCTTATAGTTCTTGAATTAGACGAGTCTGTGTTCCATGTGATCAGTTTGATTAGGTTTCTGTTATTGTGGTTTTCATTCTGTATTCCTTCTGACAGATAAGGATAAGAGGCTTATGGAAGCTTCCTGATGGGAGAAACTGACTGTTTAGGAGACCGGTGAGTAAATACATAATGAAATTCCCTGTCACTTTGTTCTGCATTTTTCCTAGTTGCATGTTCACTTTGATGCTGTAGATCTGTGTCTGTTTCCCAGAACTCCTATGAGGTTTTTCAGCTACCTTCTCTTTCTTTTCTTGTCTTTCCTTGGGAGAATTCAGTCCTTCTAGCTCACCATTTTGCTGATGTCACTGCACATGTTAAATTTTATTTGTCTTCACAACATCCCCGTGCATCAGTGTATCATAATTTCCATTACTCTTTGCAAATTTGTTGTATTTTACATTTTTTAAAATAGATTTTTCTTTTATGAATAATATGCAACATTTAGTAAATAATGTAAAATATGTATCAGTTACATTATGAGAGTACTCTAAAAGTTATATAACTAGCTACAAGGTATAAACATTCAGAGTCTCTTTGAACAGTGCACATGGTGTCCTAAGGCTGTTAATAATTAACCTCCAATAAGCACTTTGCCAAAATGTCTGGTTTCCAGATCCTGTTCAGGATTTCACCAGTCAGATCTGCAAACAAAATATTTTGCTGGTGGGAAATGTAAAAGGGCAAATTTATTTTCATTTGAAAGTTTGATTCTTTATCAAGGGGTAACATTTTGAAAAATGTTTTCAAAATACTTTTAGGTTGTGTGGTTTGTGTATGTGTGTATGTTTTCATTGTAAGAGAGTTGTTTCAGCTGATATTTGATTGAGATTGACTTTGTAATAGAAAAATGAAAAATATTGCTCTTGTCGAAATTTCTAGTCTAACATATGGTCGGTAATTGTTCAGCACATATCATCATTATGTAATAAGGTTTTACTGATAAGAAAAAGCAAATAAGTTGACTGATTTCAATCCTGTTCTTACTCAATGGGTATTGGTTTAATCATGCTCCTCTTACAATATATCTGCTAACATTGGATGGTGCACCTGGGGTGTTACCTTCCTGTTTTTCCTAACCTGTGAAGGAAGAAGAAAAAAATCAGAGTCTACTTACTCAGAGAAGAAACAGCAATAGATCCCAAACAACAGAAGGTGAAACTTAATGATGGCCACTTCATTCCTGTCCTGGGATTTGGAACCTATGCACCTGAAGAGGTAATAGTAGTGGTTAGGTGTTGAGATATAAATAGTAGACAGATGCAACATTAATGTAAGGGGACTTGGATTATCAAGTGATTGAGTCCAGTGTGACTCTGGGAGCATCACATTGTTCCACTAACCAGGCTAGAACCAATCGTATGAAAAGGAAGAAAGCATTCAGCATTCACTCTGCATCAGGGTCTGAGACTGTGCTCACCTACAGATTACTCTGTGTTCCACTCGTTTCCATCTCTTTCCCAGCTTGGCAGAAGTGGTGAGACTCGGCTGTCAAGAACACTGACTTGCTTTCCTTTGAGGGTGACTGCAATTGCAAAGTTTCTCTGTGCATTTTATTGTGTAAAATAATAAATAAATAAATGGATGAAGCTCAAGCTGGAATCAAGATTGCCGGGAGGAATATCAATAATGTCAGATATGTAGATGACACCACAATAATGGCAGAAAGTGAAGAGGAGTTAAGCAGCCTCTTGATGAAGGTAAAAATGGAGAGTGAAAATGTTGGCTTAAAACTCCACATTCAAAAAACTAAGCTCATGGCATCTGTTTCCATAACTTTATGGCAAATAGATGGGGAGAATGGTAACACTGATGGACTTTATTTTTGGGGGATTCAAAATCACTGTGAGTGGTGACAGCAGCCAGAAAATTAAAAGACACTTGCTCCTTGGAAGAAAAGCTGTGACAAATGTGGACAGTGTATTGAAAATCAGAGATATTACTTTGCCAACAAAGTTCTATAGAGTCAAAGCTATGGTTTTTCCAGTAGTCTTGTACAGATGTGAGAGTTGGACCATAAAGAGGGTTGGGTGCTGAAGAACTGATGCATTCAAAATGTGATGATGGAGAAGACTCTTGAAAGTCCCTTGGGAAGCAAGCAGATAAAAAAAAATCAATTCTAAACAAATCAAATCTGAATATTCCTTGGAATGACTGATGCTAAAGCTGAAGCTCCAGTACTTTGGCTACCTGATGCTAGTGCTGACTCATTGGAAAAGACCCTGATTCTGGGAAAGATTGACAGCAGGAGGAGAAGGAGGTGACAGAGGATGAGATGGTTTGATGGCATCATTGGCCCAATGGACATGAGTTTGAGCAAACTCTGGGAGTTAGTGAAGAACAGGGAAGCCTGGCGTGCTGCTATCCATGGAGTTGCAAAGAATCGGTCTAGTGAATAATATGAGTGACATTTATGAGAACATCACATTGTACACCTTGAATAGATACAATTTTTTTCATTGTATTCAGTCTGTGTGGCTTCACTGGTGGACAGAAGTCTCAGAAGCTTTCACCTTGGTTCTGATACTTTTACTAGGCACATTGTAACTGTTCATTTTGCTTCAAACTCCTCACATTATAAATCTTATTCATGACTACAACATCTTGTTGAGTCCCTTGGGTTCTTCCAGCAAATCACTGAACCTAGTGGTGCTCTTGCCATCCTCTGATACCAACAATCAACCACTGATCACCAGATGTTGAAGGGTTTCTGGGTGGTGACCATTTAATTACCTATTAGGAATGTTAAGGGAAGCTGTCATGGGTTCATCACTAAACATACAGAACTAACCAAAGACACAGAAAAAAGTTTATTCTTGGGAAGATCAAAGCTTGTGCCTAGCAATCTCTTATGTGGATATTCGACTTCTACCTTTGTTGCTTATGTAGGTTGCTAAGATGGAAGCTCTGGAATTCACCCCATTCTCTATAGAGGTTGGGTTCCGCCATATTGACTGTGCTCA
This sequence comes from Dama dama, assembly GCF_033118175.1. Lineage (NCBI taxonomy): Eukaryota > Metazoa > Chordata > Mammalia > Artiodactyla > Cervidae > Dama > Dama dama. The sequence continues at coordinate 43,822,779 of NC_083703.1, forward strand.
TTTGTACCAAAATGAAGAGCAGGTTGGACAGGCCATTCAAAGCAAGATTGCAGATGGCACTGTGAAGAGAGAAGACATATTCTGCACTTCAAAGGTACTGTATGTGTTGTGAGTGTGTGCTTGTGTAATATCCCACAAGCACATGGTATGGCCAAAAAAAATTACCTAAAGTATTATTAATACAATTTTTATTCTTTAACCTCTACAGCTTTGGTGCACATCCTTTCGACCAGAGTTGGTCTGACCAGCCTTGGAAAAGTCACTGAAAAGTCTTCAACTGGACTATGTTGATCTCTATATTATTCATTTTCCACTGGCTCTGAAGGTTAGAAATTTGTGTGATCACATCAATGTTATATCTTGTCTTAGAATGTTCATCAACTTGCATGAATGGTTGAATTAAGATCTGTCTTAGTAGGTTGAAGGGATGATCACACTAGAGTAGAATCCCCCAAGTAATCATTTGTGATCATTTTTTACTGAGTTTCTTCGAATCCCTACATGTCTCCCAGAGAAAGGAGTTAATAATCTGAGGCTCTGTCTGAAAAATTAAAGGAAATAAAATAAGACAGTTCCGCACACAGTCCTGCTTATGACTCCTGAGTGTCTGGGGATTTCATGAACCAAGAGTTTGGTGCAGCCTTGATGAGCATGTCACTGCCTTACATTGAATATGATGAGTTTATCTTGTCTTTCACCCTTTCTAGGTGAGCAGATTTGGTGGCACTCTCTCTGGGTGCGTCTAAATCTCATACATTTATAGGGACTTGGGAGACCTTGCCTATGCTCTCCCTTGTCTTCAGGATGACACTTGCGGACTGCATTTAGCCATTAAGAAAATTATTACTTTGAACTCTTGATTTCAAGTCACAGAAATAAACTCAAGCCATCTGATGCCAAATAGTTTCATGGACCATGTAGATGGCAAATCCCAGCCACAGGCAGAATTGAGGGTTGCAGTACTCTTCAGAAATAACTTCTTTTTTCTATCCTTTAATATGGCACAACTCATGGTTTGCTTTATTTTTACTGAATATTTTTCATTAGTTGCAAATATGGCCTTGGGGCAGCCTAAGGCTCATCATGGCCATGAACATTTGAGAGCATGTCTGGATTGTCCACGTTCCATATCAACCTAAAAAGAGCATTGGTGGTTCACATGCCTGCCCTAGGGTATCTGATGTTCAGAGATAAAAGGAAATCTGAAATCTAGCCCAGGTCAAGATTGAAATTTTTATTCTGGAAATTATGTCATGTAACTTACTGCCATTCCCAGCACAGAAAGGAATTTAAAAATAGGTAAGTACAAGGAACAGAGAAAATTCAGAGAACTCACTGTGTGTCCCTTTTAGGACCTAAAAAGATTGTATTTATTACAGCATATATTGAATGTAAGATATTAGAATAAGTCTCCCTATTAAAGACATTGCTGACAACTCTATATATGCAAATCACATTGCAAATATTAGTATCTAGAAAGTTATAAACCTACCTGATGGAGGTTTAATCCCTGGTGCCTGGAAGCCTGGCTAAATGCAGAGAAATTATTTTTTGATGTCTCTAAAATGACTGCTTCCATTCCAGCCAGGGAAGGAATTATTTCTAAAAGATGAAAATGGAAAACTGATATTTGACTCAGTGGATCTCTGTCACACGTGGGAGGTGAGTCCAGAGAGGAGAGAACCAGGAGAGGGGCCAGGAGAGGGGGAACCTCCTTCCTTTCTTCCACCTGTGAGAATGGGCTGTGGACCATCAGACTCAGCAGTTCAAGAATCCAAGGTCTGGGATGCTGGGGATGTGGGGGGGAAACCACTGCTGAAACGTTCATAGAGAGGAACAAAGGAGGAGAATATGGGGCAGTTAGAGAGGCATCTCTTTCCTTTCATGTGATATGACTTTTTGGGGTTTTTCTAAGGAGGGGACCATAATTCTTTCTATATTGTGACCTTCTTCCCAATTGTTCTTGATAGTCAAGGGTAATTTTTGATGGATGAGTGTGATTACCAATGGTTTGAAGCATTCATTCTTGTTCTATCATTCCATGTAATTGTTCACCACCCCTCCCTCCCAGGCCCTGGAGAGGTGTAAAGATGCAGGGCTGACCAAGTCCATTGGGGTGTCCAACTTCAACCACAAGCAGCTGGAGAAGATCCTGAACAAGCCGGGGCTCAAGTACAAGCCCATCTGCAACCAGGTGAGCAGCTTGGGTCCTCTCCTTCCTGCTCTTCAGAACCTCCTTCTTGCATTGGAGCCAGATGTCTGTCTGTCTTCCCTCACTGTTCATCTGACCTTTGTGGGTCAGAGGATTCTAGAAAGCAGAGCCTCTCTGGATGGTGTGAATAGAATCCATAACACTATCTCTGTTTGACAGGCTGGTGGAAAAGGTGGGATGTCTTCCTTTTGAACTGTGGGTAGAACCCAGAACTAGAGGAAGGAGTCATTTTCCTGAGATGAAGGGAAGAGCAGATAGCGTGAAAAGTGCCCTGAAGAGAACTGCATGCAGGAAGGAAAATGATGAAAACATGGAATCAGAAGTAAATTAATAAAGAGTCAAAATAGCTGAGATGGATTTTAAGGGTTTGTGTGGGGTTCTGATGTCTGAATTCTTGGTGTTGTTGTTTCAGCATTTATGAATCTTAAACAGGGAGCACAGTTAAGAAAAATGTGTTGGAGGTGATGAAAATCATCAAAGTTAGAGGGTGAAGTTAAAGGCTCAAGGTGATACTAGTAATTTATGAAATATTTACTCAGGAACATCTACTCAATGTAGAGCACAGCTTTTGATTATTCAATCTTGGACTGGTTCTCCCATCCATGTATATTATAAAATACCTGTATAAATATACTTTTCTCTGTTTTTCTGTTGATGTTGACATTTCCAGTTTTCATTTAATGTTCTAGTCTTTCCTTTAGCCTTTGAAAACTTTTAGTCTTTCTCTGTCATATTAATATTGCTTTTGCATATAATCTGACACTGTTCTCTTTGGGCATTCTACAGGTGGAATGTCACCCTTATCTGAACCAGAGCAAACTGTTGGATTTCTGCAAGTCACATGAAATTGTTCTTGTTGCCTACACTGCTCTGGGATCCCAACGAGTAAAAGAATGGTACTGAATTCTAATGAAGACAACTGGGAGTTTCCCTGAAATTCAATTTTTGATGAAATAATGTAAATAACACAGTACTCAGATAACTCTCATAGGCAGAGGGGAGAGAGGGGTGGGATGAAATGAATCCTTCTCTTTTATTTTCCCATTACCCAGACATTTTTTTTACATTGTATTATCTTGTAGACTCATCAACAACAAATGTCTGCATTGAAATCTATATATAATCTCTCAGTTGAGACCAGAGACACAAGCAGATGTCATGATTTACTTATTAACTATTAATTAATGAACACATTTGTAAAAAGAGATGTTGCAAGCCTCACTTATCTTATATTTAAAATTGGAATAATAATATGTAACTGCTCGGTATATCATGATAGAAAAATTTCAATTTGAAGCATTTCTGTGAACATATATAGAAAAATAGTGATGAAATAAACGCCTCTTATTTTTGAGACTACTCAATTTTTATCAATACCTTAAAAAGTGAAATTTAAAAAGAAATTTAAAAAGTGAAATTTAAAAAGAAATTTAAAAAGTGAAATTTAAAAAGAAATTTAAAAAGAATCTCCCTACTGTTTCTATATTCATGCCCTTGATTGCAGAAGAAAAACAACCCCTGAGAATTAAAGAAAATAACCCACAATTTGGCATTCTGATCTCAACTCAACACATCCGAATTACCTGCAGAGATCTGTAAACACAGAATGGGGAGTGACACAGTTGAGGTTCTGACTCAGTTTGTCTTCAGCTCAGCCATGGAATTTGTATTTCTAATAAGATCCCAAGTAACGCTGAGGCTGCCGGTCCCTGGACCACACTTTGGGAAGTACTGGTCTAGAGTGGACCTAACTGGTCTGTTTGAGAAGCCTCCTTAGAAACTGCGTAGTCTAAGCTCCTCAGCATTTCTGAAATTCCTTCCAGGGTGAAACTGAACCACCCCGTTCTCCTGGAGGATCCGGTTCTCTCTGCCATTGCCCAAAAGCACAAGAAAACGGCAGCTCTGGTTGCCCTTCACTACCAGATACAGCGTGGGGTTGTGGTTCTGGCCAAGGGTAACAACAAGAAGTGGATCAAAGAGAACATACAGGTGATGAGCAAGGCTGTGGGCAGAGGGTTCCTAAGGAAAATATCTTAGTTTCTCTGTTCTCAATTGATAAAATTGCATCATGTGATTTTTCTTAGACTGTTTGAACTGCTCTAACAAAGCACCACAGGCTGAGTGGCTGTGAAAAAAATTAAATTTGTTTCTCACAGTTGTGAAGCTGTAGATCTGAGATCAGGGTACCCATGTGGTTGGGTGAGGGCTCTTCTCCAGGTCACAGGCTTCTCCTTGTATCTTTACATGTTGGAGGGGAAACAGAGCACTCCCAAGTCTCTTATATGAATGTGATATCCTTGAAATCTCATTCGTGAGGGCTTTGCCATCATGACCTACTCCTCCCTCAAAGACTCCATTTTTAACACCATAACATGTGAATTTGGGGGCACAAAAATTATGGCAGCGATCTTTAACTTCCAAATCACTGTGGTTTTATTTTGTATTTCCCCGAATACTCATAGGTTTTCATCTTCATACATTTAATCTTTTTGAGTTTCTGTCTTTGTGAAGTTCCTCTTCAAGACTTTGTCCACTTTAGCTAGTTTGTTTCTCTTTTGATTTATTTGTAGGAGACCATTATTGTACCCTTAACTGTATAGGAAACTCTACCCAGTTTCAAGATTTAATGCAGAGTTCATTTATTTAATTCTCAATCTGTGGTTTGAAAATCAGCCTGCACTCAGCTAAGCTGTTGGCCTCTAGGGCTGGGCTCTTTCGTGCATTTGCAGTTCAGTGCTGAGCAGCTTGGCAGTTTTGCTTTAGCAGGTGGATGTGGCTTTTGTCAGAGGAGCCTGAAGACTTCTCTGCACAGTTTCTATTGGCTAGAGTAAGACAACTAACCTAGTCTTCTTTTCAGCACAGTGATATGATTCTCAGTCAGTGAGTGGGGAAAAAATCTCTTCCTTTGGGGTCACAAAGCATCGGACAAACTAAGTGACTGAATAACAAAAACAAGTGTCCATGTTTTCCACATTTTTGTTGTCAACTCTGTCACATATCAAGTGTCCATAAGTACATTTCTGCCCACTCTTTTCTTTTTAACTATTTCTCTACTGTGTTACTGAAGTAAAAAATAAGTTTTGCTTTTCAGTATGGTATGTTCTTTTATTTTAAGGATGTCTTGACTGCTTTTGACTAGTTCTTTTCTTATTTAAAATTCAGTATCACCAAATAGGAAAAGGAGTATGTCAAGACTGTATGTTGTCACCCTGCTTATTTAACTTCTATGTAGAGTACATCATGAGAAATGCTGGGCTGGAATAAACACAAGCTGGAATCAAGATTGCCGGGAGAAATATAAATAGCCTCAGATATGCAGATGACACCACCATTATGGTAGAAAGTGAAGAGGAACTAAAAAGTCTCTTGATGAAAGTGAAAGAGGAGAGTGGAAAAAGTTGGCTTAAAGCTCAACATTCAGAAAACTAAGATCATGGCATCTGGTCCCATCACTTCATGGAAAATAGATGGGGAAACAGTGGCTGACTTTATTTTTTGGTGGCTCCAAAATCACTGCAGATGGTGATTGCAGGCATGAAATTAAAAGACACTTACTCCTTGGAAGGAAAGTTATGACCAACCTAGATAGCATATTAAAAAGCGGAGACATTACTTTGCCAACAAAGCCCATCTAGTCAAGGCTATGATTTTTCCAGTGGTCATATATGGGTGTGAGAGTTGGACTGTGAAGAAAGCTGAGCACCGACAAATTGATGCTTTTGAACTGTGGTTTTGGAGAAGACTCTTGAGAGTCCCTTGGACTGCAAGGAGATCCAACCAGTCTATCCTAAAGGAGATCAGTCCTGGGTGTTCATTGGAAGGACTGATGCTGAAGCTGAAACTCCAATACTTTGGCCACCTCATGTGAAGAGTTGACTCATTGGAAAAGACCCTGATGCTGGGAGGGATCGGGGGCAGGAAGAGAAGGGGCCGACAGAGCATGAGATGGCTGGATGGTATCACCGACTCGAAGGACATGAGTTTGAGTAAACTCCAGGAGTTGGTGATGGATAGGGAGGCCTGGCGTGCTGCGATTCATGGGGTCACAAAGAGTCGGAGACGACTGAGTGAATGAACTGAACTGAACTGATCACCATACCAACTTCCAGAACAGAATATATGTTTAAGTCTTTGGTTCATGTTGCATTGAAATGAGATCTCTTTGGAGAAAATGAAGTTCTTTACAAAATTGAGCTTTCCATTTCATTGTTATGATGTGAATTTTTAATAATTTGTTGTTCATTAATGTTTAAACACTTCTCATAACTTTCTCCAGGAAGGTATATACATAAAGTTTTTTTAGATCTAATCATGATAATGATTAGTTTGATATCAGATTCCTGAACAGGCTTTCTCAGGGGAGCCTGCTTCCCACATTGCTTCAGCTGAATGCTGTCACACTTAGGGCGTGTTGGGGAGAGGCAATCAGTCTAATGTCAACTCAGTTTCAGGTATCAAGTCAGGAGTGTCTAAAAGCAGTGTGTTTGGAAAAGAACGATTTTAGATTTTTTTTGTCTCAAGTAATTCACTTAAAAAGATAAGTGACTGGTGCACTGTAATGTTTGTGAGGTGGACAGAGAAGGAGAAGGTGTGGGAAGGAGAGGTGAGAACTCAGCAGAGGGTCCCAGGCTTGTTCATCTGGAAACTGAGGACAGACACGGCTTCCCTGTCCCCTCTTCTTGTCTCCATCCAGCTGGAAAGTCCTCCAGTGACCAGGGGGAGGCCAACTTCTTGGGGGAGAGGTAATGTTATTCTTCTTTCCTTCTAGGTGTTTGACTTTGAACTGACACCAGAAGACATGAAAGCAATCGATGGCCTCAACAGAAATATAAGATATTATGAATTTCACTAGTAAGTGACTTGCCGATGTTTCCCACAAAAACCGTTTTCTGTAGCAGGCAGGCCAGTAGAAGAACTTAGCTTTTTAAAAGCTTAATTCTAGGAAAACAGTGCTGATTTCCAGGGTAGGAGTAAACCAGGGGCTTCCTGCAGACCTGAGACCAGAGGTTTCCTCTAGCGCTCTGTCTCTGACCAAAAGAAATGTGATGGGGCCCAGGTCAGCCCATCAATAAAATCCCCTGAGTTGACATTGTGGTGAATTCACTACTTTGTACCCCTAACCCCTGTGCCTGGTGTATCTCCTTTCAAGGCTGAGGGACCCAGGAAACCCAGAGTGCCTGCAGCCCTGTATCCTTTCAAGGTCCTATGAACATGTTTTATCTCTATTTCTTTCTAAGTCCATCATGAATTGTATTCAAGTTTTGTTGTTGTTGTTTAGTCACCTAGTCATTTCCAACTCTTGGTACCCCATGGACTGTAGCCCACAAGGCTCCTCTGTTCCTGGGATTTTCCAGGCAAGAATACTGAAGTGAGTTGCCATTTCCTTCTTCAGGGGATCTTGCTGACTCAGGGATCAAAGAACTGTCTCCTGTTTTGCAGGTGGATCCTTTACCACTGAGCCACCTAGGAAGCCTGCAATCATGTTAACCCCAACACAACTATAAAATGTATTGTAGATGTTTTTTATGGAGGAGGGTCCTAGAAAGGCCAACATTCATCAGTGCTACGATGTCACATGGGCCTGCCCCACCCTGTCCCCTAAGTGTCTGGTGGACATTCTCCCTAATGGGCATTTCTTCACCAAGACACTATCTGTTTCCTACAAAACGAACTCTTCATTGCCCTTTCTTCCCTATTACAACTCTCATGTGCTCATCCTTGTTATCTCACAAAACTGAATTACAAGTAGATCTTGAGCTTAAATGACCCTCCAGTGAGTGACTGCTTAGCAGGACACACTCAGGTAAGATCATCTGGGTCTCTCTGGTTTCTTGAGTTAAGACTCACACTAGTATTGTATTTGTCCATCAGGGGTCCATCCCCTGGGGAGCCCCTACCCTCTTGACTTTGACTTAGTCACTAACATTGAATTCTAGCTGCCTAATTACTGCAGGAAGATGTCAGGATTGAAGGGACAGAGGGCTAATCAACCAGGGAGAGGTTGGAAGGGAGTTTAGAGAGAAGGGAATCCCAATTATTGGAGAAATAAAATTTTGTTTCCAGTGGAAGATTTCAAAACTCTCCCTATTGTTTTTATAGCTATCATGCTTCTGATAAAAGATATGATAATTGAAAAAAAAGGATAATTACTTTTTTGTACTTAACAGTTTTTAAGTATAATTGTATATTTTCCTTCATTAGGCTCTGAATGCCTAGACTTATTTATCTTTGTGGGTTTGGATCATTAGCCAGGTTCCTGGTACTTGGAATTGCTTAGAATGCATTCTTTAATGAATCAAACTGAAAAAGACCAATTCTGAAAACAAAGTAGAAACATGGGAAAAATGAAACAAAACAAAACAAAACAAACAAACAAACAAACAAACAAAAAACAAAACAACAGTAATAGTAATTACTGCATAACCAGTGTTTGACTACATTATAAGTTAAAAAGGTAATAATCTCACTTTGAACTGTATGATTATTCAAGTGCACATGGTAGCTCTTCTATAGATGACAAATTCCTTTATGGAGGTGCTCTGTATTTTTGGAGTGCTCAGTATTTGCTTATCCATGGATGTGTGGAAAAGGGCAGCTAATTTGTCCACTGTGCAACTTTTCATCAACTAGGGACTGAAGAAGTTCTACCTGTGTCTGAAATGACCTCCACAGTTGGCCCTAAGTCTTGTGCTCTCATATAAATTGTAACCTGGGTCAAACTACCTGTCACTGTGGCGTGAATATTACACATGAATGTTGGGACTGGATGTGCAGGTGCCGTGTACACATGGAGCAGGCACCTGCATGTGTGCTTGTCAAGGGAGAATGAGGGATGTGTTTATATATTTAGGCAAATATATCCTGACTGCATCTATTGAGTAACAGTTTTTGACAACATGACAGATTTAATAAGTTAATCCTCCTCCTCTCTTTCAGTGGTGTTGGTCAGCCCGGCTATCCATTTTCTGAAGAATATTGACTCTCAGCTCTCACTGTGGTTCTTTGAGAATTACTTGCTTCTAGGACTATGAAGAGGATTTTTGTATTTGGTGGAGGTGCTTAAATGAAGTGTCTGAATGTTTGAAAGTTTGCCTTTCCTTTAAAAAAAATAAACAGTTTATGGAACAATAAAGACTTCAAAGTAAGAATACATTTTTTGTGATAGTTAAACAAAGTAAATTACAGAAAGTTTGGTAAGTTGAAAGGAAATGATAGAGAATAAAGATAACCTGTGATTAACCCATTTAATAATACTTAAATTTGGTGCCTTAAACTTATGACTTTCCTGTAGAAATGTGTGTGTGTTTTCATTTACAAAGAGAAAAGATCTTCAATCTACAGATTTTCTACTTATTTTTAACTTAGCATAAGTATCTTGGTAAAACTAAAATATGACTTAAAAAACCCAGTATTATAATTTGCTTACTATAAAGCAACATATCTTATTCATTTATTTAATTTCTTAATTGTTTGCCCATGTTTAGCATTTTAATTAGTTCTTATATATTTTGCCATTGATTTATTTGTTGCCATTCATTCATTAATTCAGCAAAACTTTATTGAATATTCTTTAGTAACACATGGTATTATCAATAAATGTCAATTAAAATGAGAAATTCTTGAGTCGATAGCCTACTGGAGGATAAGACTGAATGAAATCAGGAGGACTTAGCTGTTAGAAATGAGTAACGGCTTGTAGGAGATAATTCTGCACAATCTCTCTCATTTCTGTACATCTGTTAGGCAGAGACACCAACTACCCTTCATCTGACACAACTTCTCATTTGTGTAAGAAACAGCCTTGCAACATAGAGACAGAGGCTCCATTCATTACTCTGGAACAGAAAATACTAAGTTCAAGAAGGACATGTGTTATGAAACATTTAAGGGACAGCAAGTTGGCTGACATTACTTTACCAACAAAGGTCCATCTAGTCAAAGCTATGGTTTTTCCAGTAGTCATGTGTGAATGTGAGAGTTGGACTATAAAGAAAGCTGAGCACTGAAGAATTGATGCTTTTGAACTGTGGTGTTGGAGAAGACTCTTGAGAGTCCCTTGGACTGCAAGGAAATCCAATCAGTCAATCCTAAAGGAAATTAGTCCAGAATATTCATTGGAAGGACTGATGCTGAAGCTGAAACTCCAATACTTTGGCCACCTGATGTGAAGAGCTGACTCATTTGAAAAGACCCTGATGCCGGGAAAGATTGAAGGTGAGAGGAGAAGGGGACGGCAGAGGATGAGATGGTTGGATGGAATCACCAACTTGATGCACATGAGTTTGAGTAAATGCTGGGAGTTGGTGTTGGACAGGGAAGCCTGGCGTGCTGCCATCCATGGGGCTGCAAAGAGTCGGACATGACTGAGTGACTGAACTGAACTGAAGTTGGCTGATGTGGGTGAAGCTTAGTGAGGTGCAGAGACAGAAGCTGAAGATTAGCCAGAGAGATAGTGGTGCCATGGGGTTTGTGTCACACGGTTTTGAAAGGACTTTACTCTGAGGGAAATGGAGAATGATATTTTGGGTTCTGAGCAAAGTAGTTACATAAGTAGACACGCTTCAAAAAAAAAAATTACACTTGTTGCTATTTTGAGAAGTAAAAGAGAAAAAAGAGCCCTCTTTTAGGACTCTACAGGAATCTAGGTGAGAGATGATGTTGGCTTGGACCACAGAAGGAACAATAAGTGTGGTCAAAGTTATTAAAATAGGAATACATTTTAAGGGCTGCATCAGCTAGATTGTCTAACATATTGGATGTAAAGTGAAAGGAAAAGTGGAATCAATGCTGATTCCCAACATTTGTGCTTAAGGGATAGGAAAAGGAGATGCCATTTTCTCAGATGGAGACAATGTGGGGGAGCACATTTTTGTGGGAAGATTAGGAGCTCAATTATAGACATGTATCTTTGAGATGTCTTTAGGTACCCAAGTGAAGATGCATGCATACTGTTGGACATAGAATTCTATCAGAGAAAAAGGTTAGCTAAAATATTTATATTTGTGGTTTCTCAAATTTAGTTGCCACTTAGTCATGAAACTAGAAAATCTGAGATAATATGGTATACATTGAGTGAGTGTAGACAGGGACATCAAGCTTCATGAGAACCCAGCATTGAGAAGTTAGTTTTTTCTTAAAAAAAAAAAAATGTGGAGGAACCAGCAGCAGAGGCAGAGAAGAAGAGGATAGTGAGGTAGGAGGGACTGTTCTTAGAAAGCACATGAAGTAAAAGATTGGAGGAGAAAAGAATCCAATTCTTGCAAGGGGACAAGTAAGAGAAGACTGAAACTGACCATTGGATTGGGCAGTTAACCTTGGCAAAGTCAAGTGCAACTTTGATAAGAGTGGTGAAGGCAAAACCTGAGTAGAGTGGGTTCAAGAAGTGGTGTTAAGAGATCAGCGAGAAACAGAGTAGACACAGTTTTCAAAGACTTTGCTGTAATGAGGACCACGGAATTGGGCAGTTGCTGAAGAAGAAAGTGGAATTAATGGACAAGTACACTGGGTACCCTGCAGAGGACTGCCAGCCTCTGAGGTCAGAGGAACAGTCCAGCAGAGAGAGGAAAACCTATGATGCCACAGACGGAGATGGGCTGATTCGAACCATGTCTGTATTAGTTACTGCTGCTGCTACACCAAATGACCAAACAATTTGTGCCTTGAAACAACACGAATGTATTAGTTTACATATTCTGAGGTCAGAAATTAAAAAATCCAGTTAAATGGGCTAATTAAAGTGGCAGGAGGCCTGTATTCTTTTCTGGAGGTTGTAGTGGTAAATCCATTTTGTTGTCTTTTCCAACTCCTAGAGATCAGGTCTTGGGTTGTTGGAAGAGGGTGTTTGCTAAAAGCAGAGCATTCTCTTGGCAAAATTCTGTTAGCCTTTGCCCTGTTTCATTTGTACTCGAAGGCTAAACTTGCTTGTTAGTTCAGGTATCTCTTGATTTCTACTTTTTTATTCCAGTCCCCTCATGTAAAGGACATCTTTTTTTGGTGTTAGATTTTGAAGGTCTCTTAGGCCTTCAGAGAACCAGTCAACTTCAGCTTCTCTGGCCTTTGTGCTTGGGACATGGACTTGAAATATGGTATGTTGAATGGTTTGCCATGGAAGTGAACTGAGATCATTCTGTCATCTTTGAGACTGCACTCAAGCATACTGCATTTCAGACTCTTTTGTTGACTATGAGGGCTACTCCCTTTCTTCTAAGGGATTCTTGCCCACAGGAGATATAATGGTCATCTGAATTAACTTCAGTCATTCCCATCCATTTTAGTGCACTGATTTCTAAAATATCCATGTTTACTCTTGCCATCTCCTGTTTGACCACATCCAATTTACTTGGTTTCAGAGACCTAACATTCCAGGTTCCTATGCAATATTGTTCTTTACAGCATCAGATTTTACTTCCACCACTAGCACATCCACAATTGGGTGTTGTTTCTGCTTTGGCTCTGCCTCTTCATTCTTTTTAGAGCTATTTCTCCACTCTTTTCTAGTAGCACATTGGACACCTACCAACCCAGGGGTCTCATCCTTCAGTATGATATACCTTTGGCTTTTCATACTGTTCATGGGGTTCTCAAGGCAGGAATGTTGAAGTGACTGACCATTCCTTCTCCATCATCAAATCTCTCCAACATGACTTGTCCATCTTGGGTGGCCTGCATGGCATGACTGATAGTTTCATGAGTTACACAAAGTGTGATCCATATGATCATATTATTTAGTTTTCTGTGATTGTAGTTTTCATTCTGGAGGCCATAGAATTGAAATTCATGCTTCTTCATTGTGCCCTCTGATGGATGAGGATAAGAGGCTTGTGCCAGTTTCCTGATGGGAGGGACTGACTGTGGGGAAAGTATTTCTTTGGTGGGCAAGGCAATGCTTGGTCAATCTTTAACCAAATTTTTTGCTGATGGGTGGTGAAATGAAGCAGAGTCCTTTGTTCCTTGCCCCTGTACCATGTCCTTCCCCTGCTCTTTTTGTAAAACTTCAAAGAACAAGTTTAATCAGAGAATTGAGAAATGTAGACACAAAGGAAAAGGGTCAGAGGAGACTAAATAATAAGTGTGAGGTCATTAAGAATAATCAAGGACCTTCAGCTCTTTCTCAAGGGCTATAGGTAATATTCTGAACCATATCCTGTGAGCTGCCTTATAGATACTAGAACACCAGGTGGAGAAGTTAACCAAATGATGGCCAGAATATATCTGACAAAAGCTGCCACAGTTCTGAGTACTGGCCTCAAGAAATACAAACAAATGGGTCTTGGAACTTTAGGCTAATGTACATAAAACAATCAAGATAACATGGGTCAGACCACTGATGACCAATCTGAAGATGACTGTCAGAGCTGACTGTGCTGTTTCTGCATATAGCACCCCTGTTACTTCTGTCTATAGGGCTCTTGCCCCACTGGTTGAAGTGGAGGGGGGGTTGGGTTTTGGATTGATGTCTGTCACCCCAACAGCCTAGTTTCCGGAATCTGAAATCAAACAAACTTCTGTTTTCACCAACCTGACCTGATTATTGGCTTTGACATGAAGAGCAACTGTCCCCACAAATACCCTTTTGGTAAAAGTGGGACTGTGCTCCCTCCAGTAGAAGGGAAAACCACTACACCATTCTGGTATGACCTAAATGAAACTGCTTATGATTATACAGTGGAAGTGACAAAAAGATTCAAGGGATTAGATATGATAGACAGAGTGCCTGAAGAACTATGGGTGGAGATTTGCAACATTGTACAGGAGGAGGTGACCAAACCACTACCAAGAAAAGAAATGCAACAAGGCAAAATGGTTGTCTGAGGAGACCTTACAAATAGCTGAGAAAAGAGGAAACACAAAAGGCAAAGGAGGAAGGGAAAGATTCACCCATCTGAATGCAGAGTTCCAAGGAAGAGCTAGGAGAGTTAAGGAAGTCTTAAGTGATCAGTGCAAAGAAATAGAGGAAAACAATATAATGAGAAACACTAGAGATTACTTCAAGAAAATTAGAGATACTAGAGGAACATTTCATGCAAAGATGAGGACAATAAAGGACAGAAATATTATGGACCTAAGATAAGCAGAAGAGATTAGGAACAGGTGGCAAGAATACAAAGAAGAATTATATATAAAAAAGGTCTTAATGACCAGGAAAACCATAAAGGTGTGATCAGTCACATAGAGCCAGACATCATGGAATGCAAAGTCAAATGGGCCTTAGAAAGAATCACTAGTGGATGAAACTAGTGGAGGTGATGGAATTCCAGCTGAGTTATTCCAAATCCTAAAAGATAATGCTGTGGAAGTGCTGCACTCAATAGCCAAGCAAATTTGGAAAACTCAGCAGTGGCCTCAGGACTGGAAGAGGTGAGTTTTCATTCCAATCCCAAAGAAGGGCAATGCCAAAGAACGTTCAAACTACTGCACAATTGCACTCATTTCACGTAGTAGCAAGGTAATGCTGAAAATCCTTGATGCTAGGCTTCAGTGGTATGTTAACTGAGACCTTCCAGATGTACAAGCTGGATTTAGAAAAGGCAGAGGAACCAGAGATCAAACTGCCGACATCCATTGGATCATAGAAAAAGCAAGAGAATTCCAGAAAAAACATTTACTTCTGTTGCATTGACTATGCTAAAGCCCTGACTGTGTGGATCACAACAAACTGTGGAAAATTCTTATACAGATGGAAATACCAGACCACCTTACCTGGCTCCTGAGAAACCTGTATGCAGGCCAAGAAGCAACAGTTAGAACTGGATATGAAACAATGGACTGGTTCCAAATTGGGTGAGGGCTACATCAAAGCTGTATATTTTCACCCTGCTTATTTAATTTATATGCAGAGTACATATGTGGAATGACAAGTTGGATGAAGGTGCCAAGGTGGGTTGAAGATTGCTGGGAGAAATATCAGTAACCTCAGATACACAGATGATGTCACCTTAATGACAGAAAAGGCTTCCATGGTGGCTCAGATGGTAAAGCATCTGCCTACAATGTGGGACACCCAGGTTTGATCCCTGGGTTGGGAAGATCCTCTGGAGAAGAAAATGGCAACCCACTCCAGTACTCTTGCCTGGAAAATCCCATGGACGGAGGAGCACGGTATGCTACAGTATATGGGGTTGCAAAGTGTTGGACACGATTGAGCATCTTCACCTTCTTTCTTTCTTTTAATGGCAGAAAGCAAACAGGAACTAAAGAGTCTCTTGATGGAGGTGAAAGTGGAGAGAGAAATAACTGGCTTAAATCTCAATATTTGAAAAATTAAGATAGATCATGGCATCTGGTTCCATCTGTTAACAGCAAATAGATGGGGGAAAAAATGGAAACAGTGACAGAGTTTATTTTCTTGGCCTTCAAAATCACTGCAGGTGGTGACTGTAGCCATTAAATTAAGACGCTTGCTGCTTGAAAGAAAAACTATGACAAATTAGATAACTTGTTTAAAAGTAGAGCCATCACTTTGCTGACAAAGATCTGTAGAGTCAAAGCTATGGCATTTCCACTAGTCATTATGAATGTGAGAGTTGGGCTGAAAAGAAGGCTGAGCTCTGAAGAACTGATGCTTTCAAACTGTGGTGCTGGAGAAGACTCTTGAGAGTCCCTTGGACAGCCAGGAGATCAAACCAGTCAATCCTGGGCAAATCAACCCTGAATATTTATTAGAAGGACTGATGCTGAAGCTGAAATGCCAATATTTTGGCCACCTGATGTGAAGAACCAACTCATTGGAAAAGACCCCGATGCTGGGAAAGATTGAGGGCAAGAGGAGAAGGGGAGGACAGAGGATGAGATGGTTGGATGGCATCACTGATTCAATGGACATGAGTTGAGCAAACTCTGGGAGATAGTGAAGGACAGAGAAACCTGGTGTGTTGCAATCTATTGGGTGGCAAAGAGTTGGGCTCAACTGAGAAACTGAACAAGAGAACTCTTACATCTTCATCTCGTAGACTTTACAAAGATATTCAGAGACAGACTGTAGCATCTTAGAATCTTTTATTTATTGCTCCTATCTTCACCTATCTTTGATGCAAATTCCTCTCTCTTCTCATTTTGCTTAGATTCCTCCTTTTCTATTAAGTTAGGTGAAAAAGTTACCTGTCCTGGTTTTGCAGGGCTGTCCTTGTGTGGACCCGTCCCTGTGGAGTCTGTGTGCACAAGGCTTTGGGGCAGAGCTGGTGCTGAGCAGGTCAGAGGTCAATCCTTCCCTGGTTGTGTTGGCAACTGTCACCTCGGTGGGAGGGGGAAGGGCAGGCTAGAGCCAGAGCCCAGTGTGAGCAAAGGCTTCTGTGCTCAGGGGCTGTCCCCCCCCTACTGGGCCAAGCGAGTCCCAAGACGCTGGAGCAGAACTCTGAGGGTTGGGTCCAGACTGGTTCCACTCGTTGTAAGTGTGCACCCCTTGTAAGTATGCACCCCCATCCCCTGCACTGCACCTTTGCCCCAGAGGGTGGCAGAGCTGGAGGAAGGTGTGCAGGAGTAGCCCCTGGTGCAGGTGGCCATGCATGTGGTGCAGCCCTTTCACACCATCAGAGCCCCAGACCCTGCTCCTCGGGGCCCTCTGTGATGGCCACCCTGCCCCGTCCAGATGCGTGGGTGTTCCTGTGTGTGTTCCTGTATGTGTGTCCCTGTGTGTGTGTGTGTCCTGTGTGTGTGTGTGTTCCTGTGTGTGTGTGTGTGTCCCTGTGTGTGTGTGTGTCCTGTGTGTGTGTGTGTGTTTCTGCATGTGTGTCCCTGTGTGTGTGTGTTCCTGTGTGTGTGTCCCTTTGAGTGTTGTGTTCTTGTATGTGTTCCTGTGTGTGTGTGTTCCTGTGTGTGTGTTCCTGGATGTGTGATCCTCGGTGTGTGTGTGTTCCTTTCTGTGTTTGTGTGTGTGTGCATTCAGTTTGGTACTTGAAATACCAGGGAAAATCTTACTCTTGGTAGATTTGTTCCTTGTCATGACTTTCACTAGTTAGCTCATCATGCTTCTAGTCCTGGCATCAGCTCAACAGGAAAGCTATGGGTGGCTCAGTTCATTTTTGAGTCAGCATCTTACCTGGCCAAGACTGACTGTCTGATTCTGGTGAATTTATGGCTGTTTTTGAATGCACTGTGTCCCCCAAAGCCACATTCCCATTCTATTCAGGGCCCTTTTAATACATGATCTAGTATATGTCTGCACCCTTGTTCTTCGTCTTTGGCGCTCTCTCTCTCTCTCTCTTTCTCTCTCTCTCTCTCTCTCTCTCTCTCTCTCTCTCTCTATATATATATATATATATATATATATATATATATATATAGTTCCCCTGCAGCTGCAATAGGCATTCCAGGCGCTCTTCAGTTTAACCTTAGAGTTAAGTGGAACAGACACTAGTTCCCAGACAGTCCTCAGGTAGGTTGAAACACCACACATAAGGTTTTCTGTTATCATTCTGGATTGAGGGAAGCAACTGGGAGCTCATCAAGACTGCACTGCCCCAGGCAGGAGGCGGGTACAGGTGAGTAATACACGACGAAATTTCCTTCCACTCTGTTCTGGATTTTTCCTAATTGCTTTTTAACTTTGTTGCTGTCAATCTGTGTTTGACTGTTTTCCAGAACTCCTATGAAGTTTTTCAGCTAATTTCTCTTTCTTTTCCTGTCTTTCTATGGGAGAGTTCAGTCCTCCCACCTCACCATTTTGCTGACATCACTGTACATGTTAAATTTTGTCTTCACAATGTTCTTGTGTATCAGTGCATCACAATTTCTGTTACTCTTTCCAAATTTGTTGCCTTTTAATTTGTTTATAGGTTTTTCATTTATGAATGATGTGGAGCAGTTAGTAAATTATGTAAAATGTGTATCAGTGACATTATGAGAGTACCCTAAAAGTTATATAACTAGCTACAAGGAATCAACACTCAAAGTCCCTTTGCACACTGTACATAGTATCCTAAGGCTATTAATAATTAACTTCCAATAAGCACTTTGCCAAAATGTCTCTTTTCCGTTTTCTGTTCAGGATTTCACCAGTCAGGTCTGTAAAGCATAATAATTTTGCTATGGGAAATGTAAAAGTGGAAATTTATTTTCATTTGAAGTTTTGATTCTTTTTTTTTTTGACTATTGAGTTTTTTATTTTATTTTATTTTTAATTTTTTTATTAGTTGGAGGCTAATTACTTCACAACATTTCAGTGGGTTTTGTCATACATTGATATGAATCAGCCATGGATTTACATGTCTTCCCCATCCCAATCCCTGCTCCCACCTCCCTCTCCACCCGATTCCTCTCAAAACATCCCACCCTCGCCTTCTCCCAGAGAGTTCAAAAGTCTGTTCTGTATTTCTGTGTCTCTTTTTCTGTTTTGCATATAGGGTTATCGTTACCATCTTTCTAAATTCCATATATATGTGTTAGTATGCTGTAATGTTCTTTATCTTTATCAGGACATGGAAGCAACCTAGATGCCCATCAGCAGATGAATGGACAAGGAAGCTGTGGTACATATACACCATGGAATATTACTCAGCCATTAAAAAGAATTCATTTGAACCAGTCCTAATGAGATGGATGAAGCTGGAGCCCCTTATACAGAGTGAAGTAAGCCAGAAAGATAAAGAACATTACAGCATACTGACACATGTATATGGAATTTAGAAAGGTGATAACGATAACCCTATATGCAGAACAGAAAAAGAGACACAGAAATACAGAACAGACTTTTGAACTTTGTGGGAGAATGTGAGGGTGGGATATTTCAAAAGAACAGCATGTATGCTATCTATGGTGAAACAGATCACCAGCCCAGGTGGGATGCACGAGACAAGTGCTCTGGCCTGGTGCACTGGGAAGACCCAGAGGAATCGGGTGGAGAGGGAGGTGGGAGGGGGGATCGGGATTGGGAATACATGTAAATCCATGGCTGATTCATATCAATGTATGACAAAACACACTGGGAAAAAAAAAAAAAGGAATTATTAGCCATAATTTCATCACACCTACATTTTCGGCTCCCTTCTCCATCTCTTCTGTTTCTGGAACCCCTACACTATGAATGTTAGTATGTTCTATGCCCTAGTTAATGTAGCATTCTTCTTATGAGTCTGTATTCTGGTAAATTATTTTGGTAAATTATTAATCTCTATCACAATATCTGACCTTTTCAAGTTTTTTTTCCTTATTGTTACCTTTGATGCAAATTCCTCTCTCTTCTCATTTTGCTTAGATTCCTCCTTTTCTATTAAGTTAGGTGAAAAAGTTACCTGTCCTGGTTTTGCAGGGCTGTCCTTGTGTGGACCCGTCCCTGTGGAGTCTGTGTGCACAAGGCTTTGGGGCAGAGCTGGTGCTGAGCAGGTCAGAGGTCAATCCTTCCCTGGTTGTGTTGGCAACTGTCACCTCGGTGGGAGGGGGAAGGGCAGGCTAGAGCCAGAGCCCAGTGTGAGCAAAGGCTTCTGTGCTCAGGGGCTGTCCCCCCCCTACTGGGCCAAGCGAGTCCCAAGACGCTGGAGCAGAACTCTGAGGGTTGGGTCCAGACTGGTTCCACTCGTTGTAAGTGTGCACCCCTTGTAAGTATGCACCCCCATCCCCTGCACTGCACCTTTGCCCCAGAGGGTGGCAGAGCTGGAGGAAGGTGTGCAGGAGTAGCCCCTGGTGCAGGTGGCCATGCATGTGGTGCAGCCCTTTCACACCATCAGAGCCCCAGACCCTGCTCCTTGGGGCCCTCTGTGATGGCCACCCTGCCCCGTCCAGATGCGTGGGTGTTCCTGTGTGTGTCCCTGTGTGTGTGTGTGTCCCTGTGTGTGTGTGTGTCCTGTGTGGCTGTGTGTGTCCCTGTGTGTGTGTGTGTCCTGTGTGTGTGTGTGTGTTCCTGCATGTGTGTCCCTGTGTGTGTGTGTTCCTGTGTGTGTGTCCCTTTGAGTGTTGTGTTCTTGTATGTGTTCCTGTGTGTGTGTGTTCCTGTGTGTGTGTGTTCCTGGATGTGTGTTCCTCTGTGTGTGTGTGTTCCTTTCTGTGTTTGTGTGTGTGTGCATTCAGTTTGGTACTTGAAATACCAGGGAAAATCTTACTCTTGGTAGATTTGTTCCTTGTCATGACTTTCACTAGTTAGCTCATCATGCTTCTAGTCCTGGCATCAGCTCAACAGGAAAGCTATGGGTGGCTCAGTTCATTTTTGAGTCAGCATCTTACCTGGCCAAGACTGACTGTCTGATTCTGGTGAATTTATGGCTGTTTTTGAATGCACTGTGTCCCCCAAAGCCACATTCCCATTCTATTCAGGGCCCTTTTAATACATGATCTAGTATATGTCTGCACCCTTGTTCTTCGTCTTTGGCTCTCTCTCTCTCTCTCTCTCTATATATATATATATATATATATATAGTTCCCCTGCAGCTGCAATAGGCATTCCAGGCGCTCTTCAGTTTAACCTTAGAGTTAAGTGGAACAGACACTAGTTCCCAGACAGTCCTCAGGTAGGTTGAAACACCACACATAAGGTTTTCTGTTATCATTCTGGATTGAGGGAAGCAACTGGGAGCTCATCAAGACTGCACTGCCCCAGGCAGGAGGCGGGTACAGGTGAGTAATACACGACGAAATTTCCTTCCACTCTGTTCTGGATTTTTCCTAATTGCTTTTTAACTTTGTTGCTGTCAATCTGTGTTTGACTGTTTTCCAGAACTCCTATGAAGTTTTTCAGCTAATTTCTCTTTCTTTTCTTGTCTTTCTATGGGAGAGTTCAGTCCTCCCACCTCACCATTTTGCTGACATCACTGTACATGTTAAATTTTGTCTTCACAATGTTCTTGTGTATCAGTGCATCACAATTTCTGTTACTCTTTCCAAATTTGTTGCCTTTTAATTTGTTTATAGGTTTTTCATTTATGAATGATGTGGAGCAGTTAGTAAATTATGTAAAATGTGTATCAGTGACATTATGAGAGTACCCTAAAAGTTATATAACTAGCTACAAGGAATCAACACTCAAAGTCCCTTTGCACACTGTACATAGCATCCTAAGGCTATTAATAATTAACTTCCAATAAGCACTTTGCCAAAATGTCTCTTTTCCGTTTTCTGTTCAGGATTTCACCAGTCAGGTCTGTAAAGCATAATAATTTTGCTATGGGAAATGTAAAAGTGGAAATTTATTTTCATTTGAAGTTTTGATTCTTTTTTTTTTTTGACTATTGAGTTTTTTATTTTATTTTATTTTTAATTTTTTTATTAGTTGGAGGCTAATTACTTCACAACATTTCAGTGGGTTTTGTCATACATTGATATGAATCAGCCATGGATTTACATGTCTTCCCCATCCCAATCCCTGCTCCCACCTCCCTCTCCACCCGATTCCTCTCAAAACATCCCACCCTCACCTTCTCCCAGAGAGTTCAAAAGTCTGTTCTGTATTTCTGTGTCTCTTTTTCTGTTTTGCATATAGGGTTATCGTTACCATCTTTCTAAATTCCATATATATGTGTTAGTATGCTGTAATGTTCTTTATCTTTATCAGGACATGGAAGCAACCTAGATGCCCATCAGCAGATGAATGGACAAGGAAGCTGTGGTACATATACACCATGGAATATTACTCAGCCATTAAAAAGAATTCATTTGAACCAGTCCTAATGAGATGGATGAAGCGGGAGCCCCTTATACAGAGTGAAGTAAGCCAGAATGATAAAGAACATTACAGCATACTGACACATGTATATGGAATTTAGAAAGGTTATAATGATAACCCTATATGCAGAACAGAAAAAGAGACACAGAAATACAGAACAGACTTTTGAACTTTGTGGGAGAATGTGAGGGTGGGATATTTCAAAAGAACAGCATGTATGCTATCTATGGTGAAACAGATCACCAGCCCAGGTGGAATGCACGAGACAAGTGCTCCGGCCTGGTGCACTGGGAAGACCCAGAGGAATCGGGTGGAGAGGGAGGTGGGAGGGGGGATCGGGATTGGGAATACATGTAAATCCATGGCTGATTCATATCAATGTATGACAAAACACACTGGGAAAAAAAAAAAAAAAGGAATTATTAGCCATAATTTCATCACAGCTACATTTTCGGCTCCCTTCTCCATCTCTTCTGTTTCTGGAACCCCTACACTATGAATGTTAGTATGTTCTATGCCCTAGTTAATGTAGCATTCTTCTTATGAGTCTGTATTCTGGTAAATTATTTTGGTAAATTGTTAATCTCTATCACAATATCTGACCTTTTCAAGTTTTTTTCCCTTATTGTTACCTTTGATGCAAATTCCTCTCTCTTCTCATTTTGCTTAGATTCCTCCTTTTCTATTAAGTTAGGTGAAAAAGTTACCTGTCCTGGTTTTGCAGGGCTGTCCTTGTGTGGACCCGTCCCTGTGGAGTCTGTGTGCACAAGGCTTTGGGGCAGAGCTGGTGCTGAGCAGGTCAGAGGTCAATCCTTCCCTGGTTGTGTTGGCAACTGTCACCTCGGTGGGAGGGGGAAGGGCAGGCTAGAGCCAGAGCCCAGTGTGAGCAAAGGCTTCTGTGCTCAGGGGCTGTCCCCCCCCTACTGGGCCAAGCGAGTCCCAAGACGCTGGAGCAGAACTCTGAGGGTTGGGTCCAGACTGGTTCCACTCGTTGTAAGTGTGCACCCCTTGTAAGTATGCACCCCCATCCCCTGCACTGCACCTTTGCCCCAGAGGGTGGCAGAGCTGGAGGAAGGTGTGCAGGAGTAGCCCCTGGTGCGGGTGGCCATGCATGTGGTGCAGCCCTTTCACACCATCAGAGCCCCAGACCCTGCTCCTCGGGACCCTCTGTGATGGCCACCCTGCCCCGTCCAGATGCGTGGGTGTTCCTGTGTGTGTTCCTGTATGTGTGTCCCTGTGTGTGTGTGTGTCCTGTGTGTGTGTGTGTTCCTGTGTGTGTCCCTGTGTGTGTGTGTGTCCTGTGTGTGTGTGTGTGTTCCTGCATGTGTGTCCCTGTGTGTGTGTGTTCCTGTGTGTGTGTCCCTTTGAGTGTTGTGTTCTTGTATGTGTTCCTGTGTGTGTGTGTTCCTGTGTGTGTGTGTTCCTGGATGTGTGTTCCTCTGTGTGTGTGTGTGTTCCTTTCTGTGTTTGTGTGTGTGTGCATTCAGTTTGGTACTTGAAATACCAGGGAAAATCTTACTCTTGGTAGATTTGTTCCTTGTCATGACTTTCACTAGTTAGCTCATCATGCTTCTAGTCCTGGCATCAGCTCAACAGGAAAGCTATGGGTGGCTCAGTTCATTTTTGAGTCAGCATCTTACCTGGCCAAGACTGACTGTCTGATTCTGGTGAATTTATGGCTGTTTTTGAATGCACTGTGTCCCCCAAAGCCACATTCCCATTCTATTCAGGGCCCTTTTAATACATGATCTAGTATATGTCTGCACCCTTGTTCTTCGTCTTTGGCGCTCTCTCTCTCTCTCTCTTTCTCTCTCTCTCTCTCTCTCTCTCTCTCTCTCTCTCTCTCTATATATATATATATATATATATATATATATAATAGTTCCCCTGCAGCTGCAATAGGCATTCCAGGCGCTCTTCAGTTTAACCTTAGAGTTAAGTGGAACAGACACTAGTTCCCAGACAGTCCTCAGGTAGGTTGAAACACCACACATAAGGTTTTCTGTTATCATTCTGGATTGAGGGAAGCAACTGGGAGCTCATCAAGACTGCACTGCCCCAGGCAGGAGGCGGGTACAGGTGAGTAATACACGACGAAATTTCCTTCCACTCTGTTCTGGATTTTTCCTAATTGCTTTTTAACTTTGTTGCTGTCAATCTGTGTTTGACTGTTTTCCAGAACTCCTATGAAGTTTTTCAGCTAATTTCTCTTTCTTTTCTTGTCTTTCTATGGGAGAGTTCAGTCCTCCCACCTCACCATTTTGCTGACATCACTGTACATGTTAAATTTTGTCTTCACAATGTTCTTGTGTATCAGTGCATCACAATTTCTGTTACTCTTTCCAAATTTGTTGCCTTTTAATTTGTTTATAGGTTTTTCATTTATGAATGATGTGGAGCAGTTAGTAAATTATGTAAAATGTGTATCAGTGACATTATGAGAGTACCCTAAAAGTTATATAACTAGCTACAAGGAATCAACACTCAAAGTCCCTTTGCACACTGTACATAGTATCCTAAGGCTATTAATAATTAACTTCCAATAAGCACTTTGCCAAAATGTCTCTTTTCCGTTTTCTGTTCAGGATTTCACCAGTCAGGTCTGTAAAGCATAATAATTTTGCTATGGGAAATGTAAAAGTGGAAATTTATTTTCATTTGAAGTTTTGATTCTTTTTTTTTTGACTATTGAGTTTTTTATTTTATTTTATTTTTAATTTTTTTATTAGTTGGAGGCTAATTACTTCACAACATTTCAGTGGGTTTTGTCATACATTGATATGAATCAGCCATGGATTTACATGTCTTCCCCATCCCAATCCCTGCTCCCACCTCCCTCTCCACCCGATTCTTCTCGAAACATCCCACCCTCGCCTTCTCCCAGAGAGTTCAAAAGCCTGTTCTGTATTTCTGTGTCTCTTTTTCTGTTTTGCATATAGGGTTATCGTTACCATCTTTCTAAATTCCATATATATGTGTTAGTATGCTGTAATGTTCTTTATCTTTATCAGGACATGGAAGCAACCTAGATGCCCATCAGCAGATGAATGGACAAGGAAGCTGTGGTACATATACACCATGGAATATTACTCAGCCATTAAAAAGAATTCATTTGAACCAGTCCTAATGAGATGGATGAAGCTGGAGCCCCTTATACAGAGTGAAGTAAGCCAGAAAGATAAAGAACATTACAGCATACTGACACATGTATATGGAATTTAGAAAGGTGATAACGATAACCCTATATGCAGAACAGAAAAAGAGACACAGAAATACAGAACAGACTTTTGAACTTTGTGGGAGAATGTGAGGGTGGGATATTTCAAAAGAACAGCATGTATGCTATCTATGGTGAAACAGATCACCAGCCCAGGTGGGATGCACGAGACAAGTGCTCTGGCCTGGTGCACTGGGAAGACCCAGAGGAATCGGGTGGAGAGGGAGGTGGGAGGGGGGATCGGGATTGGGAATACATGTAAATCCATGGCTGATTCATATCAATGTATGACAAAACACACTGGGAAAAAAAAAAAAAGGAATTATTAGCCATAATTTCATCACACCTATATTTTCGGCTCCCTTCTCCATCTCTTCTGTTTCTGGAACCCCTACACTATGAATGTTAGTATGTTCTATTCCCTAGTTAATGTAGCATTCTTCTTATGAGTCTGTATTCTGGTAAATTATTTTGGTAAATTATTAATCTCTATCACAATATCTGACCTTTTCAAGTTTTTTTTCCTTATTGTTACCTTTGATGCAAATTCCTCTCTCTTCTCATTTTGCTTAGATTCCTCCTTTTCTATTAAGTTAGGTGAAAAAGTTACCTGTCCTGGTTTTGCAGGGCTGTCCTTGTGTGGACCCGTCCCTGTGGAGTCTGTGTGCACAAGGCTTTGGGACAGAGCTGGTGCTGAGCAGGTCAGAGGTCAATCCTTCCCTGGTTGTGTTGGCAACTGTCACCTCGGTGGGAGGGGGAAGGGCAGGCTAGAGCCAGAGCCCAGTGTGAGCAAAGGCTTCTGTGCTCAGGGGCTGTCCCCCCCCTACTGGGCCAAGCGAGTCCCAAGACGCTGGAGCAGAACTCTGAGGGTTGGGTCCAGACTGGTTCCACTCGTTGTAAGTGTGCACCCCTTGTAAGTATGCACCCCCATCCCCTGCACTGCACCTTTGCCCCAGAGGGTGGCAGAGCTGGAGGAAGGTGTGCAGGAGTAGCCCCTGGTGCGGGTGGCCATGCATGTGGTGCAGCCCTTTCACACCATCAGAGCCCCAGACCCTGCTCCTCGGGGCCCTCTGTGATGGCCACCCTGCCCCGTCCAGATGCGTGGGTGTTCCTGTGTGTGTTCCTGTATGTGTGTCCCTGTGTGTGTGTGTGTCCTGTGTGTGTGTGTGTGTCCCTGTGTGTGTGTGTGTCCCTGTGTGTGTGTGTGTCCTGTGTGTGTGTGTGTGTTCCTGCATGTGTGTCCCTGTGTGTGTGTGTTCCTGTGTGTGTGTCCCTTTGAGTGTTGTGTTCTTGTATGTGTTCCTGTGTGTGTGTGTTCCTGTGTGTGTGTGTTCCTGGATGTGTGTTCCTCTGTGTGTGTGTGTGTTCCTTTCTGTGTTTGTGTGTGTGTGCATTCAGTTTGGTACTTGAAATACCAGGGAAAATCTTACTCTTGGTAGATTTGTTCCTTGTCATGACTTTCACTAGTTAGCTCATCATGCTTCTAGTCCTGGCATCAGCTCAACAGGAAAGCTATGGGTGGCTCAGTTCATTTTTGAGTCAGCATCTTACCTGGCCAAGACTGACTGTCTGATTCTGGTGAATTTATGGCTGTTTTTGAATGCACTGTGTCCCCCAAAGCCACATTCCCATTCTATTCAGGGCCCTTTTAATACATGATCTAGTATATGTCTGCACCCTTGTTCTTCGTCTTTGGCGCTCTCTCTCTCTCTCTCTTTCTCTCTCTCTCTCTCTCTCTCTCTCTATATATATATATATATAGTTCCCCTGCAGCTGCAATAGGCATTCCAGGCGCTCTTCAGTTTAACCTTAGAGTTAAGTGGAACAGACACTAGTTCCCAGACAGTCCTCAGGTAGGTTGAAACACCACACATAAGGTTTTCTGTTATCATTCTGGATTGAGGGAAGCAACTGGGAGCTCATCAAGACTGCACTGCCCCAGGCAGGAGGCGGGTACAGGTGAGTAATACACGACGAAATTTCCTTCCACTCTGTTCTGGATTTTTCCTAATTGCTTTTTAACTTTGTTGCTGTCAATCTGTGTTTGACTGTTTTCCAGAACTCCTATGAAGTTTTTCAGCTAATTTCTCTTTCTTTTCTTGTCTTTCTATGGGAGAGTTCAGTCCTCCCACCTCACCATTTTGCTGACATCACTGTACATGTTAAATTTTGTCTTCACAATGTTCTTGTGTATCAGTGCATCACAATTTCTGTTACTCTTTCCAAATTTGTTGCCTTTTAATTTGTTTATAGGTTTTTCATTTATGAATGATGTGGAGCAGTTAGTAAATTATGTAAAATGTGTATCAGTGACATTATGAGAGTACCCTAAAAGTTATATAACTAGCTACAAGGAATCAACACTCAAAGTCCCTTTGCACACTGTACATAGTATCCTAAGGCTATTAATAATTAACTTCCAATAAGCACTTTGCCAAAATGTCTCTTTTCCGTTTTCTGTTCAGGATTTCACCAGTCAGGTCTGTAAAGCATAATAATTTTGCTATGGGAAATGTAAAAGTGGAAATTTATTTTCATTTGAAGTTTTGATTCTTTTTTTTTTTTGACTATTGAGTTTTTTATTTTATTTTATTTTTAATTTTTTTATTAGTTGGAGGCTAATTACTTCACAACATTTCAGTGGGTTTTGTCATACATTGATATGAATCAGCCATGGATTTACATGTCTTCCCCATCCCAATCCCTGCTCCCACCTCCCTCTCCACCCGATTCTTCTCGAAACATCCCACCCTCGCCTTCTCCCAGAGAGTTCAAAAGCCTGTTCTGTATTTCTGTGTCTCTTTTTCTGTTTTGCATATAGGGTTATCGTTACCATCTTTCTAAATTCCATATATATGTGTTAGTATGCTGTAATGTTCTTTATCTTTATCAGGACATGGAAGCAACCTAGATGCCCATCAGCAGATGAATGGACAAGGAAGCTGTGGTACATATACACCATGGAATATTACTCAGCCATTAAAAAGAATTCATTTGAACCAGTCCTAATGAGATGGATGAAGCTGGAGCCCCTTATACAGAGTGAAGTAAGCCAGAAAGATAAAGAACATTACAGCATACTGACACATGTATATGGAATTTAGAAAGGTGATAACGATAACCCTATATGCAGAACAGAAAAAGAGACACAGAAATACAGAACAGACTTTTGAACTTTGTGGGAGAATGTGAGGGTGGGATATTTCAAAAGAACAGCATGTATGCTATCTATGGTGAAACAGATCACCAGCCCAGGTGGGATGCACGAGACAAGTGCTCTGGCCTGGTGCACTGGGAAGACCCAGAGGAATCGGGTGGAGAGGGAGGTGGGAGGGGGGATCGGGATTGGGAATACATGTAAATCCATGGCTGATTCATATCAATGTATGACAAAACACACTGGGAAAAAAAAAAAAAGGAATTATTAGCCATAATTTCATCACAGCTACATTTTCGGCTCCCTTCTCCATCTCTTCTGTTTCTGGAACCCCTACACTATGAATGTTAGTATGTTCTATTCCCTAGTTAATGTAGCATTCTTCTTATGAGTCTGTATTCTGGTAAATTATTTTGGTAAATTATTAATCTCTATCACAATATCTGATCTTTTCAAGTTTTTTTTCCTTATTGTTACCTTTGATGCAAATTCCTCTCTCTTCTCATTTTGCTTAGATTCCTCCTTTTCTATTAAGTTAGGTGAAAAAGTTACCTGTCCTGGTTTTGCAGGGCTGTCCTTGTGTGGACCCGTCCCTGTGGAGTCTGTGTGCACAAGGCTTTGGGGCAGAGCTGGTGCTGAGCAGGTCAGAGGTCAATCCTTCCCTGGTTGTGTTGGCAACTGTCACCTCGGTGGGAGGGGGAAGGGCAGGCTAGAGCCAGAGCCCAGTGTGAGCAAAGGCTTCTGTGCTCAGGGGCTGTCCCCCCCCTACTGGGCCAAGCGAGTCCCAAGACGCTGGAGCAGAACTCTGAGGGTTGGGTCCAGACTGGTTCCACTCGTTGTAAGTGTGCACCCCTTGTAAGTATGCACCCCCATCCCCTGCACTGCACCTTTGCCCCAGAGGGTGGCAGAGCTGGAGGAAGGTGTGCAGGAGTAGCCCCTGGTGCAGGTGGCCATGCATGTGGTGCAGCCCTTTCACACCATCAGAGCCTCAGACCCTGCTCCTCGGGGCCCTCTGTGATGGCCACCCTGCCCCGTCCAGATGCGTGGGTGTTCCTGTATGTGTGTCCCTGTGTGTGTGTGTGTCCTGTGTGTGTGTGTGTGTCCCTGTGTGTGTGTGTGTGTCCCTGTGTGTGTGTGTGTCCTGTGTGTGTGTGTGTGTTCCTGCATGTGTGTCCCTGTGTGTGTGTGTTCCTGTGTGTGTGTCCCTTTGAGTGTTGTGTTCTTGTATGTGTTCCTGTGTGTGTGTGTTCCTGTGTGTGTGTGTTCCTGGATGTGTGTTCCTCTGTGTGTGTGTGTGTTCCTTTCTGTGTTTGTGTGTGTGTGCATTCAGTTTGGTACTTGAAATACCAGGGAAAATCTTACTCTTGGTAGATTTGTTCCTTGTCATGACTTTCACTAGTTAGCTAATCATGCTTCTAGTCCTGGCATCAGCTCAACAGGAAAGCTATGGGTGGCTCAGTTCATTTTTGAGTCAGCATCTTACCTGGCCAAGACTGACTGTCTGATTCTGGTGAATTTATGGCTGTTTTTGAATGCACTGTGTCCCCCAAAGCCACATTCCCATTCTATTCAGGGCCCTTTTAATACATGATCTAGTATATGTCTGCACCCTTGTTCTTCGTCTTTGGCGCTCTCTCTCTCTTTCTCTTTCTCTCTCTCTCTCTCTCTCTCTCTCTCTCTCTCTCTCTATATATATATATATATATATATATATATATATAGTTCCGCTGCAGCTGCAATAGGCATTCCAGGCGCTCTTCAGTTTAACCTTAGAGTTAAGTGGAACAGACACTAGTTCCCAGACAGTCCTCAGGTAGGTTGAAACACCACACATAAGGTTTTCTGTTATCATTCTGGATTGAGGGAAGCAACTGGGAGCTCATCAAGACTGCACTGCCCCAGGCAGGAGGAGGGTACAGGTGAGTAATACACGACGAAATTTCCTTCCACTCTGTTCTGGATTTTCCCTAATTGCTTTTTAACTTTGTTGCTGTCAATCTGTGTTTGACTGTTTTCCAGAACTCCTATGAAGTTTTTCAGCTAATTTCTCTTTCTTTTCTTGTCTTTCTATGGGAGAGTTCAGTCCTCCCACCTCACCATTTTGCTGACATCACTGTACATGTTAAATTTTGTCTTCACAATGTTCTTGTGTATCAGTGCATCACAATTTCTGTTACTCTTTCCAAATTTGTTGCCTTTTAATTTGTTTATAGGTTTTTCATTTATGAATGATGTGGAGCAGTTAGTAAATTATGTAAAATGTGTATCAGTGACATTATGAGAGTACCCTAAAAGTTATATAACTAGCTACAAGGAATCAACACTCAAAGTCCCTTTGCACACTGTACATAGTATCCTAAGGCTATTAATAATTAACTTCCAATAAGCACTTTGCCAAAATGTCTCTTTTCCGTTTTCTGTTCAGGATTTCACCAGTCAGGTCTGTAAAGCATAATAATTTTGCTATGGGAAATGTAAAAGTGGAAATTTATTTTCATTTGAAGTTTTGATTCTTTTTTTTTTTGACTATTGAGTTTTTTATTTTATTTTATTTTTAATTTTCTTATTAGTTGGAGGCTAATTACTTCACAACATTTCAGTGGGTTTTGTCATACATTGATATGAATCAGCCATGGATTTACATGTCTTCCCCATCCCAATCCCTGCTCCCACCTCCCTCTCCACCCGATTCCTCTCGAAACATCCCACCCTCGCCTTCTCCCAGAGAGTTCAAAAGTCTGTTCTGTATTTCTGTGTCTCTTTTTCTGTTTTGCATATAGGGTTATCGTTACCATCTTTCTAAATTCCATATATATGTGTTAGTATGCTGTAATGTTCTTTATCTTTATCAGGACATGGAAGCAACCTAGATGCCCATCAGCAGATGAATGGACAAGGAAGCTGTGGTACATATACACCATGGAATATTACTCAGCCATTAAAAAGAATTCATTTGAACCAGTCCTAATGAGATGGATGAAGCTGGAGCCCCTTATACAGAGTGAAGTAAGCCAGAAAGATAAAGAACATTACAGCATACTGACACATGTATATGGAATTTAGAAAGGTGATAACGATAACCCTATATGCAGAACAGAAAAAGAGACACAGAAATACAGAACAGACTTTTGAACTTTGTGGGAGAATGTGAGGGTGGGATATTTCAAAAGAACAGCATGTATGCTATCTATGGTGAAACAGATCACCAGCCCAGGTGGGATGCACGAGACAAGTGCTCTGGCCTGGTGCACTGGGAAGACCCAGAGGAATCGGGTGGAGCGGGAGGTGGGAGGGGGGATTGGGATTGGGAATACATGTAAATCCATGGCTGATTCATATCAATGTATGACAAAACACACTGGGAAAAAAAAAAAAAGGAATTATTAGCCATAATTTCATCACACCTACATTTTCGGCTCCCTTCTCCATCTCTTCTGTTTCTGGAACCCCTACACTATGAATGTTAGTATGTTCTATTCCCTAGTTAATGTAGCATTCTTCTTATGAGTCTGTATTCTGGTAAATTATTTTGGTAAATTATTAATCTCTATCACAATATCTGACCTTTTCAAGTTTTTTTTCCTTATTGTTACCTTTGATGCAAATTCCTCTCTCTTCTCATTTTGCTTAGATTCCTCCTTTTCTATTAAGTTAGGTGAAAAAGTTACCTGTCCTGGTTTTGCAGGGCTGTCCTTGTGTGGACCCGTCCCTGTGGAGTCTGTGTGCACAAGGCTTTGGGACAGAGCTGGTGCTGAGCAGGTCAGAGGTCAATCCTTCCCTGGTTGTGTTGGCAACTGTCACCTCGGTGGGAGGGGGAAGGGCAGGCTAGAGCCAGAGCCCAGTGTGAGCAAAGGCTTCTGTGCTCAGGGGCTGTCCCCCCCCTACTGGGCCAAGCGAGTCCCAAGACGCTGGAGCAGAACTCTGAGGGTTGGGTCCAGACTGGTTCCACTCGTTGTAAGTGTGCACCCCTTGTAAGTATGCACCCCCATCCCCTGCACTGCACCTTTGCCCCAGAGGGTGGCAGAGCTGGAGGAAGGTGTGCAGGAGTAGCCCCTGGTGCAGGTGGCCATGCATGTGGTGCAGCCCTTTCACACCATCAGAGCCTCAGACCCTGCTCCTCGGGGCCCTCTGTGATGGCCACCCTGCCCCGTCCAGATGCGTGGGTGTTCCTGTATGTGTGTCCCTGTGTGTGTGTGTGTCCTGTGTGTGTGTGTGTGTCCCTGTGTGTGTGTGTGTGTCCCTGTGTGTGTGTGTGTCCTGTGTGTGTGTGTGTGTTCCTGCATGTGTGTCCCTGTGTGTGTGTGTTCCTGTGTGTGTGTCCCTTTGAGTGTTGTGTTCTTGTATGTGTTCCTGTGTGTGTGTGTTCCTGTGTGTGTGTGTTCCTGGATGTGTGTTCCTCTGTGTGTGTGTGTGTTCCTTTCTGTGTTTGTGTGTGTGTGCATTCAGTTTGGTACTTGAAATACCAGGGAAAATCTTACTCTTGGTAGATTTGTTCCTTGTCATGACTTTCACTAGTTAGCTCATCATGCTTCTAGTCCTGGCATCAGCTCAACAGGAAAGCTATGGGTGGCTCAGTTCATTTTTGAGTCAGCATCTTACCTGGCCAAGACTGACTGTCTGATTCTGGTGAATTTATGGCTGTTTTTGAATGCACTGTGTCCCCCAAAGCCACATTCCCATTCTATTCAGGGCCCTTTTAATACATGATCTAGTATATGTCTGCACCCTTGTTCTTCGTCTTTGGCGCTCTCTCTCTCTTTCTCTTTCTCTCTCTCTCTCTCTCTCTCTCTCTCTCTCTCTATATATATATATATATATATATATATATATATATAGTTCCGCTGCAGCTGCAATAGGCATTCCAGGCGCTCTTCAGTTTAACCTTAGAGTTAAGTGGAACAGACACTAGTTCCCAGACAGTCCTCAGGTAGGTTGAAACACCACACATAAGGTTTTCTGTTATCATTCTGGATTGAGGGAAGCAACTGGGAGCTCATCAAGACTGCACTGCCCCAGGCAGGAGGAGGGTACAGGTGAGTAATACACGACGAAATTTCCTTCCACTCTGTTCTGGATTTTCCCTAATTGCTTTTTAACTTTGTTGCTGTCAATCTGTGTTTGACTGTTTTCCAGAACTCCTATGAAGTTTTTCAGCTAATTTCTCTTTCTTTTCTTGTCTTTCTATGGGAGAGTTCAGTCCTCCCACCTCACCATTTTGCTGACATCACTGTACATGTTAAATTTTGTCTTCACAATGTTCTTGTGTATCAGTGCATCACAATTTCTGTTACTCTTTCCAAATTTGTTGCCTTTTAATTTGTTTATAGGTTTTTCATTTATGAATGATGTGGAGCAGTTAGTAAATTATGTAAAATGTGTATCAGTGACATTATGAGAGTACCCTAAAAGTTATATAACTAGCTACAAGGAATCAACACTCAAAGTCCCTTTGCACACTGTACATAGTATCCTAAGGCTATTAATAATTAACTTCCAATAAGCACTTTGCCAAAATGTCTCTTTTCCGTTTTCTGTTCAGGATTTCACCAGTCAGGTCTGTAAAGCATAATAATTTTGCTATGGGAAATGTAAAAGTGGAAATTTATTTTCATTTGAAGTTTTGATTCTTTTTTTTTTTGACTATTGAGTTTTTTATTTTATTTTATTTTTAATTTTCTTATTAGTTGGAGGCTAATTACTTCACAACATTTCAGTGGGTTTTGTCATACATTGATATGAATCAGCCATGGATTTACATGTCTTCCCCATCCCAATCCCTGCTCCCACCTCCCTCTCCACCCGATTCCTCTCGAAACATCCCACCCTCGCCTTCTCCCAGAGAGTTCAAAAGTCTGTTCTGTATTTCTGTGTCTCTTTTTCTGTTTTGCATATAGGGTTATCGTTACCATCTTTCTAAATTCCATATATATGTGTTAGTATGCTGTAATGTTCTTTATCTTTATCAGGACATGGAAGCAACCTAGATGCCCATCAGCAGATGAATGGACAAGGAAGCTGTGGTACATATACACCATGGAATATTACTCAGCCATTAAAAAGAATTCATTTGAACCAGTCCTAATGAGATGGATGAAGCTGGAGCCCCTTATACAGAGTGAAGTAAGCCAGAAAGATAAAGAACATTACAGCATACTGACACATGTATATGGAATTTAGAAAGGTGATAACGATAACCCTATATGCAGAACAGAAAAAGAGACACAGAAATACAGAACAGACTTTTGAACTTTGTGGGAGAATGTGAGGGTGGGATATTTCAAAAGAACAGCATGTATGCTATCTATGGTGAAACAGATCACCAGCCCAGGTGGGATGCACGAGACAAGTGCTCTGGCCTGGTGCACTGGGAAGACCCAGAGGAATCGGGTGGAGCGGGAGGTGGGAGGGGGGATTGGGATTGGGAATACATGTAAATCCATGGCTGATTCATATCAATGTATGACAAAACACACTGGGAAAAAAAAAAAAAGGAATTATTAGCCATAATTTCATCACACCTACATTTTCGGCTCCCTTCTCCATCTCTTCTGTTTCTGGAACCCCTACACTATGAATGTTAGTATGTTCTATTCCCTAGTTAATGTAGCATTCTTCTTATGAGTCTGTATTCTGGTAAATTATTTTGGTAAATTATTAATCTCTATCACAATATCTGACCTTTTCAAGTTTTTTTTCCTTATTGTTACCTTTGATGCAAATTCCTCTCTCTTCTCATTTTGCTTAGATTCCTCCTTTTCTATTAAGTTAGGTGAAAAAGTTACCTGTCCTGGTTTTGCAGGGCTGTCCTTGTGTGGACCCGTCCCTGTGGAGTCTGTGTGCACAAGGCTTTGGGACAGAGCTGGTGCTGAGCAGGTCAGAGGTCAATCCTTCCCTGGTTGTGTTGGCAACTGTCACCTCGGTGGGAGGGGGAAGGGCAGGCTAGAGCCAGAGCCCAGTGTGAGCAAAGGCTTCTGTGCTCAGGGGCTGTCCCCCCCCTACTGGGCCAAGCGAGTCCCAAGACGCTGGAGCAGAACTCTGAGGGTTGGGTCCAGACTGGTTCCACTCGTTGTAAGTGTGCACCCCTTGTAAGTATGCACCCCCATCCCCTGCACTGCACCTTTGCCCCAGAGGGTGGCAGAGCTGGAGGAAGGTGTGCAGGAGTAGCCCCTGGTGCGGGTGGCCATGCATGTGGTGCAGCCCTTTCACACCATCAGAGCCCCAGACCCTGCTCCTCGGGACCCTCTGTGATGGCCACCCTGCCCCGTCCAGATGCGTGGGTGTTCCTGTGTGTGTTCCTGTATGTGTGTCCCTGTGTGTGTGTGTGTCCTGTGTGTGTGTGTGTTCCTGTGTGTGTCCCTGTGTGTGTGTGTGTCCTGTGTGTGTGTGTGTGTTCCTGCATGTGTGTCCCTGTGTGTGTGTGTTCCTGTGTGTGTGTCCCTTTGAGTGTTGTGTTCTTGTATGTGTTCCTGTGTGTGTGTGTTCCTGTGTGTGTGTGTTCCTGGATGTGTGTTCCTCTGTGTGTGTGTGTGTTCCTTTCTGTGTTTGTGTGTGTGTGCATTCAGTTTGGTACTTGAAATACCAGGGAAAATCTTACTCTTGGTAGATTTGTTCCTTGTCATGACTTTCACTAGTTAGCTCATCATGCTTCTAGTCCTGGCATCAGCTCAACAGGAAAGCTATGGGTGGCTCAGTTCATTTTTGAGTCAGCATCTTACCTGGCCAAGACTGACTGTCTGATTCTGGTGAATTTATGGCTGTTTTTGAATGCACTGTGTCCCCCAAAGCCACATTCCCATTCTATTCAGGGCCCTTTTAATACATGATCTAGTATATGTCTGCACCCTTGTTCTTCGTCTTTGGCGCTCTCTCTCTCTCTCTCTCTCTCTCTCTCTCTCTCTATATATATATATATATATATATATATATATATATATATATATATATATATAATAGTTCCCCTGCAGCTGCAATAGGCATTCCAGGCGCTCTTCAGTTTAACCTTAGAGTTAAGTGGAACAGACACTAGTTCCCAGACAGTCCTCAGGTAGGTTGAAACACCACACATAAGGTTTTCTGTTATCATTCTGGATTGAGGGAAGCAACTGGGAGCTCATCAAGACTGCACTGCCCCAGGCAGGAGGCGGGTACAGGTGAGTAATACACGACGAAATTTCCTTCCACTCTGTTCTGGATTTTTCCTAATTGCTTTTTAACTTTGTTGCTGTCAATCTGTGTTTGACTGTTTTCCAGAACTCCTATGAAGTTTTTCAGCTAATTTCTCTTTCTTTTCTTGTCTTTCTATGGGAGAGTTCAGTCCTCCCACCTCACCATTTTGCTGACATCACTGTACATGTTAAATTTTGTCTTCACAATGTTCTTGTGTATCAGTGCATCACAATTTCTGTTACTCTTTCCAAATTTGTTGCCTTTTAATTTGTTTATAGGTTTTTCATTTATGAATGATGTGGAGCAGTTAGTAAATTATGTAAAATGTGTATCAGTGACATTATGAGAGTACCCTAAAAGTTATATAACTAGCTACAAGGAATCAACACTCAAAGTCCCTTTGCACACTGTACATAGTATCCTAAGGCTATTAATAATTAACTTCCAATAAGCACTTTGCCAAAATGTCTCTTTTCCGTTTTCTGTTCAGGATTTCACCAGTCAGGTCTGTAAAGCATAATAATTTTGCTATGGGAAATGTAAAAGTGGAAATTTATTTTCATTTGAAGTTTTGATTCTTTTTTTTTTTTGACTATTGAGTTTTTTATTTTATTTTATTTTTAATTTTTTTATTAGTTGGAGGCTAATTACTTCACAACATTTCAGTGGGTTTTGTCATACATTGATATGAATCAGCCATGGATTTACATGTCTTCCCCATCCCAATCCCTGCTCCCACCTCCCTCTCCACCCGATTCTTCTCGAAACATCCCACCCTCGCCTTCTCCCAGAGAGTTCAAAAGTCTGTTCTGTATTTCTGTGTCTCTTTTTCTGTTTTGCATATAGGGTTATCGTTACCATCTTTCTAAATTCCATATATATGTGTTAGTATGCTGTAATGTTCTTTATCTTTATCAGGACATGGAAGCAACCTAGATGCCCATCAGCAGATGAATGGACAAGGAAGCTGTGGTACATATACACCATGGAATATTACTCAGCCATTAAAAAGAATTCATTTGAACCAGTCCTAATGAGATGGATGAAGCTGGAGCCCCTTATACAGAGTGAAGTAAGCCAGAAAGATAAAGAACATTACAGCATACTGACACATGTATATGGAATTTAGAAAGGTGATAACGATAACCCTATATGCAGAACAGAAAAAGAGACACAGAAATACAGAACAGACTTTTGAACTTTGTGGGAGAATGTGAGGGTGGGATATTTCAAAAGAACAGCATGTATGCTATCTATGGTGAAACAGATCACCAGCCCAGGTGGGATGCACGAGACAAGTGCTCTGGCCTGGTGCACTGGGAAGACCCAGAGGAATCGGGTGGAGAGGGAGGTGGGAGGGGGGATCGGGATTGGGAATACATGTAAATCCATGGCTGATTCATATCAATGTATGACAAAACACACTGGGAAAAAAAAAAAAGAGGAATTATTAGCCATAATTTCATCACAGCTACATTTTCGGCTCCCTTCTCCATCTCTTCTGTTTCTGGAACCCCTACACTATGAATGTTAGTATGTTCTATTCCCTAGTTAATGTAGCATTCTTCTTATGAGTCTGTATTCTGGTAAATTATTTTGGTAAATTATTAA
The DNA here is from genome assembly GCF_033118175.1 of Dama dama. Taxonomy (NCBI): domain Eukaryota; kingdom Metazoa; phylum Chordata; class Mammalia; order Artiodactyla; family Cervidae; genus Dama; species Dama dama. The sequence goes on from NC_083703.1 coordinate 43,860,727, forward strand.
TCTCTATCACAATATCTGACCTTTTCAAGTTTTTTTTCCTTATTGTTACCTTTGATGCAAATTCCTCTCTCTTCTCATTTTGCTTAGATTCCTCCTTTTCTATTAAGTTAGGTGAAAAAGTTACCTGTCCTGGTTTTGCAGGGCTGTCCTTGTGTGGACCCGTCCCTGTGGAGTCTGTGTGCACAAGGCTTTGGGGCAGAGCTGGTGCTGAGCAGGTCAGAGGTCAATCCTTCCCTGGTTGTGTTGGCAACTGTCACCTCGGTGGGAGGGGGAAGGGCAGGCTAGAGCCAGAGCCCAGTGTGAGCAAAGGCTTCTGTGCTCAGGGGCTGTCCCCCCCCTACTGGGCCAAGCGAGTCCCAAGACGCTGGAGCAGAACTCTGAGGGTTGGGTCCAGACTGGTTCCACTCGTTGTAAGTGTGCACCCCTTGTAAGTATGCACCCCCATCCCCTGCACTGCACCTTTGCCCCAGAGGGTGGCAGAGCTGGAGGAAGGTGTGCAGGAGTAGCCCCTGGTGCAGGTGGCCATGCATGTGGTGCAGCCCTTTCACACCATCAGAGCCTCAGACCCTGCTCCTCGGGGCCCTCTGTGATGGCCACCCTGCCCCGTCCAGATGCGTGGGTGTTCCTGTATGTGTGTCCCTGTGTGTGTGTGTGTCCTGTGTGTGTGTGTGTTCCTGTGTGTGTGTGTGTGTCCCTGTGTGTGTGTGTGTCCTGTGTGTGTGTGTGTGTTCCTGCATGTGTGTCCCTGTGTGTGTGTGTTCCTGTGTGTGTGTCCCTTTGAGTGTTGTGTTCTTGTATGTGTTCCTGTGTGTGTGTGTTCCTGTGTGTGTGTGTTCCTGGATGTGTGTTCCTCTGTGTGTGTGTGTGTTCCTTTCTGTGTTTGTGTGTGTGTGCATTCAGTTTGGTACTTGAAATACCAGGGAAAATCTTACTCTTGGTAGATTTGTTCCTTGTCATGACTTTCACTAGTTAGCTCATCATGCTTCTAGTCCTGGCATCAGCTCAACAGGAAAGCTATGGGTGGCTCAGTTCATTTTTGAGTCAGCATCTTACCTGGCCAAGACTGACTGTCTGATTCTGGTGAATTTATGGCTGTTTTTGAATGCACTGTGTCCCCCAAAGCCACATTCCCATTCTATTCAGGGCCCTTTTAATACATGATCTAGTATATGTCTGCACCCTTGTTCTTCGTCTTTGGCGCTCTCTCTCTCTTTCTCTTTCTCTCTCTCTCTCTCTCTCTCTCTCTCTCTCTCTCTCTATATATATATATATATATATATATATATATATATATAGTTCCGCTGCAGCTGCAATAGGCATTCCAGGCGCTCTTCAGTTTAACCTTAGAGTTAAGTGGAACAGACACTAGTTCCCAGACAGTCCTCAGGTAGGTTGAAACACCACACATAAGGTTTTCTGTTATCATTCTGGATTGAGGGAAGCAACTGGGAGCTCATCAAGACTGCACTGCCCCAGGCAGGAGGAGGGTACAGGTGAGTAATACACGACGAAATTTCCTTCCACTCTGTTCTGGATTTTCCCTAATTGCTTTTTAACTTTGTTGCTGTCAATCTGTGTTTGACTGTTTTCCAGAACTCCTATGAAGTTTTTCAGCTAATTTCTCTTTCTTTTCTTGTCTTTCTATGGGAGAGTTCAGTCCTCCCACCTCACCATTTTGCTGACATCACTGTACATGTTAAATTTTGTCTTCACAATGTTCTTGTGTATCAGTGCATCACAATTTCTGTTACTCTTTCCAAATTTGTTGCCTTTTAATTTGTTTATAGGTTTTTCATTTATGAATGATGTGGAGCAGTTAGTAAATTATGTAAAATGTGTATCAGTGACATTATGAGAGTACCCTAAAAGTTATATAACTAGCTACAAGGAATCAACACTCAAAGTCCCTTTGCACACTGTACATAGTATCCTAAGGCTATTAATAATTAACTTCCAATAAGCACTTTGCCAAAATGTCTCTTTTCCGTTTTCTGTTCAGGATTTCACCAGTCAGGTCTGTAAAGCATAATAATTTTGCTATGGGAAATGTAAAAGTGGAAATTTATTTTCATTTGAAGTTTTGATTCTTTTTTTTTTTGACTATTGAGTTTTTTATTTTATTTTATTTTTAATTTTCTTATTAGTTGGAGGCTAATTACTTCACAACATTTCAGTGGGTTTTGTCATACATTGATATGAATCAGCCATGGATTTACATGTCTTCCCCATCCCAATCCCTGCTCCCACCTCCCTCTCCACCCGATTCCTCTCGAAACATCCCACCCTCGCCTTCTCCCAGAGAGTTCAAAAGTCTGTTCTGTATTTCTGTGTCTCTTTTTCTGTTTTGCATATAGGGTTATCGTTACCATCTTTCTAAATTCCATATATATGTGTTAGTATGCTGTAATGTTCTTTATCTTTATCAGGACATGGAAGCAACCTAGATGCCCATCAGCAGATGAATGGACAAGGAAGCTGTGGTACATATACACCATGGAATATTACTCAGCCATTAAAAAGAATTCATTTGAACCAGTCCTAATGAGATGGATGAAGCTGGAGCCCCTTATACAGAGTGAAGTAAGCCAGAAAGATAAAGAACATTACAGCATACTGACACATGTATATGGAATTTAGAAAGGTGATAACGATAACCCTATATGCAGAACAGAAAAAGAGACACAGAAATACAGAACAGACTTTTGAACTTTGTGGGAGAATGTGAGGGTGGGATATTTCAAAAGAACAGCATGTATGCTATCTATGGTGAAACAGATCACCAGCCCAGGTGGGATGCACGAGACAAGTGCTCTGGCCTGGTGCACTGGGAAGACCCAGAGGAATCGGGTGGAGCGGGAGGTGGGAGGGGGGATTGGGATTGGGAATACATGTAAATCCATGGCTGATTCATATCAATGTATGACAAAACACACTGGGAAAAAAAAGAAAAGGAATTATTAGCCATAATTTCATCACACCTACATTTTCGGCTCCCTTCTCCATCTCTTCTGTTTCTGGAACCCCTACACTATGAATGTTAGTATGTTCTATTCCCTAGTTAATGTAGCATTCTTCTTATGAGTCTGTATTCTGGTAAATTATTTTGGTAAATTATTAATCTCTATCACAATATCTGACCTTTTCAAGTTTTTTTTCCTTATTGTTACCTTTGATGCAAATTCCTCTCTCTTCTCATTTTGCTTAGATTCCTCCTTTTCTATTAAGTTAGGTGAAAAAGTTACCTGTCCTGGTTTTGCAGGGCTGTCCTTGTGTGGACCCGTCCCTGTGGAGTCTGTGTGCACAAGGCTTTGGGGCAGAGCTGGTGCTGAGCAGGTCAGAGGTCAATCCTTCCCTGGTTGTGTTGGCAACTGTCACCTCGGTGGGAGGGGGAAGGGCAGGCTAGAGCCAGAGCCCAGTGTGAGCAAAGGCTTCTGTGCTCAGGGGCTGTCCCCCCCCTACTGGGCCAAGCGAGTCCCAAGACGCTGGAGCAGAACTCTGAGGGTTGGGTCCAGACTGGTTCCACTCGTTGTAAGTGTGCACCCCTTGTAAGTATGCACCCCCATCCCCTGCACTGCACCTTTGCCCCAGAGGGTGGCAGAGCTGGAGGAAGGTGTGCAGGAGTAGCCCCTGGTGCGGGTGGCCATGCATGTGGTGCAGCCCTTTCACACCATCAGAGCCCCAGACCCTGCTCCTCGGGGCCCTCTGTGATGGCCACCCTGCCCCGTCCAGATGCGTGGGTGTTCCTGTGTGTGTTCCTGTATGTGTGTCCCTGTGTGTGTGTGTGTCCTGTGTGTGTGTGTGTTCCTGTGTGTGTGTGTGTGTCCCTGTGTGTGTGTGTGTCCTGTGTGTGTGTGTGTGTTCCTGCATGTGTGTCCCTGTGTGTGTGTGTTCCTATTTGTGTGTCCCTTTGAGTGTTGTGTTCTTGTATGTGTTCCTGTGTGTGTGTGTTCCTGTGTGTGTGTGTTCCTGGATGTGTGTTCCTCTGTGTGTGTGTGTGTTCCTTTCTGTGTTTGTGTGTGTGTGCATTCAGTTTGGTACTTGAAATACCAGGGAAAATCTTACTCTTGGTAGATTTGTTCCTTGTCATGACTTTCACTAGTTAGCTCATCATGCTTCTAGTCCTGGCATCAGCTCAACAGGAAAGCTATGGGTGGCTCAGTTCATTTTTGAGTCAGCATCTTACCTGGCCAAGACTGACTGTCTGATTCTGGTGAATTTATGGCTGTTTTTGAATGCACTGTGTCCCCCAAAGCCACATTCCCATTCTATTCAGGGCCCTTTTAATACATGATCTAGTATATGTCTGCACCCTTGTTCTTCGTCTTTGGCGCTCTCTCTCTCTCTCTCTTTCTCTCTCTCTCTCTCTCTCTCTCTCTCTCTCTCTCTCTCTCTATATATATATATATATATATATATATATATATATATAGTTCCCCTGCAGCTGCAATAGGCATTCCAGGCGCTCTTCAGTTTAACCTTAGAGTTAAGTGGAACAGACACTAGTTCCCAGACAGTCCTCAGGTAGGTTGAAACACCACACATAAGGTTTTCTGTTATCATTCTGGATTGAGGGAAGCAACTGGGAGCTCATCAAGACTGCACTGCCCCAGGCAGGAGGCGGGTACAGGTGAGTAATACACGACGAAATTTCCTTCCACTCTGTTCTGGATTTTTCCTAATTGCTTTTTAACTTTGTTGCTGTCAATCTGTGTTTGACTGTTTTCCAGAACTCCTATGAAGTTTTTCAGCTAATTTCTCTTTCTTTTCCTGTCTTTCTATGGGAGAGTTCAGTCCTCCCACCTCACCATTTTGCTGACATCACTGTACATGTTAAATTTTGTCTTCACAATGTTCTTGTGTATCAGTGCATCACAATTTCTGTTACTCTTTCCAAATTTGTTGCCTTTTAATTTGTTTATAGGTTTTTCATTTATGAATGATGTGGAGCAGTTAGTAAATTATGTAAAATGTGTATCAGTGACATTATGAGAGTACCCTAAAAGTTATATAACTAGCTACAAGGAATCAACACTCAAAGTCCCTTTGCACACTGTACATAGTATCCTAAGGCTATTAATAATTAACTTCCAATAAGCACTTTGCCAAAATGTCTCTTTTCCGTTTTCTGTTCAGGATTTCACCAGTCAGGTCTGTAAAGCATAATAATTTTGCTATGGGAAATGTAAAAGTGGAAATTTATTTTCATTTGAAGTTTTGATTCTTTTTTTTTTTGACTATTGAGTTTTTTATTTTATTTTATTTTTAATTTTTTTATTAGTTGGAGGCTAATTACTTCACAACATTTCAGTGGGTTTTGTCATACATTGATATGAATCAGCCATGGATTTACATGTCTTCCCCATCCCAATCCCTGCTCCCACCTCCCTCTCCACCCGATTCTTCTCGAAACATCCCACCCTCGCCTTCTCCCAGAGAGTTCAAAAGTCTGTTCTGTATTTCTGTGTCTCTTTTTCTGTTTTGCATATAGGGTTATCGTTACCATCTTTCTAAATTCCATATATATGTGTTAGTATGCTGTAATGTTCTTTATCTTTATCAGGACATGGAAGCAACCTAGATGCCCATCAGCAGATGAATGGACAAGGAAGCTGTGGTACATATACACCATGGAATATTACTCAGCCATTAAAAAGAATTCATTTGAACCAGTCCTAATGAGATGGATGAAGCTGGAGCCCCTTATACAGAGTGAAGTAAGCCAGAAAGATAAAGAACATTACAGCATACTGACACATGTATATGGAATTTAGAAAGGTGATAACGATAACCCTATATGCAGAACAGAAAAAGAGACACAGAAATACAGAACAGACTTTTGAACTTTGTGGGAGAATGTGAGGGTGGGATATTTCAAAAGAACAGCATGTATGCTATCTATGGTGAAACAGATCACCAGCCCAGGTGGGATGCACGAGACAAGTGCTCTGGCCTGGTGCACTGGGAAGACCCAGAGGAATCGGGTGGAGAGGGAGGTGGGAGGGGGGATCGGGATTGGGAATACATGTAAATCCATGGCTGATTCATATCAATGTATGACAAAACACACTGGGAAAAAAAAAAAAAAGGAATTATTAGCCATAATTTCATCACAGCTACATTTTCGGCTCCCTTCTCCATCTCTTCTGTTTCTGGAACCCCTACACTATGAATGTTAGTATGTTCTATTCCCTAGTTAATGTAGCATTCTTCTTATGAGTCTGTATTCTGGTAAATTATTTTGGTAAATTATTAATCTCTATCACAATATCTGATCTTTTCAAGTTTTTTTTCCTTATTGTTACCTTTGATGCAAATTCCTCTCTCTTCTCATTTTGCTTAGATTCCTCCTTTTCTATTAAGTTAGGTGAAAAAGTTACCTGTCCTGGTTTTGCAGGGCTGTCCTTGTGTGGACCCGTCCCTGTGGAGTCTGTGTGCACAAGGCTTTGGGGCAGAGCTGGTGCTGAGCAGGTCAGAGGTCAATCCTTCCCTGGTTGTGTTGGCAACTGTCACCTCGGTGGGAGGGGGAAGGGCAGGCTAGAGCCAGAGCCCAGTGTGAGCAAAGGCTTCTGTGCTCAGGGGCTTTCCCCCCCCTACTGGGCCAAGCGAGTCCCAAGACGCTGGAGCAGAACTCTGAGGGTTGGGTCCAGACTGGTTCCACTCGTTGTAAGTGTGCACCCCTTGTAAGTATGCACCCCCATCCCCTGCACTGCACCTTTGCCCCAGAGGGTGGCAGAGCTGGAGGAAGGTGTGCAGGAGTAGCCCCTGGTGCAGGTGGCCATGCATGTGGTACAGCCCTTTCACACCATCAGAGCCTCAGACCCTGCTCCTCGGGGCCCTCTGTGATGGCCACCCTGCCCCGTCCAGATGCGTGGGTGTTCCTGTATGTGTGTCCCTGTGTGTGTGTGTGTCCTGTGTGTGTGTGTGTTCCTGTGTGTGTGTGTGTGTCCCTGTGTGTGTGTGTGTCCTGTGTGTGTGTGTGTGTTCCTGCATGTGTGTCCCTGTGTGTGTGTGTTCCTGTGTGTGTGTCCCTTTGAGTGTTGTGTTCTTGTATGTGTTCCTGTGTGTGTGTGTTCCTGTGTGTGTGTGTTCCTGGATGTGTGTTCCTCTGTGTGTGTGTGTGTTCCTTTCTGTGTTTGTGTGTGTGTGCATTCAGTTTGGTACTTGAAATACCAGGGAAAATCTTACTCTTGGTAGATTTGTTCCTTGTCATGACTTTCACTAGTTAGCTCATCATGCTTCTAGTCCTGGCATCAGCTCAACAGGAAAGCTATGGGTGGCTCAGTTCATTTTTGAGTCAGCATCTTACCTGGCCAAGACTGACTGTCTGATTCTGGTGAATTTATGGCTGTTTTTGAATGCACTGTGTCCCCCAAAGCCACATTCCCATTCTATTCAGGGCCCTTTTAATACATGATCTAGTATATGTCTGCACCCTTGTTCTTCGTCTTTGGCGCTCTCTCTCTCTTTCTCTTTCTCTCTCTCTCTCTCTCTCTCTCTCTCTCTATATATATATATATATATATATATATATATATATATATATATAGTTCCGCTGCAGCTGCAATAGGCATTCCAGGCGCTCTTCAGTTTAACCTTAGAGTTAAGTGGAACAGACACTAGTTCCCAGACAGTCCTCAGGTAGGTTGAAACACCACACATAAGGTTTTCTGTTATCATTCTGGATTGAGGGAAGCAACTGGGAGCTCATCAAGACTGCACTGCCCCAGGCAGGAGGAGGGTACAGGTGAGTAATACACGACGAAATTTCCTTCCACTCTGTTCTGGATTTTCCCTAATTGCTTTTTAACTTTGTTGCTGTCAATCTGTGTTTGACTGTTTTCCAGAACTCCTATGAAGTTTTTCAGCTAATTTCTCTTTCTTTTCTTGTCTTTCTATGGGAGAGTTCAGTCCTCCCACCTCACCATTTTGCTGACATCACTGTACATGTTAAATTTTGTCTTCACAATGTTCTTGTGTATCAGTGCATCACAATTTCTGTTACTCTTTCCAAATTTGTTGCCTTTTAATTTGTTTATAGGTTTTTCATTTATGAATGATGTGGAGCAGTTAGTAAATTATGTAAAATGTGTATCAGTGACATTATGAGAGTACCCTAAAAGTTATATAACTAGCTACAAGGAATCAACACTCAAAGTCCCTTTGCACACTGTACATAGTATCCTAAGGCTATTAATAATTAACTTCCAATAAGCACTTTGCCAAAATGTCTCTTTTCCGTTTTCTGTTCAGGATTTCACCAGTCAGGTCTGTAAAGCATAATAATTTTGCTATGGGAAATGTAAAAGTGGAAATTTATTTTCATTTGAAGTTTTGATTCTTTTTTTTTTTGACTATTGAGTTTTTTATTTTATTTTATTTTTAATTTTCTTATTAGTTGGAGGCTAATTACTTCACAACATTTCAGTGGGTTTTGTCATACATTGATATGAATCAGCCATGGATTTACATGTCTTCCCCATCCCAATCCCTGCTCCCACCTCCCTCTCCACCCGATTCCTCTCGAAACATCCCACCCTCGCCTTCTCCCAGAGAGTTCAAAAGTCTGTTCTGTATTTCTGTGTCTCTTTTTCTGTTTTGCATATAGGGTTATCGTTACCATCTTTCTAAATTCCATATATATGTGTTAGTATGCTGTAATGTTCTTTATCTTTATCAGGACATGGAAGCAACCTAGATGCCCATCAGCAGATGAATGGACAAGGAAGCTGTGGTACATATACACCATGGAATATTACTCAGCCATTAAAAAGAATTCATTTGAACCAGTCCTAATGAGATGGATGAAGCTGGAGCCCCTTATACAGAGTGAAGTAAGCCAGAAAGATAAAGAACATTACAGCATACTGACACATGTATATGGAATTTAGAAAGGTGATAACGATAACCCTATATGCAGAACAGAAAAAGAGACACAGAAATACAGAACAGACTTTTGAACTTTGTGGGAGAATGTGAGGGTGGGATATTTCAAAAGAACAGCATGTATGCTATCTATGGTGAAACAGATCACCAGCCCAGGTGGGATGCACGAGACAAGTGCTCTGGCCTGGTGCACTGGGAAGACCCAGAGGAATCGGGTGGAGAGGGAGGTGGGAGGGGGGATCGGGATTGGGAATACATGTAAATCCATGGCTGATTCATATCAATGTATGACAAAACACACTGGGAAAAAAAAAAAAAGGAATTATTAGCCATAATTTCATCACACCTACATTTTCGGCTCCCTTCTCCATCTCTTCTGTTTCTGGAACCCCTACACTATGAATGTTAGTATGTTCTATTCCCTAGTTAATGTAGCATTCTTCTTATGAGTCTGTATTCTGGTAAATTATTTTGGTAAATTATTAATCTCTATCACAATATCTGACCTTTTCAAGTTTTTTTTCCTTATTGTTACCTTTGATGCAAATTCCTCTCTCTTCTCATTTTGCTTAGATTCCTCCTTTTCTATTAAGTTAGGTGAAAAAGTTACCTGTCCTGGTTTTGCAGGGCTGTCCTTGTGTGGACCCGTCCCTGTGGAGTCTGTGTGCACAAGGCTTTGGGGCAGAGCTGGTGCTGAGCAGGTCAGAGGTCAATCCTTCCCTGGTTGTGTTGGCAACTGTCACCTCGGTGGGAGGGGGAAGGGCAGGCTAGAGCCAGAGCCCAGTGTGAGCAAAGGCTTCTGTGCTCAGGGGCTGTCCCCCCCCTACTGGGCCAAGCGAGTCCCAAGACGCTGGAGCAGAACTCTGAGGGTTGGGTCCAGACTGGTTCCACTCGTTGTAAGTGTGCACCCCTTGTAAGTATGCACCCCCATCCCCTGCACTGCACCTTTGCCCCAGAGGGTGGCAGAGCTGGAGGAAGGTGTGCAGGAGTAGCCCCTGGTGCGGGTGGCCATGCATGTGGTGCAGCCCTTTCACACCATCAGAGCCCCAGACCCTGCTCCTCGGGGCCCTCTGTGATGGCCACCCTGCCCCGTCCAGATGCGTGGGTGTTCCTGTGTGTGTTCCTGTATGTGTGTCCCTGTGTGTGTGTGTGTCCTGTGTGTGTGTGTGTTCCTGTGTGTGTGTGTGTGTCCCTGTGTGTGTGTGTGTCCTGTGTGTGTGTGTGTGTTCCTGCATGTGTGTCCCTGTGTGTGTGTGTTCCTATTTGTGTGTCCCTTTGAGTGTTGTGTTCTTGTATGTGTTCCTGTGTGTGTGTGTTCCTGTGTGTGTGTGTTCCTGGATGTGTGTTCCTCTGTGTGTGTGTGTGTTCCTTTCTGTGTTTGTGTGTGTGTGCATTCAGTTTGGTACTTGAAATACCAGGGAAAATCTTACTCTTGGTAGATTTGTTCCTTGTCATGACTTTCACTAGTTAGCTCATCATGCTTCTAGTCCTGGCATCAGCTCAACAGGAAAGCTATGGGTGGCTCAGTTCATTTTTGAGTCAGCATCTTACCTGGCCAAGACTGACTGTCTGATTCTGGTGAATTTATGGCTGTTTTTGAATGCACTGTGTCCCCCAAAGCCACATTCCCATTCTATTCAGGGCCCTTTTAATACATGATCTAGTATATGTCTGCACCCTTGTTCTTCGTCTTTGGCGCTCTCTCTCTCTCTCTCTTTCTCTCTCTCTCTCTCTCTCTCTCTCTCTCTCTCTATATATATATATATATATATATATATATATATATATATATATAGTTCCCCTGCAGCTGCAATAGGCATTCCAGGCGCTCTTCAGTTTAACCTTAGAGTTAAGTGGAACAGACACTAGTTCCCAGACAGTCCTCAGGTAGGTTGAAACACCACACATAAGGTTTTCTGTTATCATTCTGGATTGAGGGAAGCAACTGGGAGCTCATCAAGACTGCACTGCCCCAGGCAGGAGGCGGGTACAGGTGAGTAATACACGACGAAATTTCCTTCCACTCTGTTCTGGATTTTTCCTAATTGCTTTTTAACTTTGTTGCTGTCAATCTGTGTTTGACTGTTTTCCAGAACTCCTATGAAGTTTTTCAGCTAATTTCTCTTTCTTTTCCTGTCTTTCTATGGGAGAGTTCAGTCCTCCCACCTCACCATTTTGCTGACATCACTGTACATGTTAAATTTTGTCTTCACAATGTTCTTGTGTATCAGTGCATCACAATTTCTGTTACTCTTTCCAAATTTGTTGCCTTTTAATTTGTTTATAGGTTTTTCATTTATGAATGATGTGGAGCAGTTAGTAAATTATGTAAAATGTGTATCAGTGACATTATGAGAGTACCCTAAAAGTTATATAACTAGCTACAAGGAATCAACACTCAAAGTCCCTTTGCACACTGTACATAGTATCCTAAGGCTATTAATAATTAACTTCCAATAAGCACTTTGCCAAAATGTCTCTTTTCCGTTTTCTGTTCAGGATTTCACCAGTCAGGTCTGTAAAGCATAATAATTTTGCTATGGGAAATGTAAAAGTGGAAATTTATTTTCATTTGAAGTTTTGATTCTTTTTTTTTTTGACTATTGAGTTTTTTATTTTATTTTATTTTTAATTTTTTTATTAGTTGGAGGCTAATTACTTCACAACATTTCAGTGGGTTTTGTCATACATTGATATGAATCAGCCATGGATTTACATGTCTTCCCCATCCCAATCCCTGCTCCCACCTCCCTCTCCACCCGATTCTTCTCGAAACATCCCACCCTCGCCTTCTCCCAGAGAGTTCAAAAGTCTGTTCTGTATTTCTGTGTCTCTTTTTCTGTTTTGCATATAGGGTTATCGTTACCATCTTTCTAAATTCCATATATATGTGTTAGTATGCTGTAATGTTCTTTATCTTTATCAGGACATGGAAGCAACCTAGATGCCCATCAGCAGATGAATGGACAAGGAAGCTGTGGTACATATACACCATGGAATATTACTCAGCCATTAAAAAGAATTCATTTGAACCAGTCCTAATGAGATGGATGAAGCTGGAGCCCCTTATACAGAGTGAAGTAAGCCAGAAAGATAAAGAACATTACAGCATACTGACACATGTATATGGAATTTAGAAAGGTGATAACGATAACCCTATATGCAGAACAGAAAAAGAGACACAGAAATACAGAACAGACTTTTGAACTTTGTGGGAGAATGTGAGGGTGGGATATTTCAAAAGAACAGCATGTATGCTATCTATGGGGAAACAGATCACCAGCCCAGGTGGGATGCACGAGACAAGTGCTCTGGCCTGGTGCACTGGGAAGACCCAGAGGAATCGGGTGGAGAGGGAGGTGGGAGGGGGGATCGGGATTGGGAATACATGTAAATCCATGGCTGATTCATATCAATGTATGACAAAACACACTGGGAAAAAAAAAAAAGGAATTATTAGCCATAATTTCATCACACCTACATTTTCGGCTCCCTTCTCCATCTCTTCTGTTTCTGGAACCCCTACACTATGAATGTTAGTATGTTCTATTCCCTAGTTAATGTAGCATTCTTCTTATGAGTCTGTATTCTGGTAAATTATTTTGGTAAATTATTAATCTCTATCACAATATCTGACCTTTTCAAGTTTTTTTTCCTTATTGTTACCTTTGATGCAAATTCCTCTCTCTTCTCATTTTGCTTAGATTCCTCCTTTTCTATTAAGTTAGGTGAAAAAGTTACCTGTCCTGGTTTTGCAGGGCTGTCCTTGTGTGGACCCGTCCCTGTGGAGTCTGTGTGCACAAGGCTTTGGGACAGAGCTGGTGCTGAGCAGGTCAGAGGTCAATCCTTCCCTGGTTGTGTTGGCAACTGTCACCTCGGTGGGAGGGGGAAGGGCAGGCTAGAGCCAGAGCCCAGTGTGAGCAAAGGCTTCTGTGCTCAGGGGCTGTCCCCCCCCTACTGGGCCAAGCGAGTCCCAAGACGCTGGAGCAGAACTCTGAGGGTTGGGTCCAGACTGGTTCCACTCGTTGTAAGTGTGCACCCCTTGTAAGTATGCACCCCCATCCCCTGCACTGCACCTTTGCCCCAGAGGGTGGCAGAGCTGGAGGAAGGTGTGCAGGAGTAGCCCCTGGTGCGGGTGGCCATGCATGTGGTGCAGCCCTTTCACACCATCAGAGCCCCAGACCCTGCTCCTCGGGGCCCTCTGTGATGGCCACCCTGCCCCGTCCAGATGCGTGGGTGTTCCTGTGTGTGTTCCTGTATGTGTGTCCCTGTGTGTGTGTGTGTCCTGTGTGTGTGTGTGTTCCTGTGTGTGTGTGTGTGTCCCTGTGTGTGTGTGTGTCCTGTGTGTGTGTGTGTGTTCCTGCATGTGTGTCCCTGTGTGTGTGTGTTCCTGTGTGTGTGTCCCTTTGAGTGTTGTGTTCTTGTATGTGTTCCTGTGTGTGTGTGTTCCTGTGTGTGTGTGTTCCTGGATGTGTGTTCCTCTGTGTGTGTGTGTGTTCCTTTCTGTGTTTGTGTGTGTGTGCATTCAGTTTGGTACTTGAAATACCAGGGAAAATCTTACTCTTGGTAGATTTGTTCCTTGTCATGACTTTCACTAGTTAGCTCATCATGCTTCTAGTCCTGGCATCAGCTCAACAGGAAAGCTATGGGTGGCTCAGTTCATTTTTGAGTCAGCATCTTACCTGGCCAAGACTGACTGTCTGATTCTGGTGAATTTATGGCTGTTTTTGAATGCACTGTGTCCCCCAAAGCCACATTCCCATTCTATTCAGGGCCCTTTTAATACATGATCTAGTATATGTCTGCACCCTTGTTCTTCGTCTTTGGCGCTCTCTCTCTCTCTCTCTCTCTCTCTCTCTCTCTATATATATATATATATATATATATATATAGTTCCGCTGCAGCTGCAATAGGCATTCCAGGCGCTCTTCAGTTTAACCTTAGAGTTAAGTGGAACAGACACTAGTTCCCAGACAGTCCTCAGGTAGGTTGAAACACCACACATAAGGTTTTCTGTTATCATTCTGGATTGAGGGAAGCAACTGGGAGCTCATCAAGACTGCACTGCCCCAGGCAGGAGGCGGGTACAGGTGAGTAATACACGACGAAATTTCCTTCCACTCTGTTCTGGATTTTTCCTAATTGCTTTTTAACTTTGTTGCTGTCAATCTGTGTTTGACTGTTTTCCAGAACTCCTATGAAGTTTTTCAGCTAATTTCTCTTTCTTTTCCTGTCTTTCTATGGGAGAGTTCAGTCCTCCCACCTCACCATTTTGCTGACATCACTGTACATGTTAAATTTTGTCTTCACAATGTTCTTGTGTATCAGTGCATCACAATTTCTGTTACTCTTTCCAAATTTGTTGCCTTTTAATTTGTTTATAGGTTTTTCATTTATGAATGATGTGGAGCAGTTAGTAAATTATGTAAAATGTGTATCAGTGACATTATGAGAGTACCCTAAAAGTTATATAACTAGCTACAAGGAATCAACACTCAAAGTCCCTTTGCACACTGTACATAGTATCCTAAGGCTATTAATAATTAACTTCCAATAAGCACTTTGCCAAAATGTCTCTTTTCCGTTTTCTGTTCAGGATTTCACCAGTCAGGTCTGTAAAGCATAATAATTTTGCTATGGGAAATGTAAAAGTGGAAATTTATTTTCATTTGAAGTTTTGATTCTTTTTTTTTTTGACTATTGAGTTTTTTATTTTATTTTATTTTTAATTTTTTTATTAGTTGGAGGCTAATTACTTCACAACATTTCAGTGGGTTTTGTCATACATTGATATGAATCAGCCATGGATTTACATGTCTTCCCCATCCCAATCCCTGCTCCCACCTCCCTCTCCACCCGATTCTTCTCGAAACATCCCACCCTCGCCTTCTCCCAGAGAGTTCAAAAGTCTGTTCTGTATTTCTGTGTCTCTTTTTCTGTTTTGCATATAGGGTTATCGTTACCATCTTTCTAAATTCCATATATATGTGTTAGTATGCTGTAATGTTCTTTATCTTTATCAGGACATGGAAGCAACCTAGATGCCCATCAGCAGATGAATGGACAAGGAAGCTGTGGTACATATACACCATGGAATATTACTCAGCCATTAAAAAGAATTCATTTGAACCAGTCCTAATGAGATGGATGAAGCTGGAGCCCCTTATACAGAGTGAAGTAAGCCAGAAAGATAAAGAACATTACAGCATACTGACACATGTATATGGAATTTAGAAAGGTGATAACGATAACCCTATATGCAGAACAGAAAAAGAGACACAGAAATACAGAACAGACTTTTGAACTTTGTGGGAGAATGTGAGGGTGGGATATTTCAAAAGAACAGCATGTATGCTATCTATGGGGAAACAGATCACCAGCCCAGGTGGGATGCACGAGACAAGTGCTCTGGCCTGGTGCACTGGGAAGACCCAGAGGAATCGGGTGGAGAGGGAGGTGGGAGGGGGGATCGGGATTGGGAATACATGTAAATCCATGGCTGATTCATATCAATGTATGACAAAACACACTGGGAAAAAAAAAAAAGGAATTATTAGCCATAATTTCATCACACCTACATTTTCGGCTCCCTTCTCCATCTCTTCTGTTTCTGGAACCCCTACACTATGAATGTTAGTATGTTCTATTCCCTAGTTAATGTAGCATTCTTCTTATGAGTCTGTATTCTGGTAAATTATTTTGGTAAATTATTAATCTCTATCACAATATCTGACCTTTTCAAGTTTTTTTTCCTTATTGTTACCTTTGATGCAAATTCCTCTCTCTTCTCATTTTGCTTAGATTCCTCCTTTTCTATTAAGTTAGGTGAAAAAGTTACCTGTCCTGGTTTTGCAGGGCTGTCCTTGTGTGGACCCGTCCCTGTGGAGTCTGTGTGCACAAGGCTTTGGGACAGAGCTGGTGCTGAGCAGGTCAGAGGTCAATCCTTCCCTGGTTGTGTTGGCAACTGTCACCTCGGTGGGAGGGGGAAGGGCAGGCTAGAGCCAGAGCCCAGTGTGAGCAAAGGCTTCTGTGCTCAGGGGCTGTCCCCCCCCTACTGGGCCAAGCGAGTCCCAAGACGCTGGAGCAGAACTCTGAGGGTTGGGTCCAGACTGGTTCCACTCGTTGTAAGTGTGCACCCCTTGTAAGTATGCACCCCCATCCCCTGCACTGCACCTTTGCCCCAGAGGGTGGCAGAGCTGGAGGAAGGTGTGCAGGAGTAGCCCCTGGTGCGGGTGGCCATGCATGTGGTGCAGCCCTTTCACACCATCAGAGCCCCAGACCCTGCTCCTCGGGGCCCTCTGTGATGGCCACCCTGCCCCGTCCAGATGCGTGGGTGTTCCTGTGTGTGTTCCTGTATGTGTGTCCCTGTGTGTGTGTGTGTCCTGTGTGTGTGTGTGTTCCTGTGTGTGTGTGTGTGTCCCTGTGTGTGTGTGTGTCCTGTGTGTGTGTGTGTGTTCCTGCATGTGTGTCCCTGTGTGTGTGTGTTCCTGTGTGTGTGTCCCTTTGAGTGTTGTGTTCTTGTATGTGTTCCTGTGTGTGTGTGTTCCTGTGTGTGTGTGTTCCTGGATGTGTGTTCCTCTGTGTGTGTGTGTGTTCCTTTCTGTGTTTGTGTGTGTGTGCATTCAGTTTGGTACTTGAAATACCAGGGAAAATCTTACTCTTGGTAGATTTGTTCCTTGTCATGACTTTCACTAGTTAGCTCATCATGCTTCTAGTCCTGGCATCAGCTCAACAGGAAAGCTATGGGTGGCTCAGTTCATTTTTGAGTCAGCATCTTACCTGGCCAAGACTGACTGTCTGATTCTGGTGAATTTATGGCTGTTTTTGAATGCACTGTGTCCCCCAAAGCCACATTCCCATTCTATTCAGGGCCCTTTTAATACATGATCTAGTATATGTCTGCACCCTTGTTCTTCGTCTTTGGCGCTCTCTCTCTCTCTCTCTCTCTCTCTCTATATATATATATATATATATATATATATATATAGTTCCCCTGCAGCTGCAATAGGCATTCCAGGCGCTCTTCAGTTTAACCTTAGAGTTAAGTGGAACAGACACTAGTTCCCAGACAGTCCTCAGGTAGGTTGAAACACCACACATAAGGTTTTCTGTTATCATTCTGGATTGAGGGAAGCAACTGGGAGCTCATCAAGACTGCACTGCCCCAGGCAGGAGGCGGGTACAGGTGAGTAATACACGACGAAATTTCCTTCCACTCTGTTCTGGATTTTTCCTAATTGCTTTTTAACTTTGTTGCTGTCAATCTGTGTTTGACTGTTTTCCAGAACTCCTATGAAGTTTTTCAGCTAATTTCTCTTTCTTTTCTTGTCTTTCTATGGGAGAGTTCAGTCCTCCCACCTCACCATTTTGCTGACATCACTGTACATGTTAAATTTTGTCTTCACAATGTTCTTGTGTATCAGTGCATCACAATTTCTGTTACTCTTTCCAAATTTGTTGCCTTTTAATTTGTTTATAGGTTTTTCATTTATGAATGATGTGGAGCAGTTAGTAAATTATGTAAAATGTGTATCAGTGACATTATGAGAGTACCCTAAAAGTTATATAACTAGCTACAAGGAATCAACACTCAAAGTCCCTTTGCACACTGTACATAGTATCCTAAGGCTATTAATAATTAACTTCCAATAAGCACTTTGCCAAAATGTCTCTTTTCCGTTTTCTGTTCAGGATTTCACCAGTCAGGTCTGTAAAGCATAATAATTTTGCTATGGGAAATGTAAAAGTGGAAATTTATTTTCATTTGAAGTTTTGATTCTTTTTTTTTTTGACTATTGAGTTTTTTATTTTATTTTATTTTTAATTTTTTTATTAGTTGGAGGCTAATTACTTCACAACATTTCAGTGGGTTTTGTCATACATTGATATGAATCAGCCATGGATTTACATGTCTTCCCCATCCCAATCCCTGCTCCCACCTCCCTCTCCACCCGATTCTTCTCGAAACATCCCACCCTCGCCTTCTCCCAGAGAGTTCAAAAGTCTGTTCTGTATTTCTGTGTCTCTTTTTCTGTTTTGCATATAGGGTTATCGTTACCATCTTTCTAAATTCCATATATATGTGTTAGTATGCTGTAATGTTCTTTATCTTTATCAGGACATGGAAGCAACCTAGATGCCCATCAGCAGATGAATGGACAAGGAAGCTGTGGTACATATACACCATGGAATATTACTCAGCCATTAAAAAGAATTCATTTGAACCAGTCCTAATGAGATGGATGAAGCTGGAGCCCCTTATACAGAGTGAAGTAAGCCAGAAAGATAAAGAACATTACAGCATACTGACACATGTATATGGAATTTAGAAAGGTGATAACGATAACCCTATATGCAGAACAGAAAAAGAGACACAGAAATACAGAACAGACTTTTGAACTTTGTGGGAGAATGTGAGGGTGGGATATTTCAAAAGAACAGCATGTATGCTATCTATGGTGAAACAGATCACCAGCCCAGGTGGGATGCACGAGACAAGTGCTCTGGCCTGGTGCACTGGGAAGACCCAGAGGAATCGGGTGGAGAGGGAGGTGGGAGGGGGGATCGGGATTGGGAATACATGTAAATCCATGGCTGATTCATATCAATGTATGACAAAACACACTGGGAAAAAAAAAAAAAGGAATTATTAGCCATAATTTCATCACACCTACATTTTCGGCTCCCTTCTCCATCTCTTCTGTTTCTGGAACCCCTACACTATGAATGTTAGTATGTTCTATTCCCTAGTTAATGTAGCATTCTTCTTATGAGTCTGTATTCTGGTAAATTATTTTGGTAAATTATTAATCTCTATCACAATATCTGACCTTTTCAAGTTTTTTTTCCTTATTGTTACCTTTGATGCAAATTCCTCTCTCTTCTCATTTTGCTTAGATTCCTCCTTTTCTATTAAGTTAGGTGAAAAAGTTACCTGTCCTGGTTTTGCAGGGCTGTCCTTGTGTGGACCCGTCCCTGTGGAGTCTGTGTGCACAAGGCTTTGGGGCAGAGCTGGTGCTGAGCAGGTCAGAGGTCAATCCTTCCCTGGTTGTGTTGGCAACTGTCACCTCGGTGGGAGGGGGAAGGGCAGGCTAGAGCCAGAGCCCAGTGTGAGCAAAGGCTTCTGTGCTCAGGGGCTGTCCCCCCCATACTGGGCCAAGCGAGTCCCAAGACGCTGGAGCAGAACTCTGAGGGTTGGGTCCAGACTGGTTCCACTCGTTGTAAGTGTGCACCCCTTGTAAGTATGCACCCCCATCCCCTGCACTGCACCTTTGCCCCAGAGGGTGGCAGAGCTGGAGGAAGGTGTGCAGGAGTAGCCCCTGGTGCGGGTGGCCATGCATGTGGTGCAGCCCTTTCACACCATCAGAGCCCCAGACCCTGCTCCTCGGGGCCCTCTGTGATGGCCACCCTGCCCCGTCCAGATGCGTGGGTGTTCCTGTGTGTGTTCCTGTATGTGTGTCCCTGTGTGTGTGTGTGTCCTGTGTGTGTGTGTGTGTGTCCCTGTGTGTGTGTCCCTGTGTGTGTGTGTGTCCTGTGTGTGTGTGTGTCCCTGTGTGTGTGTGTGTCCTGTGTGTGTGTGTGTGTTCCTGCATGTGTGTCCCTGTGTGTGTGTGTTCCTGTGTGTGTGTCCCTTTGAGTGTTGTGTTCTTGTATGTGTTCCTGTGTGTGTGTGTTCCTGTGTGTGTGTGTTCCTGGATGTGTGTTCCTCTGTGTGTGTGTGTTCCTTTCTGTGTTTGTGTGTGTGTGCATTCAGTTTGGTACTTGAAATACCAGGGAAAATCTTACTCTTGGTAGATTTGTTCCTTGTCATGACTTTCACTAGTTAGCTCATCATGCTTCTAGTCCTGGCATCAGCTCAACAGGAAAGCTATGGGTGGCTCAGTTCATTTTTGAGTCAGCATCTTACCTGGCCAAGACTGACTGTGATTCTGGTGAATTTATGGCTGTTTTTGAATGCACTGTGTCCCCCAAAGCCACATTCCCATTCTATTCAGGGCCCTTTTAATACATGATCTAGTATATGTCTGCACCCTTGTTCTTCGTCTTTGGCTCTCTCTCTCTCTCTCTCTCTATATATATATATATATATATATATACTTCCGCTGCAGCTGCAATAGGCATTCCAGGCGCTCTTCAGTTTAACCTTAGAGTTAAGTGGAACAGACACTAGTTCCCAGACAGTCCTCAGGTAGGTTGAAACACCACACATAAGGTTTTCTGTTATCATTCTGGATTGAGGGAAGCAACTGGGAGCTCATCAAGACTGCACTGCCCCAGGCAGGTACAGGTGAGTAATACACGACGAAATTTCCTTCCACTCTGTTCTGGATTTTTCCTAATTGCTTTTTAACTTTGTTGCTGTCAATCTGTGTTTGACTGTTTTCCAGAACTCCTATGAAGTTTTTCAGCTAATTTCTCTTTCTTTTCTTGTCTTTCTATGGGAGAGTTCAGTCCTCCCACCTCACCATTTTGCTGACATCACTGTACATGTTAAATTTTGTCTTCACAATGTTCTTGTGTATCAGTGCATCACAATTTCTGTTACTCTTTCCAAATTTGTTGCCTTTTAATTTGTTTATAGGTTTTTCATTTATGAATGATGTGGAGCAGTTAGTAAATTATGTAAAATGTGTATCAGTGACATTATGAGAGTACCCTAAAAGTTATATAACTAGCTACAAGGAATCAACACTCAAAGTCCCTTTGCACACTGTACATAGTATCCTAAGGCTATTAATAATTAACTTCCAATAAGCACTTTGCCAAAATGTCTCTTTTCCGTTTTCTGTTCAGGATTTCACCAGTCAGGTCTGTAAAGCATAATAATTTTGCTATGGGAAATGTAAAAGTGGAAATTTATTTTCATTTGAAGTTTTGATTCTTTTTTTTTTTGACTATTGAGTTTTTTATTTTATTTTATTTTTAATTTTTTTATTAGTTGGAGGCTAATTACTTCACAACATTTCAGTGGGTTTTGTCATACATTGATATGAATCAGCCATGGATTTACATGTCTTCCCCATCCCAATCCCTGCTCCCACCTCCCTCTCCACCCGATTCTTCTCGAAACATCCCACCCTCGCCTTCTCCCAGAGAGTTCAAAAGTCTGTTCTGTATTTCTGTGTCTCTTTTTCTGTTTTGCATATAGGGTTATCGTTACCATCTTTCTAAATTCCATATATATGTGTTAGTATGCTGTAATGTTCTTTATCTTTATCAGGACATGGAAGCAACCTAGATGCCCATCAGCAGATGAATGGACAAGGAAGCTGTGGTACATATACACCATGGAATATTACTCAGCCATTAAAAAGAATTCATTTGAACCAGTCCTAATGAGATGGATGAAGCTGGAGCCCCTTATACAGAGTGAAGTAAGCCAGAAAGATAAAGAACATTACAGCATACTGACACATGTATATGGAATTTAGAAAGGTGATAACGATAACCCTATATGCAGAACAGAAAAAGAGACACAGAAATACAGAACAGACTTTTGAACTTTGTGGGAGAATGTGAGGGTGGGATATTTCAAAAGAACAGCATGTATGCTATCTATGGTGAAACAGATCACCAGCCCAGGTGGGATGCACGAGACAAGTTCTCCGGCCTGGTGCACTGGGAAGACCCAGAGGTATCGGGTGGAGAGGGAGGTGGGAGGGGGGATCGGGATTGGGAATACATGTAAATCCATGGCTGATTCATATCAATGTATGACAAAACACACTGGGAAAAAAAAAAAAAAGGAATTATTAGCCATAATTTCATCACAGCTACATTTTCGGCTCCCTTCTCCATCTCTTCTGTTTCTGGAACCCCTACACTATGAATGTTAGTATGTTCTATTCCCTAGTTAATGTAGCATTCTTCTTATGAGTCTGTATTCTGGTAAATTATTTTGGTAAATTATTAATCTCTATCACAATATCTGACCTTTTCAAGTTTTTTTTCCTTATTGTTACCTTTGATGCAAATTCCTCTCTCTTCTCATTTTGCTTAGATTCCTCCTTTTCTATTAAGTTAGGTGAAAAAGTTACCTGTCCTGGTTTTGCAGGGCTGTCCTTGTGTGGACCCGTCCCTGTGGAGTCTGTGTGCACAAGGCTTTGGGGCAGAGCTGGTGCTGAGCAGGTCAGAGGTCAATCCTTCCCTGGTTGTGTTGGCAACTGTCACCTCGGTGGGAGGGGGAAGGGCAGGCTAGAGCCAGAGCCCAGTGTGAGCAAAGGCTTCTGTGCTCAGGGGCTGTCCCCCCCCTACTGGGCCAAGCGAGTCCCAAGACGCTGGAGCAGAACTCTGAGGGTTGGGTCCAGACTGGTTCCACTCGTTGTAAGTGTGCACCCCTTGTAAGTATGCACCCCCATCCCCTGCACTGCACCTTTGCCCCAGAGGGTGGCAGAGCTGGAGGAAGGTGTGCAGGAGTAGCCCCTGGTGCAGGTGGCCATGCATGTGGTGCAGCCCTTTCACACCATCAGAGCCTCAGACCCTGCTCCTCGGGGCCCTCTGTGATGGCCACCCTGCCCCGTCCAGATGCGTGGGTGTTCCTGTATGTGTGTCCCTGTGTGTGTGTGTGTCCTGTGTGTGTGTGTGTTCCTGTGTGTGTGTGTGTGTCCCTGTGTGTGTGTGTGTCCTGTGTGTGTGTGTGTGTTCCTGCATGTGTGTCCCTGTGTGTGTGTGTTCCTGTGTGTGTGTCCCTTTGAGTGTTGTGTTCTTGTATGTGTTCCTGTGTGTGTGTGTTCCTGTGTGTGTGTGTTCCTGGATGTGTGTTCCTCTGTGTGTGTGTGTGTTCCTTTCTGTGTTTGTGTGTGTGTGCATTCAGTTTGGTACTTGAAATACCAGGGAAAATCTTACTCTTGGTAGATTTGTTCCTTGTCATGACTTTCACTAGTTAGCTCATCATGCTTCTAGTCCTGGCATCAGCTCAACAGGAAAGCTATGGGTGGCTCAGTTCATTTTTGAGTCAGCATCTTACCTGGCCAAGACTGACTGTCTGATTCTGGTGAATTTATGGCTGTTTTTGAATGCACTGTGTCCCCCAAAGCCACATTCCCATTCTATTCAGGGCCCTTTTAATACATGATCTAGTATATGTCTGCACCCTTGTTCTTCGTCTTTGGCGCTCTCTCTCTCTTTCTCTTTCTCTCTCTCTCTCTCTCTCTCTCTCTCTCTCTCTCTATATATATATATATATATATATATATATATATATATATATATATATATATATATATATATATATATATATATATATATATATAGTTCCGCTGCAGCTGCAATAGGCATTCCAGGCGCTCTTCAGTTTAACCTTAGAGTTAAGTGGAACAGACACTAGTTCCCAGACAGTCCTCAGGTAGGTTGAAACACCACACATAAGGTTTTCTGTTATCATTCTGGATTGAGGGAAGCAACTGGGAGCTCATCAAGACTGCACTGCCCCAGGCAGGAGGAGGGTACAGGTGAGTAATACACGACGAAATTTCCTTCCACTCTGTTCTGGATTTTCCCTAATTGCTTTTTAACTTTGTTGCTGTCAATCTGTGTTTGACTGTTTTCCAGAACTCCTATGAAGTTTTTCAGCTAATTTCTCTTTCTTTTCTTGTCTTTCTATGGGAGAGTTCAGTCCTCCCACCTCACCATTTTGCTGACATCACTGTACATGTTAAATTTTGTCTTCACAATGTTCTTGTGTATCAGTGCATCACAATTTCTGTTACTCTTTCCAAATTTGTTGCCTTTTAATTTGTTTATAGGTTTTTCATTTATGAATGATGTGGAGCAGTTAGTAAATTATGTAAAATGTGTATCAGTGACATTATGAGAGTACCCTAAAAGTTATATAACTAGCTACAAGGAATCAACACTCAAAGTCCCTTTGCACACTGTACATAGTATCCTAAGGCTATTAATAATTAACTTCCAATAAGCACTTTGCCAAAATGTCTCTTTTCCGTTTTCTGTTCAGGATTTCACCAGTCAGGTCTGTAAAGCATAATAATTTTGCTATGGGAAATGTAAAAGTGGAAATTTATTTTCATTTGAAGTTTTGATTCTTTTTTTTTTTGACTATTGAGTTTTTTATTTTATTTTATTTTTAATTTTTTTATTAGTTGGAGGCTAATTACTTCACAACATTTCAGTGGGTTTTGTCATACATTGATATGAATCAGCCATGGATTTACATGTCTTCCCCATCCCAATCCCTGCTCCCACCTCCCTCTCCACCCGATTCCTCTCGAAACATCCCACCCTCGCCTTCTCCCAGAGAGTTCAAAAGTCTGTTCTGTATTTCTGTGTCTCTTTTTCTGTTTTGCATATAGGGTTATCGTTACCATCTTTCTAAATTCCATATATATGTGTTAGTATGCTGTAATGTTCTTTATCTTTATCAGGACATGGAAGCAACCTAGATGCCCATCAGCAGATGAATGGACAAGGAAGCTGTGGTACATATACACCATGGAATATTACTCAGCCATTAAAAAGAATTCATTTGAACCAGTCCTAATGAGATGGATGAAGCTGGAGCCCCTTATACAGAGTGAAGTAAGCCAGAAAGATAAAGAACATTACAGCATACTGA
This sequence comes from Dama dama, assembly GCF_033118175.1. Classification (NCBI taxonomy): domain Eukaryota; kingdom Metazoa; phylum Chordata; class Mammalia; order Artiodactyla; family Cervidae; genus Dama; species Dama dama. Next base: position 43,885,184 of record NC_083703.1, read on the forward strand.
CACATGTATATGGAATTTAGAAAGGTGATAACGATAACCCTATATGCAGAACAGAAAAAGAGACACAGAAATACAGAACAGACTTTTGAACTTTGTGGGAGAATGTGAGGGTGGGATATTTCAAAAGAACAGCATGTATGCTATCTATGGTGAAACAGATCACCAGCCCAGGTGGGATGCACGAGACAAGTGCTCTGGCCTGGTGCACTGGGAAGACCCAGAGGAATCGGGTGGAGAGGGAGGTGGGAGGGGGGATCGGGATTGGGAATACATGTAAATCCATGCCTGATTCATATCAACGTATGACAAAACACACTGGGAAAAAAAAAAAAAAAGGAATTATTAGCCATAATTTCATCACACCTACATTTTCGGCTCCCTTCTCCATCTCTTCTGTTTCTGGAACCCCTACACTATGAATGTTAGTATGTTCTATTCCCTAGTTAATGTAGCATTCTTCTTATGAGTCTGTATTCTGGTAAATTATTTTGGTAAATTATTAATCTCTATCACAATATCTGATCTTTTCAAGTTTTTTTTCCTTATTGTTACCTTTGATGCAAATTCCTCTCTCTTCTCATTTTGCTTAGATTCCTCCTTTTCTATTAAGTTAGGTGAAAAAGTTACCTGTCCTGGTTTTGCAGGGCTGTCCTTGTGTGGACCCGTCCCTGTGGAGTCTGTGTGCACAAGGCTTTGGGGTAGAGCTGGTGCTGAGCAGGTCAGAGGTCAATCCTTCCCTGGTTGTGTTGGCAACTGTCACCTCGGTGGGAGGGGGAAGGGCAGGCTAGAGCCAGAGCCCAGTGTGAGCAAAGGCTTCTGTGCTCAGGGGCTGTCCCCCCCCTACTGGGCCAAGCGAGTCCCAAGACGCTGGAGCAGAACTCTGAGGGTTGGGTCCAGACTGGTTCCACTCGTTGTAAGTGTGCACCCCTTGTAAGTATGCACCCCCATCCCCTGCACTGCACCTTTGCCCCAGAGGGTGGCAGAGCTGGAGGAAGGTGTGCAGGAGTAGCCCCTGGTGCGGGTGGCCATGCATGTGGTGCAGCCCTTTCACACCATCAGAGCCCCAGACCCTGCTCCTCGGGGCCCTCTGTGATGGCCACCCTGCCCCGTCCAGATGCGTGGGTGTTCCTGTGTGTGTTCCTGTATGTGTGTCCCTGTGTGTGTGTGTGTCCTGTGTGTGTGTGTGTTCCTGTGTGTGTGTGTGTGTCCCTGTGTGTGTGTGTGTCCTGTGTGTGTGTGTGTGTTCCTGCATGTGTGTCCCTGTGTGTGTGTGTTCCTGTGTGTGTGTCCCTTTGAGTGTTGTGTTCTTGTATGTGTTCCTGTGTGTGTGTGTTCCTGTGTGTGTGTGTTCCTGGATGTGTGTTCCTCTGTGTGTGTGTGTGTTCCTTTCTGTGTTTGTGTGTGTGTGCATTCAGTTTGGTACTTGAAATACCAGGGAAAATCTTACTCTTGGTAGATTTGTTCCTTGTCATGACTTTCACTAGTTAGCTCATCATGCTTCTAGTCCTGGCATCAGCTCAACAGGAAAGCTATGGGTGGCTCAGTTCATTTTTGAGTCAGCATCTTACCTGGCCAAGACTGACTGTCTGATTCTGGTGAATTTATGGCTGTTTTTGAATGCACTGTGTCCCCCAAAGCCACATTCCCATTCTATTCAGGGCCCTTTTAATACATGATCTAGTATATGTCTACACCCTTGTTCTTCGTCTTTGGCGCTCTCTCTCTCTCTCTCTTTCTCTCTCTCTCTCTCTCTCTCTCTCTCTCTCTCTATATATATATATATAGTTCCCCTGCAGCTGCAATAGGCATTCCAGGCGCTCTTCAGTTTAACCTTAGAGTTAAGTGGAACAGACACTAGTTCCCAGACAGTCCTCAGGTAGGTTGAAACACCACACATAAGGTTTTCTGTTATCATTCTGGATTGAGGGAAGCAACTGGGGGCTCATCAAGACTGCACTGCCCCAGGCAGGAGGAGGGTACAGGTGAGTAATACATGACGAAATTTCCTTCCACTCTGTTCTGGATTTTTCCTAATTGCTTTTTAACTTTGTTGCTGTCAATCTGTGTTTGACTGTTTTCCAGAACTCCTATGAAGTTTTTCAGCTAATTTCTCTTTCTTTTCTTGTCTTTCTATGGGAGAGTTCAGTCCTCCCACCTCACCATTTTGCTGACATCACTGTACATGTTAAATTTTGTCTTCACAATGTTCTTGTGTATCAGTGCATCACAATTTCTGTTACTCTTTCCAAATTTGTTGCCTTTTAATTTGTTTATAGGTTTTTCATTTATGAATGATGTGGAGCAGTTAGTAAATTATGTAAAATGTGTATCAGTGACATTATGAGAGTACCCTAAAAGTTATATAACTAGCTACAAGGAATCAACACTCAAAGTCCCTTTGCACACTGTACATAGTATCCTAAGGCTATTAATAATTAACTTCCAATAAGCACTTTGCCAAAATGTCTCTTTTCCGTTTTCTGTTCAGGATTTCACCAGTCAGGTCTGTAAAGCATAATAATTTTGCTATGGGAAATGTAAAAGTGGAAATTTATTTTCATTTGAAGTTGTGATTCTTTTTTTTTTTTTTTGACTATTGAGTTTTTTATTTTATTTTATTTTTAATTTTTTTATTAGTTGGAGGCTAATTACTTCACAACATTTCAGTGGGTTTTGTCATACATTGATATGAATCAGCCATGGATTTACATGTCTTCCCCATCCCAATCCCTGCTCCCACCTCCCTCTCCACCCGATTCCTCTCAAAACATCCCACCCTCACCTTCTCCCAGAGAGTTCAAAAGTCTGTTCTGTATTTCTGTGTCTCTTTTTCTGTTTTGCATATAGGGTTATCGTTACCATCTTTCTAAATTCCATATATATGTGTTAGTATGCTGTAATGTTCTTTATCTTTATCAGGACATGGAAGCAACCTAGATGCCCATCAGCAGATGAATGGACAAGGAAGCTGTGGTACATATACACCATGGAATATTACTCAGCCATTAAAAAGAATTCATTTGAACCAGTCCTAATGAGATGGATGAAGCTGGAGCCCCTTATACAGAGTGAAGTAAGCCAGAAAGATAAAGAACATTACAGCATTCTAACACATATATATGAAGTTTTGATTCTTTATTAAGGGGCAACATTTTGAAAAATGCTATTAAACACTTTCAGACTGTGTGATTTGTATATGTGTGTGTGTTTGTACTGTAAGGTAGTTCTTTCAATTGCTGTTTGATTGAGATTATGCCTCATAATAGAAAATTAAAAAAGATTGTTGTTGAAAGTTTCTAGTCTAACTAATAGTCAATAATTGCTCACCCAATCTTATCATTATATAATTTTTGAAGTTATGCTGATAAAAAGAATCAAACAAGTTAACTGTGTTCAATCATCTCTGACTCCATGGGTACAAGTTTCATCATGCTTCTCCTACAATGTCTCTGCTAACACTGGACAGTGCATCTCAGGTGTTATACTCTTGTTATTAATAATATTTGAAGGGAGAAGAAAAAAAATCCCAGTTTCCCTACTCAGAGAAGCAACAGACAATGGATCCCAAAGGCCAGAAGGTGAAGCTTAATGATGGTCACTTCATTCCTGTCCTGGGATTTGGAACCTATGCACCTCCAGAGGTAACAGTACTGGATGTGGGTTGAGATATAAATAGCAGTGGATGTGACATGAGCAGAAGGGACTTGGGTTGTCAAGCCCTGAGCTCCTGTGTGACTCTGGGAGAGTCACGTGGTTCCATCAACCAGGCTAGAACCATTTCCTATGAAAGAGGAGAAAGCATTCAGCCTTCACTCTGCATCATGGTCTGAAGCTGTGCTCACCTGCAGATTACTCTGGGTTTCCTTCCAGTTTCCATCTCTTTCCCAGCTTGGCAGAAGAGGTGAGACTCAGCTGTCAAGAATACTGTCAGCTGCTTTGCTTTGAAGGTGATTGCAATGGTGAGGTTTTTCTGTATATTTAATTAATTCCAGAACTCTTTCCTCCTTCCAAAAAGCCATGACACAGAGAAGTATTTGAGGTGGGAGGTCCTGTAGATGAGGTGAATGAAAAATAATGGGAATGAATTGCTTTTATACTGTGGAGTGCCTGCTAAATGGCAGGCAAGAAACACTCCAGCTGTGTTTTGCCTTATATTTTTGTTTCTGCTTGGAAATTTATTCTCAGAGAAAATATACTGTCATTTGAAGGCAAAAGTTACTACCTTACTGGCCAGGTTTTATAATGTTTTCTTGGGCTTCCCTGGGTAGTTCAAATTTTAAAGAATCTTCCTGCAATGTGGATGATCTGAGTTTGATCCCTGGCTCGGGAAGATCCCCTGGAGAAGGAAATGGCAACCCACTCCAGTATTCTTGTGGAGAATCCCGTGGACAGAGGAGCCTGATGGGCTACAATCCATGTGGTCACAAAGACTTGGATATGACTGAATAACTAACACTTTAACACTTTGAAATGGGAAAGATTCTGAATTATATAAAAAGAAATGGAATATTATTCAGCATTAAAATGAAGCTAATCTTGCCATTTGCAACCTCACAGATGGATGGTGAGACTTTAAGACAAGCAAAACAAGCCAGAAATAGGAAGACAAATACTGCATAATCTCCTTGTAGCTAGAATCTAAAAAAGTAGAACTCATAAAGGCAGAGAATAGAGGTGTGGTGCCCAGAAGCTGGTGTCAAGCCTGGGAAAAATGGTTAGTTGTTGGTCAAGAGTACAAACCATCAGTTATAAGATGAATATTCATGGAGACCTGATGTAAAGCACTGTGACTATACTTAGAAATAATGGGATATATCTTTAGTTTTGTAGACTAGATCTTATGTCTTCCTACAAACACCCAATAAAGTTAGGTGTGTGAGGTGATGGAACTGTTACCTAGGTTGATTTTGGTAATTCATTAAGAGTGGATACTTACATTGGTACGAATAATCATGGGAAATGGTGGACTGGTTGAGGCTCAAACTTGAATCAAGCTCAAGCTGGGAGAAAGATCAATAACCTCAGAATGGAGATGACGCCACCCTAATGGCAGAAGGGAAGAGGAACTAGAGAACCTCTTGATGAAGGTGAAAGAGGTAGTGAAAAGCTGACTTAAAATTAATCATTCAAAAAACTAAGATCATATCAACTAGTCCCATTACTTCATGGCAAATAAATGGGGGAGAAATGGAAGCAGTGGCAGACTTTATTTTCTTGGACTCCAAATCATTGTGGACAGTGACTGTAGCCAGGAAATTAAAAGGCAATTACTCTTCAGGAGAAAAGCTATGAGAAACCTAGACATCATCTTAAAAAGCAGAGACACTGGCTTGTGGACAAAGGTCCATATAGTCAAAGCTATGATTTTTCCAGTCGTTACGTATGGATGTGAATGGATGGATTTCATGAACCAAGAGTTTGATGCATCCGTGGTGAGCATGACACTGCCTTACATTGAACATGATGTGTTTATCTTGTCTTTCACCCTTTCAAGTTGAGCGTATTTGGTGGTTCTCCTTCTGGATGTGTCTAAGCCTCGTACCTATACAGGGACTTGGGAAAACTTTCTTCCACTCTCCCCTGTCTTCATATGTGGCTGCAGACTGCACTTATCCATTAAGAAAGGTTTACTTAGAACACTTGATTTCAAGTCACAGAAATCAACTCAAACCACCCAATGCAAAATAGCTTAGTGGTCTATATAGATGGCAAGTTCCAGCCACAGACAGAAATGATGGTTGCAGTACTCTACAGATGTGTCTCCTTTTCCTATCCCTGATAAGGCACTACTCATGGTTTACTTTATTTTTACTGAACATTTTCCATTGGTGGGAAATTTGACCTTGGAGAAGTTCAAGGCTCATGGTCATGAATATATTTCTGGGTCTTCCATATTCCTTGTCAACCTAATGAGAGCCTTGTTGGTTCATGTGCCTGTCCTAGGGCACCTGATGCTCAGAGGGAAAAGAAAGTCTGATTATCTAGACCAGGTCAAGATAGCAAATTTTATTCTGGAAATAAAGCCATGTAACTTACTGCCATTCCCAGCTCATAGAGGCATTTGGAAACAGGTGAGTACAAGAACAGACAAAATTCACAGAAGTCACAGGAAGTCCCTTTTAAGACCTGGAAAAATAGTACTTATTACAACATACATTAAATGTAAGATATTAGAATAAGTCTCCCTCCTAAAGACATTGCTTATATACACAAATCATTTTGCAAATATTATCTAATATCTAGAAAGTTGTAAACCTACCTCATGCAGTTTTAATCCCTGGTGCCAGGCAGCCTTGCTGACTGTGGAGAAATTATTTTGTGACATCTCTAAAATGACTGCTTTTATTGTAACCAGGGGAGGAATTATACCCAAAAGGTGAAAATGGAAAATGATAGCTGACTCAGTGGATTTCTGTCGCACATGGGAGGTGAGTATGAGGAGTAGAGAGACCAGGGAGGAGCCAGGACAGGGGGAACCTCCTTCACTTCTTCCACCTGTGAGAATGGGCCATGGACCATCAGACTCAGCAGATCCTAAATCTAAGGGCTGGGATGCTGGGTTTGTGGGGAGGAAACCATTGCTGAAATGTTTACAGAGAGGAATGGAGGAGGAGAATATGGGACAATGCAGACAGGCATCTCTTTCCTTCTGTGTGATATGTCTTCTCCAGGGTTCAAGGAGCAGACAATATTTCTTTTTATATCATGTCTTCTTCCCCTCTTTCCTCCTTGATAATAGATGCTAATTCTTGATGGATGACACTTTTTACAGATATTTTTTCAGCTTTTATTCTTGTTCTATTGCCCATTCCAAGTGACTATTCACCACCCCTCCCTCCCAGGCCCTGGAGAAGTGTAAGGACACAGGGCTGGCCAAATCCATCGGGGTGTCCAGCTTCAACCACAAGCAGCTGGAGAAGATCCTGAACAAGCCAGGGCTCAAGTACAAGCCTGTCTGCAACCAGGTGAGCAGCTCAGCTCCACTCCCTCCTGCACTTCAGAACCTCCTTCTTGCCCTGGAGCCTGATGTCTGTCTGTCCTCCCCCCCTGTTCATCTGACCATTGTGGACAGAAGATTCTAAACAGCTGAGTTCCTGTCTGGATGGTGTGTATAAAATCCAAAATGGTATCTCTGTCTGTATATCTGGGCAGAAAAGTGCAGAGATCTTCCTGGTAGAACCCAGAAGTAGAGGAAGGAGGTATTTCCCCGAGATGAAAGGATGGCCAGATGACAGGGTGAAAGTGCCCTGGAGTGAACTTTGTACAGGAAGGAAAACCATGAAAATGTGGAATGGGAAATAAATTGATAAAGAGGCAAATCAGCTGAGATGGTGTTAAGGGTTTGTGTGGGGTTCTGATGGCTGTATCCTTAATCTTGGTGTTGCAGTGTTTATGTCTTTAACAGGGAACAGTTGAGAAAAATGTGTTGGAGATGGTGAAAATCATTCAGGTTAGAGGGTGACATTAAAGGCTCATCGGGATGAGGAATACATGTAAATCCATGGCTGATTCATGTCAATGTATGACAAAACCCACTACAATATTGTAAAGTAATTAGCCTCCAACTAATAAAAATAAATGAAAAAAAAAAATAAAGGCTCATCATGATGCTAACACTCTATGAATTTTACTCATGAATATCTACTCAAAGTAGAGCCCATCTTTTGGTTAGTCAATCTCGGACTGGTTCTTCCATCTATGTCCATCATAAATTAAGTGTATATACAAACTTTTCTCTATTTCTCTGTTGATATTAATATTTCCAATTTACTGTCATAGTTTTTCCTTTATCATTTTTTAAACTTTTCCCCTTTCTCTGTCATTTAATATTACATTTCCATAATATGTGACACTCTTTTCTATTGGTTTTCTACAGGTGGAATGTCACCCTTATCTCAGTCAGAGGAAACTGTTGGATTTCTGCAAGTCACATGATATTGTTCTTGTTGCCTATAGTGCTCTGGGATCCCAAGGAGTAAAAGGATGGTATTGAACTCTAATGAAAGCAACAGGGAGTTTATGTAAAATTCAATTTTTGATGAGATAGTTTAAATCATACAATACTCAGATAACTCTCATAGGCAGAGGGGAGAGAGAGGAGTAATGGAACGAATTCTTCTCTTTTATCTTCCCATCACCCAGCCAATTTTTCTAGATTGTATTAGCTTGTCTACTCATGAATAACAAATATCTGCATTATAATCTATATATAATCCCCCAGTTAAGACCAGCAACACAAGCTTATGTCATGATTTACTTACTAACTAATGAACACATTTTTCAAAATAGGTGTTCCAAGGTTCACTTACCTTATGTCTAAAGTTGAGATAATAGTATTTAACTCCTAGGTTTCTATCACGATTGAAAAAAAGTTCAATTTGAACCATTTTTGTAAGCATGTATAGTATAATAATGATGAAATAAATGTCTCTTATTTTGATACCTCTCAATTTTTACAATACCTTAGAAAAATTTGAAATTTACAAACAATTCTGTGTCTTTCCTTCTACTTCTCTATTCATGCCCTTGATTATTTAAGAAAAAACACCCCTGAAAATTAAAGGAAAAAAATCCATGAGTTTGGCAGTCCTGGTCTCAACTCAATATTGCCTCTGAATCACCTGCAGATCTTTGTAAACACAGAGTAGGAGGTGACACAGTTGAGGTTCTGATTCAGTTTGTTCTCAGCTCAGCCATGGAATTTGTATTTCTTACACGATCCCAGTTGATAGTGATGATGCTGGTCAATGAACTATACTTTGAGAAGCCCTGGTCTAGAGTGAACCTCTTGTTCACTTGTTCTGTTTGGGAAAATATTCAGAAACTGAGTATTTAGTCTCAGCTCCTCAGCATTTCTGAATTTCCTTCCAGGGTGAACCTGAACCACCCCGTTCTCTTGGAGGATTAGTTCTCTCTGCCATTGCCCCAAAACACAAGAAAACCCCAGCTCTGGTTGCCCTTCACTACCAGATACAACGTGGGGTTTTGGTTCTGGCCAAGGGTAACAACAAGGAGTGGATCAAAGAGAACATGCAGGTGATGACGAGTGGGGCTGTGGGCGAGGGCTCCTAGGGAATATCTTTCATGAGGGTCATTCTTTGTCCAGCCCTCAGACTACCTTTGGGTCAAAACGAGTTACCTGATCTTTCCCTGTGTGTGAATGCCTGGTAGTTTTCTCCTCCTGCTGTGGAAATAGGAGAGGCATTATGGCTGAAGAGCGTTATGGTTGGACAGAGAATGGAGATTTTAGCTTGAGCATTACCTTTGCAATGTATTCTGTCATTTTATGCGAATGACATCTTATTTTCTTCATTCTCAATTATGTAGTTGTATTATGTGTTTTTTTTTAATATATATATACTGTTTGAACTGCTCTAATAAAACACCATAGGTTGAGTGGCTGAGGAAAAAAAACTGGAATTTGTTTCTCACATTCTGAAGCAGGAGATCTGAGATCAGAGTGCCTGTGTGGTCAGGTGAGGCTGCTCCTCCAATTCACAGGTTACACCTTGTATCTTAACATGGTGGAAGGGAGCAAAGAGCTCCCCCAATTCTATTATATGAATATGATGTTGTTTATTTTTTAATTTTTTTCATTTATTTTTATTAGTTGGAGGCTAATTACTTTACAATATTGTAGTGGTTTTTGCCATACATTGACGTGAATCAGCCATGGATTTACATGTGTTCCCCATCCCGATTCCCCTCCCACCTCCCTCCCCATTCCATCCCTCTGGATCTTTCCAGTGCACCAGCCCTGAGCACTTGTCTAATGCATCCAACCTGGGCTGGTGATCTGTTTCACACTTGATAGTATACTTGTTTTAATGCTATTCTCTCAGAACATCCCACCCTCGCCTTCTCCCACAGAGTCCAAAAGTCTGTTCTATACATCTGTGTCTCTTTTTTCTGTTTTGCATATAGGCTTATGATTACCATCTTTTAAAATTCCATATATATGCATTAGTATACTGTATTGGTGTTTATCTTTCTGGATTACTTCACTCTGCATAATGGGCTCCAGTTTCATCCATCTCATCAGAACTGATTCAAATGAATTCTTTTTAATGGCTGAGTAATATTCCGTTGTGTATATGTACCATAGCTTCCTTATCCATTCATCTGCTGATGGGTGTATAGGTTGCTTCCATATCCTGGCTATTACAAACAGTGCTGTGATGAACATTGGGGTGCACGTTTCTCTTTTAGATCTGGTTTCCTCGGTGTGTATGCCCAGAAGTGGGATTGCTGGCTCATATGGCAGTTCTATTTCGTTCATGAGGGCTCCACCTTAATGATGTAATCATCTCTCAAAGGATTCATTTCTAACAGCATCAACATGTGAATATGAGGGCAGAAAAATTATGGCAGTGATCATTAACTTTCAAACCATTGTGTTTTTGTTTTGCCTTTCCCTGAATACTAATAAGATTTCATCTTCATACATTTAATCATCTTGATTTTCTGTTTTTGTAAAGTTTCTCTTCAAGACTTTGTCCATTTTTGCTCTGTTTTCTATACTTTGTTTTCTGTGTAGGAGACCATTATTGTACCTATAGTCATAACTGTATGGAAACTCCCCAGTTTCAGGATTTAATGCAGAGATGATTTATACTTCTCTTGATTCTGTGGTTTGACAATCAATCTGCATTCAGCTAAGCTGTCGTCCTCTAGGCTGGGCTCTCCTGTGCTTTTGCAGTTCAATGCTGAGCAGCTGGGCAGTTCTGCTTTAGCAGGTGGACGAGGCTCCTGTCAGAGGAGCCTCCACCCTTCTCTGTATAGTTTTTATGAATATTTGACTAGACTGGGACAACTAACCTGGTCTTCATCTCAGCACAGTGCTATGATCCCAAGTCAGTGATTAGGGAAATAGTCCTCTTCCTGTCTGGGCTCAGATCTGGGTCATCTCTTCTTCTGGGAAATATCACTGTTCAATGCAGGTTGTAGGTCAGGCCAAGTCAAGGGGAACAGAAATTGTCCCCTGATCAACTGTTTCTGTGTTTCCATTTAAATTTGGTCCTGTAATCTAGCTGGAAATGATATCTAAGATAATATGAAAATGGATGCACAGAGGAGGAGCCAAGATGGTGGAGGAATAGGATGGGGAGACCACTTTCTCCCCTACAAATTCATCAAAAGAACATTTGAATGCTGAGCAAGCTTCACAAAACAACTTCTGACCGCTAGCAGAAGATATCAGGTGCCCAGAAAAGCAGCCCATCGTCTTCGAAAGGAGGTAGGACAAAATATAAAAGATAAAAAGAGAGACAAAAGAGCTAGGGACGGAGATCCGTCCCAGGAAGGGAGTCATAATAGAGGAAGTTTCCAAACACCAGGAAACCCTGTCACAGGCGGGTCTGGGGGAAGTTTTCGAATCTTGGAGGGCAACCTAACTGGGAGGAAAAGATAAATAAAACTCACATATTACATGCCTAAAAGCAACTCCCAACAGCAAAGTACCCCAGATGCCTGCATCCGCCACCAGCAAGTGGGGGCGGAATGGAGAGGAGCACGCGGCATTGCTTAGGGTAAGGACAGGACCCGAATGCCCTGAGGGCAATTGGAGGGAGTGAACATGAGATAGCAACTTAAACTGTGGGATAGCAAGAGAGAGAGAGAAAATTAACTGGCCTGAACACACTGCCAGCCATTTGTAGAACAAAGGGACTGAGCAATTCCAGAGAACAGCTTAGCCTCCTGTGGACCGGCCCATCCCCGCCGGAGGCAGGAGGCAGGGGGGAGGGGAAAGGGGCAAACTCAGCCCCAGAGACGGCACCCCCTACCAAACTGCAAACAAGCCTCCAGTTTCTAACCAAAGACTTCCCAAGATTCTGGACGGTCGACATCCGCAGGGAGGGTCGCGGCTAGAGGCCAGCTCCCGAGAATAGACACAAGCTACACGCACCCAACTGGTGCGCGGGGAAACTGAGGCTGGGACCGTGGAGGGGAGAAGGCGCACCGCACCAGGGGAGAGTGCGCTCGTCAAGCTCCTGGTGGCCTGAGCTGCTCAGGACGGTGAAGGCACAAAACTCAGGCCCAACCGAGTCCGCGCTTTGGTGGAATACCCGAAAACAGGAACCGCATGCAACACAGGGCCCGCTCCATATAGAGCAGCCGGGGGCCTGAGCAGTGTAGACGGGGAGAGCACACACCCGTGAGCAGGGGCAAACCCAGTGTGGCTGGAGCATTGTGAGTGCTACCCACACACAGCGATATCTGTCTGCAGCACCCCTCCCTCCCCGCAGCATGACTGAACCAGCGAACCTAAACAAGAGACCACCTCTGCCTGCCTGTGTCAGGGTGGAAATTAGACACTGAAGAGACCTGCAAACAGAAGCCAAATAAACAAAGGGAACCGCTTCAGAAGGGACCTGTGCAACAGATTAAAATCCCTGTAGATAACACCGACTACACTGGAAGGGGCCTATAGGTATCGAGAATTGTAAGCTGGAATGAGGAGCTATCTGAAACTGAACCGAACCCACACTGACCACAACAGCTCCAGAGAAATTCCTAGATATATTTTTACTTTTTTTTAAAAAAATTTTTCTTTTCTTTTTTTATTTTTTCTCTTGTATTTTCTTATAAAATTCCCTATTGCTCCCGCATTACTCCTTAACTTTCGTTTTCATTTTCATATATTTTTACTATTTTTTTAATTTTTTTTTTTTTTACTATTTTTTTAATTAGGAAAATTTTTTTTCCTGTTTTATTTTTTTCTCTTATTTTCTTTTAAAGTCCTCTATTACTTCTCTATTACTCCTTAATTTTCATTTTCATTTCACTATAACCTTGCAAAAAAAAAGAAACCATATTTTTAAACTAAACTTCAAAAATATTTCTAAAATTTTTTGTGTTTTTGCATTTGTTTTTAATATTGTATTTTTAAGAGTCTAACCTCTAGGGAGGAGCCAAGATGGCGGAGGAGTAGGACGGGGAGACCACTTTCTCTCCTACAAATTCATCAAAAGAATAACTGAATGCAGAACAAACTTCACAAAATAACTTCTGATCGCTAGCTGAGGTCATCAGGCGCCCAGAAAAGCAGCCCATTGTCTTCAAAAGGAGGTAGGACAAAATATAAAGATAAAAAGTGAGACAAAAGAGCTAAGGACGGAGATCCGTCCCAGGAAGGGAGTCTTAGGCGGCATTGCTTGGGGTAGGTTCCGGGCCTGAGTGCCCTGAGGACAATCGGAGGGAGCTTCTGTGAGTTGCCAACTTGAACTGTGGGAGACCAAAAGAGAGAGAGAGAATTAACCGGCCGGAACACACTGCCGGCCGTTCGCAGAACAAAGGGACCGAGAAAGTCCAGAGAAGAGCTCGCAGGCTACGGACCGGCCCAGCCCCGCGGAGACAGGAGGCAGGGGGGAGGGGAAGGTCGCGGCGAGACACAGGGCGCAGGCACCCGACCGGCGCGGGCGGGGACTGGGGCTGGGGACCCGGAGGGCAGAAGGCGCGCGCACCCGACTGGCGCCAGCAGAAACTGAGACTGGGTCCGTGGAAGGGAGTGGGCGCGCCACACCTGGGGAGAGTGCGCCCACCAAGCCCCTCACTGCCTGGACCGCTCTGACGGGGAAGGCACTGAGAGCAGGCGCAGCTTTTCGTTCCGCGCTTTTGTGGAACACCCGAGGGCTGGAACCTGGCACAGCGCGGGGCGCGCTCCATATAGAACAGCCGGGAGCCTGAGCAGCGCAGACGGAGAAAGCAGCGTCAGCCCCTCCCGGCAGTGCCAGCCCCGCCCCGCAGAGCGACGGAACTAGCTACCTAAATAAGAGTCCACCTCCGCCCGCCTGTGTCAGGGCGGAAATGAGTCTCTGAAGAGACCGGCAAACAAGCCAAATAAACAAAGGGAACCGCTTCAGAAGGGACTGGTGCAAGAGATTAAAATCCCTGTAGAAAACACGGACTACACCGGAAGGGCCCTATAGATATCGAGAAGTGTAAGCTGGAACGAGGAGCTATCTGAAACTGAGCTGAACCCACACTGACCGCAACAGCTCCAGAGAAATTCCTAGATATATTTTTACTTTTTTTTTTTTTTTTCTAAGTAAGGAAGAAAAAAAAAATTTTTTTTTTCTATTTTCTTTTCTCTCTTTTATTTTCCTTTAAAATTCCCTATTACTCCCCCATTACTCCTTCACTTTCATTTTTATAGATTTTTACGATTTTTTTAATTAGGAAAAAAAAATTTTTTTTCTCTTTCTTTTTTTTTTTGCTTTTTTTCTTTTTTCTTCTTTTGTTTTCTTTCCTTTTTCTCTTTTTTCTATTTTTCTTTTTCTCTTATTTCTTTTGAAGTCCTCTAGTACTCACTCCTCTACTACTCCTTAATTTTCTTTTTCAATACACTATAACCTTACAAAAAAAAAAAAGGAAGAGAAGCCCTATTTTTAAACCGAAGATTATTCTCTCCCAATCTTGACTCTCTGTTTTCTACCTCAGGACACCTCTATTTCCTCCTTTCCCCTTCTCTTCCCAATCCAATTCTGTGAATCTTTGTAGGTGTCTGAGATACGGAGAACACTCTGGGAACAGACAGCTGCGTAGATTTGTCTCTCTCCTCTTGAGTCCCCCTTTTTCTCCTCCTGCTCATCTCTATCACCCTCCTCCCTTTTCTCCTCTTCATGTAACTCTGTGAACCTCTCTGGGCGTCCCTAACAGGGGAGAATCTTTTCGCCATTAACCTAGAAGTTTTATTATCAGTGCTGTATAGTTGGAGAAGTCCTGAGACTACAGGAAGAATAAAACTGAAATCCAGAGGCAGGAAACTTAAGCCCAAAACCTAAGAACACCAGAAAACTCCTGACTACATGGAACTTTAAGTAATAAGTGACTGTCCAAAAGCCTTCATACCTACACTGAAACCAACCACCACCCAAGAGCCAATAAGTTTTAGAGCAAGACATACCACGGAAATTCTCCAGCAACACAGGAACATAGCCCTGAACATCAACATACAGGCTGCCCAAGGTCACACCTAACACATAGACCCATCTCAAAACTCATTACTAGGCACTCCATTGCTCTCCAAAGAGAAGAAATCAAGTTCCACGCACCAGAACACTGACGCAAGCTTCCCTAACCAGGAAACCTTGACAAGCCAATCGTCTAACCCCACCCACTGGATAAATCCTCCACAATAAAAAGGAACCACAGACCTCCAGAATACAGAAAGCCCACTCCAGACACAGCAATCTAAACAAGATGAAAAGGCAAAGAAATACCCAACAGGTAAAGGAACATGAAAAATGCCCACCAAGTCAAACAAAAGAGGAGGAGATAGGGAATCTACCTGAAAAAGAATTTAGAATAATGATAATAAAAATGATCCAAAATCTTGAAAACAAAATGGAGTTACAGATAAATAGCCTGGAAACAAAGATTGAAAAGATTCAAGAAATGTTTCATAAAGACCTAGAAGAAATAAGAAAGAGTCAATTAAAAATGAATAATGCAATGAATGAGATCAAAAACACTTTGGAGGGAACCAAGAGTAGAATAACGGAGGCAGAAGATAGGATAAGTGAGGTAGAAGATAAAATGGTGGAAATAAATGAAACAGAGAGGAAAAAAGAAAAAAGGATCAAAAGAAATGAGGACAAACTCAGGGACCTCTGGGACACTGTGAAATGCCCCAACATTCGAATCATAGGAGTCCCAGAAGAAGAAGACAAAAAGAAAGGCCATGAGAAAATACTCGAGGAGATAATAGCTGAAAACTTCCCTAAAATGGGGAAGGAAATAGCCACCCAAATCCAAGAAACCCAGAGAGTCCCAAACAGGATAAACCCAAGGCGAAACACCTCAAGACACATATTAATCAAATTAACAAAGATCAATCACAAAGAACAAATATTAAAAGCAGCAAGGGAGAAACAACAAATAACACACAAAGGGATTCCCATAAGGATAACAGCTGATCTATCAATAGAAACCCTCCAGGCCAGAAGTGAATGGCAGGACGTACTGAAAGTAATGAAAGAGAATAACCTACAACCTAGATTACTGTATCCAGCAAGGATCTCATTCAGATATGAAGGAGAATTCAAAAGCTTTACAGATAAGCAAAAGCTGAGAGAATTCAGCACCACCAAACCAGCTCTTCAACAAATGCTAAAGGATCTTCTCTAGACAGGAAATCCAGAAAGGTTGTATAAACGTGAACCCAAAACAACAAAGTAAATGGCAACGGGACCACACCTATCAATAATTACCTTAAATGTAAATGGGTTGAATGCCCCAACCAAAAGACAAAGATTGGCTGAATGGATACAAAAACAAGACCCCTATATATGCTGTCTAGAAGAGACCCACCTAAAAACAAGAGACACATACAGACTAAAAGTGAAGGGTTGGAAAAAAAATATTTCATGCAAATGGAGACCAAAAGAAAGCAGGAATAGCAATACTCATATCAGATAAAATAGACTTTCAAATAGAGGCTGTGAAAAGAGACAAAGAAGGACACTACATAATGATCAAAGGATCAATCCAAGAAGATATAACAATTATAAACATATATGCACCCAACATAGGAGCACCGCAATATATACGGCAAACACTAACGAGTATGAAAGAGGAAATTAATAGTAACACAATAATAGTGGGAGACTTTAATACCCCACTCACAACTATGGATAGATCAACTAAACAGAAAATTAACAAGGAAACACAAACCTTAAATGATACAATGGACCAGCTAGAGCTAATTGATATCTATAGGACATTTCACCCCAAAACAATCAACTTCACCTTTTTCTCAAGTGCACACGGAACCTTCTCCAGAATAGATCACATCCTGGGCCATAAATCTAGTCTTGGAAAATTCAAAAAAATTGAAATCATTCCAGTCAGCTTTTCTGACCACAGTGCAGTAAGATTAGATCTCAAGTACAGGAAAAAAATTGTTAAAAATTCAAACACATGGAGGCTAAATAACACGCTTCTGAATAACCAACAAATCATAGAAGAAATAAAAAAAGAAATCAAAATATGTATAGAAACGAATGAAAATGAAAACACAACAACCCAAACCCTATGGGACACTGTAAAAGCAGTGCTAAGGGGAAGGTTCATAGCATTACAGGCTTACATCAAGAAACAAGAAAAAAGCCAAATAAATAACCTAACTCTACACCTAAAGCAATTAGAGAAGGAAGAAATGAAGAACCCCAGGGTTAGCAGAAGGAAAGAAATCTTAAAAATTAAGGCAGAAATAAATGCAATAGAAACTAAAGAGACCATAGCAAAAATCAACAAATCTAAATCTGGTTTTTTGAAAAAATGAACAAAATTGACAAACCATTAGCAAGACCCATTAAGAAACAAAGAGAGAAGAACCAAATTAACAAAATTAGAAATGAAAATGGAGAGATCACAACAGACAACACTGAAATACAAAGGATCATAAGAGACTACTACCAGCAGCTCTATGCCAATAAAATGGACAACTTGGAAGAAATGGACAATATCTTAGAAAAGTATAACTTTCCAAAACTGAACCAGGAAGAAATAGAAGATCTTAACAGACCCATCACAGGCAAGGAAATCGAAACTGTAATCAAAAATCTTGCAGCAAACAAAAGCCCAGGACCAGATGGCTTCACAGCTGAATTCTACCAAAAATTTAGAGAAGAGCTAACACCTATCTTACTCAAACTCTTCCAGAAAATTGCAGAAGAAGGTAAACTTCCAAACTCATTCTATGAGGCCACCATCACCCTAATTCCAAAACCAGACAAAGATGCCACAAAAAAAGAAAACTACAGGCCAATATCACTGATGAACATAGATGCAAAAATCCTTAACAAAATTCTAGCAAACAGAATCCAACAACATATTAAAAAAATCATACACCACGACCAAGTGGGCTTTATCCCAGGAATGCAAGGATTCTTCAATATCCGCAAATCAATCAATGTAATACACCACATTAACAAATTGAAAGATAAAAACCATATGATTATCTCAATAGATGCAGAGAAAGCCTTTGACAAAATTCAACACTCATTTATGATTAAAACTCTCCAAAAAGCAGGAATAGAAGGAACATACGTCAATATAATCAAAGCTATATATGATAAACCCACAGCAAGCATCACCCTCAATGGTGAAAAATTGAAAGCATTTCCCCTGAAATTAGGAACAAGACAAGGGTGCCCACTCTCACCACTACTATTCAACATAGTGTTGGAAGTTTTGGCCACAGCAATCAGAGCAGAAAAAGAAGTAAAAGGAATCCAGATAGGAAAAGAAGAAGTGAAACTCTCACTGTTTGCAGATGACATGATCCTCTACATAGAAAACCCTAAAGACTCTACCAGAAAATTACTAGAGTTAATCAATGAATATAGTAAAGTTGCAGGATATAAAATTAACACACAGAAATCCCTTGCATTCCTATACACTAACAATGAGAAAACAGAAAGAGAAATTAAGGAAACAATACCATTCACCATTGCAACAAAAAGAATAAGATACTTAGGAGTATATCTACCTAAAGAAACAAAAGACCTATACATAGAAAACTATAAAACACTGATGAAAGAAATCAAAGAGGACACAAACAGATGGAGAAACATACCGTGTTCATGCATTGGAAGAATCAATATTGTCAAAATGGCTATTCTACCCAAAGCAATCTATAGATTCAATGTAATCCCTATCAAGCTACCAACGGTATTTTTCACAGAACTAGACCAAAGAATTTCACAATTTGTATGGAAATGCAAAAAACCTCGAATAGCCAAAGTAATCTTGAGAAAGAAGAATGGAACTGGAGGAATCAACCTGCCTGACTTCAGACTGTACTACAAAGCCACAGTCATCAAGACAGTATGGTACTGGCACAAAGACAGAAATATAGATCAATGGAACAGAATAGAAAGCCCAGAGATAAATCCACGAACCTATGGACACCTTATCTTTGACAAAGGAGGCAAGGATATACAATGGAAAAAAGACAACCTATTTAACAAGTGGTGCTGGGAAAACTGGTCAACCACTTGTAAAAGAATGAAACTAGAACACTTTCTAACACCATACACAAAAGTACACTCAAAATGGATTAAAGATCTAAATGTAAGACCAGAAACTATAAAACTCCTAGAGGAGAACCTAGGGAAAACACTCTCCGACATAAATCACAGCAAGATCCTCTATGACCCACCTCCCAGAATATTGGAAATAAAAGCAAAACTAAACAAATGGGACCTAATGAACCTTAAAAGCTTTTGCACTACAAAGGAAACTATAAGTAAGGTGAAAAGACAGCCCTCAGATTGGGAGAAAATAATAGCAAATGAAGAAACAGACAAAGGATTAATCTCAAAAATATACAAGCAACTCTTGAAGCTCAATTCCAGAAAAATAAATGACCCAATCAAAAAATGGGCCAAAGAACTAAACAGACATTTCTCCAAAGAAGACATACAGATGGCTAACAAACACATGAAAAGATGCTCAACATCACTCATTATCAGAGAAATGCAAATCAAAACCACAATGAGGTACCATTACACGCCAGTCAGGATGGCTGCTATCCAAAAGTCTACAAGCAATAAATGCTGGAGAGGGTGTGGAGAAAAGGGAACCCTCTTACACTGTTATTCCCACTAGTGGGAATGCAAACTAGTACAGCCACTATGGAGAACAGTTTGGAGATTCCTTAAAAAACTGGAAATAGAACTGGCATATGACCCAGCAATCCCACTTCTGGGCATACACACTGAGGAAACCAGATCTGAAAGAGACACGTGCACCCCAATGTTCATCGCAGCACTGTTTATAATAGCCAGGACATGGAAACAACCTAGATGCCCATCAGCAGATGAATGGATAAGGAAGCTGTGGTACATATACACCATGGAATATTACTCAGCCATTAAAAAGAATTCATTTGAATCAGTCCTAATGAGATGGATGAAGCTGGAGCCCATTATACAGAGTGAAGTAAGCCAGAAAGATAAAGAACATTACAGCATACTAACACATATATATGGAATTTAGAAAGATGGTAACGATAACCCTATATGCAAAATAGAAAAAGAGACACAGAAATACAGAACAGACTTTTGAACTCTGTGGGAGAAGGTGAGGGTGGAGTGTTTCAAAAGAACAGCATGTATACTATCTATGGTGAAACAGATCACCAGCCCAGGTGGGATGCATGAGACAAGTGCTCGGGCCTGGTGCACTGGGAAGACCCAGAGGAATCGGGTGGAGAGGGAGGTGGGAGGGGGGGATTGGGATGGGGAATACGTGTAAATCTATGGCTGATTCATATCAATGTATGACTAAACCCACTGTATTTTTGTGAAGTAATTAGCCTCCAACTAATAAAAAAATTAAAAAAAAAAAAAGAGTCTAACTTCTACTCTAGATTTTTAATCTTTGTTTTTCATTATTTGATATCAATTTTGGACATTTAAGAATCCAATATTCAGTACCCATTTTTACTCAGGAGTGTGCTGATTACTCTCTCTCACTTTTGACTCTCCGTTTTCAACCTCAGAACACCTCTATTTCCTCCCTTCCCCTTCTCTTCCCAATCCAATTCTGTGAATTTCTGTGGGTGTCTGGGCTACAGAAAACACTTTGGGAACAGAGAACTGCGTAGATCTGTCTCTCTTCTCTTGAGTCCCCCCTTTTCTCCTCCTGGTCATCTGTATCTCCCTCCTCCCTCTCCTCTGCTTCATGTAACTCTGTGAACCTCTCTGGGTGTCCCTCATGGTGGAGAATCTCTTCACCATTAACCTAGAAGTTTTATTTTCAGTGCTGTATAGTTGGAGAAGTCTTGAGACTACTGGAAGAATAAAACTGGAATCCAGAGGCAGGAGACTTAAGCCCAAAATCTGAGAACACCAGAAAACTCCTGACTACATGGAACATTAAGTAATAAGAGACCATCCAAAAGCCTCCATACCTACACTGAAACCAACCACCACCCAAGAGCCAATACGTTCCAGAGCAAGGCATACCATGCAAATTCTCCAGCAACGCAGGAACATAGCCCTGAACGTCAACATACAGGCTGCCAAAAGTCACACCTAACACATAGACCCATCTCAAAACTCATTACTGGACACTCCATTGCACTTCAGAGAGAAGAAATCCAGTTCCACGTGCCAGAACACTGATGCAAGCTTTCCTAAGCAGGAAACCTTGACAAGCCAATCGTCCAACCCCACCCACTGGGTGAAACCTCCACATTAAAAAGGAACCACAGACAACCAGAATACAGAAAGCCCACTCCAGACACAGCAATCTAAACAAGATGAAAAGGCAGAGAAATACCCAACAGGTAAAGGAACATGAAAAATGCCCACCAAGTCAAACAAAAGAGGAGGAGATAGGGAATCTACCTGAAAAAGAATTTAGAATAATGATAATAAAAATGATCCAAAATCTTGAAAACAAAATGGAGTTACAGATAAATAGCCTGGAAACAAAGATTGAAAAGATTCAAGAAATGTTTAATAAAGACCTAGAAGAAATAAGAAAGAGTCAATTAAAAATGAATAATGCAATGAATGAGATCAAAAACACTCTGGAGGGAACCAACAGTAGAATAACAGAGACAGAAGATAGGATAAGTGAGGTAGAAGATAAAATGGTGGAAATAAATGAAACAGAGAGGAAAAAAGAGAAAAGGATCAAAAGAAATGAGGACAACCTTAGGGATCTCTGGGACAATGTGAAACACCCCAACATTCGAATCTTAGGAGTCCCAGAAGAAGAAGACAAAAAGAAAGGCCATGAGAAAATACTCGAGGAGATAATAGCTGAAAACTTCCCTAAAATGGGGAAGGAAATAGTCACCCAAGTCCAAGAAACCCAGAGAGTCCCAAACAGGATAAACCCAAGGCGAAACACCCCAAGACACATATTAATCAAATTAACAAAGATTAAACACAAAGAACAAATATTAAAAGCAGCAAGGGAGAAACAACAAATAACAAACAAAGGGATTCCCATAAGGATAACAGCTGATCTATCAATAGAAACCCTTTAGGCCAGAAGGGAATGGCAGGACATACTTCAAATAATGAAAGAGAATAACCTACAACCTAGATTACTGTACCCAGCAAGGATCTCATTCAGATATGAAGGAGAATTCAAAAGCTTTACAGACAAGCAAAAGCTGAGAGAATTCAGCACCACCAAACCAGCTCTTCAACAAATGCTAAAGGATCTTCTCTAGACAGGAAACACAGAAAGGTTGTATAAACACAAACCCAAAACAACAAAGTAAATGGCAACGGGACCACACCTATCAATAATTACCTTAAATGTAAATGGGTTGAATGCCCCAACCAAAAGACAAAGATTGGCTGATTGGATACAAAAACAAGACCCCTATATATGCTGTCTACAAGAGACCCACCTCAAAACAAGGGACACATACAGACTAATAGTGAAGGGCTGGAAAAAAATGTTTCATGAAAACGGAAACCAAAAGAAAGCAGGAGTCGCAATACTCATATCAGATACGATAGACTTTCAAATAAAGGCTGTGAAAAGAGACAAAGAAGGACATTACATAATGATCAAAGGATCAATCCAAGAAGAAGATATAGCAATTATAAATATATATGCACCCAACATAGGAGCACCACAATATGTAAGGCAAACGCTAATGAGTATGAAAGAGGAAATTAATAGTAACACAATAATAGTTGGAGACTTTAATACCCCACTCACAACTATGGATAGATCAACTAAACAAAAAATTAACAAGGAAACACAAACTTTAAATGACACAATAGACCAGCTAGGCCTAATTAATATCTATAGGACATTTCACCCCAAAACAATCAACTTCACCTTTTTCTCAAGTGCACACGGAACCTTCTCCAGGATAGATCACATTCTTGGCCATAAATCTAGCCTTGGTAAATTCAAAAAAATTGAAATCATTCCAGTCATCTTTTCTGACTACAGTGCAGTAAGATTAGATCTCAATTATAGGAAAAAAAATATTAAAAATTCAAACATATGGAGGCTAAGTAACATGCCTCTGAATAACCAACAAATCATAGAAGAAATCAAAAAAGAAATCAAAATATGTATAGAAACAAATGAAAATGAAAACAAAACAACCCCAAATCTATGGGACACTGTAAAAGCGGTGCTAAGGGAAAGGTTCATAGCATTACAGGCTTACCTCAAGAAACAAAAAAAAAGTCAAATAGATAACCTAACTCTACACCTAAAGCAACTAGAGAAGGAAGAAATGAAGAAACCCAGGGTTAGTAGAAGGAAAGAAATCTTATAAATTAGGGCAGAAATAAATGCAAAAGAAACAAAACAGAACATAACAAAATAAACAAAGCTAAAAGCTGGTTTTTTGAAAAAAATAAACAAAATTGACAAACTATTAGCAAGACTCATTAAGAAACAAAGAGAGAAGAACCAAATTAACAAAATTAGAAATGAAAATGGAGAGATCACAACAGACAACACTGAAATACAAAGGATCATAAGAGACTACTACCAGCAGCTCTATGCCAATAAAATGGACAACTTGGAAGAAATGGACAATATCTTAGAAAAGTATAACTTTCCAAAACTGAACCAGAAAGAAATAGAGGATCTTAACAGACCCATCACAAGCAAGGAAATCGAAATTGTAATCAGAATTCTTCCAGGAAACAGAAGCCCAGGACCAGATGGCTTCACAGCTGGATTCTACCAAAAATTTAGAGAAGAGCTAACACCTATCTTACTCAAAATCTTCCAGAAAATTGCAGAAGAAGGTAAACTTCCAGACTCATTCTATGAGGCCACCATCACCCTAATTCCAAAACCAGACAAAACTGCCACAAAAAAAGAAAACTACAGGCCAATATCACTGATGAACATAGATGCAAAAATCCTTAACAAAATTCTAGCAAACAAAATCCAACAACATATTAAAAAAATCATACACCACGACCAAGAGGGCTTTATCCCAGGAATGCAAGGATTCTTTAGTATCCACAAATCAATCAAGGTAATACACCACATTAACAAATTGAAAGATAAAAACCATATGATTATCTCAATAGATGCAGAGAAAGCCTTTGACAAAATTCAACATCCATTTATGATTAAAACTCTCCAGAAAGCAGGAATAGAAGGAACATACCTCAATATAATCAAAGCTATATATGACAAACCCACAGGAAGCATTACCCTCAATGGTGAAAAATTGAAAGCATTTCTCCTGAAATCAGAAACAAGACAAGGGTGCCCACTCTCACCACTACTATTCAACATAGTTTTGGAAGTTTTGGCCACAGCAATCAGAGCAAAAAAATAAATGAGAGGAATCCAGATTGGAAAAGAAGTGAAACTCTCACTGTTTGCAGATGACATGATCCTCTACATAGAAAACCCTGAAGACTCCACCAGAAAATTATTACAACTAATCAATGAATATAGTAAAGTTGCAGGATATAAAATCAACACACAGAAATCCCTTGCATTCCTATACACTAAAAATGAGAAAACAGAAAGAGAAATTAAGGAAACAATACCATTCACCATTGCAACAAAAAGAATAAAATACTTAGGAGTATATCTACCTAAAGAAAGAAAAGACCTATACACAGAAAACTATAAAACACTGATGAAAGAAATCAAAGAGGACACAAACAGATGGAGAAACATACCGTGTTCATGGATTGAAAGAATCAATATTGTCAAAATGGCTATACTACCCAAAGCAATCTATAGATTCAATGAAATCCCTATCAAGCTACCAACGGTATTTTTCACAGAACTAGAACAAATAATTTCACAATTTGTATGGAAATGCAAAAAACCTCGAATAGCCAAAATAATCTTGAGAAAGAAGAATGGAACTGGAGGAATCAACCTGCCTGACTTCAGACTGTACTACAAAGCCACAGTCATCAAGACAGTATGGTACTGGCACAAAGACAGAAATATAGATCAATGGAACAGAATAGAAAGCCCAGAGATAAATCCACGAACCTATGGACACCTTATCTTCGACAAAGGAGGCAAAAATATACAATGGCAAAAAGACAACCTCTTTTACAAGTGGTGCTGGGAAAACTGGTCAACCACTTGTAAAAGAATGAAACTAGAACACTTTCTAACACCATACACAAAAGTACACTCAAAATGGATTAAAGATCTAAATGTAAGACCAGAAACTATAAAACTCCTAGAGGAGAACATAGACAAAACACTCTCAGACATAAACCACAGCAAGATCCTCTATGACCCACCTCCCAGAATATTGGAAACAAAAGCAAAACTAAACAAATGGGACCTAGTGAAACTGAAAAGCTTTTGCACAACAAAGGAAACTATAAGTAAGGTGAAAAGACAGCCCTCAGATTGGGAGAAAATAATAGCAAATGAAGAAACAGACAAAGGCTTAATCTCAAAAATATACAAGCAGCTCCTGCAGCTCAACTCCAGAAAAATAAATGACCCAATCAAAAAATGGGCCAAAGAACTAAACAGACATTTCTCCAAAGAAGACATAGAGATGGCTAACAAACACATGAAAAGATACTCAACATCACTCATTATCAGAGAAATGCAAATCAAAACCACAATGAGGTACCATTACACGCCAGTCAGGATGGCTGCTATCCAAAAGTCTACAAGCAATAAATGCTGGAGAGGGTGTGGAGAAAAGGGAACCCTCTTACACTGTTGGTGGGAATGCAAACTAGTACAGCTGCTATGGAGAACAGTGTGGAGATTCTTTAAAAAATGTAAAGAAAAAGGAAAAAAAAATGTAAAGCCCTTAAAAAAAAAAAAAAAAAAACTCCAATATAAACACTGCATTCTTTGTAAAAAAAAAAAAAAAAAAAAAGTATATATGTGGAACTAGAAAAAAAAAAAAAAACAAAAAAACAAAAAACTGGATTTAGAACTGCCATATGACCCAGCAATCCCACTTCTGGGCATACACACTGAGGACACCAGATCTGAAAGAGACATTTGCACCCCAATGTTCATCACAGCACTGTTTATAATAACCAGGACATATCAATATTGTCAAAATGGCTATAGTACCCAAAGCAATCTATAGATTCAATGAAATCCCTATCAAGCTACCAATGGTATTTTGATGAGCAATATAGATGCTCATCAGCAGACGAATGGATAAGGAAGCTGTGGTACATTTACACCATGGAATATCACTCAGCCATTAAAAAGAATTCATTCGAATCACTTCTAATGAGATGGATGAAACTGGAGCCCATCATACAGAGTGAAGTAAGCCAGAAAGATAAAGACCAATACAGTATACTAACACATATATATGGAATTTAGAAAGATGGTAACAATAACCCTATATGCAAAACAGAAAAAGAGACAGAGATGTACAGAACAGACTTTTGGACTCTGTGGGAGAAGGCGAGGGTGGGATGCTTTGAGAGAACAGCATTGAAACATGTATATTATCTAGGGAGAAACAGATCACCAGCCCAGGCTGGATGCATGAGACAAGTGCTCGGGCCTGGTGCATTGGGAAGACCCAGAGGAATCAGGTGGAGTGGGAGGTGGGAGGGGGGATTGCGATGGGGAATACATGTAAATCCATGGCTGATTCATGTCAATGTATGACAAAAACCACTATAATATTGTAAAGTAATTAGCCTCCAACTAATAAAAATAAATGACAAAAAAAGAGAGAATGGATGCACATATGTTTAAATATTTTTAAATGTAAAGCTAAGGTTTCATATTTCCTCACAGATTTTCATTATCAATTCAGTCATATATCAAGTGTCCGTCAGTACATTTCTGTTGTCTCTTTTCTATTTAACTATTCAATTTTCTGCACCATGTTATTAAAGTGGAAAATAAGTCTTGTTTTTCAGAATGGTAATTTTTTATTTCTTAAAGCTGTCTTGGCTGCTTTTGATTAGATTTTTTAAAAAAATTTAACATTTAGTATCACTTTACTAACTTCTAGGAAAGAATACATGCTCAAGTCTTTGTTTCATGTTGCATTGAAACATTAGATCACTTTGGAGAAAACGAATTTCTTTACAAAATTGAGCTTTTCATTTCATGATTATGATGTGAATTTTTAATTACTTAGGTGTTCTTTAATGTTTAAACACTTTCCATAACTTTCTCCACTAAGCCATTTACACAAAGTTTTTGTTAGATTTATTCATAGATAATGAGTAAGTTTGATATCAGATTTCTGAACAGGCTTTCAAGGGGGAGCCTCCTCCCTACACTACTTTAGCTGATCACTGTCACCCTTACAGCACGTTGGAAAGAGTTAATCAGTTTAATGTTTGCTCAATTGCAGTTATTGAGTTAGGAGTGGCTGAAGGCAATGTGATTGGAAAAGGATGATTTTAGTTTGTTTTCTGTCTGAAGATAGAAAGATAAGGGACTGATGCACTGTAATGTTTGTGAGGTGGACAGAGAAGGAGAAGGTGTGGGAAGGAGAGGTGAGAACTCAGCAGAGGTTCCCAGGCTTGTTCTCCTGAAAGCTGAGGGCAGACATTGCTTCCCTGCCCCCTCTTCTTGTCTCCATCCAGCTGGAAAATCCTCCAGTCCCCAGGGGGAGACTGGCTCCTTGGGGGAGAAGTAATGAGATTGTTCCTTCCTTCCAGGTGTTTGAATTTGAACTGACTCCAGAAGACATGAAAGCATTTGATGGCCTCGACAGACATATAAGATATTGTGATTTTCAACTGTAAGTGATTTGCAGATGTTTCACCCACACACTGTTTTCTGTAGCAGGTGGGTCAGTAGGGGAACTAAGCTTTTCAAAAGCATAATTCTAGAAAGACAGCGCTGATTTCCTGCTTAGGAGTAACCG
The DNA here is from genome assembly GCF_033118175.1 of Dama dama. NCBI lineage: Eukaryota > Metazoa > Chordata > Mammalia > Artiodactyla > Cervidae > Dama > Dama dama. Next base: position 43,912,995 of record NC_083703.1, read on the forward strand.
GGGACTTTCTGCAAACCTCACACCAGAGGTTTCCTCCAGGGTTCCATCTTTGACCAACAGCAGTGTGATGGGCCCAGGACAACTCATCAGTAAAATCCCCAGAGTTGACATCGTGGTGAATTCACTCCTTTGTGCCCCAATTTCCTGTGCCTGGTGCACCTCCTCTCAGTGCTCAGAACCCAGGGAACACAAAGGGCACAGTGCCTGCAGCCAACTATTCTTTCAGCGACCTGTGAACATGGTTAATCTTTATTTATTTATTTTTGCATAAGGGGAAAATGATTATATTAATAATAACTATGTATTAATGAATCCATAAAGGATTACATTCTTGTTTTGTTCTGTTTAGTCGCTTATTCATGCCCAAATCTTGGGACTTTGTGGAATGAATCACAACAGTCTCCTCAATCCATGGGATTCCCCAGGCAGGAATATGGAAGCGGGTTGCCATTTCCTTCTCCAGGGAACCTTGGGGTTCAAGGGGTCAAAGCCATGTCTCTTGCTTGGCAAGTGGATCCTTTACCACTGAGCCACCTGGGAAGCCAGCATTCATGTTAATCCTGTGAACACAATTATAAAATGTATTGTTGACATTTTTATTGAGGAGGGTCTCATGAAGGCCAATGTGCAACAGTGCTGTGAAGTCACATGGGCCTGCCCGTAAGTGTCTGGTGCATATTCTCATCAATGGACATTTCTTTTCCAAGACACCATCCATTTCTTTCAAATTAATCTCTTCATTGATGTTTTTTAGCTATTACAACTCCCATGTCTTCATCCTTGTATTCTCACAAAGCTGAATTACCAGTAGATCATGAGCTTAACTGACACTGCAGTGAGTGACTTCTGTGTCACCCAGATAGGATCATCTGGGTCTCTGGTTTCTTGAGTAAAGCCTCACTCCACTTTAGCTTTTGTTCACCAGAAGTCCTTGGTGGCTCAGATGGTAAAGAATCCACCTGCAGTGCAGGAGACCTGGGTTCAATTCTTGCGTGGGAAGATCCCCTGGAGGAGGGCATGGCAGCCCACTCCAGCATTCTTGCCTGAAAAATCCCATGGACAGAGGAACCTGGTGGGTTACAGTCCATGGCATCACAAACAGTCAGACATGACCGAGCAACTAAGCACACTTTAGAAGTCCATCCCCTGGGGAGCCCCCACCTCCTTGAATTTGACTTAGTCACTAACATGATTCCAGTGATTAATTACTGCAGGAGAATATTGGGACTGAAGAGACGGAAGAGAAATTTGGAAGGGAGTTTAGAGAGAAGGGAATACAAATTATTGGTTAACAAAGATTATGCTTCAAATGAAAGATCCCAAAACTCTCCCTATTGTTTGTAAAGCTATATCATGATTCTGATAATGTGGAAGTCGCTCAGCCATGTCCGACTCTTTGGCACCCCATGAACTATACAGTCCATGGAATTTTCCAGGCCAAAATACTGGAGTGGGTAGCCTTTCCTTTCTCCAGGGGATCTTCCCAACCCAGGGCTCAATCCAGGTCTCCCACATTGCAGGGAGATTCTTTGCCAGCTGAGCCACTCTCATGTTCTGATAAAAGACACGATTAATGAAAAAAAGGTGGATAGTTGCATTTCTATACTTAAAGACTTTTAAGTATAACTGTATATTCTCTTTCATTAGGCTGTGAATGCCTAGACTTACACATCTTTGTAGGCCTGGATCAACAGCATAGCTCCTGGCATTTGGAATCATTCAGAATTCACTTTTTAATGAATTGAATTGAAAAGGACATTTTCAGAAAGAAAAGTAGAAACACGGAAAAAGAGGAAAACAGCAGTAATACTAATTGCTGAATAACCAGTGTTTTAATACAGTACAGTATAAATTAAGAAAATAATAATCCCACTCTGTGCTTTATGATTATTCGGGTGCACGTGGTATCTCTCAAATAGATAAGAAGTTCCTTAATGGAGACACTCTGTTTTGGGGGTGCTCAATATCAACTTATTAATGGATTTGTGGAAAAGAGGAGCTAATTTGTTCACTGCGACCCTTCTCATCATCTAGGGATGGAAGTTCCACTTGTGTCTGAAATGATCTCCATAGTTAGACCCAGGTCTTGTGCCCTCTCGGAAGTTGTAACCTGAGTCAAACTGTGTATCACTGTGGAGTGAATATTACACGTGAATGTTGGGGCTGGATGTGCAGGTGCAGTGTGCACATGGAGCAGACACCTGCATGTGTGCTTGTTGGGGAGGGTGGGGAAAAGGAGGGAGGTGTTTGTAGAGTGAGAGTTTCAGCCCATCCTGACTGCCTCCACAGAGTAATGCTCTCTCTGATGATATGACAGATTTAATAAATTAATCCTCTTCCTTCTCTTTCAGGGGTGTTGGTCACCCTGAGTTTCCATTTTCTGAAGAATATTGACTCTTAGTCTTCCTTCTGGATCTTCAAGAATTTCTTGCTTCTAGGAAAGAGGATTTCTGTACTTGGTGGAGATGCTTAAATGAAGTGTCTGAATGTTTAAAAGCTTGCCTTCTCTTAAAATAAAGAAACAAACAAACAAAAACACAACAGTTTATGAAACAATAAAGACTTCAATGTAAGAATACTTTTCTTTATGATATTTGAAAAAACATGCAAATTGCAGAATATTTGGAAAGCAGAGGGAAAGGTAGGAAATAAAAATAAGCTATGATTAAACCATTTACTAATACTTAACTTTGGTGCATTTTCTTTATGAATCCTATGCAAATGTGTATGTGTGTTTATATACAAAGACAAATAATCTTCAATCTACAGATTGTATATTTATTTTTTAACAGCACAATTATCTTGGTAAGCTAAAATATGATTTTGAAAATCCAGTATTATATTTTTTTTATTATAAAGCAACACATCTTATTCATTTATTCAATTTCTTAATTACCTGCCCATGCTTAGCATTTTGATGACTTCTTATATATTCTCCTAGTATTTCATTAGTTGCCATTCACTCTCATTCAGCAAAGCTTTACTGAATGCTCTTTAGTAATACATTGTTTTATCAATAAATGTTAATTAAAATGAGAAATTCTTTTTCTCATAAAATGAGAAATTCTTGAGTTTATAGTTTAGTGGAGGATGAGACAGTAAATGAAATCAGGAGAATTTAGCTGTTAGAAATGGGTAAGTGCCTGTTGAGAAAATTCTGCACAATCTCTTGCATTTCTGTACATCTGTTAGGCAGAGACACCAACTACCTTACATCTGACACAGCTTTTCAATTGTACAAGAAGCAGCCTTAAAAGGGAGATCGTGTCTCCCTTCATTTCTCTGGAACACAAAACACTAAATTCAGGAAGGAAGAGTGTTCATGTAACATTTAAGGGCCAGCAAGTCAGCTGATGTGGGTGGAGTTTAGTGAGGAAAGAAGACAAGAGTTGAGACAAGCCAAAGAGCCAATGGGGCCAGTGGACTACTGTGATGCTGAATGGTTTGTTTTGGAAATGAACTGAGATCCTTCTGCTGTTTTTGAGATTGCACCCATGTACTGCATTTCAGACTCTTCTTTTGACAATGAGGGCTACTCCAATTCTTCTAAGGGATTCTTGCCCACAGTAGTAGATATAATGGTCATCTGAATTAAATTTGCCCATTCCAGCCCATTTTAGTTCACTGATTCCTAAAATGTTGATGTTTACTCTTGCCATCTCCTGTTTGACCATATCCGATTTACCTTGATTCATGGACTTAACATTCCAGCTTCCTATGCATTATCATTCTTCAAAGCATCAGACTTTACTTTTACCACTAGACACACCCACAACTGGGTGTTGTTCTGTGTTGGCTCATCCTCTTCTTTCTTTCCACTGGTATATTTCTGTTCTTCCTTAGTAGCATGTTGGGCACCTACTAACCTGGTGTGTTCATCTTTTAGTGTCATATCTTTTTGCCTTTTCATACTGTTAATGGGATTCTCAAGAAAAGAATGCTAAGTGGTTATCCATTCCCTTTTCCAGTGAACCGCATTTTAATCAGAACACTCTACCAGGACCTGTCCATTATGGGTGGCCCTGAATAGCATGACTTATAGACTGAGTGACTCAACTGAACTGATAGTTACTGGAGTTACACAAGGCTTTGATTCATCTGATTATTTTGGTTAGTTTTCTGTGATTGCAGCTTTCATTTTGGAGGCCATAGCATTAAGATTCTTGCTCCTTCTGTCTGCCCTGTGATGGATGAGGATAAGAGGCTTGTGTAAGCTACCCAATGGGAGGGACTGACTGTGGGGAAAACTGAGTCTTGCTCTGGTGGGCAGGGCCATGTTCAGTAAATCTTTTATCCAATTTTCTGCTAACTGGTGGGACTGTGGTTCCTCCCCGTACTAGGGAAAGCAACTAGGCAATTCAGGTCAGTTAAGTTCAGTCGGTCAGTTGGGTCTGACTCTTTGTGACCCCATGGACTGCAGGACAACAGGCTTTCCTGTCCATCACCAAGTCCTGGAGCTTACTCAAACTCATGTCCATCGAGTTGGTGATTCCATCCAACGATCTCATCCTCTGTCGGCCCCTTCTCCTCTCACCTTCAATCTTTCCCAGCATCAGGGTTTTTTTCCAATGAGTCAGTTCTTCACATTAGGTGGCCAAATTATTGGAGTTTCAGCTTGAGAATCAGTCCTTCCCATGAATATTCAGTACTGATTTAATTTAGGATGGACTGGTTGGATCTCCTTGCAGTCCAAGGGATTCTCAAGAGTGTTCTCCAACACCACAGTTCAAAAGCATCAATTCTTCTGAACTCAGCTTTCTTTATAGTCCAACTCTCACATCCATACATGATTACTGGAAAAACCATAGCTTTGACTAGATGGCCTTATGTTGGCAAAGTAATGTCTCTGATTTTTAATATGCTGTTTAGGTTTGTTATAGCTTTTTTTCCAAGGAGCAAGTGTCCTTTAATTTCATGGCTGCAGTCACCATCTACAGTGATTTTGGAGCTCCCCAAAATAAAGTCTCTCAGTGTTTCCATTGTTTTCCCATCTATTTGCCTTGAAGTGATGGGACCGGATGCCATGATCTTAGTTTTCTGAATGTTGAGCTTTAAACCAACTTATTCCCTCTCCTCTTTCACTTTCATCAAGAGGCTCTTTAATTCTTCTTTGCTTTCTGCCATAATCGTTGTGTCATCTGCATATCTGAGGTTATTGCTATTTCTCCCAGCAATCTTGATTCCAGCTTGTGCTTCCTCCAGCCCAGCAGTTCTCATGATGTACTCTGCATATAAGTTAAATAAGCAGGGTGACAATATACAGCCTTGATGTACTCCTTTCCCGATTTAGATCCTGTCTGTTGTTCCAAGTCCATTTCTAACTGTTGCTTGTTGACCTGCATACAGATTTCTCAGGAGTAGGTCAGGTGGTCTGGTATTCCCATCTCTTGAAGAATTTTCCACAGTTTGTTGTGAAGCCCATTCAGGTATGACATAAATCAAATGGTTATACAATAGAAGTGACAAGTAGATTCAAGAGATTAAATCTGATAAAGAGTGCCTGAAGAACTGTGGATGGAGGTTCATAACATTGTACAGTAGGCAGTGACTGAAACCATCCCCAAGAAAAAGAAAAGCAAGAAGAAAAAATGCTTGACTGAGGAGGCCTTACAAATACCTGAGAAAAGAAGAGAAGTGAAAGGCAAAGGAGAAAGCGAAATATATAGGCAACTGAATGCAGAGTTCTGAAGACTAGCAAAGACAGATGAGAACACCTGCATAAGTGAACAATGCAAAGAGATAGATTGAAACAATAAAATAAGAAAGATTAGAGATCTCTTCAGAAAATTAGAGATACCAAGGGAAAATGTCATGCAAAGGTGGGCACAGTAAAGGACAGAAACAGTATGGACCTAAAAGAAGCAAAAGAGATTAAGAACAGATGGCAAGAATAAACAGAAGAATTAACTACAAATGTCTTAATGATCCAGATAACCACTAAGTGTGGTCACTTACCTCCAGCCAGACATCCTGGAGTGTGAAGTCTAGTGGGCCTTAGGAAGCATTACTACGAGCAAAGGTAGTGGAGATGATGGATTTCAAGCTGAACTATTTTAAATCCTAAAAGATGATGCTGTTAAAGTGTTGCACTCAATTTACCAGCAAATTTGGAAAACTGTAGAAAATGTCAGTTTTCATTTCAATCCCACCGAAGGGCAGTTGCAAATAATGTTAAACTACTACAAATTGCACTCTTTTTACATGCTAACAAATTAATGCTCAAAATCCTTCAAGCTAGACTTCAACAGTATATGAGCCAAAGACTTCCAAATGTACAAGTTGGATTTAGAAAAGGCAGCGGCCCAGAGATCAAATTGCCAGCATCCATGGGATCATAGAAAAAGCAAGAGAATTCCAGAAAAATATCCACTTCTCCTCGCTGACTATGTTAAATTCTTTGGCTGTGTGGATCACAACAAACTGTGGAAAATTCTTAAAGAGATGGGAATACCAGACCTCTTTCCCAGCCTCCTGAAATACCTGTATGCAGGCCAAGAAGCAACAGTTAGAATTGGATATGGAAAAGTGGGCTGCTTCAAAATTGGGAAAGAAGTATGTCAAGGCTGTATATTATTGTATCCTGCTTATTTAACTTATATGCAGAGTACATCATGTGAAATGCAGGACTGGATGAATCACAAGCTGGAATAAAGATTTCCAGGAGAAATATCAGTAACTTCACATACGCAGGTTAGACTACTCTTCTGGCACAAAGTGAGGAGGAACTAAAGAGCCTCTTGATGATGGTGAAGGAGGAGAGTGAAAAAGTTGGCTTAAAACTCAACATTCAAAAACTGAGATTATGGCATCTGGTCCCATAACTTTATGGGAAATAGGGAAAAAATGGAAACAGTGACAGACTTCATATTCTTGGGCTAAAAATCAATGTAGACTGTGACCACAGCCAGGAAATTAGAGACATTTGCCCCTTGTAAGAAAAGCTATGAGAAGCCTAGACAGCATATTGAAAAGCAGAGACATCACTTTTCTGACCAAGGCCCGTAGA